>NC_060076.1:10885000-11510000 GCF_922984935.1 Meles meles
TTAGGCAGAAAACCATAAGCAGCCGTGTACCTGGTTTGTATAAACTGTGACATTGATTCCAGAAAGATTCTGCTAGTCTTTCTTTAGAGACTTGTTGAAACTGTAGGATCTTCAAGTTGGAACTGAGACTTTGGGTTTGTGGTCCTTTGGGCCTTGCATTCACCAAGCTCACGAAGAATGGAATCAGACCCGGGTGTATCCCATTTCCCTTAGAAATTCTGAGCTTTCTTTTTTTTCCCCACATTCTTCTCCAAAGTGTGGGTGCTGTCATACTTCCAGTCTGCTCATACAACTGCTCAGATTTGATCCGCTTTAAATGGTGAGGTCAAGTTTGGTTCTGGAAACTTTTTATGACACCATATACATGGAACAGAATTTATTGATTCATTTAAATCTCATTGAGAGGATTTACTTATAGAAGCATCAAGTGGATCATACTTTTGAAATGGCTCTACAACCTGACCTTAAAAAGACTAACTTATAAGTGTCTGCATTTTCTGATCTTTTCTTCTTCCCCTTAATGTGTGTTTTTGGTGGCAGAAACTGGGAGAGTAGATTTGATTTTATGCATTAATTGAATGAGAGACTGTTGAGTGTAGTGTCTGCAGAATGTGAGCCAGGCACCATACTAGGTAAAGAGGAGGAGAGAAGAAGTAGCTTCTACTCTTCCCTGAAGGACCTTACTGTCTCATAGGCTATAAGGGGAATGCACGTTCAGGTCATTTTGTCGGTTTGTAGCACAGTGGCATGACTAGAATTGGGGGTGTCTCCAAAAACTAACGGTGGTGATGCCACCAATAATCACATTCCTACAGTTTCTTGTCCTTTATGTTACGAAGCCATAGAAGATAGTAGAGTTAACAAGAGTGGTACGGAGAAACCCAAGTGGGAAAGTCTTGAAGCCGCCCTTAAAGAAGATCATCTTTTAGGTTTGTTTTGGATGTGCTTTTCCTGAGAGTCACTGTTGATTTTTGGATTTTTCCACCTCTTGCTCAGAAGGGTCAGTTTCCATAATTCTTAGCAACTTGGCAGTCTGGGATTGTAGATAGAAATGTAATTTTCTCATCCACAGATATAAACTCTCAATCTCTTCAGACCCTAGGAGCTGATTGTTTAACATAACAGCAACAAAGCGCCCTGCAGAAGCAGCTTTCTTCAGGAAGTACACCAGTACCCACAAATGCCATGAGATGTAGCCATTTTGATGGGCCACAGTACAAATTTTGAAACATTCATTGATAGAATGCAGATGTACAAATGCATCCCAGGTTAAACATTTGCTTCCTTGTATGTGTTTAAAAGTGTCCTGTTCTTGATGATTGGCTTGGTTTTAATATATATATATTTTTTAAGTATAGGTTCATGGATGGTTAAACAGTAATCCTAAAAAATCTGTCACGTGTTGCTTCTTAGTTTTCCTTGTGTTGTTACAAGTCAGATTTGTCACCTTGGACAGTTGGTCAAAGTTGATGCTTTTTAAAGTGTTTGCTGAAGAGAAACCACCTTGTAGATAAAGGCTGCTACTCTACCGTATCGATATCATGAGCTCCCCCCAACTTCCATTTCCAGAAAAGGGTGAATTTAAGAATGGGATGGGGTTGGACGGGCTTCTTAATGAAAACTCTGTTTCAAAACCTTAAACATTTAACTAAACCCAATTGAAAAATTGATACATTTTCTGACTTAAGGCTTTTCTTTCGAGTTGAAGATTTCTTCCCAATTTGGTCACTCCCCAGCTGTTACAGTTATATAGAAGGAACTCATTAAAAAGACAAATTCTTTTTGAGCTATTCTTTCTGAAAGCACGCCAAGCTATGCAGCTACGTTGTACTACTACTTACTTGAATCTAACGCCAGGAAATGGTAATTATGCAATTCTTACTTACACATTCTTATTAGAAGTGTTCTCCTGGTCTTATTCTGGCTCCAAAAAAGCTCCACTAGATTTCAGACATCTGTGAATACTATTGGATGGTCTTGTTTCTTTTGAGTTACTCGGTGGTTATAACTAGGTGGACGGGGGCTATTTCTGTGCTCTGTAGTCTGAGCCTTAACTTTAGTCTCATGTTAACCAGTGTCAGTTGATCGGGTAAGTCTTGTTCATTATCCTTCCCAAGTTGCTCCCCAGTCTATTTCCCTATGCATTCAACTCTTAGTTTCTCTCCTGTGGACTCTTCCTAATGGCCTACAGCCCAGTGACCTTTTAATCACTTTCCTCTGTAAGACTGCCAGAGATAACTTTCTAAAACGTATTTCGAATCCCACCATTTCTCTTTAGTCAGAACTCTTGCTCGTCCCCTGGTGCCTTCAAGATTGACTCCAAATTTCTCAAAACTTGGATTTCAGGGCCTTCACAATCTGACCTGACTCAACTTGCAGCCTAGTTTCCTACTCGTTCTCACTCTATAAGCAGTCTGAGAACACCTCACCATTTCCCAGCGTGCTTTGCTTTCTCCCACCTTTGTTCTTGCCCAAGCTGTTTTTATGGTTGAGATCCTTCCTCAAGTTCCCTCCTGCTCCCCAGGTATACTTCTGTTCAGCATTAACTGCCCTGCTCATATCACTTCCCCTGTGAAACTGGCTGTGGCGGAGTTAGTCACTCTGTCTCAGCACTTGGAGAGCACTTGGAACATTGATTCCTTACACTGTATTATTTGTCTATCAGTCTGAACTCTTCAAGTACAGGAATGACTATAATCTGTGTTAGAGGCTCTTCTCAGCAGCGAGGGTAAATTACGGGCCAGTGAATAATTGTGACTATGAAGTACGTCATACACAGACATAATTGTTAAGGAGTTCAGATTCCAGAAAGCAGAGTACAGAGGCATGAATGACAGTGGTGATGAAGAACATGGACTTCGGAGCCAGACTGCTTGGGTTTGAATCCCAGCTCTGTCATTTACTGGACTTACCTCTTCGGGATTTCATTTCCACATCTGTAAGCTAGAGATAATCATAATAAAGACCTCCTAGGGTCTTTGTGGGGGGGTTAAGTGATGTGAAGTGTGTAAGAGTGCTCAGAATCATTCATGGCATCTAATAACCAGTAGCTATGTAGTGGCTCCCCTGTCTAGGGACAGATTTAAGGCAGGGTAATCCGGTTTGGGTGCTTTTGTTTTGTTGGTTATTAGGGTTATATGTGATAACCTTTGCCTCCAGAATTTGGCAGAGCCTAAGAATTCTGGAAAACCTTTCCTTTCTGAGCCTGTGCTGTTCCAGAGCAAAATTTAGAGAAGTTGCAAGAGGAAGAGAGAGTACTTTGTCAGGTAAAGATGAAGAGATATAATCAGAAATAGTTCTTGAGTATGTTTGAAAATGTACTGAAATATGGAAACTCTTTAAATGGTGATGAAGGAGTTTCAAATAGCTAAGTATTTTTAATTTATTTCAGTTGTGAAATCTGCGTATTGAGACTTTGCATGTTCAAAACCTTAGAAATTTAGTAATGTGCCCCCACTGTCCTTGTAAATTAGCCCTTTTGGTCACATATAGTGCTTTGTACTATTGTGTTAGCTTTTGTTTTTTTCAATACACACAGTAGAGTTGAGAGTCCTGTGGCTACTGTAATTGCAAACTGTGTAACTTTGGTCAATTTCAGATTTCAAATGTGAAATAGGATGAAACCCATACCGTGGACTAGTCTGACCTGTGTGTACATGGGTATATAGCAGGTGGGCGTTGGTGGGTAGAAAATGAAAAGGTATTTATAAAAGAATTAAGATGATCTTTTAAAGAACGTTGAGCTTAATAAAGCTCATGTCCTTATATACCAGCCTTGTGAAATATGTGATATAGTATTTTTTCATGTTGCTTTTATTCTTGGAATATTCTTGTCCAGCAGTTTGTCTAGTAAATACTCATCTCTCAAAAGTCAGGTCACATGTCACTACCTCTGAGGGGTCTTTCACATCCCCCCAGTAGAACTCTCCGTACCTTCCTTTTTCCATGACCATTCTGTCAGAAAACCGCAAACACTTTATCGCATGTTGTTGTTTATGTATCCTCTCCCTCCCCGCAAGCAGGAGGTCAGGGTTTCTTGCTTGCTTCGTGTCCATATCTCTAGCACCTGGTACTATGCATGGATATTAGTAGTCCAAATATTTGATATGTAGTAATAAAAGATTATTAGAATATCTTTCACACTGTGATTTCTGAGCTCAGAATTTGAACGAGGTAGGACAAACGAAGACATACATTTTATTAAATCCTATCTTACCTACCAGAGGCTTTTAAGATTCTTACATTTGAATGTATTTCAAACATGATGCCTCTTCAGTAACATCTGATTTTAGAAGTGTAAACTGTAAATTGTTGAGAACATTATTTTTAACAGAGAACTCTTCCAGCCTTCCAGATACTTATCATTTCTAGAGATCTAAACTGCTAGTAAATTGAGAAGTATTTCTGAATTTCTAAAATATATCTGTTATAATAAACAGATTTAATGGCAGCTAAAATCTTTGCATTATTCATGTCTCACTTATTTCTTAACAATTATCATCTCCCCCTACAAATTTTAAGTGCTTTTCTTTCTTCTCCTCCTCCTCCTCTTCCTCATTTCTCTTTTTCCTTTTCTTCTTTTTTGGTATGTTTGGCCTAAAGAAAAATAGTAGAAGGTAGGTATCCCCACGTTGTAGGAGATCTGGCTTTGGAAAGGCCCTTTGGGCAAAGGCTTTACTTTTTCAGCCTCATTTTTTTTTTTTTCATCTGTAAAACAATAAGTAATACTAATTTTGTAGAACTGGCAGAAGATGTGGGCGTGATATATATACAATACCTGGATTAGCCTAGTTCGATAAATGTTTTCTGATGTAGCATGGGGAAAATGAAGCAAAGGGAAGATTTTGCTGTCTCCATGTAGTTCATGATGTGTCTGGTATTGCATTAAGTACTAGAATGTAGGTAAGTCTTTAATGTGGATAAAGAGCCTGGGGTCAAGTGATAAAACCTTTTTAACATCACTCCCCAGTTTCCCATCACAAGGCAGATAGAATGGCTCTTTGTTCTTTCAGGACCTTCCAGACACACCATGGTTTTCCAAGAGTCTGAGGACCATAGCAGCCAATCTAGAACACTTTGAAGAGTGAAACAGGCACCATGAGTATACAAACTGAGCAAACCAGGATGTCCTGGGCAAGCCTGCACATGAGGCTCCCCTAACCGAAGACCCTGTGATAACACAAGCCTTGCAGTCCACTGCTGTAGCTGGAGAGCGGGGTGGGAGAGAGGCGTTAGCCTCATTCAGCATGGAGGGCTACTACCGCAAAGTTGGAGCTGTCTGAGTGTTTGTAACTGTGGAGACAGAATCCGAATCCAGCAGGAACGAAGAATGAGACTCTGATTTGTAGTCAACAAAGCAGCAAGCTGAGGACTGTGGAAAGAACTTAAGCTCCAGGGATAGATGAACTTGGATTTGAATGTTAGCTTTTCCATTCACTGTCTACTTCCAGTTTCACAAGTTACTTCACTGTTCTACTTGATTAATTTTACTCCACTTTTAAGGTTCAGTTCACGCACAAAAGGTTGATAATCTTTATGATACATAAGATTACTAGCAGGATCGTTGAGCATATGTAAAACTTCTAGCATAGAGCATGACCCGTATTAGCTTCCTTCTGCTTGTCACTTTACCCCCTCCAGAGAGCAGATGACCATTGGTATATGAGCGACATAATGAAGGCTGAATCAGAACAAGTTACGTAGGTCAATTAGATACCTTAAGTTTTGTACATAATTCTTATATTTATAAGCATAAATAGTAAATTTTTGACAGAAATGGCTTATACCACATTTATACAAACTTTAATAGTTTCTTCCATTCCTTTTATTTCTTATATCAGGAATAAATACTGGGGCACCTGGCTGGCTCAGTCAGCAGACCATGTGACTCTTGGTTGTGAGTTCAAGCACCACACAGCAAATGGAGCCTACTTAAAAAAAAAAAAAAAAAAAAAAAAGAATAAATACCATTTCTCCGATAAATTCAGTTCTCCTTTGGCCCATGTGGCCTCACTGTTTCTTACAGAGATTACAATACAACCTATAGACTCTTAGCACAGTGCTTGGCAATAGTAAATGCTCAGTTAATGCTCTTAATTTTGCATCTACATCTCCAGATTGTCATCCAGCCATCTTTCAGCACCACCTTTCACTGGGTGTTTCCCCTGTGCTGGGTCCCCACTAGACACTGACAGTGGATATAATCCCCACCATTCTTAACTCAGTCAAGTGGGAAAGATCTGTAAATAAATATATTCCATTGACTTTTCACTTTTTTTTTTTAAAGATTTTATTTATTTATTTGACAGATAGCACAAGTAGGCAGAGAGGCAGGCAGAGAGAGGAGAGGGGGAAGCAGGCTCCCCGCCGAGCAGAGAGCCCGATGCGGGGCTTGATCCCAGGACCCTGGGATCATGACCTGAGCCGAAGGCAGAGGCTTTAACCCACTGAGCCACCCAGGCGCCCCGACTTTTCACTTTTTAACATCTCTGAAATTGGGGTGCATCTTCCAGTTGATGGTATATCATTCATAGCTTTTTTTCCTCCCCCGGTAGTACTGAAAAATAATAGTCCTATGACCATTGGCTCCTGAAGTGCAATGATACATACACGTTACTGCAGTAAAAAGTCCTGCTTTCTTCGTATACAGGAAAATGGACTTTGAGGTCTCAGAAGGAACACCAGATTATCAGGAGCATGTTCTGAAGAGAGATTTAAGCTGATCCTGTTCAAATCTGTTATACTTCCTTTGTTGTTCTCTTCAACCATAATCCCTTTCCACGCTGCCGGGTTATTATTAAGCCTCCTGTGTGAGGTTCCCCTTCCTTCCCCGAGGAATAGGAGGCCTGACCAGCACCCAGGTGTGTGTCTTTACTCTCTTGTGGAAATGTAGGGTCCTGAGATGACGGTCAGTTGAATGCTAGGAATGACGGCTGCAGGACTGGCATGGGAGCTCAGGTGGAGAGCTCGCTGAGAATAGCCTTTGAACCCCTTGCAATCTGGAAGACTTGGGGGTTACGGCAAAGTCAGAAAGTGATGTGCAAAGTGATGTAAAGGACTCAAACCCTGCTCATGACTTCAGTGCACTTGAATCAAGTCCAGGCTCTGTAACATGCCCTATAAGGCCCATCATGATTTGGCCCCTGATACCCTATGCAACCTGATTTTATTTATTTATTTTTAAGATTAAAAAAAAAATTATTTGACAGAGTGAGCAAGAGAGCCCAAGTGGAGGTGGGCAGCAGAGGGAGAGGGAGAAGCAGGCTCCCTGCTGAGGAGGGAGCCCGAAGCCAGACTCATCCTAGGACCCCGGGATCATGACCTGAGCCGAAGGCAGATGCTTAACCAACCGAGCCACCCAGGCATCTCCCAATCTCTTCCTCTTGCCCTAATCTGTTCAGCATGCCAGGCTGATATCAGTTCTTTGAGTGTGTCAAGGGTTCTTGTTCAGTGGCTTTAGCTCATGCTCTTTTTTTGGGGGGGGGGGCTTTCTCTCCCTATTCCTCTAACAGTCTTTGACTGGTGAACCCTTACTCATTCCCAAAGTCTCAGCTCAAGATGCCACTTCCTGAGATCTTTCGTGACCCTTCCATCTAATTTCACCCCCCATCATTCTGTCAGAACACTGTCTTCTTTCAAAGCTCCTGTCACAGTCGAATTCTGCATTCATGTATTCTTTTGCAAAGCATCCGTCTTTCTAACTAGATCAGAAGCTCCATGCAGACAGGGCCCTTAGCACATTGGTTCTAAGATATTATCTTGCTTAGGGAAATATGCACATTTCCTTTTCTTTTTTTTTTTTTTTAATTTTTATTTCTTTGACAGAGAAATCACAACTAGGCAGAGAGGCAGGCAGAGAGAGAGGAGGAAGCAGGCTCCCTGCCAAGCAGAGAGCCCGATGCGGGGCTCGATCCCAGGACCCTGGGACCATGACCTGAGCTGAAGGCAGAGGCTTTAACCCACTGAGCCACCCAGGCGCCCCCACATTTCCTTTTCTAAGATGACTGAAATACGCTTCATTCCAGGGTCTCCTTTCTGTCTACCTTCTTGTTTATTAACTTTTGGGAAGCTTTTAAGGAATCAGAAGCTTCTCTTCACAGAATTATTTTAAAATTCAACAACCAGGGGTGCCTGGGTGGCTCAGTGGGTTAAGCCTCTGCCTTCAGCTCGGGTCATGATCTCAGGGTCCTGGGATCGAGCTCCGCATCGGTCTCTCTGCTTGGCGGGTAGCCTGCTTCCTCCTCTCTCTGCCTACTTGTGATCTCTGTCTGTCAAATAAATAAATAAAATCTTAAAAAAAAAATTCAACAACCAAGTGGCCAGTACTTGAATCTAAGTTGCTCAAATGAATCGTCTCTCCCACCACCCCCACCCCCAAACAAGTAATAGTGGTTGTTTGAGCTCCTTTCTTGTTTCGATGGGGTGAAAGAGCTTAGTGAGCCCCAGTGTTCTAGGAACTTAGATGATGCATCTGGATTTTCAACATGCTAAGCTTAAAGTACTTACAGGACACAAGAAAAAAGAAGAGAGCCTGGTGTTAGACATAATCTAAGGTGAAGATCTGAATTTAAGACCTTTACATAATGATAATTAAAGTGTAAATAGACTATTTTTTTTAAATATTTTATTTATTTATTTGACAGAGAGAGATCACAAGTAGACAGAGAGGCAGGCAGAGAGAGAGGGAAGCAGGCTCCCTACTGAGCAAAGAGCCCGATGCGGGACTCCATCCCAGGACCCCGAGATCATGACCTGAGCTGAAGGCAGCGGCTTAACCCACTGAGCCACCCAGGCGCCCCGTGTAAATAGACTATTAACAGAGGAGAATGCTGAGTGAGAAGAGGGAAGAGAAAATCCTGGGAAATACACTTCAGGGGAAGAGGTTGAAAGAAGGGCCAGAAATGGGACACCTGGGTGGCTCAGTGGGTTAAGCCACTGCCTTCGGCTCGGGTCATGATCCCAAGGTCCTAGGATCGAGTCCCGCATGGTCTCCTTGCTCGGCAGGGAGCCTGCTTCTCTCTCCACCTCTGCCTGCCTGTGTGCTCTCTCTCTCTCTCCTTCTCTCTGACAAATAAATAAAATAAAATAAAATAAATTTAAAAAAAAAAAAGAAGGGCCAGAAATTCAGTAGTGAGAAGGCTCTTTCATGTTCTGTGTCGAACAGAGCATTGGGTATGTAGCATGTGTTGTTTGTGGGAATGGCGAGGAAAGCTTTCTTCTCTTTTAAGACTTTTTATGACATTATGGATAAAATACCTATTGAAGAGCTGTCCGTGTTCCAAAGAGCATCAGTCCATTTATCTGTTAAGAAAACCCCTGAACCTCACCTGTGGTAACAGTGAGCTGTAAAGAAAGAATTGTTTTCCTGAAGAGTTTATGCCACAAAACCGTTGTGAATTTTGAGTGGTGGAAATAGGTTTGATTTGTAATCCTTTGTTTCTGTTTGTTGTTGTTGTATTTTAAAAATTTTCCAAAAAGAGAACATGTTTGTATGCCGTAGACAATTAGCCATTTAGCGATAACCAGGTGTGAACTATTGAATCACCCTAGAGCCAATATGATCGGCCTGGTCATTTCACCTTTCAGAAATTTCAGAATTTGAGTGTTGACGAGTTTGGGTTCTGTTGTATGATGAGGCTCCTTGACAGTCTAGATCAGGGGCTGGCAAACTAGAGTCAGCTGGCCAAGTACTGCCTAGTGGAGGTTGATGTGTGGCCTTTGAGCGAAGGTGGTTTTACCTTTATGAAGAGTTATTTAAAAACAAACAAACAAAACAGAAGACTCTGTGACTGAGTCCATCAGTGCCCTGCAAAGCCTCAAATATTTACTGTCTGGCCCTTTAGAGAAAAAGTTTGCTGACTCCTTCTTTAGTTTGTGAGTTGTAACTGAAATGAACCATAAATTCCATAGGAAAACCTCAAATTGATGACTGCCGTTCCAGAATGTCTTGCACGTCATTAAATTTTTCTTTTAAATAGTGACTTAGCTGTTCAATTATGAGAACATTTTTTTGTTGGTGAATCAGTCAACTCTTGACGAATTGATGTCTGCCTTGTGCGACTTGATGGTGTGGTCAGAGGGTAGAGGGCTCTCAGGGCCGTATGGTGTCTCATAGAATAGTTCTGGAAAGTGTTGACATCTATTCTGATACTATTGTGTGTATAGTTTATCCCAGCCTCGGGTAAACATTGGGACGCACATGTTAAGAGCACGGTGTGTAAAGTAAAATAAAACATACATGTGGAATTGAATTGTTTTCTTTGTTTACACTTTGCCGGCCCTCTGAAGAGACACTTTCTAGTTGCAAAAGAGTGAAATCCTTGAGTATCAGATTTCGGAAAACTATTTAAATTGTATAATTTTAAAAATTTCACTGCTGTTTCGTAGCATCTGCCTTTTGTCTTTCTAATGAGATGTCATTGATCTGTTCTGAGTATAAATTTCCTCAGTGCTTGAGTCCTCCCGATAGTGTTTTATTAGAATCTGCAACTTGTGGGGAAATAAAAGTTGGTTTGAAGCAGTTCTGTAATTGGAGGTGACTGTTCAGTGGGGCCCTGTCTAATCAATTGCTGAATAATTCTCTGTCAAAAGCGGATTTGATTTTTACAGTTTGATCTTCATAGTGTGTTCCCAGTGTTTGTTGATGGTGTCTGACATCTCCTGCCACTGGATAAATAAAGCCTATTATTTCTTTTTCAACATTTTAAGCGATTACTCTCCTACAAGAGCTGAGAAGCAGAAGGCTAGCTATATTATCAAACTATGATCCTGTCTCTCCGAAGAAGCTGGGAACCTTGATTAATATGCCTTGTTAACTGATGATTTCAGTTCCATCCTGGTAGTGCTAGAATAATTTGTATAAACCAAGCAGTACAGATTCCTTATTTTAGCACTAAGACTTACAAAGGCTTCTTTTAGCAGCCTTTAATTTTGTACTTATGTATGTGACATAGCCTGTGGCCGCGATAGCTACTGTGAATCTCCAGTTGTTTGGGGATGAAAGGAGGAGGCAGCTGGAAACTCGGTAGCTACATCTAGCTGTCTACCTAGAGAAGGCCTTGATTTCAAGTTTATCTAAACAAGCTCGACTAATCCCAACTATCTAGGGGGATCCACTGTCAAAACAAGCAGCGTGGCCCTGAGGCAAACACAGCTATACAGAAATGAAGGCTGGGGCTTCCAATACTCCGATGACTGCATACTGGAGGCTTTTTTTCCCCCCTGAAAGAGGGTAAGAGAGGTAGAATTTGCATAATGCCTTTTCATTGGAAACTTTTGGAAAGCTGACAGACCTCCAGCTTATAGATCTGTAGCCACAATACAGAGTCTATAGGAGAATCCTTGAATGACCTAACCATATTGAAAGAAAATATAAAAGCGTCCAAGTATAGCCAAGTGAGAGAGGGAAAGAGGCTGATGCATTGTCTAACATCTGCTGTACTTCTCGTTAGTTTTGTTCTTTGCTATTCTGTGTGGACTTTGGAGAAGCCTAAGACAGCCTAACATGAATCCTATAATCTTCCTTCTGAATATTTATGTAGTGTGCCAGCTTCTAAGCTGTCCTTTGCGTTTTCCTACTTCCCCCTCATTTTCATGCTCTCAAATGAGGCCAACATTTCAAAAGCTAAATAAATGTTTGTGAATGTTTATAAAAGATTTGCATAAATTTGTCCTTGTCTGACAAAGATCACTTTTTTCTTATGCCAGTTCTGAAAAAAATTTTTTTAAGGTTTTGGTGCTTGTCTTGACAACAAAGTCCTGCATCCCAGAACAATGATTGCTGATTAAGTGGGTATGCAGTTGTGACTGAATAGGCTTTCAAGATACTGGGTAAAAAGGCCTATCATCTGAAGGCTGAATTATAGAATTTAGAAAATGTTATCAGAAGTACAGATTGAAATTTATTTTTTGGTACCATATCATTAGGTAAGACAAAGAGTTCTTACGAGTTAAAAGTATCACCACCCACGGTTTTAAAAATTCTTCGGTATAAATTTTAATAATTAGAATGTTTCAGTAACTCAGAATATCACTTTTCTTTCCTGTGGTTGAACATATTTAAAAATAATTTTTCGACTTGTAGGCACTCTTTGGAACCTGGAAGTCTACCAGTCATACATGTTAATATGGTTACTGGAGTGGTGATCAGAGGAAATAAACCAGCCACTCGTTCAAGACTTCTGAATGCACAATCATACCTTGAGAAAATCTAAACTACATGAAATAGGTGTTAGGGCTTAATTGTAGGACACACACACAGACACACACACACACACACACGCACAGAGCCCAGACACTTGTGCCACCGATGTGTTTGCTGAATTCATTTGTCTTTTAAAATTAGAATGGATTTTGTGGGGTGGCAGGGGATGCTGTGGGTAGAGGTGCTAATTCAGTTCAGAGATATTCAAAGATTGGCAGGAGAGAGAGGTAACAGCCAGTTCTGTTAGTCCTTTGGTTGTATTGGTTTAGAGGCTTAAGTTGTCATTAAGGCACAAACTAGAGCCACTTCTCTGACACAGTTTTTATCACATCTGCTAGGCTTGTGTCCCAAGAGGAGACGTGGAGAGCAGTGAATTCAGCATGGGCCCATTATCGACTGCTTTTTCGTGTGTTGTAAAAGGAGTGAGACCTCAGGGAGGCTTGGAGCCTCCTCCCGTGTAATGTCCAAGTCAGATTTGAAGGACTGGTGGCAGGAAAGCTTTGGCCTTTGGGTGTGAATTCTAAGAAATAGAGGCACAATTAAGTTTAAAAAATTCAAGGACTTTGAGCTTGATAATGAAAGATTTTTTT
Source organism: Meles meles (assembly GCF_922984935.1). NCBI lineage: Eukaryota > Metazoa > Chordata > Mammalia > Carnivora > Mustelidae > Meles > Meles meles. The sequence continues at coordinate 10,897,793 of NC_060076.1, forward strand.
TCCTAGACTAATGTGAGCAGAAAAGTTGCCCATCTGTGCACATTTTTGTGTGCATTTAAAATATTTAAAAGCTGACAGCTTTTAATATGCTTACAAAATACGATTTCTATCAGTGCTCTTCCCCCCCCCCCAAGTAGTATCTTCCTGAGGGCAAGTTGCTTCTTCAGTGAAATCATGTTTGCACTTTTTCTTTTGGGACCCTGTTCCTTCAGTATGTGCTGACTTGTGTTTCCCCCTCCCCCATTTTCCCCAATCTTTCTTCCTTTTAAATATATTGATAATATAGATGTTCAGATAACAGGGCTTAAAATGTTTAAGGAAATGAACAAGGCGAATTATCTTACAGTAATAATATTAAGTCCAAGGAATTCCATTACTGACGCCACCAAATGCTAATCCTGAGAGATTCCAACCAAATCATTTGTTCATTTTGTAAGTACGTGAAACAAATGTCAAGAAGTTTACTGAAAGTGTAGCTCTCTCATTTTCACCTCTTTGCTATAAGCTTTCAAGTTAACCAAATGAAATCTCAGAATAGAGGATGTGATAATACTGTAATTTGGGAATGACTTAGTTTTAAGTAATTTTTGGAAGATACGGAGAGATACAAAAGGGAAAAAGTGATTTTGTTAACATTTTTTCTGTAAGATCCAGTATTTTCACATTAGACTTCCAAGGTCATGAAGAGCTATACTTAAAAATAGTGAAACTACTGAAGAGGTGGTTCTTCAGCTGTTATTAAGCATTCCACCAACGTACTTAATTTAGATATAAAATTTATATGATACATGTTAAAGAATATGAAGAATTTCTATACTCTTTTGTAATTTTATCTTTGAATTACATTGACTGTGTGTATTAGGCATTATACAAATTAACATAATGATAACATATACATGACTCAAAATTAACTAACATTTGTAAGGGGAAAAAAAGGTAAACTGGGAGTAAATATTGAAATATACCAAAGAAAGGAAACAGATTCTGTAGCATTTGAGCAGCATTGTTAGAAATTTGACCCAGCTTTTATGTTTAGGTGTTGAAAGGCCTTTCTGTAAAATTCCCTTATTCAAAGATTTTTCTTTTTTTTAAAAAACTTTGGTTGTAACTCTGTTACGGATCTTGGATGTAATCTGACATTTATAGAGATAGAGAAAAGGTTGTGTTTCCCATTTTCATACTTGGAAATTTCTGATCAACCTTCTTGAACTTGGTGCTAATTAAGCTTCTAAAAACTTACCATTCTGTTTTCCCCTTCTTAATCATAAGCATTAAAACCTCTGGTAGCTTTCCCTTGGAGTCCCTGGTTTTAAGTTGAAATGGCTTAGAGTAGAAATTTTGTTAGCTTTTTGTGTGTTTGGATTGTGTGTGTGTCCTGTTTTTAACTTTCAGCTTGAGTTTTAAGATCATCAATCAAAGGCTTTTCTTTCAAGTCGGTGGCACTGATCTCAATGGCAGGACTTAGACGGTCAGCATTTCCCTCATGCTATTAAAAAAAATTTGAGCATTGAAATAGAATATTTTAGGAATTTGTGCTCCCCTGATCTTTTCATCACACATTTACATTTTGAAATGAACAAATAAATTAGATATAAAAAAACTCAGGAAATGTTCTCCCACTGTTTTCCTGTCTCTCCCTCCTTCACTCTTTTTGGACAAGGGTAAATTATCTACTGCTGTCCTAGCTTTCAGCAAGCTGCAAAGTGGCTGATTATAGCTCTGTGTGTTTTAAAATACATTCATTTACTCAGGCTATCTCTTTCCTTTATTTAAATGTTTTCCTGCAAACATTTTCTTTTTCCCTTTGAACTGTTGAAAATGTGTCTCATCTCCCCACATTCTGTAACCCCAGTGGATATTATAATCAGCCTGCGCTTTTGTCTTTCAGATGGCATTTATTTGTGGGGTGTATATGTCAGTGTCTGACTGTCATTTGTTTTCATCTGCTGAATACAACTAATTTTTGTTTATGGGTCTCAGTGAAGCAGTGGAAACAAAGTATGGACCTCCAAATTGATCTTGTTATAGGATCTTGTACACCTCCCTACCCACACCCCAAATTTAGAGCAAATTGGTGTAGGCTTATTAATAATCTGTTAACTGCATCAAATTGAGTCTTCCAAGTTTTGCTCCCAAATAGGATTCTATGATGGGTGCTATTGTAAATGTAAAACTTTACCAGGTTTTTAAGAGAACACCTCAATTTCAGCAGAAGAAAATCCGCTTTCTCCAGATAGGAGCAAGTCCCCTTAATGGGCCTTCCGTCCAGAGGAGAATTCACATTGGATGAAATGAATCCAAAAGAGACTGAAATGCATCTTGAGTTCATTTCTGAGTTTCATTTGCAAGTGAATCCAGTGTTAGGTGTGTGGATTTCATGTTTGCTTCAAACTCTGAGGCTTGGTGTCTGTCTCCTTGTGGGCTGAGCTTTGTAGATGTTGTTGCTTTTCTACTATCCTGTGCAATCTGCTGTTTGATATATGCATGACTGAAAGGTTTGTGCAACTGTCTGTCCTCCACGAGGCTCCCCACCCCCCTGTCTTGCTCTTATTTCTTCCCACATGAAGTATCGTTGATTTTGTTAGGAAGAAAAGCCCTTTTAGAAATTGCCTATTTCATAAATTGTCTGGTGACACTAGGGGTTGAATGCTGAATTCCTGTCTCATTTATTTTGAAAACTTTGCTACTGAACTCACCTTAATCAATGAGCTCAGTGTTGTCTCCAATAAGTTATGTGTTGGATATATTGATTGGGAAGGATTTTAGAAAACCCGTCTGGGGTTTATAATGTCAGCAGTGTTTTGATTATGAAAAGAGTTGGAACCTGGGGACATGGAACCAGGTGGCGAATGTCCTAAAGCCAGTGGTGACATGGTGGACTGGTTCCCTCCTGGGATCTGGTTCATGCCCTGCACTTTAACTGTGGTGACCGGCTACTATAGATTCACTTTTTTTGCTCATTAAAATGTTAAAAAATCAAACTGTACATAAAAAGAGTTGTGAAAATATAAACTTGGGAATTGATCTGGGGAGCTGGCACGATTTCCCCCACCCCCTGCCTTAGCAATGAGGTCATTTACATTTCATCAGCCGTACTGCACCTTGAAGATCTGATTTATGTGGAAGTAGTTGCGGTTGTACTGAGGCTGGTTGTCTGAGAGAGCTTGTGCAGGCAAGAGGAAAAGGGGAGAAAACAGGAACGTTACCATTTTCAAAGAAAGTTCCCTAGCCAAAGACACAGATCCTGGAGAGGAAAAAAGGAGTTGCTAATTTCTCAGTGACTTTTTCCAGTAAAGTTAATGTTGAAAGACACTATTCCATAATATGATGCTCAAATTATATTTAAATCAGGGCTTTGGAGTCCCCTCTCTTGGAGAGTGGTACTTTTCATCTTCAGGTAATTGTTTTTCTTTGGAATAGCGGATAAGGTAGTTGTGTGTGTGTGTGTGTGTGTGTGTGTAGGCTAAAATCAGTAGTAAGAAAATTGGTTTGTTTTAGCAGTTTTTAGTTAGAAGAAACACTGCTTGTTTTTCCCTGTCTTCTGCTTATCAAACTAAGAAGATTTTTCAGTTCTGATTGAGATAATGTGTGAATATGCCTAACACAGAGTAGATGTTCATTTCTGTTTTCTCTGACAGCACACCACTGGCTTGTTTGACTTAAATTGGAATATCAAGCTCTTGTAATATCACAAACATGAAGAAACATATTGTAAGGCACAAACATGTGCCTACATTTGCCTATATTCCCTTCCCTCCTCCCCTCCTCCTGCCCCATTGCTTAATTAGACTTATCACTGCTTTCTTGGGTAAAAGGAAAGCTCTTGGGAGGTGGGCTATACCCAGCCTACACTGGGTATTTTGATATTTGTTCTAATATTATCTGACAGACAAGTTCACGGTTGGTTATTACTCTCGACATTAGAAAGTGGTAAGTAGTTTCTATATTGTAGTGAGTAATAAGTTGGGCATATTAGATTCCTTTGACTCTGCTGTAGAGCACAATGCTTCCTCAGAGCCACGGGGGTCCTTTCTTTCAAAAATCTTGAGGCCTTTTGGCAGCTCCACTCCAGCATACAGTAGAGAAACACTTCTGCACCTGTCACTTCTGAGGGTAAAGGATAACTGTCTTTGTAGCTGATGTTGGCAGTGAGTGAGCACTGGGTACTGAGTGTTAAAGGATGCTCAGTACATACGCTGAAGTCAGGAGATGCTTTGTGGCATCTGAAACCTGATGTGAAAGAAAATTTGTAAGGAATTTTTTTGTGTGCATGTAAATCATAAGAGTTGAGCATATGTGGGTTAGAGTATGTTTTAGACTGCAGACATTGAAATGATTTCTATGACCTTTTCCCCAATATTTGCCTGATATTAACATTATTGCTCTGAGACATGGCTCATTTTTCCGATTCTTGATGAGCTTTCGCAATTTGCTTAAAACATAATTAGTTTTAAAACAACATGTACGGACTTCTGGATGCCACATGATGGAATTAACTGGTGTACCAATAATGCCTCAGAGAATGTGCTGAAGTATTGTTATCTGCTCTTTTTCATTTTTTAGTTTCCTCTGCCTTTACTCTTTCATGACATGCCTTAACAGTGCTGTGATATACATAATACCAGTCCAAGATGATATTAAAAAATAGGATATGCTCAATTGAATTATGTAGGCGGAACATGCTCTGGCAGAGCAAGTCAATGTGCTTTCTGCTTCATTGAGTGGGTTATTAGATTGATGTGGTTTATTTCTTGAATGATAGAACTGGTTTTAAAAATAAATGAAGCGAGAAGCATCAATTCAGTTAGCATTGATAATTCATTATTATTGGTTAGAAAAGTGCTACATTTGTAAACTGGTCTATAATTTATCACTTGGATTAGGATTTGCAATGGGCAGGTTTGTTTTAATTTGAACCAGCTTTTCAATGACTGAACAATGTGTTCTTCATTTTGTCTTGAAGTTGGGATTTTAAATAGTTAAAAAGCAAATCAAATGCATGAAAGGAATACTTTTTTAAAATTTATAACATTGGTCTGTGAACTTACGATAAGCACCAACTGTGGGCTGTCCAAGTCTGTTGTTAAATTAAGTCAAGCTAGAGAAAATTTTATGAAGGAAGTAATAATTAATTACTTGTATATGTGTTTAGTTATGTGTATATATGCCGTATACGTGGAAATGTGTCTCTTGGGAAAAGACACATGCGCGCACGCGCGTGCGTGCACACACACACACACACATGCACACTGTGTATTGTGTCTCTTATTGTGCTGTTCTTAATGCAGGAAGCTTCCCTTTTATGAATAAGAAATGTTGCTCTGCTTTTTGCTTCCTTTTTGTGCACTTCCCCTGAATGATGCATTTGGTTTTATTACCTACATATTTGTAGAAAGATATTTAATCTAGTAGTTTGCTTTGGATTTTCACAAATTATAAGCAGGTAAGTGTGCCCACTTACAATGACATTCACTGAAAATAGTGCATACTTAAAATTATTATCGTTTGATTACAAAATAATATTTATGCCAGAGATGGCAACTTCTTTATAAAGTAAGGAAATTAAGTTTTAAACTCTAAAAAAAATGTAGTTGACAACGTTCAGGGACAATTATCTTCAAGTTGGCTTTCTATTCTGCTTGTGATTTGGCCTATTGATGTAGGGAAGCGTTGTCTAATCCCGGCCCCCTCTGTTCCTAGGTAACAGGCAAAAACGGTGCCAGCAACAGCGGCCCTGCCAGGCCAAACCCATGTGGCTTGGTGTTATTCACTCTGATCCATATGGTCAGGCTGGAGATGGTCCCTGGAGGGGTGTTAACACTCAGCAACCCAACCGCCTCCCTCCCTTCAGAGCTTTCCTGCGTGGCTCCTGCTGCTTGCCCATGTGTGATTCTTGATTAATTTTTCATTTTTAATGAAGTTTGATCATGTTTATTATTTCTCATGATTGACTGCCTGTACTCCTCCCATGTAATTGATAAAGCCCATATTTCTTCATCTGTCTCCTCTTTCTTTAGGGTAAAGTTGCTAGATTGTGTGCCGTGGTTAATGCTAGATTTATTGGTCCCATTAGATGTATAAATTATCTCTCTTTCTCTCCACAGGAAGTTCTACAGACTTTGACCAAGTTTTGTTTCCCCTTCTATGTGGACAGGTAGTGTCAGATTTTCAAACTTTACTAGAAAAAAAAGTGTCAATAAACCTGCTATGGAAAATAAAAACCATACCATTCTTAATATTCCGTCTGTTTAACCAAGATTTAAAACGTCTATGTTTGAAGGGGAGTTGCAGTGTTCTCCTTTCCTGGGGATTTTATGGACACTATCAAAAAGTTTAAAGCTTGGAGCTTTGCATTGGTTGGTCCCTGAGGTGGATTTCTCATGACATTCAATTTTTGATTTTGGTTATCAGATTTGAACCATGATTAAGAATGGTTGGTATTTATTCCAGTGCTATTTCATTCTTATTTAAGTATGAACATATTTAACTTACGTAATGTGGCATTATTCCATGGCCTTATGAGTATTATATGGGCTTTGTTTTTCTTTGATTCAACGTAAAATTTAGATTGCCACGGGCCTATCTTGTTTAAAGGTGTTCAGCTATTTAAAAGGCATAGAAAAATATCATATCATCTGAACATTTTCTTAAGATTTTGCAGTATGGCAAACTCTTGGAAAGCTGTCTGTATAAGAACTCTAAGATAGTTAAAATAGTCTGGTGGATTTAAAAAAAAAAAGCCACTGGTTAATGGTAACAATTTTGGAAGAGCTTCTTTTTTTTTTTTTAAACTATATAAAACTATAACTCACTAACAATATTAATAAAATGTCAAAGGGGTCCTCTTAATCCTCTTTTCAAGAAATGTCTCCTATGTGTTTCATTACATTTTAAGCACATTATTTGTGCGGCCATTTGCCCACTATTTACTCTTTTAAATTTTCTCTTAGAGAATTGAACTATGACCTGTGCCTACAGTATGTCTTAAAAAGTCCACTTCTAGTGACAGAGGTTTTAGAAAATATCCTAAGTAATAACTGCCATCATAATGTTCTGAGAAAGCTAGAAAATGGCCCATCTTCAGGAAGAGTCTGTCTTGGATTTCAGAGTACCCAAACCCGGCGGGCCTGAAGGATTTTAGTGGTTTCGAGCGCACGTGGGTAGGGTGCTGCTTGGTCTTTTCTACACTTTGTAGGAGTGGTGTCCTGCTTTGTTTGGCACAAACCTAAAAATGGTGTGAGATGAGAATTGGTAGCCAAAGGAGTTTAAAAGAGTACTAAAAAGCAGCACTGGAATGTTGCCAACCACTTATAATCACTGTTTTCCCTGGTTCTAACATGTTATTTTTAAGCCAATCAGCCATTGTAGTATTCCCAGACTTGGGCCTTTTTAAACCCTGGGATCAGGGTTGTTTTAGTAGTTAGTGGGTTGATGCTCAAAACAGAATAGCTTTAATTTTAAGAGGGTCAGTCTTTGTAATGAGAGTCCTCTTGTCTCTTCTTTACCCTATTCCTTCTAAAAATAGCAAGGAAGTAGGGTTTTGTTTAGAGACGTTTAATGCAAACTTCACATTTATATGTATGAATTAGCGATGCATGAAATTTCCTCCAGTCACTTATAAAATGTCTTACAAATTATGGCAAGTGCATATTTATATAAATTAATAAAGCTGAAATGTTTTTAAAATGTGGTTAGGTATCTAACAAAGAAAAATAAGAGAATATTTTTTACATGACTTCTTGTAAGAGTGGTGATCTGTTTTGGATAGGTATTCTTTAATTAACTTTGTAAACTAATATTGAAAGAAATGCACAATGAGATTAAATCCACCCCCAACACACAAACCTCTCTCTTCCTCTCTCACCAACCACTCTGCTCTACTTACCTACCTGTCTGGGTGATTACATTCTTAAATGGAGAAAAAAAGCAGAGTCCTTAAATAGTTCTAAAATCTTTTTTTGTCACCAATGTCCTGGTGCCTTTTTGTTGTTAGAAGAATATTTTTCTTCTAAAAACATTTCTGTCTAGATCACCCTCCCCTAATCATGTTTCTCCTACTTTTTCATGAAATGATTTGGGACAGAAATGTCTCTTTATGCATCTGCTTTAATCCTTGCTTTGTACAGTGGTTCTTTCTTATATTTCCTTATATTCCACACCCTATAGGTGTCGATAACTTTTATTGATAACAAAAAACTCCACTTTATTTGAGGATTATATCTTTTCTCTTTTCTTTCCCCACTTTTAACCTTTGCAGACTTTAATGTAGAAGAGATAATAATGAAGTTTACTTACAGTAAACACAGAGGTTTTAATGTTACCATTTTTTTCATTACTTTGCATTCGCACTGTTGAATGGCTATGCCCAGATTCTGGGGCCTACAGAGCCTCCCCAGATGTATTCTTGATACTGTTTGCCTTTAAAAAAAAAAAAAAAATGTCAGCACGGGAGATGAGTAATGCCCTAGGTGATTACGTTCAAAAAAGAAAGCCTCCTAATCTTTTCTGTATCTGTGCTTTTCTACCCCAAGGAACAGTAATACAACTTTCTGACATTTCTAGTCTATGTCAAGAGTGGGATTTTCACAGTCATCATCAGATCACCCGTTAACACTGACAACTTACTGTCTCTTGTGTTGTTTTAAGATTTTTCTTTCTGGAACTAGGACTTATGAAAAATAATAATGCCAGTATCTCTTCAAAAGAAAGTGCTTTCTCATGTATCACCTGACTTTATCCTCCTATCCTAAGAGATGAGAACAGGTGTTGTTAATCTTAATTTGAAAAAAGTCCAAGCTGCGGAGAAATTAGAATTTACCCTAGGTTCTTAATAGGCTGCTAACATAACATAGATGTCCATCTCCCAAATTAATGAATACATTTTTCTGTAGAACATGTTGTGGCAAGGTCAGTCACCAAATAGTGCAGAGAGGATGGAAATTTACATTTGAGCTCCTAATTGATGCTAGTCAGAGTGCTGGCCATTTTCACATTAGTGCTTCATTTCTTTTCCCCTGCAACTCTAAAAGATAGATGTTGGTGGTAGCTCTCTTACAAAAGAGCAAAGGAAGGTTCCAAATGTGTAGCGTTATGTTGGGTGATATGGAAATGGTATTAGACTTGGAGTTCTGCCCTCCATGTGTTTCTCAGTCTACTTCAGGAAGTATTATAAATACACATCAAACAGTCTCTCTCCAAAGGATAGTGAGGTTAGGGAAGACTGAGATGGTCAGAGAAAACTTCTCACAGTGGGAGAGACTTGTGTTGAGTCTGCAAGGACCGTAAGAAGCGGGTAAGTGGAAGGGAGAGCCTAACACCCCATATGCCTGAGGAGCAAAGCAGAGGAGAAACCATGAGTGAGCCTAGAGATTGTTCAGCCTGAGCAGATGGAGCCTGCTGGGGAGAGGGTGACGTGTACCGTGAGAGCTTGGGCTCTGGCTACAGGAGGCCTTGCAAATGTGTGAGAATAAGATGAAATTCGTCTCGTTCAAACATCCCATTTTACAGAACGGAAACCAGGATCTGTAGAGGTGAAATGCTTGGCTTATGGTCACAACTACGTAATAACAGAGCTGGGAGAGAAAGCCATACTCTTATTCCCAGTCCAGAGTTTGTTCCTTCCCTCCCTTCCTGCCTTTCTCTCTCTCTCTCTCTCTCTCTCTCTCTCCTTCTCTCCTCCTTTCCTTCCTTTCAATTTATTTGCTAGAGAGAGAGAGAGAGCGAGCACGCGCACACACACACACAAGCAGGGGGAGCGGCAGGCCGAGGGAGAAGCCGGCTCCCTGAGGAACAAGCCGGCTCCCTGCGGAACAAGGAGCCTGATGTTGGGCTTGATCCTGGGATCATGACTGGAGCTGAAGGCAGATGCTTAACTGACGGAGCCACCCAGGTGTCCCTAGTGCAGAGTTATTTCTACCTTATGCTGTCCCTGAGGCTCTTGGTGGAGAGGAGTCTTGAAATGACAGCAGTGAGAAATGTTATCACTCTCAAAAACATACCCTTATTGGTGAAAGCTGTTTCTTAAAGGAAGGAAAAGAGAGATTTGTGTACCATTTTGTACTGCGGTGCTACTTGGTAGCTGGCAACCTGCTTCAGTCAGAGCACGCAGCCCTCGCTGGAGGATGGAAAAGCTCTTCCTTCCCAGGTTTGTGCTTATCCTCTTTTGGAACCCAGTGAGTCGGTTGTCATTCAGGTGCTCTGTACCTCCTCCTGTAACCCACCATGCACAGATGACACAAGCATAAAATGAAATGACATAATCTTTTAAGGGTCAAAGGAAGGCATAATTTTGTGATTTAGGAGGTAACCACAGATGCAAATGTGATTCACATGCTATTTGCTGTTTCATTAAGTCTGCTATGTGCCAGGCGTGTGCTGTGTTCTCCTGCTCTGCAGACGTACACATTTGCAACTTACTATTACCGTAATGCCATGTATGGGGAGAAGGACTCAGAGAGGTTCAGTGACTTGTCCAAGGCCCCACTCCCAGTAAGCGGTAGAGCTGCTTTTGGAACCCGCATTTATCTGACTTCCAATTCCACCTTCCTTTTTCTACCTTATCATACCACCTGCACTAGATCCATCAGACCATAACTAAAGTAACCAAAAGAACTTTCAAATGTTCTCTTTTTAAAAAAGATTTTATTTATTTATTTGAGAGCTTGAGAGCACACGAGTAGGGGGGAGGAGAAGCGAGGGAGAAGCAGGCTCCCCACTGAGCAGGGAGCCGGACCCGGGGCTCGATCCTAGGCTGCCTAACCGACTGAGCCACCCAGGTGCCCCTCAAAATTTCTTTCAAAAGCAATGTATGTTTATTGTGGAAAAGTAGCAAATTCTGATAAGTGAAGAAGAAACCTAGCAGAGACGGAAACTGATGTGCTGGTTAGTGTGCTTGTCTGTATCTGCCCCGACCTTTGCACTTGTTCCACATCCACACATTCATCCTGCTCTGCTTTGCAAAACTGAATTCCTTTGGCCCACTTTCATCCCCTGTGTTTCATCCTTGGTTTAGTCCCTTGGTTTGGTCCCACGGGTTAAGCTGCGCCCTGTGATGGTTTTCTACAACATTTGATAACAATGAAGCACATGGGCCTTACTGAACAGAATATTGGGAGTAGCAACCTGGAGGACCAGGTTTTCATTTTTGTTCTGCCATTGACTCACTCTGTGCTGTGAGGCAAGTGATGTCTTAGTTTCTTCATGGGTAAACTGAGGGGATTGGATTAGACCTTTGCTGTTCCTTCTGGTTTTGCTACTTTTTGGTTTCCTAGTTATGATTCATTTGTACTTTGTCAGGCTCATGTGGAGGAGGGAGTCTAGTATTCTCTGGTAAGTTTCTTGAGCAGATAGGCATTGCCCTGTCTCTGGCAGTATGTGACCTACTTTTAGTCCCCAGACATCTTGGGTCAGTGTCATTCTTGCCACTTGCATCTTTGAGCTTGGAATGTGAGCAACTTGAGTCTCAGGCAGATGAAAGGTTTATGGAAGAAAACTTGGAGGCTCATGTAACTTAAGGTTGAAATGTGGGAGTTTGATAAAACGTGATTCCTGCCTGATGTCCTGCATGCATAGGTGGAAAGAAAAAGCAGCTGTGAGGGTGCCCTGCAGTAGGGCCCAACAGGTCATTATCAGTAAGCTGTACTAAATGGAGGATCACAGAACGTTTGAGTTCCAGCTCTCAAATTTTGTAGTTTCAGGACAGTAATTTTCACCTTGTATCCATGATATGCTCCTTTGTATACCTTATTTATAATTCTCAAAACCGCTCTGCGAAGTTTTATTTTCATTTTGTAGGTGAGGCTCAGAGAGGCACGATAACTTGCCTGTGCTCACAGAGCCAACGTGTAGCATCTCTGGGCTTGGAATCTAAACACCTAACTGCTTCTTCTCCCTCCCGCGTCATGACTCTGCCCCTGCTGAGTCTTCTCCAGCAGCCAGCAGCAAACTCTCTCTCCCTGTCATTCCCACTCAACCCCTGCTTATCAGCCAGAGTTAGCTGCACACGGGCTGTCCCTCAGCCCTCTCCAGTCTGTCTTCTGCTTCTGTCATTCAGTTAGAGCTTTTCTTATCAACGTCCTCTGCAACCTCGATACTGCTCAGTTCACTACCCATTTTTCCTTTCTCATCGTGTGATTCGTGGGTACAGTTGACCGGTCCCTCCTGCTTGTTCTCCGTTTTTCCTTTGATGGTCTTTTCTCCCTGTGCTCTCTAATTTGGTGCTTCTGTAACCTCGTCCTGGATCCTCTTTTGTTTCTCTGAACGCTCTCCCTGAGTGATCTTGTTCTTTACCATGGTGTTAAATATGTCTGCGTGTAGATGACTTCAATTTATAGCTCCAGCCCAAACTTTTTCTCTGTTTTCCTAAGTAGTATGTTCAGCCATGTACTTGACATTTCTATTTTAAGGTTTCTCAGACTTAACATATCCCGAATGGAACTCTTAGATCTCCCCTCAAACTTGTCTTTTCTGTCATGAAATGGTAATTTGCTGTCTTTTTACTCTCAGTACATCTGCAGGCCTGTCATTTACACCGTCTAGCTGTAACTGGGAGCTGCCCGCTCAGCTCGGTTTTCACTCTCCCTCCGTGAAGTTAGGCCTCCGTCCAGTCTCACCTGCATTCTTGCACTAGCTTCCTCATTGCTTTCTTTGCTTCTGCTTCTTCCAAACAGTTCTCCACATAACATTTACCATTGTACACTAGACTGTTTTTCTCTTAATGAAAACCATTCAGTGGCTTTCCCTCACCTTTACAAAAAAAATCCTAAATCTTTGCCATGACCTGTGAGGCTTTGTGTATAATCTAGCTGTCGCTTAGTCTAGCCCCTTCACACCATGCCTCTTTCCCTTTAGCTCCCGATGTTAGCTGCCTTGGTGTCCTGGTGTCCGTTGAGTTCCTTGAACATGCCTTGTTTTTTCCAGCCTCAGACCCTCTGCCTAGCTCCTTCTTCTGCCTGAAATGCTCAGGCCCCTTTCTGAAGGGGTTGCTCTGGCTCATCCTTCAGGGTCAGGGTCATTGTCACCTTTGAAAAGCTGTCTCTAACCTTGTTATCTGAGTACGGCCTTGCCTTCTCCGTTTGCTCCTATCTTTGTTCCGGCTTTGGTTTCTTGAAACACTGGCGCATACAGCTGTGTGCTGTGTGGTACACTTGTTTGTTATTCCTTTCTAGCTAGTGGGAAATCTCCATAGCAGGATAGGTGGCCAGTCCTTGTCCTGGTGCCCAGTGTAGTCGTTGCTCAGTTTACAAAGGGGACAACTAAACCCAAAAGCTGATACTATGGAGAATCCCATCTCTCCCTGGAAGATTGGAATCACACTGCCTGTTGACATGCTTCATGCCGTGTATACACTCAGTGTGTAAATAACTTGGAGATTAAGCAGAATGCTGCTGGAGGAGCCTTGAATGGCTCACGGTCCTTTAAAAGTCAGCATGAATGTTAAAGTCTATTTTGAGTATTTGTTCCTTTTTGCCCTGGTTTTCCATATTCCTCTAGTCCTGGGAAGCACAGCTAAGGGTGGTCTCGGCCCTGGTCTCCTGGGCATATATCTGGAAATACTCAAATTTGGTTTCTCCTGCTTAGTGGGAAGTGGTGTGTTTGATAAGACAATTACCTGGATTCCCACTTACTTGCGTTCCTTTAACAGGGTTGCAAGCTGCAGGTGAGGGAGGGGTTTCCTTGTGTTTAGTGTAGCCTGGCAGAATGGAGAGGGCTTTGAACCTGAATTGGGCTTGGAATTCTGTGTTAGTCCTGATACTTTGAAAACAGCAAACAAAACCAAAAACAGCCCTGTGTCTCCATTTTCCCATCTTAAAGCGAGATGCTTTTTGCAGTTCCTCGCAGTTTTAATCATCGTGAAATCTCTGATTCCTGTTAAAAAGTTACGGATTCTAATACTGGAGGTAACCATGAAGCCTGTAGCGTTTAACGAAGCAGACCCTTTCCCCAAAGTCGTTTTTTATGGAGAAAGTTTGAACACTGTCCCAGAGTGCTGCAGCAAACAGAGAGGGAATGACAGATTCCTTGGAGGTTCCAAAGTCTTCAAGTTAACCTCTGACCGCCCTTGCCTGGCTTGTACTTAATTGCAAATTGTCCAAGGAGAAAAGATTTTAGGGTTTGATGGTTTGGGCCCTCCTTTGTTTGTTTGTTTGTTTGTTTAAATGTCTTATACTTCACCCTATTAGGAATTAGAAAGGTGAGTCAACTGAGAATAACAAATGCTCCCTCCTAAGCTGCGACCCCTCCCCCGCCCACGCCAAAAGAATTTTGTTCACTTTATTGAGTGCAGGAGCAGCTCCCTTGGTCACCCAGAGGACTGTCCTTTACGGAAAATATGGAACAGAGAAGAGAGAAAGGCAAACTTCCTTTCTCCGCTCATATAAGGGTTAGAAATATGAGTCAGTGGGGAAGATTCTGAGCAAATACATGATTTCAATATGAATTTTTGTTTTCCTTTACATGGTAACTTAACAGCTTACATCTCTTTTATTAATTGTTTTGTATTATGGACTGGCCTTTATTGTAAATGCTGATCTCACTTATTTCCGAAACCTCCTTTGGGTTGGGTAGTAGTTTCTCATTGTTATTCCAGGTGAAGAGACTGCAGTGCTTAGAGGTTAAGTAACTGGCTAAATGAAGGCCCAGTTAACAAGTGATTGAGTTGGGATTTGAACCAAGTAAATGAGTAATGACTCTTTCTTTGAGCCTAGGATGTCGCTAAAAGCATTTTCAGCATTTTTAATGGTAGTGAAAAGATAATGGGGAAATTAATGACACTCAATTCACAAACGAGTTGTGTTCATTCTGTGTCCTTTTCCTAGAGATTCTGAGTGTTTTCATTCAGTCCTATCAATACCCTTTCCTTCTAGGATGTTTCATTTCAAACATTCTAGAAGGGAAATCAGACTCTGAGTTAAAATAATGAACAGTCATATTTTATATGCTCACATAATAATATTTCACAAAAGCATGACCTTATTTGCAACTTAGAATCATTGTGACCTGTTGCTTTAAATATTTTAATAATTCAAGTTTTTCACCTCCCCCAGTGAGGCCCACTTTTCTCCCCAATCACTTTAATTATGTGAGCTAGAAACCTGTTTCTCACACATCTTCAGTTCTCAACCTTGTTAAAATTAATCATATAATCCCCCTTTAAAACATAGTATTAAATCACCATAGTAACACACTATCCAAGCTTTATTGATAAAGCATAACAGCCTTAAGAAGGTAGAGTTTGGTGTCCCCTGGACAGCTCTATAACTTTTATAGAAATGTGTTCCTTCTTCTGGCTTGTGTATGGCGGAGGGATAGCATTACTTACACCTGTTTTATTACCACACTGCTTTTAAATTGCCACCTTGTTTTCGCTCACCTTCCTAGTTAAACAAGGAGAGTGGAACACTTTCTTTTCTTTCTGAATTATTTTCTTGCACTCTCTAACCACTCTCTAGGGGATGGAATTATTTCCTTAAACATGACCGCGTAAGGTCCATTGACCTTTTTTGTACTGGGATACCTTGAAAGTCTCCTTAATTTTCATTTGTTTATGGGGTTTCTATAAGGGAGTTTTAGAAAGGAAGGCTATCCATATTTGAAAAACTAATTCATATCATATCCAAAGACCCAATAAATCTGCCTTTGGAAAAGGCCTGGTGAATGATTTTCATTTCTGTTGGCAACTTATAAAGTAAATTATAGGTGAGAGCACTGATTTGAATATTTTGTCAATTTGAGAATATTTTGTAAAATACAATGTACGTAAAATACAATATAGGTTAATGAGTTCCTTTGAATAATTCAATGTCAAATTCCAAAATACTATGTTAGCATAAATTTATGTATTAGGATTTGGAATAGTTAAGTTTTTAGAAAGGAATCCAAGCCAAGTGTTAAGCTGATTTTAGAAAGTGGTCTTTAAAACATTTTGCACCTGCAAACCTAGTTTCTAGGTTAATCTGATTAGTAGTATGCTTTTTTATTGCTTGAAACATATTTCCTATTTTATGTCACTCTTATCTGTGGCATCTTACTGAGTTTTGCGTTCATGTGGGAACTTTTAGCTTTTTTTTCTTTATTCTTTCTTTAAAGCTCATTTCCATTTCTTAGCACCTCACGTTAAGACATTGGGTATTTTGGGGTGCCTGGCTGGCTCAGTCATTAGGTGTCTGCCTTTGGCTCAGGTCATGATCCTAGGGTCCTGGGATCGAGCCCTGCATCTGGCTCCCTGCTCGTCAGTAAGCCTGCTTCTCCCTCTCCCATTCCCTCTGCTTGTGTTCCTGCTCTCTCTCTCTCTGTCAAATAAATAAAATCTTTAAAAAAAAAAAAAAGACATTGGGCATTTCTTTCCTGTAAAATGTATGTTCCTCATAAATTAAAAAATTCTGCAAGACACAGGAGTGTAGGAAAGTAGGAGCTAACCTTTCTCTGTGGAATGCAGCATCTCCCCTTAGAAGCTCTGAGAACAGGATGCAGTTACCTACCTGGTCAGTCTTCCTGTTTCCTTTTCTGTAAAATGGGAACATCGTCTAACTTCTGGGGTTAACATGAGTAAGGGAGATGCTATTTATCAAGTGTGTAACTTGATGCCTGGCGTCAAGTGGACACTTAAATGCTGTTGTCATTACTGTCTCCCCGACTAGGCGAATGGCCGGGGGAGTGCCGTTAACGGCAAGCTGGCCGAGTAGGCTTTGGCATCATTGAGGCCTGGGTCTCAAACACAGCTTTTTGCGGCTTCCCAGCTGGCACCTCAGGCAGTGCTGCTCTGGGCTATTTCCTTATCTATAAAATGAGGTTAATAGAATGCTCCTTTCAGGATTTGGGGGGATGATTAACAGGGCTGCCTGCCTGAACTCAGTGAGCAGAATGTTTGGTAGCTACTTGGGTAGGGAGGTGGTCACTAGAATGGGCTGCTTGCTCTCTCTCTCTCTCTCTTTTTTTTTTTTAACTAGCTCACAGTCTGTTTCCTCAAAGTGTGTAAATTCTGAGTTCATTTACAAAGAGTTCCACTGAGAAAGGAAATGTTACAGGTTCAACGACTTGTCACGATCAGATGCTTTATCAAGAAACTTACTGCACATTCATTTTTGCCCCTTTGTCCTGTCTTTGCTGCAGCCTCACAGTGAGCCAAGTTGGCCAGAACTTCACGTTTGTGCTCACTGACATTGACAGCAAACAGAGATTCGGGTTCTGCCGCTTATCTTCAGGAGCGAAGAGCTGCTTCTGTATCTTAAGGTAAGGGAGAGTGGCTTTGGCTATCGGCTAGTTCTCTGAACCAGTGTCAGCCTTTGCGTCGTTCCTCTGTCATTAAATTTTCCAGCTGTTCTTTTTATTTTCCTCTCTGTCTCCCACAAGTCACTGCACTTGGGGAGAAGGACTTCGCCGTGTTGTTCTTGCACTTTAAGTTCTGCAGATAATTGTATTTATTTATTTGCATCACATCCCTTGGGTGGGAAAGGGATCATTGCTTCTGTGGAGTATGTGGAAGCTGGGGAGTCAGCATGGCTTCAGTTCCTCCTGCTGTTATCTGGAGCTGTCAGAAATTAGCCTGTTAGGCTTTCCCTTGGACATTTTGTGTATGTAAGATTATTAATAAAGTATGTGTCTGTAGCTCAGGACGTCTTGCAGACACTGATTGCGTCCTCCTCAAAGTAACACCCTTGCCCTCTGTGGGTCAGTGAGGGAGGAACTGTTTCCCAACTTGGCTACTTCTCTAGAGGTTTGGAAAAAGTACAGAATCCTGGAAGAAGGCTTCTTTAGGTCTTCTAAAGCCCCTTCATACACCAGAGCCACACTTGCTTAATGCTCTGTTTCCTCCTGCCAGAGGGGCAAGGTGTGTTCTGGGGTGGGAGGACGTGTGGAAATCCGATTTTGGAGCTCCTGGCTCTGGGGGCTCCTGCTGGGCGCCTCCTCAGGGGGGAAGTAAAGGCATCCCACACACTCTCCTCTCCGTCTGCCTTGGTTAAGTAGGTGTCAGAGGGGCCTGCCTCCTGTCTCTCTCTGCTCATGTGGAGCAGCCCAGGGCAGGCCAGCGGGGAGGCGCCCCTGACAAAACCCGGGTCCCCAATCTTGGGCTTGTGCCCAGGGATAAAAGGCCAGGCTCTGTGAATTCCAGAAAGAGTGGTTCTCTGGTACATTCATTTTTGGACTTTCTTCTTCTCCTCACCAAGAGAAGACCTCCCACCCCAGCCCCCCAAAGACACACACACACACACACACACACACACACACACACACACACTCTCTCTCACACCACAGGAGAAAAAAGGGCTGACTTTTGAGGTGCCTCTGCTGAGTAACTGTCAGCCTGGGCTATCACGTTTGAGTTTCTCTACACGAATCTTATTGTTAATCAGCAAAGTCAGCTCTCTCCTTCACCAGGCTTCACATCTGTAATTCAGGCCCTCGAGGGCAACTGCTGGAAAGACCACAGGAAGGAGGGACAACCCAGAGGGTCTGTGAGGTTAAGTGGTGCAGCTGCTCTCAAGCTTGCCTCAGTAGCCCAGGCCCAGGGCTTACCTGCCCCGAGTATCAGAGTCGGATATAAACGATTATTTATTTTTTTGATTCAACAATGTTGAGTTTTTGTTTTCTCTTTTTAAACAAAATTTTCTCTTCCATTTTTGCCTAATGTTCGGTTTCAGCCTTGGCCAGGGCACTGCCTATTTATATGGTTATTTAGAGGAGATGAGGGTTTAACACAAGTTCTTGAAGTTTTGCAGAAAGGTTTTTGTTTGTTTTCTCAGAATATTTGGGTTTACAGTGTTTCGTCCTTTGAAAGCTAGGACGTACTCCGAACGGCCACTATCAGAGTCATTCAAATTTCTGGGACTGGAAAACTGTTTATTTAAAAATTTAAATTTAAAAATTGCTCTCCTCTGATTCCCGTATTTGACTGCGTGTGTCTGCGTGGAGGGTCATGGGTGTCATGCTTACAAAAAGCTGGTTGATTAGCTTTCTGCTGCCATCATTTAGAATGAAAAATAGCAGCCATTGGTGTGTTTTCTATCCGTTATACTAGTTTGGAACTGCGGGAAAAGGGGGTGGGTTAATTCATTCATTTGTTTGTCAGCCCTTAATTGAGTGCCTACTGTTAGCTAGTTCCTGCCCTTGAGGAGTTCCCTAGACTAACTGGGGAGACAGATGACGCTGCAGAATGCTATATAAAATGCACAGGGCAATTCCATGGCACGGTGGCTTCTTACTATTGATATTCTAGTGCCAGAGGATAGTGACTGTGGTTAAAAATAGAGTCCAGATAAATTCTGGGCCATGGGTGGGTGGGGGGGACTCCCTGTATCTCATCCACCTTGTGCGTATGGGGAAGGGTACGCGCAGTGGCACTTCCCCTGTGGCTTGGATTGGGAACACTGGTGAACTGAGACGGACATATGAATGGAAGGGCCTGCTCTTGACCTTGAGTGACTGGTTGGCAGCGTGTTCACTGGAGAGGTCTGCCGGGAGAATGCAGGTGTAATTTGGGTCTGGGTTCTGTTAGCACTGTTGGTCTCCTTGCCATTTGGAAATGCTTGGACTCTCTGCTCCCCTCACCCCGCCCCCAGGTGCTTTCCCATTAGTGAACCGGTGCCTTGAGGTCCAGTCACTGTTCTTGGTGTGTCCAGTCCTCTAACTTGTCTGCTCCAAAGTCACCTCTGCTTTTGCTTTCCATTTCTTCGCATGGGAGGCATAACTTCCAGTGATGGTGTCTCTGCAGACATAGCCTCCCCAGTTCCAGGATTTAGCTTCTTAGGATCACTTCCTCTCGGACTGCTCTCCCAGGCTCCTGTGCTTCCTGGGCCATATGAGTTGTTGGACCTTTCTGCCTTCACGCATTCATCCATCCACCCACAGCAGCATTCTCCAGGCAGAGGCAATCATTCTCTCCTCTGGGTGCACCCAGCATGCTCTGCGTACTTCAGTTACACACTCCTAAACCTTGAGCTTCTTTTTACCTGTTCCTCCTGTTACTCTGAAATTAACTCTTTAAGGGTAAAGATTGTGTCTTGCACAGCTTTGTTTCTCCAGCACTTAGTGCAGTGCTCAGCCAAGATATTGTGTGCGTGGCTTTCAGAGACAGGGGATGTATTCCATTTGAATGGAAGAACAGGATGCTGAAGGCTCTGAGTGAGAGGACAGGCTTTGTGGGACACCAGTTCAAGAGAAAATGTGAAATACAGTTATTTATAGGGAGATGTGGTTCATATTCTCAAACTTAACCTCTTTTAGTTGTAAGAGGTGTACCTTTGAATCTCACCAAGGAGATCTAGCTGTTGAGTGACAGGCATTGTGCCCATAAAGGACTAGTCCCGTGTTAGAAAATGTAAACTTCATTTTGCAGTGAAAGGTTTGTAGACATCCTTTATACAGTGTACACTATTGGGTTCATTGTAAGAAGCATTGTCTTTTCCTTCCCCGTAGAATGTAAGGTCCATGAAGCCTGGGAAGTCTTATCTGTTGTGTTCACAAATATACCCAAAGTATATTAAGGAATGTCTATGCCCAGTAGGCACTTAGTAATCCTTGTTTTATGAAGGAAAGAATTCCTAATCCATAAGCCCAGTGTTTAAACATCTTTTAAAAGTTGGTTTGAATTCTATCACCAGCTAACTTTGACAGAAATGTAGTTGTGCTAGAGTATAAACAAGTCTCATTAACACAAGTACCATGGTATGTAAAGTCAAATGCGTTAGGTCTTCCCATGGTTGACTTGTTCTTTGTATTAAAACGTTTTACTTTTCCTTGCGATTGGCCATGATATTATTTAATTCTGTGCTGCATGGTAGTCACTATGGGATTAAAAGCACAGCTAGGAGAACAACAGTTATGGGTAGGTCCTTCCTCATTACCTTCCTCTCATCCAGGAGCTTGTGAGCGTGTGGTGGCGTTTGCCGGTAGCACCAGCTGAGTCTGATGTGTGGTATAAGCATTTACCTCTGAAGTCTTTCAAAGAGTGTAAAGTGACCTAGAACCATAATTTTTTTCACAGCTTCTGATTTGTTCGAATGACCCATGTTCCATCAAGGCTAAACTGTAATGAAATACGTTATTTATAGCCAACTTCTGGTTTTGGAGGAACAGGAAGAGCCTAAGAGTTCAAAGTCATAACTGCGTTGTTTGTGGGCAGTGGACTATGGGAGAGATGTCATACAATAATTAAGTTTGTTTACTCTTTATAAAGGAACTTTAAAAATAATTATGTTCTACAGTTTTCTGCTTTATGTGTAAGAATCTTAAATTTAAGTTTTGAGGAAGTTTGAGAACCTGTCTTTATACCCATATAAAGAGGTGCCTGGGTGGCTCATTTGGTTAAGAATCTGCCTTCTGCTCAGGTCATGGTTCCGGGTCCTGGGATCGAGCCCCGCATCAGGCTCCCTGCTGAGTGGGGAACCTGCTTCTCCCTCTCCCTTTGCGTCTCTCCCTGCTTGTGCTCGCTCTCTCTCTATCTCTCAAGTAACTAAATAAAATATTAAAAATATGTTTAGGGATGCCTGGGTGGCTCAGTTGGTTAAGCGGCTGCCTTCGGCTCAGGTCATGATCCCGGCGTCCTGGGATCGAGTCCCACATCGGGCTCCTTGCTCGGCAGGGAGCCTGCTTCTCCCTCTGCCTCTGCCTGCCATTCTGTCTGCCTGCGCTCACTCTCTCTCCCTCTCTCACTCTGACAAATAAATAAATAAAATCTTAAAAAAATGTATTTAAAAAAATATGTTTATATATACACCTGTATAAAACTGTTCAGGACCTGTTAAACATTTTGTGAAAATAACTTGTTTCATCAAAACAATATCTAAGATTTTTTTAGTTTGATGTTTAAATTGTTTCTCAGTTAGGAGGTACCTTAGTACCTACTACATGCCAGGAATGAGCAGTGTGTAACATTTGGTCTTTAGCCTTTGTTTATCCCAAAATAGGCAACAGGTTCCCCCATGAGAACCTTTCAGATACCCTGTTCATTCAAGATTTTGATGAACTGAACTTTTTAAACTTGGTCTTACAAACTGAAAACAATACGCACTTTTGGTCCTTTACCAAATTTAAAATTTAATGTGCTTCTGGGCACACCATACCCTGGACACCTCGGATTTTGATACCCACCTCCTATCTGTTTCACTTCTGCCATCCTTTTTCTCAGGAGCCACCCTGAGAGTCTTTGGGAAGGGACTAAGTAAAGAAGCAAAATACACTGTGATAAGTCCTATTTAAAAAAAATATATATATGCATGTGCAAGTTTCCTTGGGGTCACCGGTTTGGCAGTGCCCCTCTCTGGCTTGAAGAATCAGGGAAGTGTTGCCGATGGTTTCCAATTAAACTGGATCTTAAGGAACCACTGTGGGTTTAACTGGAGGAGAACTGGAGGAGAATTTTGTAGGCAGTGAGAACTGTCTTGTTAAGGCCTAGAGAATGAAAGATATGGCAAGACGGAACACCGATGTGATGGCGGTGGCAGGAGCTGATGCCATAAATGTCTTGGAGTTGGGACAGGTTGGAAAAACCCTTGTGGGACATGCTCAAGAATCTGGATTTACCCCATAGCAAGTGAGCGTCATCAGATGATAGAGCAGGCACTGGAAACACTGATGTTTGTAGACCAAAGGGAAAATGGCTTTTTGTACCTGCAGTTGCCATCTGCACCTGCTTGGGATTTTCTGGTCATCGTTAGACGGATGATGCCCAGCACATTGGGGGTACCATTTTGATTTAGATTGGAATTTTCAAGCCTCAACTTTAGGTTTGTTTGTTGTCATTGTTGTTTTAACAATGAAATATGTTCCTGGGACCCTGTTGGGGAATTCTTGTCCTCCTTTCCATGCAAGTTGGCATATGGGCTTGTGTTTAGACATTAATTGTGTTAAGTGATAACCATCTTCCTTCTGGAACACTTTCTGACTTAATGGCAGACACAACTATTACGTCCTTTTTCATCCGCATGGTACTCATTTCTGCTATAAACACTGAAAAGCTCAGTTTTCACAGAGGAAAAAAAAGAAGCTAGAAGTAATAAAAGAGTCTGGTTTTAAGAACTTTGGTTTCTCTAACTGTTCCAGTGTTTTTAAAGCAATGCATACAGTTCAGGGGAAAAATCAAAGGGCTCTTTCCTTAGGCAGGTGTGACGGCAGAAGCCCTTTTGGGTGGATTGTGTGTTAGCGACTTTGGTTTAAAATAAGTGTGTGGGGGATGGGGAAGGGAGTTGGGAAGGAAGGCTGTGGGGACAGCTCCCAGATTTTTACCTTGAAAGCAGGTGCTGCTGAAATATTCCAGAAACAGATGGAATCTCCTATTCTTGTTTTAAGCTATTTATGGTTGTCTCGCCTGAGGGTACCCTGCTATACAAAACGGCACAGCCTGATGTTTGAGGGCAGTTTGGGCATCAAAGCTGGGGCCCCTCTGGGAGAAATCAGCCTTTCTTCCCCAATGCCTTAAGTACCATTTGGAAAACCTGGACCTTTCATACTATTTAACGGAAGACTTTCTTCTGCTTTTCGAGTATTTCCATTTCTCTGGAGCTGTTGGATTTCTTCTTCATGCCTCCCCGTGAAAGCAGGGTGGGAACAGTGTTGTCTTCTGAATGGTCAGCTGGGAGAAAGCCCCACTGCTATGGCAGATTATAGTTCTGCCCATTGTGGATCTATCAGCAGCTGAACCCGTGGGAGCAGGTCTGTGGAGGCTCTGGGTTTACGGTTTAGGGTTTAAGACCCTTTTTGAGATCTTTAGTGTTTTGGAAGGTTTGCATGGGAAGTGTGCTCATCACTCACTTGGTGGGAGGTGATAACTTTTTTTTTTTCTTAATTAAAAAAATGTACTGGTTGGGGAATGTTGCATGTTTTATTGCCACACAGATGCCTTCATGCTTAGAAACGTATAATACTCTGGGGAGCCACAACTCAACAATAGTAACAAGCCGTACAGTTAAAAAAAAAAAAAAAAAATCACCTTTGAAGAGCAGAAAGGGAAATAAATGAAACTGTCCTTGCTCTCCTAGCGGCCTGCTGTTTGAGGGCTGGGAAGCTGGACAGTTGGAAAGACAGGTGTGTCTTCTGTGGCAGCAGCCGGCCTCAGGGCTGTCTTCCTCAGGAGGAAACCTCTCTCCTCCTCCTGGTCCTTTTCAAAGGACACCAGCATAGAGCAACCTTCCCTTAAGCGACCTGAGCCAAGGATTCTGGGTATGGGAAACTTAAAGACTTTAGCTAAAAGAAATTCTTCATTTTGAGACTGAATGAGTTGGAGATTACAAGAGACCATGATATTTTCTCGATTTCTTTTGAAAACAGAGGATTTCCTTGTCTTAAGGCTCATGAAGCTTACTACAGAGCAACAGGTGAAACCATCCTAGGAGCTCCAGGAGGGCACTTTGGTTCTCTCCCCACCCCCCTACCCCCAAATACCATTCCTCTTGCTACCTCTAGCAACTGCTACGGTTGGTTAATGTTATTCCATTTTGTAGATGGGTAGACTGAGTCAGGACAACTCATTACAGAGCATTTGGAAAGGAGGGGGGAATGATCATTCATTAGCGTTTGATCTGCCAGGTGGCTTACCTCATTCTCATTTAATCTTATTGCAACCTTATGAAATTATCTCCTTTATAGAAAAGTTGGGGCTTGAGACTGAGGGCGATGGGGTGACTTGTTTGAGATCTCACCAGGAGTAAGGGAGGGACTTTGGTTCAGAACCCCAAATCCAAGCCAAAGCTCATGCTCTCAACAGCTTTGGGCGTATTTGTAGTAACTTGCTTTTGGCCCTGATTCAGAACTCAAATTTTATTTTCTTGCTACCAAAGCAGCCATAACAAGTTTCAAAAGTTTTTTCATCTCTCTGTATATATTTTTAAAGGAGCCTTGATGGGTAGTTTGCCACTGCACAATGATTTCAGAGGTGAGCTGTCAAAAAGAGTTCTTAGAAATAATATACCACAGCCCACCCTCGTTTTATAAATCATGAAATCGAGACCTGAAAAGAGATTTTTGTCCCAAATTCTTTAGCTGGCTAATAGTGGTCTTTTTGACCCCCCAGTCCAGAGTTTGTCCAGGATATGGCAATGATCCTTTCAGCTCAGGAGAATAAGGCCAAGGCCACCTGGATCTAAGGGTTTTCTAAACTCAGTAACCTCCAGTTAGCATCAAGGCCAGCGTCATTGCAGCCTATGTGAACTATCCAACCATATCATTAGAAAGAAAATGATCGGTTCTGTTTAAATCTGAAGCAAAGTGTGTTTGAATGGAAAACCAGTAAAACTGAGCCTGCCTTGTGAAAAAGTCTTAAGAATTCCTCCTGAGGAACCCTTTTTGGGAGATGGAAAACATTCTATAGGAGAAGCCAGTTGATGCTTTTTAGTGGAGTTTGAGCGTCAGCAAATATTTTGGGACCCTCCCCCCCGCCTTACTCCAAGCAAGCCACTTTCCTATAACAGCAACAACAAGCAGAAGGCATTCATTTGAGCCTTATCTTTGCTTTTCACTGGGCAGGAGGTAGAAAGAAAATAACTCAATATGCTTCACACCTAAACTTGCCCTTTGGATCTAAGCTGCACTCTTATTTTAAGAGCAAGTTAGATTTGTGAATACAAAGAAGAGTCTGAATTTAGGTTGTCTGGCCCTTCCAGTGATCAGTTTAGAAGCAGTGGGAAGCCTAGCATTTGTCCCTCATGGAGAAGCTCCAGGAGACTGAGGTAATTGTGTACCTCTTTATATCATGTCAAACAAAAATCATTATGCCATCTAACGTTGGAAGATCTTAGAGTTCCATAACCAATTATGAACCACTTCTTTTCAGGATGTCATTTTATGAGATTATGAAGATACACTTTCTCGTTAGAGGAATTTAGAAATCTTGAGAAAAGAGAAGCGATGATTTAACGCCCCACGACTCTAATAGTGACTAGAGGAGTTTTCTCCCTTGAATGGGATCATGCTGTAGGTATAGTTTTGTATCTAGCCTTTTCATGTAGTATAGTGTAAGCATCTTTGCATGTCATTAAATATTCTTTCCTGAGAATGTTTTTGACTGTGTACTTTGTGTGAGTTTGATTTATAAGAGAAGAAAGCTCTTAGGAAAATCTGAGAAAGTATTTTTTGCTGAAACTTAGATTCTTTTAAAAAATGCATTTGCTGTAGTGACCTTGTCATTTGGCTAATTATTTTGGTAATTTTGTTTTAAAAAACCAAAACCCCTCAACTACTTTCATCTTAATGCATGAGCTATTACCAGATTCTTGACTAGGAGGAATAGTTACTAACTTCTGAAAAAAATGAACATAAAAATGGAAATAGTATCAAAAGTCTTCATTAAATCGAGTGGTAAATAAAGTACTTACTTTTCTTTTCTTTTTTTTTTTTTTTTTAAAGATTTATTTATTTGACAGAGAGAGATCACAAGTAGGCAGAGAGGCAGGCAGAGAGAGGGGAAGGAAGCAGGCTCCCCGCCGAGCAGAGAGCCCGATGCAGGGCTCGATCCCAGGACCCCGAGACCATGACCCGAGCCGAAGGCAGAGGCTTAACCACTGAGCCACCCAGGCGCCCCAAGTACTTACTTTTCCTTTCCATATTTACATCTTTAATTCTTTTCATCAGTATGAGTTGAGCATGGCAAAAACAGTAACGTAGCATAGAGGAAATACTTTTAAAGTTAAATAGCAATATACATTTTAGATTTTTTTGAATAATTACATTCTGAATGAGAACAAATTACACATATCTTAAAACTTTGTGTAGAAATATATGGAATTTTTAAACATTGTAGGTAAAATTAAATTCTGTCTTAGTGTATGCAGTGGAAATTGAGTAAGTTTTTATTTCTTATTCACAGGACAGGAAACTCTCAGTAATCTTCAGCACAACCAAGGGCAGTTGCCCTTTAACTCAGTTCACAGGTGTTAGGCTGCCCGCTGTGGAGATTTTTAACCCCTTATCTATAACACAAAGCAATATTTATTATAAAATTAATTCTGAGAGGCGTCGTTTATGGTTTCTAATCCATTCTATTTCAAATGCCTTTGAAGTAAAGTGGGTGGAGCTTTGTATGTGGGGTTAATTGTCCCATTGTTCATTTATTCAGTCTGGTATTTTAACTAGCTCTTTATGTGTATTAATGAGCCCAAAATGCAGCAAAAAAGTCCTTGCTCTAAAAAACTTTACATTAAGAAAAAAAAAAAAAAACTTTTAAAAGTGATGGAAAACAAAGTTGGGTGAAATTTAGTGCCCTGTACTTTTTTGCCTGAGCTCTTAATGACTGGTTTCCTTTTTTTTTTTCTTTCTTTCTTTTTTTTTTTTAAATTTTAACCCCATAGGAAAGCAAGAAGTCTTTGGGGGACTGAAAAACAAAACAAAAAAAAAACAAACAAAAAGCCACTGCAAACAAAAACAATCCCAAGCCAAAGGGCTTAAGGAAGTATATTTGCTAGGGTCTAGTTTCCTGCTCAGTTAGAAATTTTATGGTCACCTCTGTTTAGAAGAACTCTAGTTTTGGAAACCAGTTTTAGAGAAATTTTTAGTTTGTACTTTTTTCTTTTTTATTAGTATATGAAAGTATACTAAATATTGATCATCCTCATTACAGATAACCAGTGTTTTCTGACCACCGGAGACAATACTTATTTTTATATATATCTTCTTTTTTCTTTCTTTTTTTTTTTTTTACTTTTCATTCAAATTCCCCCCAGATATTAGAATTCTAGATCTTTTTATTTGAAGAGATAGTTAACTTTCATATAGTGGCGCTCCTCCCTGAACTCACCCTTTTCCTCGGATTCAGTACTTGTCTTGTAATAGAAAGAACACTTGTGCCATATGATTTTTTTTTTAAATCTTAAAAATTGCCTTTATAATAATGTTTTCGTTTATCCATCATCTATCTTTGTTTCAGTTACTTCAGTGGTGGATGGATGATGATACTAAATCAGAATATTGTAGTGAAGATTAATTAAAACAGTGAAGACTTGATAAAGTTCTTTGATTATTGTCTGCTATGTAAATATTTAATTACAACCCTGTGCCTGTCTTTTGCAAATTGTGAAATAAAATCTGCAAATAGAAAAGTACATGGAGTTAAACCACACACACATACACATGTATGTATACATGAGTGTATAAATATGTACATGTATGTGCACTCATATGCAAATATAAGTACACAGTAATAATTATATAGCAAATACCTAAGTAAGAAATCTCCTGCACCCTGGAATAATTTTTGTCACTTGTGTATGTATCCCTAAGTAATGTGATATAGTTTTCTCTGGTTTTGAGCTCTGTATGGATTGAATTATACAGTTTGGAGTTAAGTCTTATTTCTTTTCCCGAACACCTGAGATTCAGCCATGCTTTTGCTTAGAGTTATTTGTTTTCTTTGCTCTGTAGCATTCCACATCGTATGACTATACTATAATTTGCTGAAGCATTCAACTGTAGGTAGCCATTTGGGCTGTTTCTAGTTCATGGCTTTTACGAACATTCCTGAAGAGGTAGCCTGGTGTACATAGGCACTAGGTTTTTGGCATATAAACCTAGGAAGAATTGAATGGCTGTGTCATAGGACTTGTTTCTCTTCAGTTTTGTTGGATAATGCCAAATTGCTTTCTAAAGTGGCGGTTCTGCCGGCGGTGTTGAGCAGTCCGTAGTCCCACAGTGCTACTACTTACTCCTGGCTTGTTGGAGAAGACTTGAAACCTGCTCTCTTCTTTCTCAAAGCCCATGAGATCTAGGTATTGTCCTCCTTCACTGACCTCATTGTCTAAAGATAAAGAGATAAAGAGGCAGCCTGTGGGGAGGTGGGAGGAAGGCTGAGCATCCCGGAACGGGTAGGATGAACTCTGAGGTGGCGTGACCTGGAGAGCACCGTCCGGAGTCCATGCAGGGCTTGAATCCTATGTGCTGCCAATGTGGACATATGCTTTTCACTGCTCTGTTTACTTTTTTTGAGCCTTAATTTTCTCATATCTACTTTTTTGGTGAGGATTAGAGAAAATATAAGCAAAGATCCTGGCAGGGTAGTCATTGGCACCTTACAGCATTACACAGTGCTAGAGTTATTGCTAGAAGGACAGACCAGTTTGGAACATCATGTCCTTGCATAGGTGTGGTTTGTGTGGGCATGCACGTAACCAAGTCTTCATGGACATGGTCATGTCAGCTTAAAGATGATTCTTGGTGGCCACAAGGTGGGCATTTACACACTGTTGGTAAGGGAGGGTGTAAATGGTCCGGCATTCCTCAAAAATGATTGGCAATATATACTCAAAACCCTTAAATTATTCCACTTTTGGGAATCTGTTCTAAGGAAAACTCAGGAATATATATATAGTTACATATATGAGGATGTTTATTGTAGCATATGGAATGAAAAATTAAAAACCATTTGTGGAGGGGGAGAGCTAAAACTCTGATACAGTTTCACCATTAAAATGACGTTTTTGTTGATCCTTTAATGTTACCAGGAACATTTAGGACATACTGTTATACAGAAGAAGCAAGAGAGGAATTATGATATGATCTGTAAGAAATTCATAGAAAAACGATCGGGTGCTTAGATAACAAAGTATTAAACAATTAAGAATAATTAGGTAATGGGATTACGGGCATTCCTAGTTTTCTTCTTTTTACATCTTTTTTTTTTTTTTTAAGTTTTTACTTATTTGAAAGAGAAATAGAGCACAAATGGGGAGGAGGGGGAGAATCAGACTCCCCCCTGAGCAAGGAGCCTGAGGAGGGGCTCAATCCTAGGACCTTGGGATCATGACCCGAGCTGAAGGCAGACCCTTAACCAACTGAGCCACCCAGGTGCCCCTTTTTATGTCTTTAATAAGCAGTTCTTCTGGCAGTTTTATCCTGTCATGAACGATCCA
Source organism: Meles meles (assembly GCF_922984935.1). Classification (NCBI taxonomy): domain Eukaryota; kingdom Metazoa; phylum Chordata; class Mammalia; order Carnivora; family Mustelidae; genus Meles; species Meles meles. The sequence goes on from NC_060076.1 coordinate 10,927,621, forward strand.
AATATTCATTGTACCACAATTTATGTATTTTTTAGCTTGGAAAATGGTAGCTACCTTCATATAACACATGATTCCAAATATGTAGAAGTTAAAAACAACATGCTTTAACTACCAAACTGATGACTGATACTCTAGTGGGTTTGTGTTGTTCTCCCCCCCCCACCCCACCCCAATTTGTGGTATAGATTTGAGCTCTGGGAATATCTGTGTTTTGAGCCCTGGGAAGATCTGTGTTCAAATTATCCTTCTACCACTTGCTACCTTTAGGAATGTAAGCAGGTCATATCACTTTTCTGAGTCTGTGTCCTCATCCATAAAATAGAAGATACTTCCCAAGGTAGCCTTGAGGATTAAGTGAGATTTTTGATGCTCGGCTCAAAGTCATTATTCCTGTGTTGCCTTGCAAGATTTAAAATAACACCATCAGTTGTGAAATGCACCATTGACGTGAAAATGGCTTTTCAGGGAGGAGAAGAGGACTGTGTTTTTTCAGATTGATTTCAGGAAGCATCTTGATTTTGAAAATATTAAAAGTGAGTTAGAGTTCATCTTAATTGAGAAATGGTTGTATTAATTTCTGTCCTATCGATTATAGCTATTCTCTACTCACCTAGCTGACCTTTTAATATTCTCAGAAATTTCTATCTTATTTGTGTAAGGGGACTAGGAATCTATTCCCAGTGCGTGCCTCAAACCTGCTTTTTATGGCCTCAGGATCTCTGTCATAACCTGTTTTATTCTTTCACAAACTGAGCCCCTGGGGAGCTGTCTGCACTTTTCAGTGTGATCCAGCTGAATTCCTTCCCTTCTCCACTCGAGCTCTTTGATTTGCCAGGTTTTTGTTCATCTACCCTAAGGATGGACTGAGATCGCTGAGCTCGGCCTCTCTTGTGGTGCAAAGTGAGAATTGTTTTTAATTGGGCAGAAACATGTGGAAGGATCAGGAATATCTCAAGGGATTACAGAGAAATTCCAAATTTGTACTACTTACAGCTTGTGTTTAGAACAGGGTCTGCTGGGAATAAATGTTAGTTAGTGTGGCCTGTGACCTTAAAAACTGTTGACATGGACTTCAGCCAGAAACTAGCCACAGACCTCCTTTGTTAAACTCATTCATAGCTCCTTGAAAACTCTAGTCAGTGAAAGTTGCCAGCTCCAATCTAAGCAGAGCGCCCTTTTTTTTTTTTCCCATGCTTTGGAAACAGAGGACGCCCCTTAACCAGCAAGGCTTCTTTAATAGGACTACATGGCCTTAAACGCAATTGGAATTGACAACTTCCTGGCTTGGGTTTGCCAACTGGCAGGGCTCTGAGGCCGAGGGGACAAACAGCGTTGGGGCGCTGCGCACTTGTGTTTGTGTATGTGCGGGGGAGACTGAACTCCAGAGCATTGCGATACCCCTTCACTCCAAAAGCCACACTCTGGCCTGAATTGCACACGTCTTCCTAGTGTTCTGGCTGTGACAATTCAGAATTCTCTCTCAATATAAGGAAAAAAAAAATAAAAGCTGCCTTTTCAGTAGTGTTGAGCCTGGCCTCTCCCTTCTCCCCTCAAAACCCTTGATTTAATCTTTTCATTGGTGTTGTGTTGGCTCAAATATAAAGTAAGAACTTGCAACGGAGATAGGGGAATTGTTGGTTTTCTTTTTTTTTTTTTTTTTTTTTTTTTTCCATTTTATTTATTTTTTCAGCGTAACAGTATTCATTCTTTTTGCACAACACCCAGTGCTCCATGCAAAACGTGCCCTCCCCATTACCCACCACCTGTTCCCCCAACCTCCCACCCCTGACCCTTCAAAACCCTCAGGTTGTTTTTCAGAGTCCATAGTCTCTTATGGTTCGCCTCCCCTCCCCAATGTCCATAGCCCGCTCCCCCTCTCCCAATCCCACCTCCCCCCAGCAACCCCCAGTTTGTTTTGTGAGATTAAGAGTCATTTATGGTTTGTCTCCCTCCCAATCCCATCTTGTTTCATTTGAATTGTTGGTTTTCAATGGTACTCAGCACCCACCCACTCAGGAGCTTCATGTGACAAATTTTAGTTTCTCTCAAGCTGAAGGGACAGCCATGATATCTCCTCCTTTTACCCGTTGAGGAAACTGAGGCATGAAGAAGTGAAGCAGTTTCTTATCTCCTGCTATGAAAAAGAATCTTAAGAAAAGGCCTTAGACGATTTGCTGCCTCTGTAAACCAGCATCTTAATTGAGACAAGAAACGAATATCTTCCCTAGTTCTTGTCTTTAATCCAAAGGCTACATTATCTGAATTTAAAGACAGGGAGGCAAATAGAATGTTTGGAAAAATGAGTAAGTTAATCATACTAAAAAGAGGAAGCAGTTATTCTGCTTACAAAGTTTATTTATTTTAATACTGTAACATGTTGATGGTGGGTAGGAAATCTATCTTAGTTATCAACAGTCCTATCTGTCCATCTCTCTCCTTAACCATTTATTAAATTTTGGTTGTTGGAAAATAATATTTAGTTTCAGTTATGCTGTTAAAATTGTTATTTTTAACATAAATACTCTAGCAAAGCCATCATTTCTAAAAGTTGCTGAGGGTTGGCGTGATTTCAACCAGGCATATGTGAGGGGAAGAAAAGGAATGTCACATTGGCCTAGGAACCAATGGCACATAGGCCTTAGGAACATGGAAACTCTGGGAAGAGAAATTATATAATTTCCTGGAGGCTTCATGAGAATGTCAGTGTAATTAAGAGAGAACATCTATGAGTACCTGATCCGTGAGTATTTGTTGAATGAATAAAACTGGTGAAATAGCCCAGTCGCAATTTTCCTTCCTCAACACCCTTACCTTAGAGCATTTATTCCTCCCACAGAAGGTAGATGATGCCTTCATGCTGAGTCACCTCAAGTTCTAAAGTAAAGCTCTTAGGTTTAGTCAGAACTAGATTCAAGTTCTGACTTATTAGCCACGGGACAAATGAAAACACATGACTTCTGATCCTCATTTCCCACATCTATAAAATAATGAGACCTACTTTGTCAGGTTGCTAATATACGGGTACAAATGTTATATAAAACATCGAATTTGGGAAGTTAGTAACAGAATCCCCCCCCCCCCCAGAAAGGAACTTATATTTTCATCACATGCTTCTCTTTTCCTTCTATCAAAGGGAAATCCTATGAAAAGGTCTCAGGTGCTTTGCTGCCTCTATCACTCTTCACTGCTCATTCAGGGAATGTAGTTACTCTGTAGACCAGCTAAGAGTGATTGAAAATGTCCCAGACTCTGCATAGAAAATCTTTATAGAAGGGCACCTGGGTGGCTCAGTGGGTTAAGCCTCTGCCTTCAGCTCGGGTCATGATCTCAGGGTCCTGGGATTGAGCCCCACATTGGGCTCCCTGCTTCCCCCTCTCTCTCTGCCTGTCTGTATGCCTACTTGTGATCTCTGTCTGTCAAATAAATAAATAAATAAATAAAATCTTTAAAAAAAATCTTTATAGAGTCTCCTTTCATTACCAATTACATCTTTGTCTATGTTTAATACTTTGTATTTGAAATTTTAAATGCTACAGATTTGTGTGGATTTCTAATGCCAAGGACAGAAGTAAATATTTTTTCTCCTGTAGACTTTCTTGCCTTATGTAGCTGCTGTGTAATATGGTGAATTAGAGTGGTATTTTACTTTGTGATATTTTACAAATATGTCAATATGGTTAATAGTTACTGTTTGCATTAAATTGAAAAAACTTTAGTGGCCTATGGAAATTGTATAATGGTAGCTTTCTGAATACTGAACTAAGAATGGATTGTTAGAAAATATATTTAGATAGATTAAATAGGTGATTAAGAAAGCCAGATTCTCCTTTGGCTTGCTTTTTGACAAAAAGGAAATGCTCATAATCTCAGAACATGAAGCAGTACAGAGAATTATCTAGAATTCTTCAAACTTGTGTTAAGAATTCCCCTTCGTACAGGATCTCACGATACATCCTCCCCTCCTTAAAAACACTTACGTATAAGAATTAATTCTAAAACTTCTCCATATGAGCTGATGAATCTCTTGGGTTTCCTAACCCATGTATTTATTGTGTGAGCCTCATCGTTGGTGTTTAGTGTGAATAGCAAATTCTGGGAAGCCCGCTTTCTGTCTCCTGCCTACCAGGGAGTTAAGAATGCACTCTGGACGAGGTGGAGAAGGGTGAAGAATTTGAGTGTGTAGAAAAGGGAAGAAGATTATTTGTCAGATTTCATTTTACTGGACTGTTTTTCCCCCGAGTTCACAAGATGAGAGCATGTCATCTTTTTTCCTAAAAATCTCCCCGTCTAATGCTACCTCATTTTCTAAACTTTCATTAATAGCTCTTTGCAGCTGAAGCAAATATTTTAGATCTTTCTTGTACTCTCCTCCAGCTGGGAGTGTCTTTCACACATCAAAGACAGATATGAGCCTCTCATTAAAAATGATAGTATGAGTTCATCATCTCAGAAGAGGAGGACCTGAAAAGTTGAGCTAACTTTTAGCTACAAGTCAGATCTAAGCCGGAGTGAGATTTTTCTGTGGGTTACCACATTTCTTTTCTCAATTTGTCACTCCAGATGCTATAAAGTCTGCTTTTCCCCCTTAGTTTTATTATATCTGAAGATTATCTTTAGTTGGGATAGGAGGTTAGTTGTAGAGCTTAGAAAAGATAAATGCTTGAAAATTTATTCTTAATAAGAAGATAAGGAATGCTGAAGCTTAGGAAGAAGGTCCAGGGTATGCTTGTTCTTGTCCCTCTCTCTTCTCCTCCACACGTTCTGCGTTAGGCCTTCTTACTCCCTAACTGCGCTGCCTGGTCTAGGATCTATAAGATAAGTATTTAAAACTTCTGAAATTAGCTCCAAAAATTCAAATTGCCTTTTCCCTACCTTTTGCTAATGAAAAGCAGCACTGAAATTGGAGTGGTTGAACAGATTTTTTTGAGAGTATGGGAAGACAACTGGTTATGTCCTTCAGACTTTATTTTTGAAAACAGTTGTAGATTAGGGTGAAGGCTGGAATGTTATATTCTAGCTAAAAGCCACACTAATTATTTTTAGCTGCTTTTATATATATGTGCATGAGCGTGCACGCACACACACGAGTGTGTTACAACAAAGTATTACGGGTTCCATCATTTGCGTAATAGCTCCAGCAAATCCAGATCAAGTCTTTCCCGTAGTATTTACTTTCCTTACTTTGGTCAATTTCAAGCTCTGTGTTCGTATTTTTTTTGCCAAAGATGAAGGTTGTCCCCAGATAAATATTAGGATGGCCTGCCAGCCGAATCCCAGGCAACCCACTGAATTGCTCTCTTTGATAGTAGAAAGGTCCAGTTCAAGTTGCTCTGAATGGCATTTAACTATAAAACAATAGCCTTAACAAAAGTTACTGGTGTCCTTCAAATGGTTTCTGTGCTAGTAGCCAATTCTTTTGGCATTTTAGCATATGAGGCTTGTTCCATAATAATTCAAAGTGCAAGTTCAGAGCGTTACGTAGCGGGGGTTGGGGGGGGAGAGAAAAGTACATCGACGTATTACAAACGGGTGAAGTAAAAAATGAAAAGCAAGCAAACAAAAACATCACCCCTCTCATACACACACAGACACACACACACACACACACACACACGCACGCAGGCAAACCCAGAAGCTGTTGACTCGGCAGTTTTTCATTCTTTATGGCTCTAGGGACAGGTTTAAATTGGGGACAAATTTTTTACTCTCTTGTGCTATTTGAACAGAAATGCAGTGTTTGATGTAATCTGGCCCAGATGTCAGCAGTGTGCGTCTTTGGGATAATTATTTATCTTCAGGTTTTTACTTTGTAAAAGGAGAATCAGCAAACAATTGTTTAGGGTTGTAAGTTATATTTAGTGACTATTGTTGAGATCCTGTGTGTGTAACAAACATACATATAGATTAGTTGATATATGTATTAGGTCTCATCTCATTTTAGCTATTAATCTTAAAATCCTCTTTAACAAATGCTGGTTACGAGTACCCTGATAAATGTTAATATGTTCGGTGCACTTCATTCTGGGTATTGTTCCTCTTATTTTCATTTCTCATTCTTATAGGAAGTTTTCTCAGCTAAGATCATTAAACTAGTGGACCCTTTTATATGGTCTTCGAAAGAATTTTCTCATGTAAATTTCCCAGAAGGATATTTGTATTTTTTGGTTACATAACAGCTTAGAATGTAAATGGCAAATTTGGGTAACAGTTGCCAAATGGCGGTCCATTTACGTACTTGGAATTGAGGTGTATTTGTTTTAAGAGGATTGTTTTCAAAGTATTTTCAGAGGATGGGAGTTACTCATAATTTACACCAATCCATTTTTTGCCCCCTTTGAAGTGTCCTGGATGGCTGCTAAGTCCCTCAAAGAGAATGGAGAGTTAGAAGTTTATTTTCAGAGGTGGGAGAGGGGGTGTCCTGTTGTCATATAATCCTATTTTAGAGATCAAGGGATGCACGCAAAAATCTTTGCTTCTGTTACGTTTCTTCCAGACACAACTAGATTTTCTTAGTAAATTTAATTCAGACTAGTCAATTACTTGGTGAGATGCCCTTTCAGAACTGAGTTCAATTCAAAGTTAAATTGAAACATTTTTGAATGTTTTCCATATTATATGCCAACAGTGATTCCCACCTAATATAACCCTAACTCAGGTAGTATTAACTAGTCTACTGCTTTAGCTCATCTCATTGGATTTAATGAAGTTGTCTTAAGAATGCTGAATAAATTATATTGACATTCTGTAGCTTTAAGTGCCAATGTGAGGCTACTGATCTTAACCAATTAAGGCAGTCTTCATTGGCAGCAGTGTTAGTATATACAGAAAAGATCAGTTTTAGGACCCAGGTTCAAGCTTCATACGTGTACCACTAATAGGCCAGGGGGCATCTGACCAGGTGCCTGATGTGGATAATCCTCAAATGTAAAATGATGAGGAAGTTGAATGAGATAGTCGTCATCATCCCATAAGACTCAAATATTCTGTGATTTTTTAAAAATCATACCAACTTATTAAGTTCCAGTGAGCTCATTAGGGCTTTATTGCTAAAGTTCTTGTTTCCTGGATGTTTTTTCCCCTTATTCCCATGAATGTGTTTGACATGCATGATCAGAGGGATTATAAAAGCTTCAGTACAGTCTTGTAAAGGCACAGCAGTATTTAAACATTTTTTTAAATTGCATTTGATTATTAGCACTTTCTGTCACTTTTAGATGGAAAACATTAAATATATGACCTCTTCCATTTTTTTAAAAGTAGGTAGGGACAATGGGTCTCCGCTCTTGTCATCTTTTCCCCGATAGCTCTGCCTGGGGAAGCTAAGACAGCAAGGGACTTTTTCCTTGCAACATGATAACATGACCTAGCCTGGAACCCTGATGTAGAGTTGGATTAGGACAGCAAAGGCCTTTGATCTCGACTCTGCTTAGACTTACGGGCTATCTGACTTTTGGGGTAAGATGCTGGTTTTTTTCCTCCCTCTGTAAATGGAAATGTTCATGTTAGCTCTTCTGAACTCACAGTATATCTCATCTCTTACAGGTCATCTGTTTGCAGTCACTTCTGAAGACCTTTTTCTCATTTGTTTGTGCTTTTAGCCTCAGTTAAGACAACATTGCTATTAGCGTGTATAATTATTGTGAGGAATTTTGCTTCTCGTCAGAACCGTGTATCTAGATAGTACCTATAGAGAAGGTGCAGTCTGTCTTTAACCAAAAGTTAGATGTTGCTTTGGCAATTCTGAATTCCTGGTTAATAATAAAAACTTCCTAGAAGGAATTATATTTCAACACTCACTATTTTGAAAGGATAATTTCTAGATGTCCAGGTGAATATTGAGTGCTATGTATGAAGTGAAGGTGATCTGAAGAAATCATGAAGCTGGCTTCTTTGGAAATTTAAAAATCGTTGGAATATCATAAAGCTTCTGGAAGCGAGCACTGGGATATAAGGGAAAGAACATTAGCTTTGGGATAAGACAGGTTTGAGTTTGACTCTCAGCTCTCCACTTGCCAGCTTATGATCTTTGTTATCTAAATTCTTAAAACCATTTCCCCCCCATCTCTGAAATTCAGACATAAGGATTTGGCCCGAGGTATTGTTGTTTGAGAGAGTATTTGGAAATCAGCAAGGTGCCTAGTAAATAGTAGGGACTCTGAATGGTAACTATGTATTCCTCCTTGGATGGAGACATTTAGAGCATTTAGAAGTGATCGTAATAGAAATTGGAGTATTTTAGTGTTCATCAACTGGTTGGTACTCAGGAGATCACCGAGCCTTTAGATGAGGTGTGTCCTTTGATTTGTTCCTTGATTCTCCTAGGGGAGAAAGCCCAGAATATCAACTCAGAAGGGTCGAGTCCCAGCTTTGGTTTTTTGTTTTTTTTTTGTTTTTTGTGTTTTTTTTGTCTTTTAATCTACATTTCCATAAGCAGAAAAGTGAAGACTCTTCTGGACTTCTTTTCTCCGTCTATATAATGAGGACAGACATAAGTCCTTCAAAGGATTGTTACGAGTATAAAAAAAATGTGATACTACTTGGTAGTATTGATCTCTGTACAAGTTCTACCTGGTGAACAACTGAAACTCTAATATGGTTTTTAATTTTTATTATTTTTGAAATTTTCCCAATCCACTCTTGGGGTGTGTTAATATAAGAGAATGAAACAGGAATTTGCCATGGTAGAAGCCACTGTGTTCAGGGAGCTGACTGTCAGTACATTCCATTACATTAGCCCATTCAGTCTTTGCAACAGTCTGGCAAGGGAAACATTATTTTCATCTTATGGAAGAAGAAAAGGAGCCTTGGACATTAGTTATTAACTAATATTGTCACCTGATTCTAAAACCCATATGCTTTCCACTCTTTTTTGCTGCCCCCATCCCATACTTTCTGCCTTGTCTAATATAGATGAAGGAGACAATTACTGGGTATCTGTAGGTCCGGATCATCCCCCGTAGGCACTGGGGATGCAGCAATATAAGACAGACACATTTCCCATCTTCACATGGCCCAGGGGTCTAAAGGCAGACACATAACTAAACAATTAGTTGTAATATTGATCCCTCCTAAGAAAAGCACAGGATAGTAGCTAACTGTGTAAATGGTTAGTCATTATATATTTCAAATAATTTCCTCTGAAGAGTGGATTTCTGTTGGTTTCAGGTATCACATTATAATCTTATAATCTAAAGTAGTTCTGGTTTTGGAGTGAATGTAATGTCCTTTATTTCCATAACTTAAAAAAAAAACTTGCTAAAATATGCTTACAAATTCAATAACAGCTCATATTTATTAAATGCTTACTGTTTGCTGAATGCTTTCCATTTCTCATTTAATCCTCACAATGACCTTAGGAGAGGGCCCTGTGGTCCCCATTGTACAGATGAGGAAACTGAGGTTTGGAGCGATGAACTGGCTTGCCTAAAGTGATACAACTAAAAAAAAATGACAGGATTCTTCTGAATCCAGAGCCTGCATTTCTAAACAGATTCAATCAAAAAAGTTCATTAGAGAAGTAAAATCTATTTATTTTTTTACAAAATTAAGAGATACTCTGACTTATTAATTCTACTTTTTCAATTTCCAATTTACATACAATAAAATTCAGTTGTGTAATGTTCAGTTTTGAATTTTGACAGATGCATAGTCCCATATCTACTGCTGCAACCAAGATAAGGACAGTTCCATAACTCCCCCGAATTTCCTTGTGATGCTGGTTGTAGCCAAACTCTCCTCCTATTGCTAACCCCTGACAATGACTGATCTTTGTCCCATCCCAAGTTTTGCCTTTTCTGAAGTGCCATTAAAATGTAATCATATCTGTTTCTTTGAGGGACTGGACTTTTTCACATAGCAAAATGCATTTGAGATCCATCTGTGTTAAATGTATCAGCGACTCCTTTCTTTTTCTTGTGGAGTAGGCATCCTGTCATATAGGTACAACCACAGTTTGTTTCTTCATCCATTAGTGAAGGACATTTTGGGTTGTTTCTAGCTTTTGTGATTATTGAATAAGACTGTTATAAACATCTGCATACAGATTTTTGTGTGAACACAAGTTTTGTCTCTCTTGGGTAAACGTCTGGGATCTCTGGGTTGTGTGCCGAGCGTACATACATTCAACTTCACGGGAAGCTGCCAAACTTTCCCAAAGTGGCTGTATCATTTTGCATTTCTCTCAGCAATGTCTGAGAGTTCTAGTTGCTCTACATCTTCGCCAGCATTTGGTATTGTCACCCTTTTCTTAGTTTTTATCCTATTAAGTGTTAGTAGAATCTGTTGTGGTTTCAGTTTGCATTTTCTTAATGACTTGTGATTTTTTGCATCTATTCATGGCCTTTTTACCAACTGTGTTCCATTTTTGGTAGTGTCTATTCAGATCTCTTAACTCTTTAAAAAATTTGGTTTGTTCATTTCTTTATTGTTGAATTTTAAGGTTTTTGGTTTTTTTTTTTAAAGATTCATTTATTTATTTGAGAGAAAATGCACAGGAATGCGAGCGGGGGTGGGGGATGGTGGAGGGAAAGGAGAGAAGCAGACTCTTCGTTGAGCATGAAGCCCCACACAGGACTCAATCTGATCACCCTGAGATCATGACCTGAGCCGAAATCAAGAACTGGACACTCAACTGACTGAACCACCCAGGTGCCCCAAAGTTTTAAGAGTTTATAAAGTATTGATACAAATCCTTTGTCAGTTACGATTTGCAGATGTTTTCTCCCTGTCTGTGGCTTGTCTATTCGTTCTCGGAGCAGTGTTTTTTCACAAAGTGAAAGGTTATAATTTTGATAAAGTTTAATACGTCTTTTATGGATTATACTTTTAGTGTCCTATCTAAGAACAATTTGCCTACCTCCAAGGCCACAAAGATTTTCTCCTGTGTTGTCTTTTGGAAGTTTATATTTTACATTTAGGTCTGTGATTGATTTTGAGTTAAATTTTTTTTTAAGGTTTGAGGTTGAGAGTTTTTTTTTTTTCTTTGCATGTTGATGTCTAATTGTTCCAGCACCATTTCTTGAAAAGTCCCATCTTTTCTCTATTGGATTACCTTTGTACCTTTTTAAAAAAACTGACTGTATTTGGGTGGGTCTATTTCTGGACTCTGTTCTGTTTCACTGGTCTATGTGTCTATCACTACCATATTGTCTTGATTACTGTAGCTTTATAGTAAGTCTTGAAATCAGATAGCATGATTCTTCTAGCTGTGTTCTTTTTCAAAATTGTCCTTGCTATTCTAGGTTCTTTGCCTTACTGCATAAATCCTACTGGGATTTGGATTAATGTTGAGCTGAATTTATAAGTCAGTTTGGAGAAGTTGACATTTTAACAACATTTGAGTCTTCCAATCCATGAGCATGGTACATATCTCCATCTATTTAGGACTTCCTTAATTTCTTTCTTCGGTGTTTTGAGGTTTTCAGCATCCAGCTCCCATTCATACTTTCTTAGATTTAGACTTAAGTGTGTCTTTTCCTGTTTGTTGTTGTTCTTGGATTTTTTTGAGGGAGAAGGTGCTAATGTGCATACAGTTAGAAAAATTAAATACTGTGGATTCTGAAACACCATCTGAGGGTTTTGAAGGGGCGGGGGGTGGGAAGTTGGGTGAGCCTTGTGGTGGGTATTATGGAGGGCACGTATTGCATGGAGCACTGGGTGTGGTGCATAAACAATGAATTCTGAAACACTGAAAAGAAATTTTAAAAAATAAAAAATTAAAAAAAAAATTGAATACTAATTTTTTCATTAATTTCACTCTAATCTTTGTTTTCTGAAGATATTTGCCTATCATTTAAGGTCTTCGGGAGTAAAAGATTGTTTCTTGATATTTGTTCTTTGAGTCTTCTTCATCTGTTTGTGATCTGTGGCCCTTACGCCATTTTGTAATTAAGATGTCAAAACAGCTTCAAAGGATACATCCAGGAGGGATCTGCAAGGGTTCCATGTACAGGTGGAGAGGTTTTGAGACAGAATCCTTGTTTCCTTCTTTCATTCGGTGTCACGGGGATTTTTGAATTTATTTTGTCTTAACTTCACATATGAAAATACAGTTCAGCTTCTTTTACCTCACAATCTAGTCTGAAGTATGGATAGAAACTTTTAGCTTGATTTAAAATGAGGCTTTGTGATATATACTCTGGAAAAAAGGATGTTTTCTGGGTATTTACTCTTGATCGACTAAATGAGAACAGTTTCAGGAAAAATCACAGCAGCTATCACCTTCATTATATTTCCTTCAGTGGTTCTGTACCATCTCCTCTTCATGGTTTATTGTTGTCTACCATACACCATTGGCGGGCAGCCAGGTAGAGAGAAGGTATCATGATTTAATACCCTTTTTAAAAAAATACTTTATTTGAGAGAAAAAGAGAGAGAGGGGGAGGGGGAAAGAGAGAACCTGAAGTCAACTCTGCACTGAGCACAGAGCCTGACATGGGGCTCAATCTCAGAATCCCGGGAGCATGACCTGAGCCGAAAGCAAGAGTTGGATGCTTATCTGACTGAGACACCCAGGTGCCCCCATGCCTTAATACTTTTAACATTCACCATCCAATTTAGTTCCTGTGACAACCATGTAAATTACAGATGACAGCACTATCCTTCAGAGTGATAGTGGCATGACCAATGTTGAGTGGCTGCTCAGAGAGTATGACTTGAATACAGGCTCCCCGACCACCAGAGTCCCCGGTGTTTCCCACTCTGCTCTCCCAGATGGTCTTCTCCAATTTTAATCTTCATGGAGCTGACCTTTTGGGTGATAGGAATCCTTTGAAAATCTGCTAAAAGCTCCAGGAACTATTTCCAAAGAAGTGTCTTTGGATGTCCTTCTAAAGTTTTCCAGAGTTTTTCTGGAACCCCTTCTATGCTCTCTGGATCCTAGAATAAAAATCCATGTTCAATTTCTTCTTTAGGCACGGATTTATTTTTTCCAATTATCAAGAACCACCCAAGTGCTATATTCTCTCCTATGACGTTTGGATGCTAATTCAACACTACCTATCATGGTGTTTGCGTATGGGTAAGGGGGGAAAGCCTGAGCTGCTTCTTTCCACTCTCTTCACTTCCTTCTCGCTCCATTCATTTTTTTCATTCGTTCATGCTCTGCTCTGGGTCCTGGGGATTTCGCTGTGAATAAAACTCTATCCCTGTCCTCAAGGGCTTCAAGGTCTAGTGCACTTTGGAATAGTCATGGTTAGAATGGCTAAAGTTTGTTCAAATGATGTGGAGAGGCAGCATAGGGCCGTGGAAGAATCTGGATTTGCAGTCAGCCCTGGATTAAATTTTAGGCAAGGTATTAAGTATTCTAGGCCATTGTGTAAAGGGAATTGTGGATGTCACTTACCTTATATCATTTCTAAATGAGAGCTTTTCTTGATTTTAAAAAAATGACTTTTTTCAGAAATTTAATATACCCAAGACTTCAGAAGAATGCCTGTTGGAGACTGAGCTTTTCATAATGTTTAACCATTATTAGCAATTGATACTTTTTATTCAAAAAAATATCTGAGGGTGAGTCAGTGCTATGAATCAGGACCTGTTACTAGAGATGAGCATATGAGGAAATGTCCCAGTGCAAAACAAACTTTCACATTTAAGATCTGTATTTGCTAATACCCAGCAAGATTTTACTGAAAATGGTTTTAAATAGTGTGTTGACGTCCTATCGGGCTGTGCAGTTTTGCTTGCTTGCTGAAAGCTGCGTTTGGTTTTCCTTTCGTTGTCTGGTGTTTACCTGTGAGAATCCAGTTTCCCAGTGACCGCACAGGTATTTCCTCAGGAAGAAAACTGTCTCAGGATTTCCATGGCATAATTTGTGACAGGATTAAGTTATGCCACCTTTGAAGTCTGTCACAGCCTGAGAGCACAAGAAGTTGTTTACAAAGGAGCCCATCGATTCTCCCTCTTTCTCTGGAAGCATCCGAGCAGTGAGACTCGCACAGTCTGTTTGGCACAGTGGCCGCTCTCAGCTGGCCTGGGGCCCTCCTGCTGCTGGGCAGAGAGAGGATGCGCCAGAGTAATGCTTGTGGCTGAGCGGAGCCCGCCTGCAGGTCTGCTCCCGCTTCACTGGGGCCTGGCAACTGTGGGCCGCAGCCTGCTGGTTTCGCTGCCGTATCTTTTCCTTAATATTTTCCATCTGGCCAGCGATGACCTATAAAGACAGACACAAACCAGGATTTGAATTATGAGGAGTGTGATGCTAAAATGCTTCCCGGTCACACTCTAGAACCTGTAGTCATGGGCGGCTGCCTTTGCACACTGGAGAGAAGGAAACTTTTCTCAAGTTGGTTTGCAAAGCATTCAGTCACATCAAAGCCCTGAGCCATTCAGCTTTTAAGTGTCTTAAAAGGCTTTGTAAATTCTGTCTCTGAGTGCCATTGAATTTTAGCATTTAACTCGCAATTATGCACTAATATTGAAACTTTTGGCGCAAAAATATAATGAGGGTCATGAGCAAATTTCATCTGCAGCTTCTGAATTTCTAGCTATATCCAAAGCTTTAACAATTAGTGAGGCTTGGGGCGGAATTGGTATCACTGCACCCTGAGTGGCATTACAGTTGCAGAGACCGTATACTATAAACTTAGAACTCATTGAAAACGAGATTTCAGAATCTGTTTCTTTTTGCCGAGAACTTTCCCAAAGATGCATTTGTTAATGGCTTTTGAGCCAGATTGAAATAGTCCACAATAAAGCCAGTTTCATATTTTTGAGCCATTAGAAACCGAATTAGAATATTAGTCTAAATCAGAACGCAAGTTCACATTTTCCACAATTTTGTATCCACTGTCAAAACATTTGAGGATAATTTGTGTTTTTTATAGCTTGATTCTTTTAGGAATTGCTAATGGTCTTAGTCCTTTTATTCTTAGACCACCCCATAGACCAACACCCTGTAGACTAACAAAGACAAAGGTGAGCTGCTTGTCCCTGTGCACAGAGAGGTTATGATCTGGCCTCTGTGGCCAAGCCTTGACGGAGAGGCTGAAGAGGCCTGGCCAGGCATTTGGATGCTCAGACCTCAAGTCCATGCTGCCACCTCCTGTCTGTATCCTAGCGTTCATTTTAAATCAACCCAGCTTTTCTTCTGAAGTTTGCTCAATGAATATTTTTGCCATTTTGTGCTCCTCTTGTCTTCTCTTCACTTTCTCTCTTCTCCTCCCCCTCACTCCAGGTGGTTAACTCTCAGTGCCAGAGTTGAAGACAGATTTGGCCCGGAGCCAGCACTGAGAATACCGTGTTTATTTTTCAGTACCACGAAAGGATGAAATTCATACTAACGTCTTAGGAGGGAAGTTTAGGCGCGTGTGGTTTTAGAAGTTGATTAGATGCTCCACCTGTGTGACCCGGACCCTCCCTCTCTTCAGTCCCCTCTGATGAGTGGTGCTTGTTTTATAATTGTGGTTCTCAGTTTCCAGCTCTAGGGGTTAGGATGAGAAATGCAGGTTAATTGGAGCAACTCAATTGACTTTAAAAATGGGAGTGAGCACCAACTGCTGAGACTACAAAGGTTAGACTAGTTCAGTGCCTTTGAGAGGAAGGAAGGAAGGAAAATTTGGAGTTTTCTTTTTTAACAATCAGAGCAGCAAGCAAAGATCGTCCCAGAGTATGGTTAGTGTTAGTTATGGTCTGTTCCTTCGTTTAGGAAACATTTACTGTGTTCTACACGAGGCAGGCAATGCAGGGATGAGGTATTCTTGTGGGAGACTGTGGGCAAGCCAACGGTTTCAACGGGGTAAGTATGTGAAGGAGGAAAGCCCTGGTTGGGGGTAGGTAGGAAGTAAAATGAGACTGACTGGGCAAGTGAGAGTGTTAACCCAGGGGAGCTGGGGTGTAGGAATGGGGAGTAGAGCATTACAGGCAGATGGAATCACACGGACAGAGGCCCAACAGCAAGGCAGCTTGGTGCCACTGCCTAGCCACAAGGCCTTTCCTGTGCCTGGAGCAGAGTGCCTCTGGTGGGCGGGAAGAGCCTGAGAGCAAGGACCTCATAGGCCATGTTGTTGCTTTTGGACTTGAACCTGAAGTCCATGAAAAGTGACCTGGAGAATCTTAAGGAAGGGAGTGACATGATCACATTTGTGTGTGAGAAAAATCCTTTTCACTCCAGTGTGGAGGAGCTGGTGTGGGTCCCAGATCTCTCCTGACCCATGTTAGGGCAGAAGGGTAGAAGGAGGGGTTGAGGTGGGTAGATAGTGAGGAAGCGAGCACAATTGCTGTCTAAGGCAAGAGACAGACCCTCACTTACGCACTTGGAAGGAGTATCATTTATGATCGGAAAGTGCTGGCTTTTATACTTGAATTCCTAGCATTTTGTCCTTTAAATGCTCATGGGGTGTTTGTTGAATGAATAAATGCCATTTCTTAAGGGCAAAGGTGGCTATTTAGTCTTCTCATTCCATTTTGCTTAAACTCTCATTTTTTCCCGAGCGTACAGGCACAAAGCACAGGACTGAGATAGCCCACACATAGACTGGGTGGCAGCAGGAAGCCAGTCTTGGATTTTGAACCTTGCCAGTGATAAGCAAGAACCGGTTGTAAATAATCATGGGCCAAACCATTAAAAAAATGATAAAGTTAATTCTGCTATGATGAGTCTGAAAATAGTTTGAATGTGTTTTGAATAGCCCTGACAGTCAGAAAGGTGGACATTTGTACTAGTTGCCAGGCCCAGTAAAAAGACCGTATTTTGTTGAATGAAAGGATCGGAGGAGCAATTCTTCTGATCTTTGGCTACACTGCACTGGCTCCTCTATTTCCATGACATTTGAAGTTGCAGGCCCATTAATGAGGACACTTTAGCTGCTCTCAGACCAATCTTTCTTCCTCTTCTCTTCACCTTTGTTCATCTGCCCCCCCCCCCCCCCTTTGGCCCCTCAGCATGGGCAGACCTTCTTCCGCTAAAGAATAAGAGCAGTTTCCCTTGGAGCTCAGGCCATCTGAGACAGCTGCCTCCTCTCACCCCCAGGCCCTCTTGTTTTCTGTTTTCTTTAAGACTTAGCTGAGGGTTGGGGTGAAGAAAACCTTTTTTTCCTCTTTTGCCAATCCATTACACTGTTCCTGGGGACCTTCCCCTATTTGAATACATGGTGATTCTGAGCTACATTTTGACGTAGAAGGTACAGTCCGTAAAGAAAAGTTCACATATTTAATTGAGGATCATGGCATGGAGGGAACAGAGTAATTGAGTATATTGTCCATTTTCAGGACGGAAATTAACTTAGAACCAGCCTTTAATTAAGTGTTGCAGTCGTGACTGAGACAGTGAGGCACCGTGAAAAGGGGGAAAGGCTTTGAATCCACAGACTTGAGTTCAAGTTTTGGTTTCCTCATGGACCAGATTTGTGACTTCGGGCAAATATTTAACTGGGCTTCATTTTCTTTCTCTTTAAAATGGGATTTAATAACACCAGCAGAATCTTTGTTGTTACAAGGATGAAGGTCATATAAACTAATAGGTATTGAGTACCAGCTCTTTTTTTGCTCTCTGGAGGGCAGTTGTCATCATGATTGGTCATCCACAGCAGTGGCAGAATGTTGTGCTGTAGAGAAAATGGACCTGGGAGTCAAGCCAGGACGTCTACCCTAACCCCGAACCCTCATTCCAAAAGGGCATGTGGTACTTGGCCTCACAGAGCTTTAGCTTATGCAATGAGGGCAGTGATTTCCTACCTTACAGGGCTGTGGAGACTGAGAAGGTGAATGCGAAGCACTGATTCAGACCTTGGCAAGTCAGAGGTAACCCTGAATTTAGGCCTTTATTGTTGTCATCTGGGCTGTCCTTTGAAATTTTTTTTTTTTTCAAAGCCCCTAGTTCTGGTTCAGTTTTGGCCTCAGATTTTGATTGCTCTTAATGTTGCTGCAACAGAAGAATACCCAGAAATAATCATTCCAGTGTTGTTCTGGACCTGGAGTGGATGAGGAATCAAATGCAAACATATAATCCTCGACATGACTCTTTGTAGGAGACTCTTGTTTCAGCCGCCTCGAGAAATTGCACTGGCTATGGAAAGGATGTCAGAACTTTAGCCAGAGCTGCAACTGTAATCACATTATTTTGCTGCTGCTCAGTGGAGCTAAGAAAGCTTAAGAGTATTACCATCTGGGCAAAGCCAACCAATGGTGAACTGTGAACTGCTTACCAACTTAACAGAAACTCTTGCTACCTCATTCATTAATTAGGCCTTTATGGCACACCTTCTCTTGGTTGCCTGGCAACCATAATAGCAGTCATTAAATTCTGTCATTTTGTATTAACCCTTTGGCCCTAGGTGGATTGGGAGCCCCCACCTTAACACTAATGCATTTTACATTAGTACATCTACCTGGGAAATCCCATTCCCTTGACACATAAGCTGGTAAAGAGCAAATAGCCAGAGTCCAAAAACAGAAAAATTCCCTTTTTTCCTTCACATTAGTGTGTGTGCTTTTAAGGCTTTACAAAATGTATCTGTCAGGATGGAGACCATTTCCCAATTTGCTGACAGACAGACATAACATACACCCAGCAAGATGAAAAGACTGCTGGTTTCCCAGAAAACAGGAGCTGACGGTGACTTCTGTGGGCTTATGGAGGAAGGAGCCTGTGTGAAAACCAGATGGGAGAGCTGTTAAGAGTTGTATGTTTCCAAAATTGCCTTTGTAGCTGCTTTACAAAAATTTGGACCGTGCATGCTGGAGGGATAGGGGCCATTCCAGCAACACACTGCTTGGCATCTCAGAAATGGCTTAGAATGGCAGGGAATAAACTATGTACTCTGGCAAAAGCTGTGAGGAAGAGGAGTGGCTAACGGGCAACCTCCAGGAGCTCATGGGCTCCTGCAACGCTCTGTGCACTATTACTGAAAATTCCGTACATGGAAACAAGCTGTGAAAGCCCTAAATTAAAGTAGGGGTTGGGAATTAAAAATGCTATATAGTCTCTTTTCTTGAATGGATGAAAATGATTTGGAACATGTGCAGTATACATAAAATAACATAATTCAATTTCAAAGAAATATTTATTTTTCTTTTAGCAAAAGAGAGTTAGGTTGGGGGGCGGGGGGCGGCAAAACAGGGATCAAATCCCCAGTCTGCCCAGTAGCTGTGTGATCGTGCACATCTGGTTTGTTTGCTTTTTGAGCTCCTTTTCCTTATCTATCAGGAAATTTACAGCCACATTTGGTATCTGAGCCCCTTTGTTCCTCAGTTTACCAGTAAGGCCCGGAGAAGCTGTTAACCTGCCAAAGTTATTTGGCCAGATCTGAGAGTAGTATCTGGGCCACCTGATAATCCGGTGGCTTCTCAGTTTTGTAAAAAGTAAAAAGTAGCCACATTCATTCACTCGTCAACTCAAAGTTCTTTTATCGGACTTAACAAGTAGATCACCCATTTGCATCTGTGGTTCATATGACAGTGAGGTGGCCCTGGCTTAAAATTGTTGGCATAGTTTATTGAGTTTACCTAAAAATGTATTCCTCATGCCTCCATCCCACCAAGAACGTATGCGATACTGAGAGCATCTGGGATCTTAAGTGGCTACTGTTTGTTAACAAAGCAGTAACTTCCTTGAAGGAGTTTTGCGAGTTGAGAGAACTCACAGAGGCAATTAATTTTGTTCTTCGGAGCAGTGCCTCCCTGCATTCGTTTGCACTCCGTGCAAGCTCCAATTATAACCCAGGAGCCAGTCATACCATGATCCGATTTGATATTTAGTTTTGATTTTATTAGTAGTTGTCTTTAATAGATGTCTTGTCATGTAGGTTTCCTGATTATTAGTAATTTAAATTGACTCTGAGAATGAAAGGAAACCACAGGCAAGAAACTGATGGGCTGTGACCACAGCGGTCTTCCAGCTCTCACGGCAGCTGTGACGCCTCAACACCCCCCCCCCTGCCCCCAACACATATCCCCTTCAAGCCTTTGAACAGTCTTTCGGCTAATGCCGAAAATGAGAGCTTAATACCGTTACTGTATGGGAACCTGTAAAAGCAAATGGGCATTGTAAGTGTTCTTTCCTCTTTGAAGGTAAGTGTTGTCCATGGGTCCCCTCGCTACCTGATCAGATCTAATTTGACCCAGGAGTAGCAATCTGGGAGGATGCTAACTGAAAAACAATGATTGCAGGAGAGGTAATTTCCCTTGTTCTTATGCAGTGCCTTTCCACCACTCTCTGGAATTGCTCACACTGTCTTTGTGGAGGGAATGGATGAACATTTGCTGTTCTCTGCTGTGCTTTAGGTAGTGGCCAAATTCACATAAATGCTCAAAGAGGCTGTTCCCTGGAATGGTCCTGGGCCATGCAAGTCATGCCCTTCGGGGACATTTCCTGGCTTTAAGATTTAGGGCTTCCACACTGATTACCCCGACCTCCACTCCTACAGCTGATGACCCTGGGACCTGGTACCTGAGGTTGGATTTAGCTTAGTTTCTGTGCAGAGATTTCACAGCCGACTCTACGTCATTTGCTAAGAATTGTACTTACTCATCAACCAAGTGTGTATTAAGTACCTCCTTATTCAGGCATTTGAGTGAAGGAAGCAGGGAAGAAAGTTCCTTGGATGGGTGAATGAATGAATGAACCGTACTTTCTGTCTTCAAGTAGCTCCCAGTCTCTTTTAGGATGGTCTTACCAAGGCATTGTTTAGACAAGTTTTAGAACTTTATGCTGATGGGATGTGCTCCCAGCCCAGGGTGTCTAAGTCACAGAGTTACTTTTTGTGACAATTTTGTATTCTCATTTCTCTTGCTAATCCAGAAAAGTTAAATTGTGAGCAAAATATATTTTAGAAGTGAGTGAAAAAAGAATTTTTAGGAAGTCAGTAAAATCTGTTGCCGAGAAATGTTTGTTCCTGGCAACAAACCTGAAGACTTTTATTATGGAGAGAGAGCCTATGAGGGAATCCATTTTCAATTTCTCTGTCCCGCTGTCCGCAGTCCAGTTTTCACCATTTTTATAGTTGTGGTAACGTATAGGTATGGGGGACTGTATGAGATTGTGTTGCTTTTCTCGTGCCACAGCACTCATGGCTGTCTCTCCAAGAAGGGCTGACTCGGAAAGGTTTTGTCCTCCCAGCCTGGTGAGCCAAGGTGGCCTGGGGGATGCCATCTGCATAGCCTCCCACACTGCTGGGGCTCCTGTCTGTGACTGAAGCAAGCTCAGCTAAAAGTCAAGAGGACAAGCCCACCAGGATGACTTTCGGACTGTTCGAGGATGAGCACTGGTTACCACCATCCAGGCTGATCCTGTTTATTCTCCAGCAGATGATAGTGCTGCTACTTTGTCTTGTCTTTACTTGATCAACTCTTTTTTTTTTTTTTTTTAAGATTTTATTTATTCATTTGGCCGAGAGAGAGTGAGAGAGGGAATACAAGCAGGGGGAGTGGGAGAGGGAGAAGCAGGCTTCCCACTGAGCAGGGAGCCCGATCCCAGGCTTGATCCCAGGACCATGGAACCATGACCTGAGCTGAAGGCAGACGTTTAACGACTGAGCCACCCATGCGCCCCTTTACTTGATCAATTCTAACATGCCTGCTAGCCAAGACTGCTTCTAATTATACACACTAGTTTTAAAGTAATTTCAGAAGTAAATTCCAGTTTCTAGATAGCTTTTGTGTGTAAGCCATTGGTCTAGCTTTTAAAGAGGGACATCGTTTTAGGATTTATTTTTAACTTCCTTTCCCTGTTTGAAAAAGTAGAATGGCAGAGTCCTGTCTTAGAGTCAAATCTCAGCCAGTCTTTTATAAACTATATGTCCCTGGGCAAAACAGTTCACTTCCAAACTTCAGTTTAGAGATAATAACATTAATTAATCAATCAACAAATTACTATCCTCTCGTTGTTATTGCTAGAATTAAATTTAATGCATACAGGAATTATTGGCAGATTGTTACGTTTTAGGTTAGTCCAGGCTTTTCATGTTTTTACTCTTTCTCTTTAGTTCAGATTTTAAAATTTATTCATTGTATTTACTGCGATTTGTGGGAAAACTGTATAGTTTGAAATACCATAATAAGGAGTTTGTGCAAAGCTATGATGAAAAGCCCGAAGTCCCATTGCCCTACTCCTATGAACAGTTGCTGTGAAGAAATGGAAATGTTATTCTGAATTGACCTAAACCAGTGGTCCTGTGCTCTAATCTCTGATTCCCAGATGATAACAGATGTCTCTTAAGTGATTCCAGGTGTTCTGAACATAGTGAAATCTCTTATCTGCCACCTCCACAGTCACTCCTTAAAGTTCTTTTATATTGCCTCTTTCATAGTATTTGAAGGATCGGGGTTCCTTGACAGCTGTTGGAACTCTAACTCCCTACTTGAAGGGATGCTGCTTTTAGTCCTCAGGTGATCTCCAGACTTTCATGCTGTACTGTTTGATTCGAGCCCACATGCCAAATAGTTTTAATATGTTCTCCTTTTTTATTAAACAGATTTTGTCATGTCCAAGAGATTTCCTGCCGGTAGCAGCTCTAACTTTTTCTCACCATCAAGGCTTTCCCTGCCCCTTGTTAACTCTCGGCCAGAGATTTTCTGCATACTTCAGTTCACAGTATTCCCGTTGGCATCCTATAGGCTAGGAAGCCTTCCCTGACCACCTTCAGCATTCAGTCCTCCCTCTTCCGTAATTTAGAGTGTTTTATGCATACTTGTAGGTGCGGGCCTTTCAAAGCCCACATCTAACTTTGGGGGAAGTTCTCATGTATCAAATCTGAGCTTCACTTCTGTAGCAGAAGTTGAGGTATTTCGGTAGAACATTCTGTCAAATTAAATACGTTGGAGATTTGGAAGGCAGAATGATGTAGTTACAGAGCTGGACTTGATGTCTAAGTTCAGCTCTACGTTTTAACAGCTTTTTGACCTTGGGCCCATACTTTGCCTTCCAAGTCTTCTCACATTAGGCCGTATTGGTTTTGGTTTTATCCTCTCTTAAACCCAGTTAAAAGAAGGGAAGTGAAATAAGTTACTGGCTAGAGATGGAGGAGACATGGACATTTCCTATGTTTGGACAGAAGGGGACGAGGAAGAGATGGGCATACATAGTGGTAGTAATAGCTGGTATTTATGGTAAGCTTACTCTGTGCCATACACCATTCTTAATACTCCACATATATTATTAACTTCCATACAATCCTGTGAGGTTGGTGCCACTCTTATCCCCAATTTAGAAAGGAACAAATAGAAGCACAAAGACGTTAAGGAACTCACCCGAAGGACAAGGTGAAGATAAGGACCTAACTGATCTAGTTCCAGAGCTCAGCCATCCAGTGGTGTTTAATATTTATTGAATGAATGTGTTTTTGGAAAGTTGAGGCAATTCCTGTCTGTTAGCTTCTATTTTCTTTATGAAGTAGGTGGTGAGATCAGACACTGAGAAGGAAGAAGAGCGTGTGTGGAGATGAGATGTTTGAGTGGAGAATGGAGAAGATGTAAAACAGTTATGTAGGCTGACTAGTGAAAACAGAATTGCTGGATGGCGCTGAAGGCTTAGTTGATGCTGTAGATTCTATAAATGTAGGATTTTTAAAGATACAATATGTCTGGGGGGACTTCTTTGCCCAGCCATGCTTATCAGCCTAAATGTAGGCCCCAAGAAGGTAAATACTGTATTCATTCTCGGGGTTCAGGGTTTTCCATGCACGTGTGATGAGAGGGAAAGAAACATGGACCTTTCATGATGGACCACAGAACTAAGCCGGATAAGGCAGCAGTGAAGAACGAAAGGTCTAAAAAAATGGGCAGGTGTGGTATGGTAGGAGTTGTGAGATGAGCAAACACCAAGGGTAGGAAACTAGTTTCCAAAGCGGGGATTCTGCATTAGTGATTTCAGAGGCAGAGCAGTTTCGGCAGTGGTAAGGTCAAGGAGAGACTAAATAAAGGAGAAGGTGGCTGAGGTTCTGTAAAGAAGGTGATCAGAAAGATGACCCATCACTGAAGGCTGACCGCCCCTGGCAAATGTGTACCTCTGCTTTCAGGTAGTGTTATATACAAACATTCATGTGTGTTTGTTTATTCCTTTCTGTATGGGCATTCTCAGGTGCACATTGCCCATCCAAGTAGATTGGGGGTGGGGGAGAGATGAATTGAAGCAATTTCTTCCAAGATTTTTTCATTATATTATAATTTTAAGGGGGTGTCAAGTGTCCCTAGCAACATCTAAAAATTATCAGTTTTTTAAAAAATGCAAACCAAATTTATATGTTGCTTTTTTTTTTTTTTTTTAAAGATAAGCCACCTTTAGATGATTCAACAGGGCAACTGCACTATGGGGTTCTCTTTCTGTGGCTGGGGAGTGACTGGGAAGGATTCCATGGGGTGATAGTTCTGTTGAACTCAGGCTTGCAGACTTGGCATTCAGACTCTGACAGTGACTTCCCAGTTGTTTTTCCTGTAACTGAACAGAAGGCCCTCAAAACTCATAATGCCTGCACCTTATTACAGAATTTGGTTGGTGGTATAAAAAACAGAACAAAACAAGCCAAAATCTCTTGTATCAAAATGGCTTGCAATTACTTCATCTTAGTCTTTGTAACTTTAAATGCATGTATTTTAATTAACAAAGATAGATGTTTATGAATCTGAGTATTATTTACATAGCTAGGTAAGGAATTGGAAGTGCTTTGGTAGCTCCTGAGTATGTTGGAAGTTTGGCTATCAGCATGGTTTGATAAAAAGAGCATTAACCTAAAAAAGGGGGAGGCATTAATCTGAAATCGGAAAGACGAGGGTTGAAAACTTGTTCTACCGAGTGCTACCAATTCTCCATCTTAGCCATTTTTTTGCAGGGGTTGGAGGGGAGAGCACAGGGGCAAGGTAGAAGAGGGACAGAGGGAAGGAGAGAGAGAGAATCTTAAGCAGGCTCCATGCCCAGTGTGGAGCTTGAGGTGGGACTTGATCTCAACCTGAGATCATATCCTGAGCCAAAATCAAGAGTTGGTCACTTAACCAGCTGAGCCACCCAGGTGCCCCCGTATAGTGGTAATTCTTAATAAGTTGAGTTGTGGCAAAGATTAAATAGTTGTGTGGGTAAATGTGTGGCACATAGTAGTTGCTGAACAAATGTTAATTTTCCCTTTCTAAGACCCCTTTCCCCTCTACTCCAGTTAATTCTAGATCAGTGGCTTGAGGAAACCTTGGTTTTTCAAGTTCATTAGAAATTCTAAGTGGAAAGTTTGTCATACATTTTCCAGCTTTCATGAGTATAGCCAAAGTTTAGGAGAGGTAGGTACTATCAGAAATGCAGTTCATAATATAGATATATTTGCCAGTATTGGCCCCTGCAGAGATTGGCATATATGGGTGGATAGTAGCCATTGTTGAGCAGGCCACGCACCAAGGTAGGAAGCCTTGATGCTAGAGGACTGTGGGTATTTGCAGAATACTTAATTAACAGGACATGGGGAAGTGCCTAGGGGAGGGGCACAGGGAGTAAGAGGTCTCCGGCATTTGTTCTCCGAGGGAGGTCAAGTTCGGAAGTAACAAAACAGAATCAGTGCCAGGCCGGGCATAGAGACCCAAGGGAAATCACTTTGGGGAGAATAAGACAGGGAAGGCTTTAGAGCAGAGTTCTTCCCAATGTGAGTCCGTTCTTGATCATTACAACGATTCCATCCAGAAGGCATGAGAACAAAGACCATACCTTCTCACCTGGAAACTAGGGCACTGGTGTTCAGAGAGGGGCCAGGGGCGGGGGCAGGGTTGGGAAAGAGAAGTCCTTGGAATTAGGAGACCTCATACCGAGGGGCCGCTGAGCTGACAGGAGACTTGTCTACTCCGCTTAGGCCTTCCCTCTGATAGGGTTGCATAATGCTTGGCATCTCCACTTTTAGACAGAGAACAGACCTGACCATTTTCCATCCTGCTGGGTTGTGGAGCGACAGCTCTTAATATGCTGACCAGCTGCTTCCAGGTTGGTTCCAGAGGAACAGTAGGGGACTTCGTGATAGCCAAAAGGGGTTCAGGCAGGAGTAGTTGTCCCAAAACTGTAAATGAAATCCAAGTCATATGTTTAACCCAGGTCACCTATTTATTATGTAATACTGAAAATAAAGTGTCAACACCAGTGACATCACAAGGAAATCAAGTAATCATTTATTAAGAGATTAGAATCCAGTTGAAAACAAAATTCGGTTTGAGGAATGTTAAAAGAGATGGAGAGCAGAAAGCTCTAGGAGTTTCATTTTGATTTTATTCCCAGTTATATAATCAGTGTATGCTCATTGCTCATCCTGCTCCCTACCAAACAGAAGGTGCTATAGGAAAATAGAAGAAGGGGCACCTGGGTGGTGTACTCGGTTGAGCATCTTTAACTCTTGGTTTTGGCTCACTAATGGTCTCGGGGTCATGGGATCAAGCCCCATGGGGGTTCTGCGCTGAGGGTGGGGTCTGCTTGGGATTCTCTCTCTCCTTTTCCTTCTGTCCCTCCCCCTGCTTGTGTATTCTCTCTCTCTTAAAATAAATATTTAAAAAAAGAAGAAGAAAGAAACCCATACAACCCTACCATCAGCATGCAACAATTATGACATATTCTTTTAGTGTTTTTCATATAATATTTTATGTATCACTAAAATTTATTTTTTCAGGTATGAATATATTTTGGCTCTAACGTAAATGTACATCACATCAAAATTGAAGAAAATGACCCATAATGCCATCTACCCAGAGAACTTAGGTGTCCAAAATAGTATGCAAGCAATGTATCAATATTTTCTTCATAAATAGTTAATATGTAAAGACATAATTAAAATAATAAAAGTATAAGGTAAGGGTAAAATTAATCATCCTTCAATTCCAGTTTTCTATGCGTGTTATCACTTTCATGCATAAATAGTTATTACGTATGTTATTAGATGCATATGAAATAACATATGTAAAGGTATGATAAAGTGAATATTTGAGAATCAACTGCCCTCCTAGAAAACATGAACAGTGACATTTAAACTATTCCTGTTGAATATGTGGACCATTTCCAGTTGTTTTTCATTTGTTGTTGTTTTGTGGTAACAAACACCACTGTTAATGAACAATCAGAGGAGAATTTTGTAAGCTGCTGCTACCACATCCTATGACCCACCTGCAAGTTTGCCCATATATTCTACTTTTTCTCCCGTTGTCATGGAGGTACTGCCCCGATTCTTAGCAAGAGGAAGACCCTGCACCTGCACACGAGATCCATCCTCTCTCTTGGACTCAAGATGTGATTTCAGCAACTCTCCCTTTTCTATTCAGGATTATTATCCCTCCCCACCCTGTCCCCTCGTTGTACAGGCATGTGGCTATTTTTCCCATCTTAGACGGGGAGGTGGGAAATCACTCTGTTAAATCATGTTTTGATACCTTTTATCATGTGACTTCCAGGTCACTGGGATCACGGAGTGGGATCACGGAACCCACTTACTTCCCTGTTTTCTTGCTACCTCCCGGGCTTTTCTGTCTCCTTTGCTGATTCTTAGATGGCCCCCAGATCCTTTAATGGTTATGTGCCCCAGGACCCAGTCCTTAGACAGACTGACTTTTCTCCTTTAAATATATTTAATCCCTTGATTACATCTAGTGTCATGTGATGGCTATAAGTACCATGTGACAGCTCTTAAAATTAAACATCAATCTCAAGCCTGGACTTTTTTGTGAACTCCAGCTGTCTGCGGCTATGCTTGGTGTCTATTCAAAATCCAGCTCCTGTTTTTCTCAGTTTCCCTGTTTTAGTTAATAGTAATGCCATCTTTCCATGTGATCATGCCAGAAACTTTAGCTCTGTCCTAGACTTCTTTCTTTGGCTCACACATTCTGTATCCAATCCACTGGCGAATTTGCCTTTAGCTTATAATCCAGTATATCTAGGATGTCCTCACTTCTCTCCACCTTACTGCTACCACCTTGGCCCAAGCCACCACCATTTCTTTATGGATTACTATAACTGGTTTCTTGGTTTTTCAGTCTTAACCTCTTAGATGCAACTTTTCTCAAACAGCATTCCTCATCTGATCCCAGAATGCAGAGAAGGATTCAAATGACTATTTTCTCAATTCTCTCAATGCAGGAACATAAATAGTATCATTCTTGATAGATCAAAGAGTAATTAAATCACCTACAAAGGAATACTTAAGTCATTAAGTACCACCTACTCCCTCCCCAGGTTTATTGAGATATAATTGACATATGATGTTGTGTCGAGTGTAATGATTTGATACATGCATGTATTATAAAATGATTACCACAATGCATTAAGACTTAATTTTTTCCTTAGAACTTTGAGAAAAGAATAACAGTGTCTATAATTAGCAGAGCACCTAGAGGAACTTTTCTTTTTTTTTTAAATTGTCAGACCACTCCTTGGTCGCAAGTTTGCCAGTGGTTTCCTTTTAGAGGAAAAGTCTTTACAGTGCAGGGCCCAAGGTGATGTGGCCCCCTATCTACCTCTCCTTATTTCATTTCCATTATTCTGCATTTCACTCCCTCTGCTCCAACCATTCTGGTCCCTGTGTTGTTTCATCTGGTCCATATTCTTACAGATAATGACACAATTTGCTCTCACCTCTTCTTCACTTCTTTATTCAGATGTCAGCTGCGTAGTGAGGCCTTCTCTGGCCCTCAATTTAAAATCACCCCTACAGCCCCCTTCCTTGATTTGTTTCCTGCTATTTCCGTTCTCTTTTTCTCATCCTTCCATTTGCTCTCATTATCCTTAGAAAATTTGATTTCCCTGTTACCACTTCCCTCTTCATTTTGTGCTTTTTTTCTTCAATATTTAACATTCATATATTCATCACCTAGATTTTAAAATTAACATTTTACTATACTTGCTCTACCACATGTCTATCTATCCATCAATACATCTTTTTTATGCATTTCAAAGTAAGTTGCAGACATTGGTACACTTCACCTCCAAACACTTCTGCTTATGTATTATTAACTAGCATCCAATATTTATTTATCTTTCTTGCCCCCTCCTTCCAAGAGAAAAGTTATGTACAATGAAATGTATAAATCTTAGATAAATTATTTGGTGAGTTTAGACAAATGTGTACACCTGTGTGGCTCAAGCACTTATCAAAATGTGGAACATTACCATCACCCCAGAAAGTTCCCTCGTGGTCTTTTCACAGTCAAACCCTGTGCCTGTCCCTCAAAGGAAGCCACTTTTATGATTTTCATAGGAGTGTTTTCCCTGTTCTAGAACTTCATATAAATGAAATCATATATGCTCTTCTGTGTAAGGCTTATTTCACTCAGCATGATGTTTTTGAGATTCATGGGTGTTGTTTCTTTTATCAACAGCTCTTTGCTTTCTGTTGCTGAGCATTTGTCCATTGGATGATTATATCACACCTTGTTGCTTCTCCTATCGATGGACATCTGGGCTATTCCAGTGTTCGGCTATTAAGAACAAAGTTGCTGTGAACTTTGTTATACAAGTCTTTCTGTGATCACATATTTTCATTTCCCGTAGGAAATACTGGTGTAAAAGTGTTGGGTGACAAGATAGTTGTATATTTAGTTTCATGAGAAATTGCCAGACCTTTTCTCAAAGAGGTTGTACCATTTTTGCATTGCCACCAATAATGTATGAGAGTTCTAATTCTGCATCTGTACCGATACTCCGTGTTGTCAGTCTCTTTATTTTTAGTCGTTCTTGTGGGCGTATGTCATTGTGGCTTTAATTTGCATTTCCCTGGTGACTAATATGCACGTAATATGTTTATTGGCACATGAAAAAAGTACTTAAATCTTTGACTTTTTCTTTACTGAGTTGTAGGAATTCTTTATATATTTTAATACTGATCCTTTGCCAGACATATATATTGTACAGATATCTTCTCCCAGTCTAGAGCTTGTCAGCGCATTTTTTTTCTTTTAAAGATTTTATTTATTTGACAGAGAGACAGGGAACACAAGCAAGAGGAGCTGGAGGGGGAGAAGCAGGGTTCCTGCAGAGCAGGGCGCTCGATGCGGGGGATGTGGGGATCGACCCCAGGACCCCAGGATCATGACCTGAGCCAGAAGGGAGACACCTAAGGACTGAGCCACCCAAGTGCCCCATTGCCTATGCATTTTCTTAGTCGTCTCTTTGACAAGCAGGTTTTTTATATTAATGAAGTTTATTATTACTTTCCCTTTACGGCTTATGTTTTCTCTGCTCTAAGAAACTTCTGCTTACCCCCAACTCATGCTGTTATGTTTTCTCTTGTGTTCTCATCTAGAAACTTTATAATTTTAACTTTTGTGTTTACATCCATGGTTCATCTTAAATTGATTTTTGTACCTGGAATGAGGTGGGAGTTCAGTGTACATTTTTTTTCTTCCCATCTGTTTATCCAGGCTTTCAACATCGTTCCTTGTGAAGACTGTTTTCCTTGTTGGATTACTTAGGTGCCTTTGCAGTGATTGTATAAGTCTCTACTGTGCCATTATTATTTTTAATTATCTTTATGCCATACTGTCTTGAGTATTATAGCTTTGGAGTGAATATTGAAGATTGGTAGTGCAAGTGCTCCAACTATGGCCTTTTTCTAGATTGCTTTATATTTGCATTTCCATGTATATTTTAGAATCAGCTTGCCAGTTTCTACAAAAACATCTGATTGGAATTGTACTGAATTGATAGCTCAACTTAGAAGATGACATAACAATATGGAATCTTTTAATCCATAGGCATGGCATATCTCTGTATGTCTTTAATTTCTCTCAGTGATATTTTTACTTTTCAGTTTAAAGGTCTTACATGTCTTTTGTTACATTTATTCCTAGTTTTTTTTTACAATGCTATAAACAGAATTGGTTGTTTATTTTATTGTATTTGCCAATTGCTTGCTATATAAATATATACACACCCACAATTGATTTTTTTGTATGTTGACACTGTATCCTGTGACCTTGATAATTTCAGTTATTAGCTGTTAGAGTACTTTATTAGATTCTCTAGGTAATGGAAACAATCTTGTCCTCTGCATATAGACAATTTTACTTCTTCCTTTTGGATTTTTTATGCTTTCCATTTCTGCTTCCTTCCTCATTGCATTGGGTGGGACCTCCAGTCCCATGTAGAATGTTGAACACAAGCGGTGAAGAGCGAGGATCTCTGTCTTGTTCTCAATGTTTTACTATAAAGTATAATAAGAACTATAGATTTTTTTTTTTTTTAGAGATGCCCTTAAAGTGGGGAAGTTTCCTTGTATTCCTCATTAACTGAGAGTTTTTATCTTGGATGGGTGTTGAATTTTGCTGCTTATTCTGCATCTATCACTATGAACGTCTGGCTTTCTCTTATATTCTTTTAAAATGGTAAATTATAATCGGTTGATTTTAGATGTTCTACCAACCCACTTGGTAATGATATTTTATCCTTTTTACATATTACTGGACTTTGTTGGATATTTAGTATAGAATTTTTGTCTGTGTTCATGAGTGATATTAGGTTATGTGTACTGTTATAGCTTCACTATTGTTATTGGGGTTATTTTTCTTCTAGATGTTTGAAGTTTCTGCCTTTCACATTTAAATATTTAATCCACCTGGAATTATTTTTTATGGATATAATACAGTTGGGTTCCAGTTTATTTTTTTTCCCCTCCGTTTGGAAATCCAGTTGCCCCTAACATGTTTTGAATATCCATTCTTTCCTCTAGGGCTTTGCAGCGCTGACTTTGTCATACATCAAGTTTTCCTATACCTTCAGGTCTTATTTCTGGCTTTTCATTCTGTTCTATTAGCTAATTTGCATATCCTTATGCTAATATTTTGTTGCACTGTTAAGGATAGTTTTCATATCTGTCAGTAATTTCCTCACCGTCTTTTCTTCAAAAATGTCTTGCTTTTCTTGCTTCCCTACCCTTCCAAATAAATTTTAGACTTGTATTACAAAGTTTCGTCAAAACCATGTTGAGATTTTTATTAGACTTTGATCTAATATATGGATAGGTTCTGTGGTGAATTGACATCTCTATGTTAACAAGTCTTTATAACTTTGAACATGTCAGTTTATTTAGGTCTTACTTTTTTTTTTTTTTAAGATTTTATTTATTTATTTGACAGAGAGAGATCACAAGTAGACAGAGAGGCAGGCAGAGAGAGAGAGAGGGAAGCAGGCTCCCCGCTGAGCAGAGAGCCCGATGCGGGACTCGATCCCAGGACCCTGAGATCATGACCTGAGCCGAAGGCAGCAGCTTAACCCACTGAGCCACCCAGGCGCCCAGGTCTTACTTTAATGTCTTTAAAAATATCTTCCATAATGGTCCTGTGCATCTTTGGATCATTTATTCCTTAAGAACTTATTTTGTTGTGGGATTATAAAAGGTGTGTATCTTTAATTTTCTGTTGTGTTGTTTGACAGTTCAGTTATTAAAGTATTGATCTTTTGCCCATGTACATAATTAATTCTAGTAATAGAGGTTCTTTTGTGTTTCAGATACAAAATCATGTAACTATTAATGACTATTTTATCTTTTTTCCCTTTTCTTTATAACCTTTATTGCCTCTTCTTGTCAATTGTGCTGCCCCATCTCCAGTACAGTGTTGAGTAGAATTAAAGATAGTGATTTTTTTTATTGTGTCTGCTTCTAAAGAGTATTTTAACATTCCTCCAATAAGATAGATCTCAATTAGTTATTTATTAGATTAAAGAGGTTCTTTTGTGTTTCTAATTTGCTTTTACTTATTTACTTGCCACAAGTGAATGTGTCTAATTGTTGCTCTTAAATGAATTCACTATCTGTCTTCCTGTTTTGTCTTTGGAGTTGTACAATTTCACAGTGTTTTGTCTCTGATACAGATTTATTTATCTTCCTTGGGATTTCTGGATCAGCAATTCTGGAATGTTATCAGCCATTATTTCTTTGACTGTTGCCTCTACTTAAATTTTTTTTAAAGATTTTATTTATTTATTTGTGAGAGAGAGAGATTACAAGCAAGGGGAGCAGGAGGCAGAGGGAGAAGCAGGCTCCTCACTGAGCAGGGGGCTCCACACAGGGCTCAATCCCAGGACACTGGGATCGTGACCTGAGCTGAAGGCAGACGCTTAACCAACTGAGCCAACCAGGCATCTCAAGATTTTGTTTACTTGACAGAGAGAGAGCACAAGCAGGGCGAGTGGCAGGCAGAGGGAGAGGGAAGCAGACTCCCCAGTCCCAGGAGCCCCACGCAGGGCTGGATCCCAGGACCCTGCGATCATGACCTGAACTGAAAGCAGACACTTAACTGACTGAGCCACTGAGGCGCTCCTCCATTCTTTTCATTACATTCTTTTAGAAATCTGATTGGAATTATTAGACATTTTCACGCTCTTTTATGTTGCTTATCTTTTTCCAGTTGGAAGAAAGATGGTATGGCTGTAGATGATCTTCTTTTTCCTAAGTTTTTTTTTTTCCTCATTATCTATTTAGACCACAGTATGGATAATGTATCTGGGTTTATTCTTCAGTTCACTAATTTTACCTTCACATGTGTCTAATCTTTTCATTTTGTGAAGTTCCATTTAATCCTTTTATTGATCTGCTTGGTTTTTTATAGTCTTTTTTGTTTTCTCTTCATTTTCAATCTTTATTTTTTAAACATATTGAATAGTTTTATTTTCCATTCCTCATTATTTTGGTGGTCTATAAAGCTGTATTTGTAGGAAATTTTTGAAGCCTTGGTTAAATTTTGAGTTCCTCTTCATTAGATCTGTATTTCACTTATGCTGCTGTCCCCTAGAGGTACTGATAATGATGCTGTCTGTAGATTATCTGTTTGCCATTTTATCAGACCATAGTAGGTAAATTTGGGTTACACATCTATGTGAGAGCATACTTTTAATTAGAAATTGTCGGTGGAGATATTTGTTTCCACCCTGCAGTAGCATCAAGAATAGAACATTTCTGCTGGCAGAGTTTATGCAAATTTTTAAATTTTTACACTAAAGATGTAGCCGTGAAGCACCTAAATTTAGGTTGTAGTATACTTAGGAGGTTTTTAGGCTTTACCTCCTTTCACTTCTGCCTTGTATCTCCATCATTTGGGAATTCACAGTGCCCATAGTCCGGCAAAGAGCTGTAGGGTAAAATCTAGCTTTATTGCTAGTTTACCATTCGGAGTTCAGTTTCCATTTCATCTTCTCCCTGAAGTATTTACTTTTTGCTGGATGAGCAGTATGTTTTTCAAAGTATCTAATCTTCCAGTATGCCAGAATGGAAGATCTAATGACACACACACACACTCTCTCTCTCATCAATTTTAAGTGTACAGTTTAGCAAATTTGACAAATGTATACAGATGGGTAACTACTACTATAGACAAGATACACAACGTTTCTGTTACCCAAAAAGTTCCTTGCTCTTCTTCTCAGTCACCCTTTGCAGCCTTGGCCCTAGGCAACTACAGATCTGTTTTCCTTCACTAAGGTTAGCTTTCTTTGTCTTTCCTAGGATTTTGCATGAATGGAATCATCTTAATGGACTCCCATGTCTGTCTTCTTTTGCTCAGCGTAACTTCTTTAGTGATTCGTCCGTATTGTTCTGTATATGAATGGTTTATTCCTCTTTACGGCTGAGTAGCATTCTGTTGTATGGATGTATCCCACTTTATTCCCTTGTTAGTGGACATCTGGATTATTTCTAGGTTTTGGTTATGGTAAATAAAACTGATACGAACATTCATGTTTAAACTTTTGTATGGACCTATGGTTGCTGAGTTTTATGGTTTAGTAACTTTATAGGAAACTGCAGAGTTTTTCAACAATATACGATGCACTCACTCCTCGTCTTCACCAACTGTTGATAGTGTCTTTTTCATTTTAGTCTTTCCCTTAAAATCATGGTACAGTCTCATTGTGGTTTTAACTTGCATTTTCCAAATGACGTAAAATGTGGAAAATCTTTTCATGTGGTTATTTATTAGAAGATACTGTATTATATATCTCCTTTGGTGAAATGTCTGTTCAAATCTATTGACCATGTAGTAATTGGGTTCTTTATCTTATTGCTAAAATGTAGGGGTTCTTTACATATTTCAGATACAAATATTTATTAGCTCTGGGCTTTGCAAATATTTTCTCCCCGTCTGAGGCTTTCCTTTTCATTTTCTTTTTTTTTTTTTTTAAGATTTTATTTATTTATTTGACAGAGGGAGATCACAAGTAGGCAGAGAGGCAGGCAGAGAGAGGGGGAAGGAGGCTCCCTGCTGAGCAGAGAGCCGGATGCGGAGCTCAGAGCTCTATCCCAGGACCCTGAGACCATGACCTGAGCTGAACGCAGAGGCTTAACCCACTGAGGCACCCAGGCACCCCTCCTTTTCATTTTCTTAACAGTGTCTTTGCATATCATAAAGTTTTAACTTCAAAATCCAGTTTTGCCAATTTTTTCTTTAATGGTTCCTCTTTTTTGTGTTTTATGAAATCTTTGCAGAACCCTAGAGCCCAAAGATTTTTCTCCTATATTATAGACATTTCACAGGTTTTTCTCCTATATTTAGGGATCCACTTCTATTACTTTTGTATATGATATGAGGTAAGGAAATTGATATTAAGGTGATAAATTGAAATTAATAAGGAATTTGTTTATAATAGCATTAAAATATGAAATACTTACCTCTGAAATTACTGTTCTATGTCAACTGTACTTCATTTTAATAAAATGAAATGCCTAGGTATAAATTGATCAAATACTTAGGTGTAATTGATCTTTACATTACCAAGATGTAAAACATTTCTGAGAAATGTTAAAAGATCTAAGTGAGGGACGCCTGGGTGGCTCAGTGGGTTAAGCCTCTGCCTTCGGCTCAGGTCATGATCTTAGGGTCCTGGGATTGAGCCCCCGCATTGGGCTCTCTGCTCAGCAGGGAGCCTGCTTCCCCCCCTCTCTGCCTGTCTCTCTGCCTACTTGTGATTTCTCTCTCTGTGTCAAATAAAATAAAATAAAAGAAAATAAAAGAAGATCTAAGTGAGATACGCCATGCTCATGGATTCAAGAATTCAGTGATGTAAGGGTGTTGTGATGGTTAATTGTATGTGTCAGTTAGCTACTCTGTGGTGCCCAGTTGGGTCAAACATTAGGGGTGCTGGGCCGCCTGGGTGGCTCAGTCGTTAAGTGTCTGCCTTGGGCTCAGGTCGAGATCCCAGGACCCTGGGATCATGGGATGGAGCCTGCATCGGGCTCCCTGCTCGAGGGGAGGCCTGCTTCTCCCTCTCCCACTCCCCCTGCTTGTGTTTCTTCTCTCTCTCTCTCTCTCTCTCTCTGTGTCAAATAAATAAATGAAATCTTTAACAAAACAAACAAACATTAGGTGGTGCTGTGATTAATATTTATAATCCATTCACTTGAAATAAAGAAGATAACCCTCCATTGTATGGTTGGGCTTCATCCAGTTAAAGTCCTTAAGAACAAAAACAGCTTTCGGGCACCTGGGTGGCTCAGTGGGTTGAGCCACTGCCTTCGGCTCGGGTCATGATCCCAGGGTCCTGGGATCGAGTCCCGCATTGGGCTCTCTGCTCAGCAGGGTGCCTGCTTCCCTCCCTCTCTCTCTGCCTGCCTCTCTGTCTACTTGTGATCTCTCTCTGTCAAATAAAGAAATAAAATCTTTAAAAAAACAAAACAAAACAAAAAAAACAACAAAAAAAAAACTGAGCTTTCTATGAAAAGAAAGAATTTTGCCTCAGTACGATACATAGAAATCCTCCCTAAGCTTACAGCCTGCTGGCCTACCCTACACATTTTGGACTCAAGAATGCATTATCACCTCTCACCTGAATTTCCAGCCTGTTGCCTGCCCTGTAGATTTGTACTTGCTCAAACCAATTCCTTCGAATAAATCTCTCCCTTGATGTGTCTGTGTGTACATACATGTCCCCTACTGGTAGTGTTTTCTCTGGAGTACTGTTACAAAGATGTCAGTTTTCCCAGACTGACCTATAGAGTACAATGCAATACTGCTAGGCTTTTTTCTAGAATTCAATAAGGTGATTCTAAAATTTGTATGGAGATGTATATGGCAAAGGACTTAGCTAAAATAAGTTTGAAAAAGAAGAATAGGGTGCCTGGATGGTTCAGTACGTTAAGTGTCTGCCTTGAGCTCAGGTCCTGATCCCAGGGTCCTGGGATCGAGCCTCGCATTGGGCTCCCTGCCCACTGGAAAGCCTGCTTCTCCCTCTCCTTCTGCTGCTCCTTCCACTCATGCTTGTTTTCTCCCTCTCTCTCTCTCTCGTAAAAATAATTAAATAAAAATACTTAAAAAAAAAAAAAAGAAAAAGAATAAAATTGGAGGAACCACGTTACCTGCTTTTAGGTCTTAATATAAAGCTATAGTAATCAAAACATTGTGGTAGTGGCATAAAGATGGGCGTGTGGATCAGTGGACCAGAATCAACCAAATTTTTTTGTTTTTGTTTTTTGAGAATGGTGCCAGGGTTATTCGTGGTGGGGGAGGGGAATGGATAGTCTATTAAAAAAAAATGTTGATGGAACAATTGGATATCCACAGAGGAAAAAAAATGTGATACTGAGTTTTGAATGAATATACTTTTTTCAATATAGAAGAAAAAAATAAACACCATTCCAAACCAGAAATTGTGGTGTATGTCCATTATTCCTTTTCTAATGCTGTATGTAATATACATATAGTAATATGCACACATTTTACAGTTTACATATTTGAGATCATGTACCTTTTTAAACTGAATTGTTATCTTTTTACATATTTTTATAACATTAAAATGTCCTTCAGAGAGCCACATAATGCTAAATCGTGGTGTTCCATACCTTTCCTAATGATCCTTTACTGTTGGAATTAGTAATAGTAGCTGCCATTTATTGGTTACTTTCTACCTAGGGACTGTTAAGCATGTTCCATGAATTATACTACTGAATCCTTAACAACAACTTTGAGATATTTAGCACATTTTAAAGAAAAGGAAACCAAGGGTTAAGGAACTTGCCTATCTCTAATGTGTGAAGCTTGGGTTTATAATCAAATGTCTTTTATTTTAGTCCCTGAGAAAAATAGACTGCCAATTTTTTTAGCCTCTTTACAATTTTTTGCTATCCTAAGAAGCTCTGAGCCGGATATATATTTGTGTATAAACCGTTGTCTACATTTCAGACATCTGAACTTCTTTTCTTCTGCTACTCCTTTATATATTTTATCCACCCTCATCTATTGGGGTATTTTCAGAGCCAGCATGGTTGTCCAGCATAGCACGTAGGGCAGGGCAGTGTACGAACCGCAGAGCTGCCCTCTCGGTTCATGAAGCGGCAGCCAGGGCAGGCATTTCTGTAGGAAGCCAAGTCTGTGGAGGAACAATTCTAAGGGAGTTCTGTGGAGCTGACCCTTCAGTGATGAATCATCCTTGTAGTAGTCTGTCCCCTTGGACATGGAGTCCCACTTTTCTTTATTATGAAGTGTTTCATTTTAATTCCAGTATAGTTAACACACAGCGTTCGTTAGTTTCAGGTGTGCAGCCTAGTGACTCAGCAGTACCGCTCTCCGTTACTCGGTGCTGATCATGATACGTGTACCATTGAGTTCCCCTTTTAAAACGGAATTATGTAACATTGGTCTGGTCATTCAACTCTTCTCTGCCTTGTTTTCTTCATCTGGAGAGAAGGTCACTAAGTTAGAGCTGGATGGCCAAGTGAAATGTCTTAAGGAGGCAGAGTATTTCCCAGTGAGCAGAATCTTACCTATTCATGATTTGGAAGAGACCGGGAAGGTAACATGGTGTTGTGGCTTTGGATCCAGAGGGACTTGGGTTCAAATATAGCTCTAACATCTATCGGGTGATCTCACACATTTTCCCGAGTCTTTTTGAGCCCCACTTTTCTAATTTCTCAGAATGTAGAAAACACACACACTGATCTTTTAAACAAAGGGATCTCAAGAGTCCTTGGTTTGTTTTCCACTATGCGCACTGCCGTCCCTCTCATCCTCGACCCCCCAATTAGGATACCAGAAGCAGGGTAATCCACACACTTTCATTCGTGTGACCCAAGTCTTCCTTCCTCCAAGGAGTTCCTCAGTTCAGCCTCTTCTGTAATGACGTGGTAACAGGAGAGTTAAATCTTCTTGGTCCTTGACTTCTGTTATCTGCAGTTCTGTCTAGCCTTCGCGTTCTCTTAACCTGTTGTTTGAGAGCGCGGATGACTTGAGTGAGATCTGAGGCCACGTCTAAGTTTGTGGAAAGATTGTTTTTAAGCAGCCTAAAGATTGTGTTTACATTTTGAATATCCTTTCCTTTCCATTTCCAAGTTTAAGGCTTAAGTACACTCAGTGTTAGGGGAAGAAAAAGATAAGACAGCTCGAACAGTCTCTCTGTTATACCTTGTGTCAGTCTATAACTGCTTCCAGTGTTCCTGGTTTTTGCACTGAGGCTCCAAGAATCCTGGAAACCCACCACAGAAGAGGAGGAGGAGGAGGAGGAGGAGAGTGATAAAAGTCGAAGAAAGCTGGCAAGTGGGTAGAATAGTGCCCATCCACTTGTTCTCACCTCTGCTGAGTACAAGTGGATGTAAATTTTCTGTCTGTATTAACAGAGGCATAGTGATTTTTTGCTTAGAGAAACCTTTGTTAAAAATGATTTTTTAAAATTAACATATAATGTATCATTTGCCCCAGGGGTGCAGGTCTGTGAATCATCAGTCTTACACAATTCGCAGCACTCACCAGTGTCCATCACCCAGCCACACTATCCCTCCTCCCCACCCCCAGGGACCCTTGACCCTCCCTCACTCCCTCCCTCCATTTGTTTCTGAGATTAGGAGTATCTTATGGTTTGTCTCCCTTCCGATCCCATCTAGTTTCAAAAAATGATTGGTTTTTTTTTGGGTGCCTGGGTGGCTCAGTGGATTAAGCCGCTGCCTTCGGCTCAGGTCATGATCTCAGGGTCCTGGGATCGAGCCCCACATCAGGCTCTCTGTTCCGCAGGGAGCCTGCTTCCTCCTCTCTCTCTGCCTGCCTCTCTGTCTACTTGTGATCTCTCTCTCTGTCAAATAAATAAATAAAATCTTTAAAAAACAAAACAAAACCTTACACACAAAAAATGATTGTTTTTAAGTGTTAAAAAAGAGAGTATGGAACCTAGGTGGAGGCAAAATAAATATGCATGTATGTGTCTTTATAAATATGCCTGCTTTTTCCCTTTTCTTAAAATGGCAAGAAGGATATCTGAGGAGCAGAATGTACTCTACAAGCAGATCTTCACCTTGTTGGAATTTGGGGGTTCCTCCTAATGCAAAGGGCATGCCTCTTTCATTGTTTGTGTAGCTCAGATTTAAACTTAACAGGCACTAGTTGTGGCAGGTATTTGGTAAGATGCGACTGTTACATAGCATCTTTAAAGGCATCGGGAGTGAGCCACAAAGGGTCCTGGTGAGCTTGGTGTTCTTTATTTCTTGTTTTCATATGCCTTAAGTAACCTTAAGAGGACATGATAGGGATAAAATAGCCATCATAATTTAGAAAGGAATGTGCTCGATCCCTGTCTCTTCTCTGTCTAATGAGTTCATGTAAAAAATATATCAAAAGAAATACTCATAGCAGAATCCTCACATTTCAAAGGGGAGTCTATTTATTATAAGAACCGCTGATTCATTAGGAATGCTTCCTAATTCGAACAGCAACAGCTGCTTCTGCTTATAAACTCTGTCTCTTTTGTGCCCTGTCTCTCCAAGGGGATGTGAAATTTTGGTTGATGATTCTTCTCCTGCTTTAGCTTTTTCTCTCTCCTCCTCACTCTTCCCTCTATTAGGATGCTTTATCCTTTTCGGTGCTCACACTATTCGAACAACCCACCGTACTCACCCCCCATCTTTAGAAATGACTTTCGTTAAGATTACAAATGCTAACAAAACTCTCTGATAATGTGTTTTGTTTGCATTCACAGTGGCAGTGGAGTGTATTGTGCAGCAGTAAAGAAAAAAGTTGAGACACGTTGTAGTCATGAATTCTAAGTGCAATAATTTAAAATACAGGGAGCATTTGAGAAACTGCCATTGTCCATTAAATGAAACCACTGTATTAACGTATCATAGCATGCTGTTCTAATCACTTTTCTCCAAATACCAGCTTTTGAAAGAAACATGACTGTATTTTTTTATACAAAATCTGAAATCGTGTAATTGAATGGCTTGGCAGAATAGGTAAATGAATGTAGCAACATGCATTCAAATATATCTCTTTGGTTTGTAATGAGCTGATTGAAGTTCACAGTTGTAAGACTTGCCATTTTATTTCCTGATTTTACATTCTGGACCCAGACAAAGGTGCCAGTTTTTTGTATTGACGGAAAAAGGAAGAAGAAGAAAATTGTTCCTAAGACTCAAGTAAGCTCTTTTTGGGGATCTCTATTGGATTCTGTGCTCTAGTAGCTTTTACTCAACTGTCCTTCTATTAAATAAAGAATCTTCTAATGTGACCATTTCTGTTTAATTTTAGAATTATTAACAACCCCTCTTAGGGCTTAAAGAAATTCTGTCACATCTGATGGAGTTGGTCGTCTGCCATGGGTGTGCGTGCTCATTTGAGAGAGATAATTGGTGCCCGTGCATACTTCTCTCATAGTGCTTATCTTAGTAATTACACTTGTTGATTTATGCACCTGATTCCCCCTCTGGACACTGAGCTCCTTAAAATTAGAGACGATGCCTGATTCACCTGTTAGCCCCAGGACCCAGCAAAGAGCCGCCTCCTCAGTAAATGTTTGAGCAAATAAACCAAAGAATACTAGAGCCAAATGGTGTCAGAGTAGATATCAAAATACACATTAGGTAGAAAGATCATCCAGTTTGGAGTTGAACGGACATTATTTTACATCCTGGTTGGTTAAGGGACTATGGGAATTCCATGTGGAATCCAATTAAAATTTTGATGTTTCAGGACAATTTCAAGTATTGAAGACCACACTGCTATACATTCTCTCAGACAAGAGAATCCATGTTTTTTGTTTTGTTTTGTTTTGTTTTTTGCACCCTGCTTGTTAGGAGGTACAGCAGAAAAAGAGAGTAATACTGAGGGATTGCAGAGCCATTCATGGGACAGAGATGTGTACTTCTGGGTTTGTCCATCTCTCCTCTGGGCTGTGCAAATGCATGGCTTTGCATCAGTTTCTTCCACTGTTTTGACGGCTGTTCCTGCTACAAAATAAGAGGGTTGAAGAGTTGAGAGAATCTGGCTGCTCGTACACCCCCTTTGGCTCACCTGGATGGAGAACTTGGGTTCTGCTTTTTCCGGGCATGGGGCAACCTCTTGCCACCACCCACAGTATTATGGTCAAACCTCTGGACAAACCTCCTAGCTTCTTAACTAGGAGAAAGCATGCAGTAATGCAGAGGTATAATCAACTACAACCCCAGTGTAGACAGACTGGTTTAGCTCATTCACCTGTGAGGTGCATCTCACGTACTCTGTTAGTATTAAATTACACAGCTAATGAAGTATGTGAATGATACGCTGTTTTAGTGTGTTAGGGGACTGAAGGTATTTCTTTAATTTCCTCTCCCTTGGGACGGAGTGACAGCTTCACATAGTGTGGTAGGAACTAGGATATACAATAATAGACACCCCATAAGGGGTGAGGGGGATTGGCTTAGATGGGGCACAAGGGAGCATTTGGGGGTCCTGGAAATGTTACGTATATTGATTGTGGTGGTGGTCACACAGCTGTGTGCAGTTTCACAACTCCTCTAATGGGTTTTATTGTATGTACACTGTATGTACACCATGTAAACCAATGATGGGTTTTATTGTATGTACACTGTATGTACACCATGATTCAGAGTTGATTGATCAAGACAGCACCATGAGCTCTGGAATCAGACCCTACTTCAAATCCCATTGCCATTCACTAGCTTGGTGATCGCTGCACATCTTTGAACCTCCGTTTCCTCATCTGTCTGTTGTAGCTGAAGATAATCCATGCCATGCAGCTGAGGTGAGGAGAGAGAATGGCCTTGAATGGTCCGATGCCTAACATGGCTGAGGTGTACAAGATAGTTTAATTCCCATCCCATTAATGGCTCAGTGTGC
Source organism: Meles meles (assembly GCF_922984935.1). Lineage (NCBI taxonomy): Eukaryota > Metazoa > Chordata > Mammalia > Carnivora > Mustelidae > Meles > Meles meles. The sequence continues at coordinate 10,970,578 of NC_060076.1, forward strand.
TGAACTGGTCTTTAACTGAAGCTGCTCTATTTTAGACCCATAAAAGTTAAATTCAGACATTTGTGAAAGGTAAAGATGTTAGTGTCCATATGTTTGCTTAATGATAGCTCTTAGAGTCTTACTACTGTTGCTATCTTTCCTATCACTTTAGCATATTAAGTCTTCTGGGGTTAGATCTTATTTAATTAGGAACAATATGGGAAAGCACAAGGTGATCTTTGCCGTGTTATTTTGAAAAGAGTCATTCATTGAAGAATGATCGGAAAAAAAATACTGGTGATATATTTATGATTCCTATTTTTTATTTCCTTTGTTTTCATTCTGTCCTTGAAATCTTTATCTTGTGTCAAATGGGGAAATATTAATAAGATCCACATTGACCCTAGTCCACTCTTCTGTGACAAGTACAATCTTAAAAGTAACTGTAAAGGGTATACATATGCTTGTGGCTCTTAGCATTTTAAAGACATTTAAAATGATCCAGAATATGGTGTAGAACCACTCTGTCACCTGAGAGATCAAGTAGACCTTTCTAACAATTGTGACAGCGATACCTATTTTTGAGTACTTGCTACAATCTGTGAACTGTAGTGGGCACTAGGTATTATTTGCATTAAACTGTTATTTAATTGATTAATTTGTTCCATGCCGTGGCCTTGTTGGGTCGATAGGAAGTGGTATGGAGAGAAAGTAGGCTTGGAGACGTAAGCAATAGCTCAGAGGGTCCCTTTGGTAAGATGGGGTGGATCACATCTGTTGCTCTTGGCTCTTGGCTGTCCAGCTCAACCTTCTCTCCCACCATGTCACACAGTGATGCTGCTTCAGAAGGGAAGGTAGGCCATCCTTTGCCTACCAGGAACCCATTTTTAAGCTCTTCTTCTAGAGTCGAAAATCTCTTTTTTATTGCATTCAGTAATTTAATTAAAAGGGCACTGACAAAAGCCTTCACTTTTAGAATCTCCTTCCTTGAGGACTTAGGCCAACTACATGGGTCTGAAGACCTTTGAATTTATCTGTCTCCCTCTTCCTCTTCCAATTCATCTTCCACTCTGTTGAAGTGAGTGATATTCTAAAAAGGTAAGTCTGATTAAATCCCTCCTCAGCTTAAAACTCTGCTTTCAGGAGAGGAGCTAAACTCCCTAGTCTTGCGCATAAAACTCATAAGCTGGTCACTTTGGACTTCTCTAGTATCATCTTCTGCCAGAATTTCCCTTCTCTAGCCCCCTCTCCTCAAAATATTACATAGAGAAAAATTTTGCCCCACCTTTAGGTGGGATCCAACCATCTCAAGCCATTTATTGTTCTTTGTCTCTCTGCCTCTGGAAAATTTTGTTCTCTCCAGATGGAAGCATTCCTTTATTTGATCTGACTTCTCTTCCTCATTTAGCTGACACCCTGGTCTAGTCAAGATGCTCTCTCCTTCCATGTTCCTATAGTGCTTAGTGCCTCTCCCGCTGCCCCCCATCACAGCATCCTCATGTTGCCTTATGAAGAGCTGTTTACATGTCCATCTTCCCCCAGAGATCTGGGTTCCTTGAGGACAGGCAGCACTGTGTCTTGTTCTCGTATTTATCCTGGCTATCTGGCACAGGACTGGCATGTACTGATGCTTACTAAATGTTTACAGAAATGACTCAGGCTTAAATATTTGGCCTCAAAAACCTAACAGGGAAAACCAGATTCTGACCCCTTTTCTTTCCCCTCTCAACTTAGGATTCCCCTCTCAACTTAGGATGGTCTTGGATAAGTGAAGGCATCTCACTTTCTGAGGCCCACTAGAGTTTATTGAGGCTGACTGTTTCCACATTAAGGAAGGTCACTGATAACCTTATTAGCCAATCACCCTTGCCCTTGAACTGAGATCCATGATAAGCATGGTGCAGCGGAAAGAGCACGAGACTCTGGTATGACCAGGTTGTCAAAGACTGCTACCTTCCATCTCCTCCAGAGAGCCTGCTGGGGAACTGGGTCATCACAGTTATCAAGCACACTTAAAGGAACGAGCAGGTAGGCTTTTGATTCCATTCTCCCTGATCATGAATCCTCCCAGTCACCAAGCAAGGTGACTTGGAAGTTGGTAGGCAGGGAGGAATTACACACGTGGCTATTTTTTAATTTAAAAGTTAATAAAAGTACATGTATTAATTGTAGAAAGTTTGGAGAATATAGGAAAACACAAAAATGAAAGGTTATTTGCACATATTACAGAGCTTGCTTTATTTTCTTTAAACATTTATTTGTTTGAGAGAGCGTGTGCTCGTGCATTTGGGGGCGGGGCAGGAAGGGGCAGAAAGAGAGTGAGAGAGTCTGAAGCAGACTTCATACTGAGCGAGAAGCCTGACCTGGGGCTCCATCTCACAACCCTGAGATCATGGCCCGAGCCAAAATCAAGAGTTGGACACTTAACCGACTGAGACCCAGGCACCCCTAGAACCTGCCTTTTTTTTTTTTTTTTTTTTTAATTTTATTTATTTGAGAGAGAGGGACAGAGAGCGTGAGCATGAGTGGGGGGGAGGGGCAGAGGGAGAAGCAGACTCCACACTGAGCGTGGAGGCCCAACTCAGGGCTTGATCCCAGGACCCCCAAATTATGACCTGAACTGAAGTCAGATGCTTAACTGACTGAACAACCCAGGCCCCCTCCCCAGAACCTGCTTTTATATCTAAATACATTGTAAATATTTTTCTATGTTAAAATATTTGTCCGTAGTCTGATTTTAATGAGAATATAATACTCCATCATTCTGGTAGCTCATACTTTATTGTGAACTATTGTACCTTTAGCTTGCTTCCAATTATTTGCACTTAATAAATAACACAGAGTACTTAACTACAACTTCCTCTAATTTTTAAGACGCTTCATGCTCAGTACATAAGCCGTAGGAGATGCAGAAAAGAATGTAAAAGGAAGCAAAGTTTATTTACAAATCCCATAACCTAGAAATAACCACTGTTAATTTTTTGTCTTCTAGCCTTCCTATGAGTATATGATTGCCTATGATACATAGCTGTGATTATTGCTTCTTTTCAGTCTCTATCATTTCATGGACATTTTACTATATCATTAAAATATTTTAAAACCTAATTTTCTTATTTCCTGGAGTTAACATAATTAATTTAGTCATTCTTTTAGTACATGTTTAGGTGTGTGCATATATGTATTGCTATTACACATAATAAATAACTGCCATTTAAAATATATTCCCTTCAAAATAGTCACAACATTTAATGCTAGTGAAAACATAGTAAAAATAATTCACGTGTATGTTTTCTGACCTTCATTTTAATGTTCTGCTTTTAGTAGTTAAACTCATTGGAAGACAGCTTTCCTGCTGTCTTTCATACTATGTGAATTTAAGAATTTATATCGGAGAAACTTATTTCTGCTCCAGGTTTGCTCTTTGAATCTCCTTTCTCTAAAGATTAGTTTTTAGGGAGGTGCCTGAGTGGCTCAGTGGGTTAAGCTTCTGCCTTTGGCTCAGGTCATGATCTCAGGGTCCTGGGATCGAGCCCCGCATCTGGCTCTCTGCTCAGCGGGGAGCCTGCTTCCTGCCCCCCACCCTACTTGCTGCTCTGCCTGCTTGTGATATCTGTCTGTCAAATGAATAAAAATAAATCTTTTTAAAAAAAAAAGGTTTTTAGGGTTTCTTTTGAGGGAGACACACAGGTGGTATTGTCACTGGGAATATAAGGTTTACGGCTTAATTTATCAAATACTTCACCTTCCTCTCAGCTACCATAATTTGAGGGAGTTTAATAACACCAGTTTTGGGCTTTTGTAACATCATGGACTGCCTTTTTAGGTTTATAATAAAGCAGCAAGTTGTAAGGACCAATATTACTTAAAAAATAAGGAGTGACTGAGAGGTGTAGGGGTTTGGTTTGGTTTTAAATCAGGGCAACAGAACAGAGTGACTAATGGCGTGTTGTTTCAACTGGATGTCCCTGTTGGTGGCTCCCCAGCTCCTCATTGCTCAGGACTGGGCCCGCCCTTCCTCTGGAAGGGCCCGCTTGAGGAAACGGTTTCCTCCCAAGGTGGTGTTCCATGGTTATGGTACAGAGGGAATGCGGACCTCACCTCCTCTCCAGAGGTCCAGCTGCTACTGCTCATATTTTTCAAGTTGTGGTTTTTTTTTTTTAAGATTTTATTTATTTATTTGACAGAGAGAGATCACAAGCAGGCAGAGAGGCAGGCAGAGAGAGAGAGGAGGAAGCAGGCTCCCGGCTGAGCAGAGAGCCTGATGCGGGGCTCGATCCCAGGACCCTGAGATCATGACCTGAGCCGAAGGCAGAGGTTTAACCCACTGAGCCACCCAGGTACCCCTCAAGTTGTGTTTTTAGATCATTCCTAATGCCATAATGCTTTCACCTACCAATCGAAACGAGGGACCTACTTTTGTGGAGGGTGTGCCTTATTTACCTCCAGCCCAGTGCTTGGCTTACATGAGGCATTGAGCGCATGAATGCTAGCTACAAAACAAATGAGCGTAATGGTTGTTCTGTTTTGACCATTTGAAAACACTGAATCAGATGTCACGTGTGTGTGCTGTGTAATGGGCACTGCATTGATCCCATGGCCTAAGAGAGTTTTTTCAGAAAAGAGTCTATCCGTGTAGCATGTCACACAGACCTGAAGTTAACCCTGCTCTGCCTTGTGGCTGTGTGACTCTGAGCAAGTTACTTACCCTGCCTGTGCTTCAGTTTCCTCATCGGTTATCTGGGGCTATGATGGTACCTATTTAGTAGAATTATGAGGAGGGGTGAATAAGCCAGGGCACGGAGAGTTTTGGACACGTGGTAATTCCACAATGAATGGTGGTCTCTCCTGTTACTTTTTTCATGTTTGGTGCGTGACGAGTAGCACAGTGGTAAAGGTACTTGGCTCTAGATGGGTCTTGCTGTTGGACGGATTATACTGTCCTGTTCAGCAGGGTGGCTGTTTCTCTGTGTGATCAATGTCGTGCAGAGAAATCTGCTTCCCTCACCCTGGACCAGGTGTGCTACAGAATGAGAGAGTAGAGGTTTTCTCCAGGGTCCGAGCATCTGGCGGGGAAGACAGATGCCTGTGGCAGAATGAAGCAGGGGACGAGCTGCCAGACTTGGGCAAATTCCTGTTTCCTTCCCTTGGAAACTTCAATCTCATTTCCAGGAGCATTTTGGGAGAAGCCTCTTGGTGAGAGAGTTGCTCTGTCACAAAAGGTAACTTGAGAGCAGTTTCCTGTCTGTCCTTATTGCCAGCTCTTAGTAAGGTCCTGCTTTGTACCCCAAGGAGGCTTTGAACATCAGCTGTCTTGAACAATCTCTGGTCTTATCACTTATTTTAATGTTCGTTGCACGGGTCACTCCTGGATGTGGTGCTCTGGGCAGTCTCACCCCAGAATGCTTCCCTTCCTTTATTTAACCTCTGACCTGTGAAAACAAGAGTTAATCAAGAGTTCTAAGGTAGCTAAGAGGAAGGGGAAGTGTTTGGTTACAAATTAAATATGAACAAGTCATAAGTCATAAATCCCCACCAGCGCTACCAGTTGTGTGTCTTGAGTTGCATATGGTACAGGGTGTTTGGGTTATAAATTCGAGTTCAGGGCCCTGTGATTGCTTGGGGTTAGGTGCTAGGTTAGTTTTCTTTTGGTCTAAAAAAAAAACCCAAAAAACTCTTGGCCTTTTAAAACATTACTTTTATTAGACCAGCTACCTTCATATCCTACTTTCTCTCTGTGTGCCTGTCTGTCCTTCTTCCTTTCTTTGCCTGCCTGCCTGCTTGCGGTGATTGGTGTGCTGTTCTGTGAATTGAGACAGAACTGCTTCCCTGAAAGAAGTTAAGCATATGGAAAAAGTTGCCGAGGAAAGGCACTGAAGCATAGAGCGTAAATGGGTTTAAGAGACAGCCAGACACTTTTATAGAGAGATTTGCGATTGAATGATATAGCATTGGAACAGCGATCTGGGGTAGAAATGAACTTAAATGAGTGCTGTTCGTGGAAAACCGATGCCCTGTCTAATCTAGTATTTCCTTAATTGTCACCCTAAGCATACATTTAAATCTTTATATTTTAAATTTAAAAAGACAACACAGTCTGTTTAAGAATGTATGGCACAGGCCGTGAGCTTTCTAGATAAGTTCTTAAAAATAGGTAGCCGAAGCATTGGGTCTTGATAGGAAGCACTGGAAACTTAAAACCTAAAAAAAAATCAAACATTTTAAATCAAAGCCATTAATATCTGTGTTTCTGAGTCTAACATGTACAGTAATAGCTAAAGCAAGGAAGAGCTGACACATGACTAATGTCCCTGGGGCCGGCCAATAAGAAAACACGCCGAATGGTTGGGAGGCAGCCAAAGTCAGCTTGCTCCGAACACTTGGAGCTGGCGGACTTTTGGAGGCAAGCTTTCATTTTTCAGGGCATTACGGTGAGAACCGCGAGGTAAGGATTTTAAATCCTAATTTCAGGATGGATCATTACCCTTGATCGTGTTGTGCAACCAGTGACATGTTGCATGGAGTGAGGAGGCGAGAAATCGTCTGGAACCAGTTTTGTGTCTGAGCTGTGCTTGACCCAGGTGCATCCAAGACTCAGTTTTCTCACCTATAAGATGGGATGATGACTCACCTTCTAGAGTTGTTGTAAAGACTAATATTTCAGAGCACCGGAAACTTGGTAAATGTTTTTTTCCCTTCCTCCATTAGCTTTCACTTGTTAGCTCTAAAAGGAGAATAGCATCAAATGGTGTCTCAGTGGGTTCATTAATTTTGTTGTTTACTCCTGAAAGTAGGACAGGATTTCTGGTGCAGCTGTTTCTTCCCCTTGTTGTGGTTTTTTTCAGCAGAGACCATGTATTTCTCTTTTAGTCTATGAAAGGTTGTGTAAGGTGGGCCTTAGTTAGAACCTCACTAACCCATTATATTATATTACTGTAATAATTTGAACCATAGAATAAGATACTCTGAATGGGGAAAAACTTGCAGGTGTGTGAATACAGGAGTGGGCAGCATCATAAACTCTCTTAGGAAAATGATGAAAGGCCTATGTGCTCGCCCTCTCCGGGCTCAATGGAAAATATCTGAGAATTACACTCAATTGTCAGTGAAGGTGTCATTACTCCAAAGATCTTCTGTTACCAACACTTCACCGGTGATAACAGAAAGGTGCCTCCGTGCTTTCCTCCTGAGCAATCTCCCTCAATCACAGTAACGCTGTCATAGAAAAGAAGACAGCAGATCTGCTCTCTAAAAGCAACAATTATTGAATACCCATCAAGAGAGAAAAGAGCCTTGTTACCAAAATCAAATCCAAGTGTGTGTTTGGGTAGATTTATATAAGCACAGATGTTTTATGGGAACTTTTTGGATTTTTTTTTCCTAATGCAAATTAATATTTCTACTCGTTCAGTGCATGCAATACATTTTCCTGCATAGATGTAATAGGTTTCACAATGGGATGCTAATTATGGACATAAATCAGAGATTTTTGAGCTTAACTGGCTACCATAATAAATTTACAAGTTGAGATCAGCAGCTGTGAGCCAAGCGGACTGCTCAGATAGAGTGAGACTGACTTTGATCTCCCAAAGGTTTGTTTGTTCTCCTATTTTAGGTTCCTCTGACTTTTGATCTTCCTAGCACCAAGAGTGTGATCTTCGCAGGGAAAGCAGTGTTTACTCTGTTCCAGGCCCAGTGGTAGGTGCACTCACATAGGTCACCTTCACAACAGTTGCGTGGGAATAGGTAGCGTCTCCCCATTATGTACAAATGGCTCACACCACAGCTAGGGATAGAACTGATACCCAGACCCAGGTGGGTCTTCTGACTGCACTCGGTGGAAAGTTGATCAACAAAGTGTCATTTTGTTCCTTTTATGCACCTCTATCATAACACAGATGCTGTGTTGCTGACGTCGTCTGCCCATGTGTCTGCTTCCCTCGTTAGACTGTGTGCTCTCCAAATGCTGGGACTTTGGTCTCATTCCCCACGTACCTCACGCAATGCTAGGCATATACTGGATGGGTCTTAATAAGTGTGGAGAAATATGTGGTTTGATGGATGATTGACTGCAACGTTTGCAGAACGAATGATCTAGAAACGTGTGATGTTTGGACTATAAACGTCACTTCAGTTTTAAGTTCCAGAAAGCATTTATTGACGTTTAATGTGGTTAGCTCAGGAGGATGTGGTGCTCCTTTATGGTAAGGAGGAATGCTTGCACCTTGGTGCTAAGGCTTTCGTTTGAAAACTGTGGACCACCACACATGGGTGTTTCATTGTGCTTATGGATGGGAGTTGCTCATTGGCTGGCTATAATGGGGGAGAAATTCGGTCTTACAGAGGGCAAGGTGGTTGACATCTAGGGTCTTTTCTACTTCCCACCTCCAGTTAGGAGGGAAAGGGGAAGGCATGAGAGGTCTAGGAGTGGAAGAGCGGAAAACTCATGGTAGAGCTTTTCTCATCAGGAGGTTTGGAAACAATATCTTCTGGAGAGCAGGAGGAATGGGTAGAGACGGAGACGAAGGAAGACTTTGGAGCAAACCCTCTAGGGGAACTTGGCCTGATGTGCACTGAGAGAGGATTCTTGGAGAATTTTAAACGTTCACTGGTGCTTGAAAAACTAAGATGACAAATGAAAATAATCAGCTTGGTTTTGTGACATTTTCTCATAGAACTTGAAGTAGGAATAGGAAAAGTAGATGGTGGTGTTTACTTGTGTTGGAGGGATAGGCAAGGGGCAAGAAGCCTTAACTTTGTGCATCCTTCAAGGGTGCACATCCTGCTTTGACTGCTCACTCGGTTCTCATTATTTGTCACAGTCTCCAGCAGTCCCTTGGCAGGGGTCATTTTTGGTTCTGGATCATTTGCCTACCAAAATTCCCTGCCTTCCAGTGAGATTGGTTGACTGTTACTCCAGTGGCCGTGGACTTAGTAGGAAATACAGGCATGAGTTACAGCTGTCAAGGGAACTTATCCCATGTCTAACTTGCGCCAGGCACACATTAGAGACTGAACAGTCAGCACCCAGCCGTGATCCCTGCTCTCATGGAGTTGATATTACTGGAGAAGACAAACAAAAGAAGCGTGCATTATAAACTATGATGAGTCTACATGTACACTCAGACCAGAAGGGCCTCACATTCTGGGAGTAGAGTGTGTCTATTTAACTGGGGAGCAAAATTTTATAGTAAAAAATGAGGGGAAACTTTATTTAGGATTTTTATCTAGGAAAAAAAAATGAAACTCAAATTTTGGAAATGAGATTGCAGCAAAATCTCGCTTTTATTCCAATACTGCATTCTTTCTGGGATAGAATAAATCATGAGACGGTGGTTTTTTTTAGGGGACAGGTTATGGTTTTTCTGATATAATAACACTTTATGTTTGACTTTCTCAGCATAATCATAAAAAGAGTAATTACTGAAAAATATTTGAGGACTTCATCAGTTTCCCCCAGGCCTCTCCGAATCCTTTGAAATTGAATTCATTTTCTTTTGATGTGACTATTGTGCCACCGTCCTTGTTTGTTTTGAATTTTCTCTTTGTCCCTTGTTACTCGGTCTGAGGCCGCAGGTCCTCATTTGTTGGCCACTTTGCCTCACACCTGAGCAGGTGTCCATCCTCTCCACCAGGGGCTTCGTGAAATCCTGAATCCTTTGCCACAGTTGTAGTTTTATTTATACTTTGTTGTAGACGTTTGGCCAACAAGACACGGACGGAGCAGGGAGAGATGCTAGGTCAAAGCAGAAGGGCTGGGTGGGAACTTACTGGTTTAAGTGGACACATCATTCATGAGTAGTTTCCTCTTGTAATGGCTCGTGCTTTCCTACTCACTCTGGTGACTGCAGAGCGTGAGGAATTCTGGGCAGCTTAATAAAGACACCTCTGAGCCAGAAGGAGCCTGTCAGAGCTGAGATCCGCAGGAAGTTAGGCAGAGAGGGGTGGGAAGAGCAGTCCAGGCACCGGACTGGGTGTGTCTGCCTGCCTCAGGGACATGAGTGAGGTGGTGGACGTCTTCCAGAAGAGGAAACTGAGTCTTTGGGAGATTGCTTTCCTGAGGTGTCACCCAGCTAGAAAGTACCAGAACTGAGATTCACCCACGGTTCTTCAACACAAGTCCATGTTGTCTTCAGCATATGCCATGCTGCTCCGCCTTTTTTTTTTTTTTTTTTTAATTTGGGTGGGGGGTTGTTTTTTGAAAAGTTAAATACTGGATGCCAGGTAGCCTTCACCAAGGGATGCCTTGTCATCTGATGAATCTTGGTAAAATCTGACAGGAGATGAGAGATGAAAGGATTACCTCTCTTGGAGTACCCAAGATGGAGTTTTAAGAGCTCCCTGGGCAGCGGAAATCGCTGAGAAAAATGGAAAGACCTTATTCTATGTCACTCTTCTTAGCTTTAAACTCATTCTAGACCTACGTTAAAAGCAACTCCACAGTACCCAGGGAGAAACTACTTCATTATATCTCTAATACAACGGTGTCTGAGTGTTTCCATGTTAAAATGTTGTTATAAAGTACTTTTCTTTTTATTATTTCTAGTAGAACCAAAACTTACCTTGATCTCTTTAAATATTACAGATAGAACTAGATTATCTAAGATTTTTCTCTTTAGGGTAACACAAAGTGGACATGATCTGTCCAGGCTGAGATCTGCTGGATGGTGCTGAGGGGTATATAATCACTTTATACCTAGTTCTAAATACTGGTCCTCAGAATAGAACATCTCTTTAACCAGCCCTTCGGTCCCCTAGTGATGGCAGAATAAAAGGGGAGGCCCATCAGTTTGGCATATGACAGGCCCTTGGGGTCTCGCTTTTTCGACCCCTACCTGGCCTTCTGTCCTGCAGCCTGAATACCCTTCTTTCTGGCTATTCCAGCTGCACACCGTTCTCAGAGCAGGCCCAGCGGGCCAAGCCTGCTAGTCAGTGCTCGTGAGATTTCTTTTCTGTCCTTAATGTACTTTATCCCCACTCCTTCCAGCCTTCCTCCCATACACTGAGAACAAGCTCTTTGAAGACTTAGCTGATGCTCAGCCTTCTCGTGCATGGACCATTGACTCCCACCGTTGCAACCAGCCCTTCTCTCTGTTGCATGCCCCTCCCTAGAACCATGGCTTAAAATTCAAAATTTCCTTTTCCCAGCTCATATTCTTATTCTGCATACTCAAATTGATCTACTTATGGTGTTTTTGATGAAATGAAAGACCCTTTAGATCCTCTCCTCTCCCATTTTATTTCAGTTTTGAAACAATAACAAACATATAAAAGGGACACCTGAGTGGCTCAGTTGGTTAAGCATCTGCCTTCAGCTCAGGTCATTATCCCAGGGTCCTGGGATCGAGCCCCCTGTCAGTCTCCCTGCCCAGCGGGGAGTCTCCTTCTCCTTCTCCCTCTGCCCTTCCCCCTGCTCATGCTCTTTGTCTCTCAAATAAATAAAATCTTTAAAGATAGATACATAGAAAAGTTGTGGGTACAATACAAATGCCCATTTGAGAGATGTTGCCAAGTAATACCCAGTAACCCCCAAATACTTGAGTGTGTATTTAGCTCAGTAGAGCACGTGACTCTGACTCTTAGCATAGTGTGTTGAAGCCCCCACACTGGGCATGGAGCCTACTTAAAGTAAGGAGGAAGGGAGAGGAAGGAAGGAAGATTGTTTTACATAACTACATGCAATCATCAAAATCAGAAAGTTACTTTTGACACAACACTTCTATGTAGTACTTGGACCTCCTATATATAGGGGGGCAAGCTGTAGTGTAGAATCGCATGTTGGATTAGTTGTCCTTCTCTCTTGTTGTCTTATTCTGGAATAGATCCTCAACATTTCCTACACTTCTGTGAACTTGACATTGGCTGTTAATTGTAGAAAGTCTCTTATCCTCAGGATTGGGTTCTGGGTCTGTGGCTGGAATATGATGGAAGTATTCTGTATTGTTGCACTGTATCCTGTCAGTTGGCACACTTTCAGCTCATCACATTACTTAAGATCGTGTCTCCCAGGCTTCTCCCTTCTTTTTCCCTTTATAATTAAAAAGTGTGTTCTGAGTATCCTCATTTTATCCTCGTCAGACTTCTGATTCATTTATTTACATTAGCACAGAGTCGTGATTTCCTATTTTATTTATTTTTATATAATCTCTTTCTATAATTATTTGGTTTATACTCAGATTGTCACAGATTTTTGTCAGCAGGAGCCCCTCCACAATGGCTTTTCTGTCCTGTTGGCCTGTCCTAATCTTAGGTGTTGAACCTCCCTTTTTTCAAGCACAACAAGATATTTCCTAGCCCCAGCTCTGCAATCAGACTTTTCTTCAAGGAGCTCTGGTACTTAGAAACCAAGATCTGGACACTAAGTATGCTCATTATAATTGGAGTGTCTCTGCTTCCAGGGTCCCTCAGCGGCTAAAGCCAGAGTATCTATGCATATATAATGTACATATACACATCTGTAGGCACATACATATATTTGCATTTCTATTTCTTTTATTTGTCTCCGTGATTTCACACAGTTACCTCTAATTCCAGTACGACACCATAGGTTCATTCCTGTTTTCTCCTGGTCCATATTTGTAACTCTCTTCTCTGATAGTAGTAATTCCGTTATATGTTTACATCTCGATCCATCTTGATCAGACTCTTGCTGCTGTAGTGCCTTTCCTCTGTGGCCGTCCTACTCCCCGCACTTGGATCTGACTCTTAGGCACTGCCTCTTCTTCCTACCTTCTCAGCTGTTTGGGCTCTGCCTCCACCACCTTTCGTGGAAGCCCTTTACCTACTTGGGCTCTGACATCCCACATGGAACTGCCTTCCGGATGCTCTGGGTTTTTTTTTTGACACCAGTCTAGTCAACCTCTTTCTTCTGACATAGATGCTTTCTTACCCAGCGCCAGGCCTTGCCCCTACTTAGACACCACTCCCCCCACCTTGAGTTCTGACCCTCCAAGCCAGGCCACCTTCTGTGTTTTTACTCTCCTGATCTTGCTGGAGCCTTGACTTTTCCTCACGAGGAAACCCGTCTCACCCCACTCAGACTCCAAAACTCTGGGGCCTGCTGGCCCCTACGGGAGGATTTCCTCCTCCCTGTGCTTGAACTCTGACATCCTGCTCACAGCTGGTATTCTGTCAAGGGACACCTTCCTCAGCTTGGTCAGGGTCTGCCTCCATTGCTCCACCTCACACACACACCCCTGTCTTGCTTGGGCTCATCTGATGGCTTTGAACTCAACTATTAGCAAGAGCTGCGGGAGAGCTTTTTAAAATTTGTAATGGTTTTCTAAGTACTTCCGACACTGGAGTGGGATCTTATCACATGTACACTCATACGAGGTCACTTACACACATGCGTGTATACACAGAACAGTGGGAATGATTATCCTGACAGTCCATTCAGTGAAGCAAGATTAGAAATGTAAGTCATCTGTCCTCAGTCGGACTCAGTTCCTGAGTTCAGCTGGAGGGTAAGCAGCGCAGCAAGCTGACAGATTGGAGCATAGACAGTTTTCATTCAGTATGTCCCCCCGCAAACTCAGGCCAGCTACTCTGTGTCCATAAAACCATGTCTGCTCTATGTGGGGGACAACCGAAAGGCCTTTTACAGGTGATTTTTTCCATGGGCCATTTGACTCTAAGCATTACGTCTCGAGCCTGCCCTGCACATCTTACAAGGGCCTGTGACGGCCCGTAGCAGTGCGGCCATGTGTGTAGGAATCCACGGATGCTGCCTGTGTTCTTCTCAAGTTTAAGACTCTGCATCGCCTCACACAGAAGTGTTCTCCATTTGACTCTTAGGCCAGGGACTGATGGCAGAGCCTGGGACAGAGTTATCCGAGCCACACTTTGGTGAGAGAAGCGTGAATCGTGGCCAGTGCCTGGGAAGCAGGCTTGTCCCACCTTGGCTTTTCCCCCATCAAGGAAGGCTCTGGGTTTGGCCATGGCCATTTTACAACTTGATCCAAATCCTGAGCTAAACCAGGCCCTTGGAAAAGAGTTCCAGCTCCCCTCACACAAACTGTTTCTCTGCCCATGTCTCTTTTCCCCACCAGGACCATGGCCTTCCTGAAGGCAGGGACCCTCTGTTGTTTGTCTGTGGGGCCCGAGCTTTGGACTGAGCCCACTGCACGGTGGTGCTCGCACGAAGGAGGCAAGTAGAGCAGGCCCAGAGACGTTGGTGACCCCTGTAGATGTCCAGGGACGAGCAGGGTAATGGAGTGTTTGTTTCCTGTCTCTGGCCCAGGAAGTAGTGTTTGCTGCATGATGACAGACACGCGCAGAATGGAGTGGAAGGCTCCCCGGCCTCACCTGCAGCCCCGCAGGCGGGCAGAGCCCTTGTGCCAGCGCTAATGAAGCGGTACAGGAAGCGCCACTGGATAAGGTTCAGCTGTGAACCCTGGCCTCCCAACAGGGGAAAAGAGGGATCCTTTGAAGAAGAAGACAGCTGGGTTTTGGTTTCAAGACCTTAACGCTGCCATCCCTGGATATTCATCTGTCAGTGCACAGGGGACAACATGTGGAGAACAGTTGCGTCCGGTCAGGCCACAGGGAGAAAGGAATGGCTGATCTCCAGGGTAACTGCGAAACCTCCCGTGGGTGAGGGTTCTGCTTCGTGGAGCCAAAAAGAATCGATTTGGTGAGGGTGAGGCCATGTGTGAGATGCTGGGTGCTCTGCCGTGAGCCGGGCGGCCCTACCACGCCACCTTCCCTCTGCCCCCTGGCCGCGGAGGACACGGGGGGCTTGGGCTTAGGGCTGAGCTGGTGGGCCAGTTGGGCCTCGTGGCAGAAACAACGTCCATGTATCCCACAGTCCCGAATTACCAGAGAATCCGGCCTGCCCCACATCATCTCATCCAGGATTCCTGAAATGACTTCAGCCTTTCTCTCATTTCCTTCAGGTGGGGATTTCCTTGCAAGAAAATATTTTCTCATCTTCCACCCGCTCCCCTTCCCTGCCTCCCCCCCACCCCACCCCCTTCCTGACTTTGAGTTGCTGAATTTAACTAGTGGTATTTTCTCTTTCGGGTGTTGGGAGGGGGGAGGGATTTGTAATCCTTGGTTGAATTTGTTTACTAAGAGTCCTCTAATCTGGGCAAGAGTTTTCGTCTGAGGGGATTTATTGTTCCCACTATAATGGCTTTTAACTCAGCCGAGGTTTATTTAACAGAATAGGAAGGGAGAAACTTATCTCCTCCCTAATCCCTCTTGAATGTTTACATTGCTCTGCCAAAGTAAATGCTGTGGAAAGTGGCAGCAGGCATTTGCTGTGTAATAGTCAATATGCAGCTGCCAGGGCTGATTGAAACATATTAACATAAGTGATAATACTGTCATAGAAGTGAAAAGTTAAGTTGCTTATCAGTATATTTTGATAAGCTACTTAAATTTTACAGTAGCATGTGCTGGCTTCAGACGGCCGTTCCTGATGGGGAACTGTGCACTTTATCTGTCCTCTGGATTGCCTCTCACTTCATCTATTACCCTCGGCAGTACAGCTGGGAGTCAGGGCCGGGTGCTGAGCTCCCTCCGCCCGGTGGGATCAGTGCTCCGCTGACCATCCAGCTCTCCCAGGAGCGGACCCTGTGAGCGCAGCAAGGCGGACGCGAGCGGGACAGCAGGGGCTCAGTGTGACAGCCTCCTCGCCTGACCACTTGTCACTTTGGAAAAGTTTCTTACTGGAGAATAAAGCCACTTAAATTAAGTGACAGAACTTCTGGGCGGTGGGGGCTGGGGGTGGGAGATAGTTCAACAACAATTCTGTAACCTTAACATGCCTTTGCTCTCAGCCTTTGTTGAGTTCTGTTTGTTCAGTCAACGAGGAGCACCAGTGGTGTGCTGGGCTCCATGCTCGGCCCTGGGAAGACAGAGTGAAGACAGATGAGATCCTTCCTTCTCTGTGCACAGTCTGTTAGCAGAACAGACACACCATTGAGTGCCACGTGGTGTGTGGAATGTTATAACGGGAGTATGCACGTGACCAGCGCAGCACAGAGAAGAGGGAATTAGGGCGTGAGGGGTGGGGATGGGGAGCGTGCAGGGGACCGTTAGGATGAGTGGAAATCAGCTCGCCTGGACCATGAAGGTCAGAAGGGAGAAAAGGGCCAAGCGTACGCAAGCTCGGGCAGGCTTGAGGATGCCTGGCCATTCTCGGAAGGAGGCTGCCGTGAGAGGAGAATGCACGTGGGGGAAGTAGAGCAGGCAGCCGGTCAGGGATTGACAACGAAGAGCCTCCAGCGCTGTCTTCAAAGTCCACTGGTGATGGAACCACTGCAGGAACTGGATCCGTGGGCCACTTACGTGTGCATTTCAGAAAGAATATTCTTGAAGCCCCACAGAGGGTAGAGTGAGGTCAGGACCAGACTGTCCTCAGAGTGAAGGGGCACCATGGTCAGGACCCAGTAGAGGGCAGCGGGGACAGAGAGAGCTCGTCCCTCAGAAAGTCTAGAGGGGGTGCGGTACGGATAGGAAGTTTGATGCCACAGTATGATTGGTTTCAGGCTCATGGGGCCTTTGGGACACCTTGCAGGCAGCAGCAGGGGAAGTGTTGTATGTATGAGTGTGTGGCTGTGTGTGTCCAATCATGCGGAACTTGCACAGAAGCTTCCTGGAGAGGGTGGGTGTGGTGGGAGAGGCCTGGGGGACTATGCAGAGATGGTTCCTGATTGCAGAGTCTGCTTTGAATTTCTTCTCTATGAACCTGTTCTAGCTCTGAGGCATGGGAATAATTTATAATGGACACTCAATCCTCCACCTTACACAGGCAATTTTTTTAAATCCCAGAAATAATTAGCATTCTACCAGTCTGTGTTTTCAGCAGCCTATAACAAGAAAACTCTTTAGGATGTAAAGGAGAAAGTGAAATGTACCAGTCTTGAATCAGCTCCTGGTTAAAGTTTTTGACCTACATACTAATATTTCATGTTTCTCCTCTTCTTTCTCCAGCTATCTTCCCTGGTTCGAAGTATTTTATAAGCTGCTTAACATCTTGGCGGATTATACAACAAAAGGCCAGGTATTTACCTTGTATTTTTCTTTTTAGCAAGTAACTTCAACTTCGATTATTAAAATAATATATGCCTTATATTTCACCAGAAGGTGTACCGAAAAAGTAGTGCATGCCCATTATAGAAAGTCTGGGGAATTTGGAAATAGGAAAGAAGAGAAAAATCACTCCTGATGTATTCCCCTCTTCCTTCCTGAAAATAACAATTGCTAGTATTTTGGTGTGTTTACTTTCTTTACTTTTTTTTATTTTTTATTTTTTAAGGGTTCAACAATGCATGATTTTTATTCTCTTGCTTCTGAAAGCTTGTATCAATATATATATATATATATATTAAACCAAGGAAAATAACCAAAGAGTTATGGGCCTCTTGTGCTTTGAAAATGGGAAGAAAAAAAAAATGGTAGCCACTAATTTGTTCAGACACAGCACGCTTAGCGGTCCTGTATTTTTAAGTTTTTAAGAATGGTTTTTAAGTGAAAGGGAAAACATCCACTGCCCCTTTCCAGAATTTAAACAAAGGGCAGCAGACATTCTTTACATCCAAATAAAACTATGGCGTTCACATGTGACCAAGGTGAATGTAGAATAAGGATGTTCTAAACATGGCTAGGACTCTTAGCAAAACTAACACACTAAAATCATATGATTACATTTTGAAAGAAAATGCACAAAAACCAAAAAAAAAAAAAGAAAATGCACAAAAACCAAATAGGAATTTTGAGATTTTTTTCATTTGAAGGTAAATCTTAATGCTATTAAATTCACAAGTATGCTAATTTAAATACCCAGTTCTAGTTATCTAAAACACACATTGCAAACATACAAATTATCTATTCTCTCCACATGTCAGAAGCCCATTCATTTCATGGTTTGGAAATGCAGAGAATAGATTCCCCTTAAACTGCAAGTCAGTAGGTGTTTCTTTACAGTTAACTTTAGCAAAATTCATACAAAATAGTAATTAACAATGATCTTCTTTACTTGTTAACTCACAAGGAAACACCTTCAAAACTGCATTTTGTTAAAGTTTCTGAACTAAAATGTAGAAAAACTGAACTACACAAATATTGAAAAGTTAAAAATTCCTTAATTTTTTATTCCTGCTACCACTACCACAATTTACAGGGCAATATACCTGATGTAATGAAAAGAAAAAGACAAAGACAAAGCTACAACAGATAAAAGACCTCAGGAATGTACATCTAATTGACACTACACTGCATTAATCAATAGCTGCACTTTTTGCAAACTGTGGCTATGACAGTCCTGAGCAAGAAGGGTTTCCTGTTGAAGCTGCAGTAACTTTTCTGACTATGGATCATCGTTCCTTCTGTGGCAGATTTTTACAGTTCCTCTAATGCATTTGGGACGACTGTCTCAAAGTAACCTGCAGCTTTCCTGACAACCCCTCGCTCTCTCTCCTGCTAAGAACTGTAGCCCTTTTCTTCCAAAAAATTTTTAGAACCTTCTGCTACCGTATCCACCACTTCCACCACCAGAGCCATAACCACCACCATAGGGACGGCCCGAGCTTCTTCCACCAAAACTGCCCCCCGCCATGGGTCCAAAATTTGATTGCTCTTGTCCGCTATAATTTCCAAAATCATTATAGTTCCCACCACCACCATCGTTCCCACCTCCAAAATTTCCTCCTTCACTGTAACCATCATATCCTCCACCACCAGCTGCATATCTACCTCCTTGGTTTCCATATCCTGGTCCACCACCTCCATAGCCTCCTCTACTACTGTAACCAGGACCACGACCGTAGTTGCCACCATCACCTCCAAATCCATTCTATCCACCATCACCTCCTCCGTAACTACCTCTGCCGCCACCTCCATCACCACCAAAGCCTCCTCTTCCACCAACGTTTCCACCACGGCCAAAGTTACCACCACCTCCAAAGTTGCCTCCACGACCCACGAAGTTGCCAGATCCACCTCCACGACCTCTTTGTGATCCAGCAGACTGCATTCCTTGTTGAGAAAGGGCCTTTTTCACTTCACAATTATGCCCATTAATAGTGTGGTATTTCTGAACAACAATTTTATCAACTGTATCGTGATCATCAAAAGTTATAAAAGCAAATCCTCTCCTCTTTTCCACTCTGCCTGTCTTCCATAGCTTCTATGGTTTCAGTCTTGCCATACTTCTCAAAGCAGTCTCTCAAATTATACTCTTCTGTATCTTCTTTAACACCACCAACAAAAATTTTCTTCACGGTTAGATGGGCACCAGGCTTTACAGAATCCTCTCTAGAAACAGCTCTCTTTGGTTCCACTACACGCCCATCAACCTTGTGTGGTCGGGCACACATTGCCACATCCACCTCTTCAACACAAGAGTAAGTCACAAAACCAAAACCCCTGGAATGTTTTGTTTGGGGGGGTCTCTCATCACCACACAATCTGTAAGTGTACCCCATTTTTCAAAATGTTCTCTTAAACTATCATCTGTAGTTTCAAAGCTCAAACCACCAATAAACAGTTTTCTCAACTGCTGTGGTTCCTTTGGATCATGGCCCTCCTCCCCCCAGCAGTGCCGGTGGCGACGGCTGGAGTTAGGCTGGGGGCGACCGGGAGGCGGTTTTACCTCCATTTTGAGACCCTCTTTCTTTACTTTTAGAGTTAAAGGAATAGTAAAAAGACCCTTAGCATTCAGAGTTAATCTTCTGATATCTGATAGCCGATATTCCCAAGCAGCCCTGGAAGTTCGTGACATTTATTATAATTTTGCTGAGGCACAAATTTGAACTGCTCACGTCATGCCGCAAAGCTCGATTTGTGTGTAAAACACTTAACTGGCAAGTGACCTGGCCACTTGTGCCAAGTTCCCCTTCCAGTAAGGCTTTGTTGTGCACTTCTGGTAATTTTTTTAAGGGTCTAGAAAATTACTTAAAAAGTTAGCTTTTAAAAAAAAAAAAAGTTAGCTCTACTAATTCTGTTGAATAAAAATGATGACCATAAAAAAAAAAAAGTTAGCTGTACTTTACTGTACTTTTGGAAGAAATGATATGTGGAAGTGTCTCCCATGGATGTCAGAGGTCAACTGGAGCTGTATTTAGACTTTCATAGCTTTTTCACGTGCCGTGGTAACAGAAGCATTTCCCCAGGCTAGTAAAAAGACTGTGAATATTTTTCATGGGTGCATAGCATTTTATCATGGACCTTAGAAACATTCCCCTGTTGTTGGAGGGTTTTTTTAAAGGTGTGTTTATTTATTTTAGAGAGCACGTGCACATGCGTGCACGCACAGAGTGGGGAGGGGCAAAGGGAGAGAGAGAGGGAGAGAAGCAGACTCCCCACCGAGTGTGGAGCCCAACCTGGATGCAAGGCTTAGTCTCAGGGCCCAGAGACCATGACCCAAGCTGAAGTCAAGAGTCGGGCACTTAACCGACTGTGCCACCCAGGAACACCTGGTAGGGTTTTCTTAATTATTTGGGATTTTTTGGGGGGAGGGGGCACTGTTTAAATGTAGCTATTAGCATCGTTGAACATAAAGCATTTTCTTCATTTTGGATTATTTCCTTAAGAGGAAAATATCAGAGGGGCCGTTTTTTAGGGCAGTGGACATAAACATTTTAAAAAATTTGCCAAACTGTTTTTCAAAAGAATTGTACTGTTTTCTTAAAAGACCCCCTTCCCTAGGAATGTACGGGAGTGCTTGGCTGACCATACTCTCACCAGTATCATTTGTTGAATATGTTGTTTATTTGACAAGTAAATAGTCTCATTGTTTTAATTACATTTCTTTGATTGCTAGTGAGTTGAATATTTGTCCCTATATCTAACTTATTAAATTTTCCTTTTTGTAAACGGCCAAAGATCTTTAATTGATGATACATTATTATTAAATGTTACAGAGGTTTTTTTTCTCCTCATACTTTCTACAGAACATTAGGTTCATTAAAAAAAGGGGGGGTATAGTTCAGTAATCTTGGGTTTGGAGAGAGGGAAAGCTGTGTTTCATTTTTGTCTCCTTAAGATTCTTTTCCTGGTGGTGCTGAGAAGGTCTTGCCATGGAGAAATGTGTGTTATTCAGTGCTTCCCATCTGTCTGGTCCTAAGCCCTTTTTATTCCACGACAAATATTAATATTCTGAGATACTAATGTTTCCTAGAACATACTTGAGGAAATGCTACTTTGGAGAAAAAGTGCAAAATGTGTGTATAATGGAGACATCTTTCCTTCAAGTAAGATTTACTCACTAGCAGTGTATTCCAGAGGCCACAGTAAATGGAAGGAAT
This sequence comes from Meles meles, assembly GCF_922984935.1. Classification (NCBI taxonomy): domain Eukaryota; kingdom Metazoa; phylum Chordata; class Mammalia; order Carnivora; family Mustelidae; genus Meles; species Meles meles. The sequence continues at coordinate 10,991,808 of NC_060076.1, forward strand.
AACTAATAGAAATGGCTCCCTAGGTCACTACACTCACTCTGAAAGGATGCTTAGATATCAGGGAATTGTGTCATGACGGAGGTGATTTATTCTTTGAAATGATTTATTCTTTGATGAATGAATTCAGAGGCTTCCTTGGGTCTGTTCATCGATTGATGTTCACAATTCACTTTAGTCAAACATTCAGGTTTTCACTCAAATTTAAAAGATATCTTTAGTAAATAGAATTGTATCACATGTAGGCTCTTAACAGTCTTACAACTGGAGATGGACTCACATATTTTTTTCTTCCATATTAATGCTCCAATCAAAACACATTAGACTTTTAAACACTTGTCTTGTGGTATAGAAAAGGTTGGGTTTGTACAACCAATGCATAGGGGAGATAGGATTATTACCCTGGAAAATTGGTGCACCAGTCCTTTGGGCCATTGCCCCAGGAAGGACCCTGCCTCTTGGAATGTTGAGTTGCGATCAGTGATGTGTTTTAGTGGAGTCTGTTTCCGCTGTCCCCAGTACTCTTTCTATTAAATTTTTTTCTGGTTAAAGGAATTATGACACTGATGAAAGGAAATCTGTCTACAGTTGGCTTACTTGTTGGCAAGGTGTGGGTCATCAGATTAGAACAAGAGGACAGAGCTTTTATTAAACAGAATCCCGTCCCCAAGTCCAAAAGTCTTTGGGCATGGTAGGCTTCAATTGGGGGACTTGGGGGTGGATAGTGACCATGACAGCTCAGAGTGGAGCGTTGGAGCCTAAGACACATGATGGGGGTGTCTGTTTGGGTCATTGATCTACCACAGTTATCAGACCCTGGATGGGACATTGAGGGCATCCTTGTGGAAGAGTTGGCAGGATTGAAGAGGGCATCCGAGCTGGAGAGCAGCCTGGCTGAGGGTGTCAGAGCCCGAGGGACGAAGTGGTCGTTCATGTGCATGCAGTAGTAGAGGTGGTGGCTTGGCAGCAGATATCTGAACCCTAGGAGGATCTAGAAGGATCCACAAGGGAGAGGGGGCAGCAGTGGTCCAGCACTGGAGTGTTGGAGCCTAGGGTGGAGAGGGCATTCTTATTGGGGAGGAGTGGACTGTAGCAGCCTGGCATTGGATGTCTATTTTCAGGCAGGGCAAGGAGGGCCCCTGAGTGGATAGGGGCCCTATTGGCATGTAACCAATAAAAGATTGGTTACATACAAATGAGTAAATATATTAAGAAAACAGGATTGATTGTCATTTCCATAGAACTTAGTTACAAATATGAAAAGGTAGGAAACTAGAAGGATTCCTATGTTGGATTGGAATTAGAGGCACTAGTATGACCTGATGGCTTTCCAAATATGTGATGTAGAAATCAATAAAAATGCATATATTGTGGGTCTCTGTGTGCATCGTATGTTTTCTGGTTCTGACATCTAAGAGTCTGGGGTTAGCAATACCCACGTAGCAATGAGTGCACCTAGTACGCACATTGTTGTTTCTAAATAATATTCTCCACTAAAAGGAGCCAGGGCTCTCTGAAGAAATGTCTAATTCTAGGGCCATCGCAGGGAAAGTATAAAATGAGCCTGCAATATCTTTTTGTGCCAAAAAATGCTCAGAGGAAGTGCTCAAAGCATGTTGGGGACATGTCAGAAAGACACAGAAGTGAGCTTGAAATGGTTAAGGGGTTCCCACTGGTCCAATCTGGGACAATATGAGCGTTAAAACTAATAATGATAGCTAAGATTTATAGTCATTGAATAAAACAGGAAACCATTACGTGCTTACCAAATATAAATAAATAAATAAGTTAAAGGTTTTGATGAGGAAGGGGATGTTTACGTAAAGTACCACTCCATAAAATGCTTGCTAAACACAAAGGGAGAATGAGTACCTTCCCAGTAGAGACTTCAGAAGAATTAATCAAATGATCAAAGTGAACATCATGAGTAATGGAATGAATTGAAGTCTGAATCAATAGAAAACACCAGACAATTGGGAATTATTCAACAAAATGCTGGTCTCACTGTCAAGTGCCTACAAATCTGGGAAAGACTTGGGACCTTTTTCAGACTGATGAAGGCCAGAGAATCGTAACTAAAGGCAACATGCGCTTCTGAGCTGGATGACTTTGCTCTCCAAGGACATTATGGGCACAGTGGTTAAAACTTGAAGGGATCTGAGGATTTGATGGTAATGTTCTATCAATGTTAATTTCCAGATTTTTTGATGATTAGTTGTGCGTTGTACTGGAGAATGTCCTTTGTATTTATGGATGATGGAACGTAATGTCAGCAACTCACTTTTAAGTAGTTCGGGAAATACAAAATTGCTGTCCTGTAATTGTGTAACAAAATTAAACTGTACAGATGCACACACGTTCATTTCCCTGTGAAAAAATCATTCATTTCCCTGTGAGAAAATCGAATGATGAGAGTTCAGACTGAAGCAGATTTTTAATCTGGGCTCATCCTCTTTTTTCCTTTCTTTTAAATCCTCTACCCAGGACTGTTGTGGAGCAGTGGAGAGTTCTCTGGGCTTGAACACAGCGAACCCGCATGTAGCTTCTGGCTGTGCAACTTAGTAACTGGCTGATCTGAGCCAAGTTGTTTCACCCTTTGGAGCCTCAGTTTTCAATCTGTGAAGTGGGGTAGTTGTGAGGATCAAACAGATAACAAATGGAAACACATGGAAGCTCAATACTGTTCTGTTAGCACAGACAATTCCACAGGGTGGGAGAAATGGCTTTTGCATAATTCTGTAAGCAGCATTGAGCATTTTAAAAGTGAATCTGTTTTCAATCGAATAATTTGTACTGCTTTGTATTTCATTCTGTGGCTCCATTTCACTAATTAAAATGCGCAGCCACCATACTGTATTGCATACTGTTGTGTGTAGTTCATTTTAACTTTCCATAATTGGATGCTGCTGTGTGTATCCAGTGAACACTCAATAAAATTAATTGAGGGTAATGATGATGAAGACAAGATCTATAGTGTCATCCTTATTTCACCCAACCGCCCCCTCCCTGTGTGCTAGGACTGTTTGCATTTAAAAGTTGTTGCTATGGAGTTGAGAGGATAGGTTTGCTGAGAGCTTATGGTATATGATCCATAAAAGGCGGTCATGGTAGGTGTCTTACTCAGTAGAAAATGTCAGACTTGGTGTGGGAGGATCTATTTGGCTCTTATATTGAGCCATAAGCAGTGTCTTTTGTCTAACCCTGCTTGAATATCAAGCCTATTTCTGTACGGGGGCCAGCACCTCCCCAGCCCCCTCAGTCATCGGGGCCTCCGTGTGCCCAGACCTCCCTGCAGGCCTCTGATGAAGGGCTCAGCCTTGCTTTTGTTACTTAGGCCTTTTATTTCTTTCAGGAGAATCAGTGGAATGAGCTTCTTGAAACTCTGCACAAACTTCCCATCCCTGACCCAGGAGTGTCTGTTCATCTCAGCGTGGTAAGTGGGGGCAGAAAATTAGTGATCGCCAAGAAACCATTTCATTATTAGCAGGGAGGCAGAGTTAGCTGAACAAGATTGTCTTTTGTTGTCTGCACCTTCCCCAGCCCTCCCTCCGAATACTCTGAAACCTCTGTACTCGAGACAGGCCAGAGAGTTCAATTTCTTCCTTTCTCTGGGATTCCATAAGGAATAGGTCCCAAACGTCCCCAGGCTCCCTTCTTCCTGGTTGTCATCCCATCACAAGCATCTCCTAGATGGCAGGTGCTCGACTTGGAAGGGCCCCTACCTGCCTCACCAGCCCCCATTCTGGGCTCCCTGCCTCGTGTTTTACCCCCAGCACTGCTGTGCATGCCTCTTTGCCCATCCTGTCACCCCTGAACCTTCAACACCACCTCTATCCTCTTTACCAAGCTGGCCTACATTCATCCTTCAGAACTCACCTTGGATTTATTTCCAGAGAAATCCTCCCCTTGACCCCCTTCCCCAAGGCTTAGTCAAGGTTTTCTTCTTTGCCCCAAGCATCTTGTACACTTTGCAGTGCTTAGTCATACCACATCTGTTTTCCTCTCTTGGCCATTGGGCTGTACATCCCTCAAGGACAGGAGTGGAGAGAGCCTAGCATAGATCCTGGCCTATAGTAATAATTGTTTCTTTAAACATACATGCTATGTGATATGTAGTATGCTGGGTGGAAAATCCTCTGATTATGAAGCTTCAGTCCTGGCTGTAGTTTTGCTAGTGACCTGAGTGATCTTAATTAAAACCTTTAACCTTGTGGACCTTAAGTTCCTCATTGATCGGATAAGGCATCAAAAGAGGTGTAGGGGATCTTTTTCATATTTCAGGTTACTGGAATTCTCTAATTCTCTAGGTCAAGCCCTTGTCACCACCTTCATCAGAATTCTCAGGTGGATACCCTTAGGCCAGCTCTCGATTACCAGGGGCTGTTTTCCCCATGTTGTGGGATCTGAATGTTTTAAAAGTTGCTTTTTTTTTTTTTTTTTTAAGATTTTATTTCTTTTGGGTGCCTGGGTAGCTCACTGGGTTAAGCCTCTGCTTTCGGCTCAGGTCATGATCTCAGGGTCCTGGGATTGAGTCCCGCATTGGGCTCTCTGCTCAACAGGGAGCCTGCTTCCCCTCCCCTGCCTCTGCCTGCCTCTCTGCCTACTTGTGATCTCTGTCTATCATATAAATAAATAAAATCTTTAAAAAAAAGATTTTATTTCTTTTGAGAGAGAGAGACTGCACAAGTGCAGGTTGTAGGGAGGGCCAGGGGTGGGGACAGAGAGAGAGAATCTCAAGCAGACTCCATACTCAGTGTGGAGTCCAGTGCGGGCTTGGTCTCAAGACCCTGAGATCAAGAGTCAGATGCTTAACCCACTGAGCCAGCCAGGCTCCCCCTGAATGTTTAAAAAGTTTTATTGGATGTGCGGGCAGTCTGTGACATCTGTCACCCCGATGTTCTGGCTGACCTGGCTACCTAGGCAGGTGTCTCCTTCCTCCCTCACCACTCCATGTCTGTCCCTCCTGAAGCTATGTGCTCGGTCAAAGAGGACAACCTTCTCCGACAGAGGAGGACTGTTTTTCAGTCAAGGGTATGTGAGTAGCTGTGCTCCCCAGCTAGAACCTGCAGACAAGCTCTCAAGGTCCAGTCAGAGGAGAAGGTAGAGTAGTCAAGCTTCCAAGACTCTGGACACATCCAAATGAGGTGTCGAATGTGGCAGTCTGCTTTTTGATAGATAGATAGATAGATAGATAGATAGCTAGCTAGCTAGAGATAGATGGTTGGTTGGTTAGATAGATAGATGGAAGGATGGATGGATAGATAGATTTTTAAGATAATAGCAAGTTTTGTCTTTCATCTTCACTAGAACCAGGTACAGTGTTGATATTAGTGGTTAGTGTCTTGGTATTTAGCCACATAGAAAATGAACATATCTTACAGGTTTTTTTTATTGATGAGCAAATTGAAAGCAGTATTACTACCAATAACTAATAATAGATCTTCTATTTATTAAGTTCTTAATTTCTGCCAAGTATGCATCCCTAACGCTCAAAAGAACTCTACAAAACAGATAGTAGTGTTCTCATCTTATAGATGAGGCTTAGAGAGGAAACAGTACTTGCTCACCCAAGGCTATGTGGCTAATAAGTGAGAAGTTTAGGGTTTTCAAACCCAGGGCTAACTTCCCAGCCTGTGTTCTTTCCGCTAGGACATGAGTGTTGAAAGAAAGGGGGCAAAGAAGGAACTGGTAGAGGCTTTTGCTCATTTCAATAGAGCCTAGATCGGAAAAGATTCTTGTTGGAGAACTGCTCATAGGGAAGACTGCCTAGGAAAGATGAAGAAACGAGCTTTAAACCTGCCCGGGTCATTGCCAGATAACTAAACAACCTTGCCTTTGTCTCTGTCCCTTTTCCTAAATCAGCTTGATCTCTCTGCTTCAGTCTGTAATGACATCCGACAGGTAGCTGTGGAGTAGCCTGGCTGGGTCACCAGCTGCTGGGGAGGAAGGGCCACTCCTTCCCCTGAGTGGCTGCCAGGCCTCAAGGACAAGCCATCCCAGGGGCAGGAGGAGAAACTGTTGGGGGGAGGAGGTGCAGCTGTTTCGTGCCAGTGGTTCCTAGGAATGTTTCTGACCTCCTCTGGTCCCAGCATTTCATGGGTGATGGAGCAAGACGGAATCTCAAAGGACAGCCTGGGGACGACTTGGTTTTGGAATTGTGATGCCTCACTATTTACAACCCATTGCATCTGTAAAGGCAGATATTTGTTTCTTTCCAATTCGAGAGGAATTCTCTCCATACTGCATTTCTGATTTTGAAGGCTGAGTCTCATCTAGTTTATAAAGCCTGAAATGTGGAAAAATGGCAGTCCTCGACTTCATGTCTTAAGAACAGAATATGTCTGTATGTCCGATGTAGGTGATTGAGAAAAACGGAAAAGTAAACTAGGAGCCGAGCAATAATAATAGTTTTCTATTAAAAGATTCACGGCATGTTAGGCACTTCACGTATGTAACATTTATTCTTCATAACAATTTTGAGGTAGATATTTATGATTCCCATTTACAAGTTCAAAAACTGAGCCTCTGAGCTGTTAAGTGAGGTTACCTGAGATCACGTAGCTAGGAAGTGGTGACTCTGTGGTCCTTGTGTTTTCTTCCTCACTGTCCCAGCCATTACGTTGTCACTCTGTCACCCATGGATGTCCATTACCGAACATTTCCTGGGACTCCCTTCTAGCCATTTCATATAGCAGTTGGTATCTCATGGCATCACATTTAACCTTGTATTTTACTTTTGCTAAAAAGTGGCCTCGAGGGACCAAGTATCACTAGGTTCGCTCAGCATTAACTAGGTTAATCGTCATTGTTGAATTGAATGAGTTGTTAACCAGTTTTCATGCCACATAATCTCTGCTGTAATACTTCATGGGTGACATTGGGCACAGACCCACAGCTTTTTGGAATGATGCTTTGCAGAGGATTGTGGTTTTTTGTGTTTTTTTTTTAAAGTGGTCTTTTCAAAATTTTTTTTGTTTTTAGTTTATTTCAGTTGACGTGGCTTTAACTGTAACTTGTTCATAAAAAGCGTAGGTACAGCAATCTGTTACAGTGGGAAGAGCATAGCTGTAGTTCTGCAGAACCTGGTTTCAGTTCCTGTCACCTGTCACCTTCAGTTCCTGTGACCTCAGCACCTTAAGCCTCAATTAACCCATTTGTAATACAGAGATAATATGTATCTTAAAATTTGTTAGGGAAATTAAAGATAATACTGATATAGATACCTGGCATAAAGCCTTCCATTAGCAGGGCGGTATCTGTTGATTATTAGGCAAGTAGCTTACACTGTCATTGTTGTTATTGTCATTACCGCAGGTGTCCCCAGCTTTTCATTTCCGGAAGTCTATACAACTCATTCTTCTTGAGACCTACTTATTTTGCAATTATCTAAGAACGGAGGGGAGGGACTTCCTGAAATGTCACTTGGGGGTCCAGGTTTGAACTTAGGCCACAGCTAAGCTGACCTTCTCTGCTGCGACCTTTCCTGCCCTTTGCACAATCCCATCTTTAATTGGCCAGCACCAGACTCTTCACTCCTGCTTGCCATTGTCCTCCGAGTCTTTAGTAGCTCCGAGGAGGAGTCCTCAGTCCAGCCTGTTGTCATTTAACTCAGGGACATGTGCTCGTTACACACATGGGGATGCCTCCTTGAAATTTCTTTGAACAGGTCAGGTTTTCAGCTCCGTTGAGCTTCCGGTTCTCTTCACTGGAGATGACGTTGGAAGTCAGGAGGCTTCTTTTCAGAGCAGGCTTAGGGGACAGAATTCTCCACTCTTAACCATCTGTAATGGTCTCGGCGCAGCAGTCCTTCAGCTGGAGCTGTCCTTAACATCACCTGGGCTTTTGGGGGCAGATAGTGCCTGCAGCTTGTGTGGATATAATCTCAGATGCTAAAATGAAATGGCAGGTTTGGTTGGTAGGACCACTGCCGAGCAAACCTAGTGATACTTGGTCCCTCGAGGCCACTTGCCTCATTGAACAAGAAATTATGAAGCCTGCAGCTTTCATGTGTTCAGAAGTGTGCAAACATTGTAGGGGAATTTAGCCTTTAACCTCTTTGAGCTGTTCATTTATATCTCCTGAAGAAGTTCATCTCTCATAGAAAAGAATTCCGTCTACCGAACTGGTGATTTAATGTGTCTGGCTGTAACCCAGCATTATCCAAAGAAAATATTCTGTAGTCATTTCCTGTGAGTGAAACTCCGTTTCCTCATCTGAGTGAGGAACTACCTTCAGATCATTTACCTGATTTCTGAATAATATTCTTGTTGCATATTTTTGCAAAAGTAAATAGCATTTGCTTTTCTTTTCCAGCATTCTTATTTTACTGTGCCTGATACTAGAGAACTTCCCAGCATACCCGAGAATGTGAGTACTTGCTGGGGGTGGGAGGATTAAATTTTTATTCTTCTTTGTCTTTTATTTACTTTTAAAAGAAAATAAAAGGATATATTTTCCCATAGTAAAAATAATGCATTGCAAAAGCAAAAAACAAATAGAGAATCTTTGAAAAGCAGAGAAATTCTAAGGATAAAGAAGGATCATTACTCGTACTTCTCAAAGGTATCACCTATTAACATGTTGATGCCTCATGTTAGTCTTTTTCACACGTATTTTTTTACATAGTTAAAATCACTGATCACACATGCGTTTTTCCATCTCATTCATAGAATCCTGTTTGTTGGCTGTGCAATAATTCCATTTGCTATGTAGTTTACTTAGCTCTCCCTTCACTGTGGCACATTTAGGTGGTTTTTAGTTTTTGCTGTTGTAAATAAAATGTTTCTATGTAAAGAACTTCCCTATAAAGATTTATTAGGATAGATTTACTCAAGGAATTACACTACATTTCTATATCCACTTTGAAGAGCGTAAAAGAAAGTATTTTGGGGTATAAGTGTGAGGACTGCACCCACCCCTCCCCCGGCAAAGGTTTAAGAGTAAGGAACATGAGTCTGGGGGAGCAGAGGGTAAGGTTTGGCCTCTGAACAAGCTGAATTGTGTATCTGGCCTTAAGACATATTTTCAAGATGTTTTACTCAGATTATGTAGTGCTATGCAGAATTAAATATAGATTCAGCACCATGGAGGCCCGTTTACTTTTTAAAAATTGTGGCGAAATATATATAACATCGGATTTACCATTTTAACCGTCTTTAAATGCACATTTCATTGGTGTAAATATATTCACGTTGTTGTGCAGTCATCATCAGCATTCGTCTGCAGGACTTTTTCATCTTTCCAATTGGAAACTCTGTACCTGTTAAAAAACAACTCCCTGTATGTCCCCTCCTCCCATCCCCTGACAACCGCTGTTCTTCCTGAGTTTCTCTCTATGAATTTGATTAGGTACCTACTCTAAGTACAGCCATACAATATCTGTCCTTTTGTGTCTTGCTTATTTAATCTAGCATCATGCCTTTGTTCATCCCATGTTATAGCACGTGTCAGAATTTCCTTTTTAAGATGAAGTAGTAGTCTGTTGTGTGCATACAATGTACTCCATTTTGTTTATCCACTGATGGACACAGGAGTTGTTTCTACCCTTTGGCTGTTGTGAATAATGTTGGTATGAAAATTGGTGTACAAACATCTGTTCAAGTCCCCGCTTTTAAGTCTTTTGGGTATCTACCTGATTATTTTTTTAAAGTACTGGAGTAAGTGGTGTATTTCCTTGTAACCATTACAGATTCACAGAAAGGAAATTCTTTTATAACTTGTCTATAGTCAGACAAATTAGGAGTGTCAAGTAATCATGTGTTATTAATGAAGTTAGACTACAGAGTTATGCTAGATAACTATCTTAGTTGGGAGTGTAAAATATATCCATAATCTTTATGATCAGGCACTGGTGGAAAACACTGCTTCCTTTTTGTTTACATTAAGTAATGAAAACTTTGGAGCATAGTTCCCGTTGCAGCCACAATAGCTAATGCTACTGTGTGACATGATGAATTCAGTGAGTACCTGCATTTTCTCATTTGCCTCTTTTAACAAGCTTAGGTAGTTACTATTGTAATTATTATTTTGTATCTGGAAACAGGCCCTGAGAGTTCAAGTAACATATTCAAGGCCCTACCACAAAGGTGTAATAGAATTAGAATTCAGATATTGGTCTTTTGGTTTTAGAGATTGAGCTCTCACACACTATGCTATACTTTGAGCCCATTATTTTGCCCTTCATCTCCAAAATATTCCTTGGAAATGACAAAAGAACTATAAAATTAAGGAGAAGAATGTCCGTGTAATTCCAGAAGAAGCTCCCATGAGCCAGAAAATTTGAGGGATTTCCACAACTTAAAAGAGATGGTTACTGAAACTTAACAGTCAATAAATAGTAGATAGTGGAGGAACCCAAAAAGAATTAGAAAAATCCTCTGAGAGAGCAGAAGTAGGGGCATACCATGGACAAATAGCAAAAGGCAGTTTGTCGAAGGATTATTTTCAAATGCCTGGGACAATCATAAAAATTGGCTATGTATCAGATCACACTGAAAATTTTAAAATAGAAAAACTCAGAGTCTGACAGACCAGTCTCTTCATGGCAACAAAATAAGACTAGAAATTAATGTTAAAAGTTTTAAAAATATCCATCTACTTGAAATAGTGGTTGGGTCAAAGGGGATAAAACATTGAAATTGTGTGTTGTTTAGATATTAATGACAACGAGAATACTAAACAACAAAAACCTAAGGGATGAGCCAAAACTATACTCAGGGGGAAACTGATAGCTTCTAATGCGTTTATAATAAATAAGAACCTGAGAAAATAACGAACCTGACTTTCAGTTCAAGAAGCTGGAAAATGAGGGGTGCCTGGGTGACTCAGTCAGTTAGGCATCTGATTGGATTTCGGCTCAGGTCGTGATCTCAGGGTCATGGAATTGAGCCCCATATCAGGCTTCAAGCTCAGTGCCGAGTCTGCTTGGGATTTCCTCTCTCCCTCTCCTTCTGTCTCTTCCTTACCCCTTGTGTGGCTGTGTCTCTAAATAAATAAATACAATCTTAGAAAAAACCTGGAAAATTAATAGCAACCAAAAAGCCAAAACTAGAAGCATTTAATTATAATTTTACTTAGAAATATTGTTAAAGTAGAACTGAAAAATAAGACTTTTAAAAAACCGAATATTTGAAAAGAATAATAAAATAATTTTAAAGTTATGCAATAAATTTGATAGAGATAAGGTAAAATTTTCCAGAAAAATATAAGTGATTGAAGTCAGCCTAAGAAATAGGAAATATAAATATAGAACCATAACTTGAAAAGATTAATGAAGCTTTTTTAACCATCTCTACACCTTGCTGCTACAAGTATGTGAGGTTTGGGTGGTTATATAGGCATGTTAAGGAACAAATTATTATGTAAAGTGTTCCAAATTGTAGAAGAGGCATGTGTATATGTATTAAACAACAGCAAAAGAAAAATCACTTATAATCCAATATGTCAGAGAAAGTCACGTTCCAAGTTATTCTTTATGATAATAGTGGTTTCTACACTGTGTGGCCTAGAGCCTTGAGGTTGCCGTAGGACCCTGGATGGCCTGGGGGAGATGGATGGTGGCTGACCAGAGCGTGGGGTCCCTGCTCTGGCTTTTATTCATTGCCGGTTCATTCCTGTCCGCTTAAATTGGGAACTTGGTAATATTTTGTTTCAGATAAAAGAGTCCTTTTGATTAAAAAAAAAAAAGAAGAAGAAGAAAGAAAAATTTAGAAACTGCATCTTAAAAAAAAAATGGAGTTCATACCAAGTACATACATACCTTTCTATCAGTGCTTTTTTTTTTTTTTAAAGATTTTATTTATTTGATAGAGATCATAAGTAGGTAGAGAGGCAGGCAGAGAGAGAGGAGGAAGCAGACTTCCTGCTGAGCAGAGAGCCCGATGCGGGGCTCGATCCCAGGACTCTGAGATCATGACCTGAGCTGAAGGCAGAGACTTTAACCCACTGAGCCACCCAGGTGCCCCTCTATCAGTGCTTTTTAAATGACAACATATAATGGATGTTTACTGGTGTCATTAAAATTCATTACAAAATATCTTTGTTGTAAAAACCATTAAATAAGAATACGTATAGAAAAAACTGAAATACTGTCATCCCTTCCCCACCCCGGTCCCATTCTCCCTCCAGTTTGCATGTCCTTCTAGACCTTTCTCTATGTATTTACAGTATTATAAGTGTGAGTACCTGTGTATGTTGTAGACATTTCCTTAGACATGTGATACTGTTCCTATTGTTTTGCAACTCACTTTTTAAAATGTACCCTAAAACCTGTCCATACTGATTTACTTCATCCCCTTTTAATGATTTTTAATTTAATGGTATTACTATTCTTATGAAAGTAGTACATATTAATGGCTTTAAAAAAAATCATATAGTACCACATATTTGTTGATGAAAATTTCAGCTTCTCCTTACTTTCCACCTCCCAGAGGCAGCTACCTTCAAGATTTTAGCAGTTGAGTATTTCTTTCCATGTTTTAAACTAATATGCACGTATCACTATATCTTAACGTTTCTTTTTCTTTTTCTTTTTTTTAAGATTTTATTTATTTATTTATTTGACAGAGGGAGGCAGTGAGAGAGGGAACACAAGCAGGGGGAGAAGCAGGCTTCCCGCTGAGCAGGGAGCCCAATGCGGGATTTGATCCCAGGACCCTGGGATCATGACCTGAGCCGAAGGCAGATGCTTAATGATTGAGCCGCCCAGGTGCTCTTAGTATTTCTTTTTCAAATATCACCTATTGATTTTCCTGTGGAAGTTGAGAGTTTAGATCTTTTACTGTCTCTGAGCCTCTCTTCCTGTAAAAGATAACTTCTCAGTCACATGTTTTCCTTCCCCCATTTTCCCCCTATCTTCAGAAAAAAATTTTAAATCCATAATGTTTATAATTCTGTGAGCATGCAGAATGAGACAATCAATTATGATTACATTTTCTTTCTTGTACAACTTTTTGTCCAGTAGGAGTTCCTTGATTTCACATCTTCTTGTTTATTCCCTTATTCTGGTGAAACATTCCAGCAGTTTCCTGAAAAAGTATTGTGTTGGAGGCAATATGGTCAGACCTTGCATCACTGAAAATGACTCTTCTCCTCTGGGTAGGACTGGAAATTGCCTTCGTAATTTTGAAGACCTAGCTCTGTTGACTCATAAGCCATCCTGATTGCTGATTTATTTTTTAGAATCCTTAATATGTCTTTGGTATCTGAAATTGTCCTTTTCATCTGCTATGCTGGGCACTTGGTGGCTCATTGAATCTAGAAACTCATGTCCTTTATAGCTGGGAAATGGTGTCACATTATTTCTTTGAAAAGATTCTTTATTTATTCCCTTTTTTCTAGGGCCTTGATGGTAGGATCCTATGTTGATCCCATACTTTTCTCTCTCTCTCTTTCAGTCTTTTCTCTGCTTTCTTCAACAAATCGTTTCACCCTTTTGAAATTCTTCTGCTATCATTGTTTATATACCTAAGCTTTTTGGTGTTGTTCAATAAATTATTGTTTAATGGCATCTTGTTTCATGAATGCAGTATTTTTTCTTGTCTCTTCGAGTCTCGTTCATAGGCCTAAAAATTGTTCTTTCTGCATGTTTTCTTCTTCATTGTTTCCTGTCTCCTGTTTTGTTTCACTCTGTATCTACAATAATAGAGGCTTTTCTCAAGCACCTGTCCTGCCCTATTTAAGACGGAGGGCACTGAAAAGCTAAGTGGAAGCTCTGTGTTCATGAATGGGGCTTGTTACCTTGTGGCCTTTATTGGAGATGATGGCTCAGAGGCCTGGTTACTTAGAGGGGTGTATTTAGGGGGCTCTCAAATGTCAGTATCAGAATTTTGTCTTTGGAACTGGTCAGTTATTTTTTCGTCTTGTTTTTTGTTTTGTTTTTGCCAGTGATCATAAGCTTCATGTACCATCGTCCTGGAAGCTTAATGGGGGTGGCGAGTTATGGGATATCAACATTTAGCATGTAGTCTTTCAACCTCCCTTCCCGTTTTTTACTTCATGCCTTGTCTCCTGTCCTTAACTATACCTGGTGTCCCCACACCTTTCTGGTTCAGTTCCTCTAGAAAGTAAACACTTCTTCTGCTGGAGGAGTATCAGAAGGCCAGTTAACTAGCAGAGTGAGCTAGGAGAGAAGAGTTTTGTTTCTATTGGCCCTCTTCCTCCAGCCTTCAAAGCTTCTGTGTGTCTCCACTTCCTGAACCTTTTGGAGTTGCGTGGTATGAGTTGGGTTCGAGTGTATCCTATCCCTCTGTCCCAGCTTTCGTGCTCTGCCCTTTGTGGGCTGCCAAGTCATCCTCCTTTAGTTTCTCAACCTCAGTTGGCACAGTTGACATGTTGGGGCAGATCATTCTTTGTCGTGTGGCACTGTCTTTTACGTTGTGGGATGTTAGCATTCCTGGGATCCACTCACTCTAGGATGGCAGCACACGCCCTCCCAGCTATGACAACCCAGAGTGTCTCCAGACATTGCCACATGTCTTCCTGAGGGTGAATGACCCGGGTTGAGAACCTTTTCTTTAGTAACTTCTGCTTTCTGGCTTCTAAAAATTTGACATCTCTCTTTCAATAATGTCTTTTCTCCTGTTTCTTTGGGAATTATGTCTTTTAAAATTCTTTCACTGTGACTTTCCTTAGGGGCTTGTTGGGGAGAGATGGACGGTATCAGAGAGAGACGACAAATATGTGTGTTTAATCTACCCTATTTTACTAGAAATCCCTACAGGTTTTAACTATGCCTCACCTACTCATAGACATTTAGATTGTTTCTAATGTTTTGCTATTATAAATAATGTTATAACAATTATTGCCTAGGTTAGTTTCATCATTTTGATTTTTTTTTTAATTTGAAGGACTGAGAATTCCTTAGGAACTTAAAATGAGGTACCTGAAAGTTCTGATAATTTCTTGCTAATTTTTAGAACTGCCATAACGGAGATTAGAAATAGTTTGGTGGGGCGGGGGGACTGTCTCTTTCATAGCCCCAGCTCCAGTTCCTGTCGGCACTGCCCCCACCATTAAAATTTGCATTCCCTTTGCTGGTTTTACCACTAATGAACCAATTCCCTGTGTATGACCCATTGTCCCCTAAATCCTCCTTTGCAAATCGGTAAAAGACTGGCCTTGTTTGTTTCTAAGCGGGAATAATAAAAACAATCTGTCAGACTCCTAACATACATGGCTCCATTTAAATTCTTACAGCTCCTCTGTGAGAGGTTGACGTGAGCCCCATTTTCTATATAGGGACCCAGGGCTCACAGACCTGAGGTTACCAGCCCAAGGTCTGCACCTAAGTGAGGTGCAGTGACTCAGGTTGGTGAGGAACCAAAGCATTTTGTTTTCATTACACCCGCCTGCCTCCCTGCAGTTGACTTTTGATATTCATGAGGAAAGAGGCAAAAAATTATTTTTCATATCTCAGATATGAAGTGAAGCAGGAAAGCTTTTCCTCTAAGGAGAATCTGAACTTTTGTAGGACCAATTTGTGTGATTTTTGACATAGAATCAGTCTTGAGCTCCAGCCCTGTTGAAATTTGCATTTTAATCTCTTGGTGATTTTTCAAGGATTAATTTAAAATGACTAAATTGCTGCATTGCAAATTGAAACAAGCAATAACCATGGGGTTGTTAATATGATAGAGTTTGCTGTAGTGGAAAGAACATGAGTTTTGGAGACAGCCAGGCACTGGGCTCTACCACTCGGGGACCTTGGACTACTTATATTCTCTGAGTCTCAGCGTCCTTATGTAATAAAGAAAAATGGGAGGAACAAATGAAGAATTAAATGTAAAGTTCCAGGTTCAGTGCTTGGTGCAAGAGAGATGCTACTTTTGATGGTCCTTTTCTTTCCCTTCTCTTGGCTTTCCTACAGTTCTAATCTTAACCTCTTTTGAGGTCTGAGTTGTGGCTCAGGCCCAGGGCACATTACTGCACAGAGCTTGTCTTTTCTGGGTTTTTGCTAACATTCTTGGTTGTGAACGTCAGTATTTGTCCTTTCGTGGAGTGTATATTTGACCACACAAGTCTCTTAGCAGGTACCATTGACATCAGAATTTCTGAAGCTTGGAAATGGTGCAGAGAATGGAGCCCAGGACTCCGGTGCCTATCATGTGGGAGGTTCTGTAAACATTTATTGATTATCTCCTCTAAGAGACATGTTAAACTAAGAGGATAAGCAAAGAAGACCACAAAAGGACTTCTTTTATTTTTTTAAAGGATTTTTTTAAAGATTTTATTTATTTATTTGACACACACAGAGAGAGAGAGCACAAGCAGGGTGACCAGCAAAGGGAGAGGGAGAAGCAGGCTCCCCACTGAGCAGAGAGCCCGATGCGGGACTCGATCCCAGGACCCTGGGATCATGACTTGAGCCGAAGGCAGAGGCTTAACCATCTGAATCACCCAGGACAAAGTCCATGAAAGGACTTTGGCACATGGAACTTCATTCTGTCACCAGAGAATCAGGTTGTTCTGGACAGCTTCGGAGAATGGTTAACGTAAGAAAGTGAGAAAGGAGCTAGTATCGGGCACTATTTGCTATATCGTGGAATTTTTACAGCAGCCTTAGCATGTGGTTATTATCCCTGCTCTGAAGAGGAAATGAAGCCCAGAGACCTGAAGTAACTTGCCCCCAGTCAGCTAGCCAGGAAATGCAAAAACCGGGAATCACACTCAGGTCAGTCTGATCCCGGCACTGACTGAGATGCTGCTGGGTCTTGAGCCTCCGACTCCATGGTTCCCCACACCCTTCTAAGAAATTGCCCATCGTCAGTTTAAATTCTGTAATTAATTTTGTGAACTTCTTTAGTGTCATTTCTCCTTCCATAATGAGATTATTCCATGATGAGATGAATATTTCATCACTGCTTCTCTATCATTAGCACTATACCCTGAACATAGGAGATTGCCAATATGTATTTATGGAATGACTGAATGATTAGGTAAATGAATGAATGAATGAGCAAAGCAGCCACCCCCAGGAAAAGGGAAAATAGCAGTTCTTTTCAGCCAGTATGTCTGCAAGACGTTAATGAAAAGCAAATGTAGACAATCTTTCTACTTTCAGATGGCTATTGAAATTAATTCTCATTATTTTTACGATTTTTGCGTAAAAATATTTTCTTCATTTTCACTGAAAAACTGTCACTATGTAATTGTTCATCAGGGTTTTCTCGATGAAGATAACACATGTAGGAGTGAATGAGCATAAATCTTTATAAATTTTAAACAGTTGACCTGCCTTAAAAAAGAAATCACAGATCAGGAACAGATACGTACTAATAATTACGTTGTAAACCGGTTTGTAGAAGGGATTCTCTTTTAGCAGCCAGGTTTTGAAGTTTACTTTTGATTAATGGATAATCATATCGACCTTCATTTGGAATATTAAACAAACCTGTCTTAATTATCTGGTCAGTGTCATACCAAGTGGTTAATGACACGAGGAAAGCATTTAGAATGGCCAGTTACATATAACATTGCCCAGACTCCACTTTGTCACAAGATGTACCATGATATAGAAAAGATTTATGAACTCATAGTGACTTTCAAAAATAAACAAAGTTGAGGTGGTGGTAGAAAACCTACTATCGAGTACTGAGATTGTCGAGAATTCCATTGTTGCTCTAAGAGCTGTCAGGTAATTGTTTATTCTAATGGTTTTTCCATTCACGCGGAGGGATAAAAGTTGACCTCCGGGTAAACCCTGCCTTCTTTCCTATAATATACTTCTCTGATGTGATTGCTTAAGTGAGTTTGTGGAATTCTTTCTCAGACAGATTATTTTAGAATGCAAATTTATAATTCTCTTTTAAGAATCCCACACAACTAAAGTAACCTAAATTCTTAAAAAAAAAAAAAAATCAATTGAGGATTTTAAAGGTTTACATTATGATAAAATAATCTAAGCGGGAGTTATTTCAGGAAATAAGACCCACTGGCAAAACCAAGCCTCTCGCCTTAGAAGCCTCCTCCAGACACAGTACAGTAAGTCTTTATCATCTGTACTGTGTATGAAGCTGAAAGTCACAAAGACTAATAAAATGACAGACCGTGGGGCGGACTAGCATCTGTTTCGAAGGCTCCAAGGAGTACCCAGCTTAGAGTCGGTTCTTTGGTTTGGGGATTATCTCATTTCCCTAAGGTACTGAACCTAAGACGCTTTTTCTCTAAGCCCCACTATATCTCCTCCCATCCTTGGCCCATCCCCCCCACCCCCCACCTGCTTCCTCACCCCGGGCGTGGATCACAGTGAGCCTGAGGTCCCCAGCCACCTGGATTGGCACAAGAGCCAGCAGGGACAGCTAGAAGCGAGCAGCCATTATGGGGCTTCTCCTGGGGGAAATGAGGCTTGCCAGGTGCCTTCCCCTCCTCTTTGTCTGGATTTAGAGCCACAGAGGGTTAGATCTGGACGGGACCTTCACCGTCATTTCTTTGCAGAGATGAGATGAATGGGAGCCTGGGGAGGCTAAGAAGCTCGTGTGGCACAACCTCTTCCCAAACTCAGCTTCCAGACTGTCCTGCCCCCGTTTTCTAGAGCCCTTCTTTGAACTTGAGCCCTTTCCAGCCTGGGTAGTGGTCAGCTTCACATCCCTGCCACCCAGTCCTGCAGAGAGCCCGCAATGAAAAGTTATACAGATAGGAGAATGCTCACGGGCACGGAATCAGTATGTGACCGAAAGAATGCTTGAGCTCTGGGACTAGAAACGAAATGTCCTCAAACCTAAAAATGTGCTGGCACTGAGGAAACTGAGCCCTTCAGAGCATGGACATTGGAAATAGTCGCTCTGAGCAAGATTTTCTTTCCCAGTAGGTGAGTCACACACAGAAGTAATTGTCAGGGAATGAAGGGGGTAGAGATTTAGACTTAGCCGTGTTGGCGTTACCCCAAGACATCAGGCCCAAGACCAGGGGAGCAGCAACACCGTGCTTACGGGATTCATGGCTCCTGAGAAGGAGGACTGATTCCCTCATTAAATGAGTAGGTTCCATTAAAAAAAAACAAAAAACAAAAAACAAAAACTGAGCAGGTGGATAAGTGTGGTACTCAGTAACCTGGAAGCCTGGGTGTTGCCTGCGATCCTTCCTCCCCCTCCGCAATCAGCTCTGATTCATTATCAGGTCCTGTGATTCCAGAAATCGGTCATATCCAGAGTCAAAGCTTTCATCCAAAGTCAAGTTTATTTCTTGTAATCATTCTTTCCCAGAATATGGCAGTAGCCTGTTAACGGATTGCCCTGCCCCCTGCTTGCCCTCTCCTGGGCATCCTCCATAGGACCTCTGAGGAGCTTTCTGAAACACATGGTGACTGTATCATGATTCTATAGCAGCTCCTCCTTACCCGTGGGGAAATTCTAAGTCCCTACTGAATCTGAACCCAGCTCCGCCGCCCTGTATCCTCCTCTTCACTCTACTGACCTGCTGGAGCTCCTCTCTCCTCCTGCTTCTGTCTCTGTGTGAAATACGCTTCTCCCCCATCCATTGAAGCCCTGCTGGGAGGCCCACATCCGCTGTCTTCTCTGTCAGGCCTTCCCCAGCTTTGCCCCCGTATCTTATCCAGCGAGGTTGAACATGCCCTGCTTAGGCAGTAGCCTGGACCGTGGGACTTTGCACACCATACTGATGCCATTCCCACCCCCAGGCTACAGTCCTGGAAGATGGGGATCATCTTTACCTAATCTCTGCAGGCCCAGCCCCCAGGATGGAACTAAACACACAGTAGGAGTTTAAAAAGTGGTTATTGATTGGGCTGATTACAGGTGACAGAAATGGGAGGTTGAAGACTTAGTCCCACTGAAGCAAAGTGCTAGGAGAACAGTATACCTTGTGTCCCTTAGAAATACAAGTTCACAGTATGTTCTGGCTTCAGTCTTGGCCTAGGACAGCGTGCCGTGGAGCCCCTCTCTCTGCCCCTTATTCCTCATTCCCTACACTCGTGTCTTACCTGTAAGACCTATGATGACCTGACTTGTGAAATGAATATCTGCTTCTGTATGCAGCCCGCTCCCTATCACCTGATGGACACACTACCTATTTCTTCATACTTTTATTCTTTTAGAGAGAGAGAGAGAGCATGCATGGGGGTGGGGAGGGGAGGGCCAGAGGTGGGGGAGGGAAAGATGGAGGGAAGGGCAGAGGTGAGGAGGGGGAGGGAAATTCCCAAGCAGGTCTGAGATCATAACCTGAGCCAGAATCAAAAGTTGGATGCCCAACCGACTGAGCTACCCCGGTGCCCTTCTTATATTTTTAGTAAGTGTAGCCACAAATACTTTAAACAGCAACCTACCCGCCCCAAACTCCCAGCTGTTTCACCTGACACTGTGAATTGCCAGTGTCAGTTCTTTTTCCACGAGCCCTTCACCATTACTAAGTCTGCTACACCGCATTGTCTTTTAGGCTGGTGCATCTCTCTTAGGCTACGCTGCTAAACTCCAGCTAAGGAGCTGAGGTCTTCCGTCATCGCTTTACTTATTGGCTCCTTCTTTTATCAGACTGCTAGATGATGGGCTGTGTCATTGTATCCAGAGGGACCTCAATCTAGTGACAAAAACATACTTGTAAATGAGCGGTTATAGGCTAGAGACAAATCACCATGCCAGCACAAAGTGTAGAAGCTTGGCAAACGTGGAATCGAGGAAGCCTTCCAGGAGGAGGTGGCATTTCACCTGGGTCTTGAAACAGGAGTGAGTGTCCTCAAGGAAGAGAAGAGCATTCCAGGAGGAGGCAACAACAGAAGTAAAGGCCTGAGGGTATGAAAAGTTCCGGCAGCTTTGAAAAATTGAGGGTTGCTGTAGCTTAAGCCACCCGATGCTTAAGGTACAAGGGAGGAGACCCCTCTTTTCAAGGGGTTTTCTTCAGAGATGAAGCTTGGTGGAAACTGTAAATGCTCCCTACAGCTGCTCCCAAGCCCTGCTCTGCCCCACAGGTGCTCCCACGGCTGAGCGAAGTTCCCAGGGCTGTCGCCACTCCCACCCACTCCCACCCGCCTAGGCGGGTGGCATCCCAGAAGGAAAGAGGCAGGGGAGGAAGCAGATAAGAAAGACAGCTTCTGTTTAGACACAAATATCTTGGTAATCAGCACAGATGGGATGAGAAATACCAAAAAAAGTACATGACAGTTTAGAGAGAATTTGGCTAAATGTTACATATTTTTAACATACCTGTATAGAGTTTTTGGAACAAGCACCTGATCTTTCAGAACCTGATTGGGCCTGGGGGTTATGCCTCAACCAAGTGGTGTTTTGATTTCAGAAATGTTTCCTTCCCCATCCACAAAAGTATCCTTGGGATTTTTTTTTTTTTCTCCCACCAAAATAAGGTGCAGGATTTGTCTCTGACGCTGTGTCTCCTTATTTGGACGGCAAGCTGTGTAACATATTTCTACCCAGCGTGAAGCTTCTTGGCAGACTCTTGAGGCCACGTTTTGGTGGCTTCAGAGTTATCTTTGGATCTGTCAAAAGTGCTAATGGGCTTTCTGGCCTTCTTTAAGCTCCTCATTTCTATTTTCTTTTTACTTCCATCCTCTCCTAAAAGAAAAATTTATGTAATTCATCAGCAGTTAAGCATTTTACTGAAATGCTCAGCTGAGGGCCTTGTATTTTTGTTTGCGAGAATAGTTCTGCCGTGTCACGGTCTTCAGAACGAACCCCACCCTGACATCATTAGCTCAGCACTCCACAGTCCACTGGGCAAGGGACCCACTCGTTGACTGATTCACACTGCCTTGCCTTGTTAGTCTCGTTCTGTTTCTCAAGTTTGTTAGGAGGCAGGTTGGTGTGGTGGTTAGAGCAAAGGCGGTGGGTTCGGGAGACCTGGTTTTGGAACTGGGCTCTGCCCTCTCTAGCTGGGTGACCTTTGGAGCCTACCTACCCTTCCTGGGCCTGAGTTTCCTCATGTATAAAATGGAGATGATAGTGCCTTTTTCAGAGTTGTTGAGAAGATTGGAGAGGACCCCTGTAGAGTACCTATTGTCTAGCATGGAAGGATTACTCAGTAAATGGGGTAACAATTCTTAAGAGCGACACTTTTTCTCTTTCAGTACTTTGAGTCTGCTTTGTTCCAATGCTATGCTTTCTTTCTCGAATCCAACGTTCACCTCCTGTTTGCATTGATATAAACAAAGAGCACAGGTTTAGAGACAAACTCACCCAAGACTGAAGATCCACATCACATATAACTTTGGTCCTATTCGTTTTCTCTCTTGCCTCTGTCTTCTTGTCCGTACAGATGATAATACCTGTTCAAGGAGTGGTTTCAAGATTAAGTGAAATAATGTATGTAAAGCTTTTTATATTGTAGGTGTTTAAAAATACTTAAGTGGGACAATGTAATGTAAGGGAAAGTGTATGGGCTCTGAAGTTGGATCTGAGTCCAGATTCTGACTCCGCTGGTTACCGACTCTCTGCCAGACTTTATCTGGATATTGAGGGGAGAATGCCTCCTTGGAGTTTTGTGAGAGCTGCATAAGACCACACATACGAAGAACCTGAGAGGGTACCTGATACTTGGTAGGTAGTATGTGGAGCTATTTAATTCACTCACTGTTCATAAAGGTTGATGGTTAACCTGGTATTCCAGCCAAACAACAATAAATCATAAGATAAGTGCCCATTCTTATTCCCAACCCATAATATTGTTGAAAAGCCCTTTATGCTATTTTGCATGTAAAATCCACCTGGTTTACTTGAATTTATGGGTTTATAGCTCTTTCATCATTATAAACCACAACCCCCGGCAAATAGCGTTTCTTCCCTCCCTGACCCCCTTTATTTTCAGAGGATTATATTGTGAGGCATTGAAAACCTGTAACGTTGAAGAAATTAACATATTCATGTGTATTATTAAAGTCAGGTGGGTATAGAAAGGGTTGCAGAAATGAAACACATTATGTTTTTTTCTGAAATCTGAAGAGTACCAATCTATAGTACTAATTAAAGATATGATGCCCCGGCTACAGACAAAAGCTAGTTAAAACACTGCTTTGTCACTGCTTCCTGCTGCTTGTCTGCAGTTGTTTTTCATTTGTTGGTTGTTTTTTTTTTCCTTTTGAATGAAATACCTGGAAATTGTAAATCTTCAAAATTGCTCTAATTCCAGCCGAGCCCTTTTAGAGAATGTCAATGGTGGAGAAGGGGGACACCAGCAGCGATGACAAGAGAGGAGCGTGCCTAGCCTTTGCGGGTGGGATCTCTGGGACAGAAATGGGCTCTGTGCCAAAAGCATTTTGTCCCTGGGTCCTTTCTCTTGCCTAGATGTTATGGTACGGCACACTGGGGAAAGTTCTAGGATCCAGGGTCAGAACATCTGAGCTACAGCCCTGTCTTTATCGCTTATGAGACTTTTTGGTCTTGCCATCCCTCTCTGAGGCTTGGTTTCCTCATTTGTAAGATTGCAGACTCCTGTGCTGGTCACCTTTCAGAACTGAAAGGCATGGCAATGCGGTGCCACCTGTGACCTCACACAAACTGAAATCACCACACACAAGTGCTTCATCTCTGAGGTCTCTTCCAACTTTGCATTTCATGATTTTACACGCGCGTGGGATTCGGTCTCCCAGGTGGGAAGACTAGAGCGGGGGCAGAGGAGAGCATGATTTCCAATTATCTTCTGTTTCTCCGACCTTTTTTTTAGATACCGCTTGTAATAAGAACAAATGAAATAAGCCACAAATCTCCCCTTCTTGTTTCTCCTAGAGAAATCTGACAGAATATTTTGTAGCCGTGGATGTAAACAACATGTTACATCTGTATGCCAGTATGCTGTATGAACGTCGGATTCTCATCGTCTGCAGCAAACTCAGCACTGTGAGTAGACAGTCTTGAGATGGGCTTTTGTAATTATTTTATCTTAGACGTATCGGGAAGATGAAAGACAATTTTAGAAAAAGAAATCAGCCACAATTCCCCTCAATGTGTCATTTTCCTTAATTATTCATATTTCCTTACCGTGCCAGTGCACGTTTTCATTGATTCCTGTAGCTTCAGTATCAATTATAAATCATTTTCCATTTGGTCTCATTATGAACACTTTGCGTGTTTTCACATATGTTTCCATCATTGTCATTTTTTACATGTCTGTATCATATTCCATTGTACTGATATGTTGTCATTTACTAAGCTTTCTTCTCTTGGTGGCCATTTAGGTGGTTCGTAGCTTCATCCTTTAGTAGATAATACTGCACTGAACATCTTTTGGCTGCTTTTGGTGGAGGAGGTACATAGTCTAATGACTTAGGACCATCAGGTCAAAGGACCTCCTGAGCACTGTGACTTGGGGACTGCCAGACGGCTTCCCAAACACACTGTGCTTGTTTATACTGAATGCTGCCAGCCATATACGAGTTTCCATTTTTCCTGCAGCCTTGCCAGAATTGTGTGTATTTATGCATATGTGTTTTAATTTTGCTAATAAAATAGGCGTAAAATGGCATGGCAGGTTTGCTTTATTTTTTTCTTTGGTTAGAGGTTACTGAATATTTTCCATGGGTTTATTTCTCATTTATATTTTGTCAGTGTCTTTTCCTGTTTATCTTATAGGACTCCTGTTTTTTGTTTGCTTTTTTCATTAATTGGAATGAGGTGTTTTTTTTTGGTTTTTTTTTTTTTATTTATTTGACAGAGAGAAATCACAACTAGGCAGAGAGGCAGGCAGAGAGAGAGGAAGAAGCAGGCTCCCTGAGGAGCAGAGAGCCCGATGCGGGGCTCGATCCCAGCACCCTGGGATCATGACCTGAGCCGAAGGCAGAGGCCCTAACCCACTGAGCCACCCAGGCGCCCCTGGAATGAGGTCTTTTATATTGTAACAACTATTACTATATGGATAATAGAAATATTTTTCGTATTCTGTTTATTTTCATTTTTTTTAACTTGCCAGGTATACAAGTTTATATCTTTCCCTGTATTCTATTATGAAAATTCTCAAACACAGAAAGCTGAAATCATTTTACAGTAAATACCTATATAAGCTGATCTAGATTCTGATCACTTGACTGTGCTTGCCTTGGCACATATTTATTCATCCGCCCATCTCACATGCTATCCGTCAAGCCATTGTATTTTTTGATGCGTTTTAAAGTAAGTCACAGACATCAGTATACTTCCCCCTAAATAATTGAGTATGTGTGTTATTAACTGAAGTTCAATATCTGTTTATAGTAGTATTTTTCCTTTGAGGTTAAGCTTGCAAACAGAAACTGACTGGGAGTGGAATGCCTAACAGGTACCTCTCTGTTAGAGAGGGTAGAAAGACCTTCTTATAGTGAGAATTTCCCTAATGAAGTCTGTGGATAAAATCAGTTGTGGGTTCACCCACGAATCCAAGGTGCCTAATGGTGAAGACTTTGTGAGGCTGTTAGTTTTCTTTATGGTTTTCATTGTAACTTCATTATTTTATTATTTCTTTGGTATTGTTTGCTTGTCAAGAACTCAACAATTTTTTGATTGTGCCAGGCTCATACCATGTAGTAGGTGATAAAAGCGTGGCCCTTGCCGTCAAGGGGAAAACATCCCAGCGTAGACCTCTTGCTTTGTGTTGGCATTCTATTTTAAACTAGAAATGCAGTTCATAATCTCAGGGCTTGAACACCCAGGTAGTTTGAGAATGAGAAGATTGCCATCCAGATTTATCACTGCATCTTTATGAGGCCAGTCAGAAAACAAAGTACAGTTGAGGAGCACCTGGCTGTCTCAGTCAGAGGAACGTGTGACTCTTGCTGTCAGGGTTGTGAGTTCAAGTCCCACGTTCGGTGTAGAGATTACTTAAATAAAACTTAAAAAAAAAAAAAAGAATAAAACTACAGTTGAAAGAATCTAGTCTACAGCCAGTTACTGTTGCACTGGAGTATTAAACTTCAGTAGAACAAAAAAGAGACGTCATGTTAGTGTAATTTGAATTCCCTATAATATGATCATGATGTTTTTGAGCTCCTAATACATACCAGGCACTGTGCTAAGCACTTTGCATCTCTTACCTCATTTAATCTTCACTCTATCAGTATGTAGGAAGTTCTGTTATCACTGCCTCCTTATAGATAAGGAAGAATGTAGCTTCTGTGTAATTTCTTTTGTTTAGATGTAGTGGATTAAACACATAAAGTTATTTCTGCTCTTTTCCAAAACTAAAATGAACTAAAGAATAAATCAACAAGCACAAAGAGCAGATGCAGCAGAGATTTTTTTCTGTAGCAAAGATTTTTAAAAATACTAAGAAAATACTATTACTGTTATGCCAGTATTTAAAAAATAAGATGAAATGGACAGTAAATTATAACTTACTAAAATTGAATCAAAAAGAGAAAAATCGAGTCGGTCATTTAATTTATAGAAATTGAATTAATACATAATTTTTTCCCCAAACACTCAGCTCAGATGGTTTTACAGATATGTTTTATCAAACATCTCAAGGAACAGATCATTTCAGTCTTAGACAAATGTCTTCTTGGGAGTCTAGAAAGAAAAAAAGAATACTCTCCAGCTTTTCTTGTGATGATCATATAACCTTGACATTCAACCACACAAGGAGAAGACATTACAAGAAAGTTTGTCAGCCAATCTTGCTTATAAATCTAGCTGTAAAAGTTTTAAACAAAATAGTAGCAAATGTGTTAAAAAATATGATTCATAACTAAGTTGGATTTATTCCGGAAATGTAAGGTTGATAATACTAGAAAAATCTATTACTATAACTACCACATTAATGTATTAAAAGGGAAAATTCATGAGGCACCTGGATGACTTGGTCACTTAAATATCCAACTCTTGATTTCAGCTCAGGTTGTGATCTCAGGATCCTTAGGTTGAGCCCCGCTTTGGGCTCCATGCTCAGTGGGGAATCTGCTTGAAATTCTCTCTCCCTCTGCCCCTCCTCCTGCTCACTCTTGCGTGTGGTTTCTGTGTCTCTCTCTCTCTCTCTCTCTCTCCCCGTCTGAAATAAATAAATAAATAAATGTTTATAAATAAATAAATAAATAAAAGGGAAAATTCATATGGTCACCAGTAGTTGGAGAAAAAGCATGACTATGTTCATGAACAGGAAGACTCAATGTATTGAAGATGTCTTTTTGCTCTAGAACAATCTATAGACTGCATGCAGTTCCATTCAAAATTCCTTTAGGATTTTACACGGTACTTGGCAAACTGATTCTGAAGTTAATGCAGGAAGGTCCCAAGGAAGGCCAGGACATACCTGAAGAAAAAAAATGGGTTGTGGAAGCTTGCTTTACCAGAATCGAAACTTTTTATAGAGCTGTAGTAATTAAGATGCTAGTAATGGCACAAGAATACACAAATAGTCTTGATGGAATAGGATATATATTGCAGAAACAGGCCGTGTGGGGGCTCTTTTATATGCAAGAGAGGTGGCATTGTAAAATCTGGGAGAATGGATGGATTTTTCAATAACTGATTATCTACATGGGGAAGAAAAGGGAGACAGTTTCTATCTTACACCCAATGAAAACTGAATTCCAAATGGATCAAGGACTTAAATGTGAAAGACAGAATTTTAAAACTTTGGGAAGACAAAACGGATAATGTCTGCGATCTCAGAGTAGGGGAGGATTTAATCAAATAATCCAAAATATACATTGTATATAGGAAAAGATTAGAATTGTAAATATTTGTTCATTAAAAAATACCATTCAGAGAATGAAAAGACACGTCGCAAGCTGGAGTTGAGATATTTGCCATATGTAACACCGACAGGATTAATATCTGAAATATATAACGAACTACTGCAGTTAAAAAAGCAGAAGACAAATCTATCAATAGAAACATTGGCCAAAAGCACAAATAGGCTTTGACAGAAGAAACATGAAATGGCTAATAAATATGTGGAAAGATGCTCAACTACATTAGTAATCCTAGACAAGCAAATTAAAACGCACAGTGATTAAAACACTAGGTTTGCAAAGACTTAATATCTACAAAGTCAAGTGTTATATTGAAATTGTACTGGAGAATCCACATACTATGCTGAAAAGTATTCGGCACAAAACTATTTCCGTACGTTCACAATTCAGCAATCCCATCCTTGGATAGCATTGAATGTGCGTGCCTGCTTGTGTGTGTACATACACACTCACTGGTCATTTGTAGTGGGATATATGTACATCATGATCATAGCAGCATTGGGTTTTTTGCTTTTTTTTTTTTTTTAAGATTTTATTTATTTATTTGACAGACAGAGATCACAAGTAGGCAGAGAGGCAGGCAGAGAGATAGAGGAAGGGAAGCAGGCTCTCCACTGAGCAGAGAGCACGATGCGGGGCTCGATCCCAGGACTCTGGGATCATGACCTGAGCCGAAGGCAGAGGCTTTAACCCACTGAGCCACCCAGGTGCCCCATTTGCTTTTGTTTTTTAAACCTGGACAGAGCCTGCATGACTACCAGCAGAGAACCCCTAAATTATGGTATAGTCATCCAATGGAGTACTATATCCGTAAAAAAAAAACTAAACCACCAACATGATTAGGTCTCTAATGAAAGAAGCGACAGAAGAAACGGTATGATTTCATTCACATAAAATTCAAGTAAGAAAAATTAAATGGTGTATTATTTAGGGGGATATACAAACTGCATGGGGGACGAAAGGAAACAATCAACACAAAATTCAGGTAGTAGTTTCCTCAAAGGGAGTGAAAATGGTATAATTGGGAAGAGGCGTATAAAGGACATCAAAAATATTGTTTTCTCTCTTGAGGGTGGTTAGGGAACCAGCAGACTACTCTGTAAAGGGTCCAGTAGAAAATATGGCTTTGTAAGCCATACGGTCTTATAATTAGGGGACGGCAACCTTGTAGTTTACAGTCCGTAAACTGGTGGGTGTGGCTGTGTGCCAACAAAACTCTATTTACACAAATAGGCAGGCCAGACTTGGCCTTCAGGCTGTGGTTTGCCAACCATGAAGTTAGGGTGCTGGGTTTTGGATTCTTATGTTTTTTTCTTTTGAAAGTTGATTATATTATGTACATACTTTTATATGTATAGATATTTCAAAATTTTTGATAAGTTAAAAAAAAAAAGAAGATACCAAGCCCCTTCATCCTCAAATTTGACAATATAGGGGTAGAGGCAAAGGAATTCTTGTAGGAAGGTTAAGAATTACAATTACACGAGATTTGGCAATGGCCGTTCTTGAAACCAGAGACGGTGAAACAGCATCTTGGACTTATAGGGGAAAATGATCTTTCCTGAAATTCCATACATATCTACTGGACGCCCTCAGAAGAGAGTGGCATGAGCCCCTACCATACCTGTCACTTGCAGGAGGTCTCTGTTCCTCCACTCTGCTTCTCTGTTGTGGATGCACTGTCCGTCCTCTCCAGCGCCAACCACTCTGCTTATCCAGCTGACTTCATTCAACCAGTATTTTTCATGGCACTGCCTTAGGCACTGGGGTTACAACAGTCAACAAAATAGGCCAAACTCCCTGTCCTGAAGCCTACATTCTAATTCTAGTAGGTAGACCTTCAGTAAACTAGGTTAAGATAAATACCGTGGTACAGTAGCTAATGATGAGTACTAAGGAGTGTTAATAAAAGGAAGAAGGGAGACCGAATGGGGAGGGTGAGGTGGCAGGCATTGCGGTTTTAGATAGATGGTCAAGGAATGCCTTATTGAGACGGTGAGGCTTCAGTTTCCTTCTTGCTGCCATCAGGGAGTTCCTCCAGCAGTGAGCTCCTCTCTGCCGCATCAGTGTTTTCTTCCCTACTGGCCATTCTTTTCTTTCTTTTTTTTTTTTTTTAAAGATTTTATTTATTTATCTGGCAGACAGAGATCACAAGTAAGCAGAGAGGCAGGCAGAGAGAGAGAGAGGAGGAGGAAGTAGCCTCCTCGCTGAGCAGAGAGCCCGATGTGGGGCTCCATCCCAGGACCCCGGGATCACCACCTGAGCCAAAGGCAGAGGCTTTAACCCACTGAGCCACCCAGGCACACCCCTACTGGCCATTCTTACACGCTTGCTTACCTGGTATAATATCTCCCAGACTTAAAAACAAAACTTCCACATCCCCCTTTATCCCATTTTTATTCTCCCTTTTAGAACACAGTGTCTCAAGAGTTCTCTCTATTTACCATCTAATTGCTCCCCTCCCCTCTCCCCCGTGTTCTGTCAGGATTAAGCCCCGTCCTCTCCACTGAAACAGCTTTTGTTCAGGTCACCAATGACCTCATATCAAGTAAAATTAAAATGGGTTAGTTCTTATAAAACTCTTAGAGTCTGGCATAGTGTGTGTGGGTGTGTGTATTTATAATAAGTTACTAACGTCAGTAATGGGAAGTCAAATATTGTTTAAAATTTAAACTCAAGAAATTTTTTCTTGTTATTTGTTATTTAGAAATAAGGAGATAGATACTATTGTTGTTATTTTATTTATTGTTGCTATTTAGAAATAAGGAGATAGATGCTGTGTTGAATGTGATTAGTATGAATTCAGGTTAAGGACTGCTGCCCTGTATCCCTTTGACTTAAACTTTTTTTTAAAACAATTGATTTTTAACTGTGTTCTGCATTTTACTGATTGATGGTAGAAACGTTTTTAGGAAGGGGCAGAGGTCTCCTTCTATCTCTCATGTGATCAGCATCCTGATGTTTAATTTCTCTGGGGATTAAATAGCTGAGCAGACTTCAGTTTTATCCAAGCCTTTCTCCAGTTTCAGAATTGAACATTTTCTAATTATTGCATTTTATTTCCTCAGTAGTGGCTTTTTATAATCTTTTCAATGGGGGGGGGGTGTAAAGGTTATTTTAATAGCCTGAGGTTTCTGATGACCCTCTCTTGACGAACCCAGATGTGGCCTATCATACTTTGGCAAACCCCATTTTTCTCAATTTTCTTTGATAAGATGTGGGCTTGATGCTCCTCAGGACCATCAAGCATCTGAAAGATAAAAGCCGTCAAACACTCCAGAGCCGTTTTCTATAAAGATGACTATGTCGATAGAGACAAGCCCAGCAGTATTTAGTTCAGAGTCAGGTAATATTCATTTCAGGCTTTCTTGGTCAATAATATGATATTCTGTATAAGAAAAAATGTGAGTTTTTGTTCTCTTTGCTCAGTTAATGTATATTGATTGTTTTTCCTTTATAAATGATAAATAGGGAAGGCTTAACTAAATCTTGTTCTCTCATGTAAATACTTCACTGTGATCTCTTCTAGCGCAAAAGCCCCATTTTTCTTCCAGATTTTTTATAACTAAGTTTAACTCATGTTGCTTTTTGCTAATTCTTTTGGGTAGCAGGTAGGTCTAAAATGAGACCTTTATGGAGATGATCTCTTATAATTCCAACAGCAGTCCTAGAAGATCAATATTATCCCCATTTTGCAGAATAGCTCATCTACGCTGAGAGACGGAGTAAGCTGACAAAGGTCATGTCCTAGTTGGGAGAGGCAAACGTCAGGTGGGTCACTGTGATACAGTGTGGCTTCAGGAAGAAACCACCGGGAGAATTACATATACAGACGAAACATAGTCCCTTCAAAGTGCTTGCCTTGGGGATCAGGTTATGTGTATTGGGTCTCACCTCAAACTATTGTCAGAACCCGTGCGTGGGAACTGTCAAAGTAGCCAGAAGCACGTGGTTAAAAATATCCATCCTACTGAGGGAGTTTGTGAATTCTCTTAGCCAAAAAGATTGTCTGAGCCAAGTCTGGAGGATAAGGAGCCTGATGGAGCTGAGTAATACTGGTTTGAGTCCTGATGGTATAGTACTTAGAGGAGCTTCTTGGGTAGCTTGTAAATAGTTCCAAGACTTGCCAAAGAGGTGTGTTGACTGTACCCGTGGCCTAAGTATTGGGGTGCCCTCCTTTTGATTCATAGCCTGTATTTTATATGGTCCCCAGTTCTCCCTCACACCCTGTGAAAATTATTTTAAGTTAACCTTTTTGAACTACCTACTATGTGCCTGGCTTTGTGCTTATCATATATGTGGGTGTTCATGACTGTTTACAGCAACCCTCGGAGCTGGTTGGTTTTATCCTCCTTTGGTAGATGAGAATATTTGGCACTGGGAGAGCTGAAATGCCTTGTCGAAGATGGGATCAAAACCCATTGCCTTTGCACATTCAAAGCTTTTTATTTTGGATTTCGTGAGCACTTACTCTGTGCCTGGCACCACTCGGCACCAGGGGAACAGAAGGCCTCAATCTGAATTTCTCACTGACACACTCACCCTATTAGGCAAAGGCCTGTTTCCATGAGCACTGCTCGGATTCAGCCCACTCTGACTGCGGGTGGTTAGATCCGCCTTTCTACGAGCCTCACCCCTGCCATTCCCTTGCCATGAGCACAGCCTTAGTGGGTCAGTGGGGCATAGCTTCCCCAACTCATTGTGGCTTCCGGGCTCATGTACTGCAGTTCCTTCCAGCCCCCGGGCATCATGGCCTTAATCGCTCCTTTTCTAATTTAGAGGTAGTGCAAGAAGTTCTGTAAAATGAGAATATCCCGTAAATGGCATATTTACTTTCCAAGAGAGTGTATATTTGTTTTCGTTAGTGGATGCTTTTAAAAAACATGTTCTGAGGAAGGAGGCACAGTTTAGTGGCAAGACCACTACCCAATTAATTGAGCTCCCACACCTAATTATTGATGTAGTACCCATAACTGTGAAAAGAACTGTGACTTTTCCGATAGTACCTCATTTAGGGAAGGAAAAAAAATAAATAAAAACAACTAATACCTTCTCCCTGTCACTTTCTTCCTAAGGATTAGGCCCAGACAACGTGGGGGATACCGAGTATGGGTGTGAAGGGATGGGGATGAGTGCCCTGCCAACCTCGCCCCACTTCGGTCCCACCCACTCCCACTAAGAGCCTGCATTATCTCGGCACCACCTGGTCTTGTCACCTAAGAAGGGCCGGGTTGTGCCCTATGCGGGTTTTCAGATTTGGTTTCGTTTTCACTTCTTTCCTGATGAGCTCCACCTGTTCATGCCTATGCCAGCCTGTGTCACGGGAAGTGCACCCAAGTGACGTGTGTCAAGCTTTCCCAGCTCTTCTGGACTAGAAGTAACTAATCCCGTTTTGCCTATCTGCCGCCCTCAAAGCAGAGATGAGAGCGGCAGTTTAAGAAGGTTGGAAATACTGGACCGGAGCCAGGGCCTCTTTGCCTGCACACTCCACTCTGCATGTTCCAGCCGTAGGAACAAACTGCATTATTTTGTTTCAAACTGTGCTCAAGGGAAGCCAAGACCTTGTAACTGGAAACTTACCAAACAGAGAATTCTAAGACTAAATTTAGTGTTCTATTTAAAAAATAAAATAAATCGAACATTTTGTTTGTTCATCTTTTATATGTTAAAAAAGAGAGATTAACCTAGTTCACACTAACAACCCAAGAGGAGTATTCAAAGAAGTGAGAAGAAAACTAATCCTCTTGGTGAAGAGGGAAATCCTTAACAAAATGTAATGAAGGGGCATGAAAGACAGACTCTGCAGCCAAACTTTCAAACTTTCAAATAGGGTAGCCTCTCTGATCTTTATCACCTAAAATTTTATTGTGGCTCAGAGAATATTAAAAACTTAGAGATGAAAGGAACTTCCATCGGCAGGAAATACGAGAAAAGACTGGGAGGTTTGACTTATGTCGTTTTTTCTCTGGTCTTGGAGTGTAAATACAATTAACTGCTTTTTGAACAATGTTCTTCATTTGATTATGTGTGAGCTTGTTTTCTCCTGTTTGTGTTGAACTGCATCTAGAATGACAAGCCTTGAGATGTTATAGAGGCTCTGTAATATAAACAGCATCAACAGTTTAATTGGCGATATTTTGAAAATTGTGATTTCAACCAGCCAAGGTTTCCCTAACTAGTTCTTGCCCTTCCTCTCCTGCTTCTGCTCCCTTTGCTTCAGTGAGCATTAATAAGCACCTGTTTTGGACTAGACATGGGATTCAGACTGCTGGTGATCCCCAAATGCTGATCCGTGGGCTATCTGTGTTAGGATGACCCAGAGAACTTGTTAAAAATCCAGGTTTGGGGGCGTCACCTCCAAACTTTCTGGTTCAAAAGGTCTAGCATGAAAACCACAAAAAGTCTATTTTTTTAAGGTTCCTTAAATGATTAATCTATACCCAGATTCAGAAACAGTGAATAAACTGTTCTGTAAGACAAAAACAATTATTTCTTCTTTGATTACTGTTATTTTGCATCATTAGACTAATTTTCATTTTGAGACTACATAATGGAGCCTGATTGAATTTATTTAGAAGACAGGACCGCAGGCTAGCACTAAAAAATGCGTTGACTCCATGTTTCTCTTTAGGAGAGTTTTGATTTTGGCACTGGCTAGTCAGGGATCAGGCAGAGCTAAGTATAATCTGGGTAAGCTCTCAATAATGTTGGTTGCTGATGCGGTCCACCGTTGTAATTCGGGATGCATGGGTATAAAGAGAACAAGGTGACAGTTCTTTTTAGCCATTGCACTGAGAATGTGGTAAAGAATCTTACGTATTATTTTAGTGGTGTGGTCAGTTTGTGAAATAGTATATTCTTTAGGATATAGGACTGATTATAGCTTATTTTTATGTGACTCTCAGGAATCAAATCTCTACCAAAAAGCACTAATGGTAATATTCAAGTCACCAATGTCTTCATATGCTTGAAAAGCCCTAAATGGCATCCACGTTGGCAGATGTCATGTGGATTTTATTAAAGAAATTTGAGCACCTACTAGGTGCTAAGTCAGCAAGAATAAGGACCTATGTTCCTGCGGTTTCTGTAGGCTGAAAGTGTGGTCACTTTGGTGAACCATAGCATGATGTAAGATTAGGCTCTGCTGTTAGGTTGGTACAGATCTTAGGAAAACTCACATTTTTTTCTCTTTTGCTATCTTGATAGCTCTGTGGTCTGCCAACTAGATGATTCAGCCGATCATGCTGGTGATCTTTTCCCAAGAGGAAGGACAGCAGGGCTGCGCGAAGAGAGTACCAGACTTCAAGTCAGGATGCTTTTGTTCACGGCCTACCTTTATGCTCAATCCTCCCTAGCCATCTGGTTTTGGGCAACTTACTTGGATTTTTTTTAATCTTTCTGTCCTCTTGTGTAAAAATGGGGATAAGTATTAAGTGGTTGTCGACGTGAAAGCACATCGCCCAGTGCTAAGCACACACTGCTTGGTCAGCAGAGGTTAGTTGACTTGGAAGGTCAGTGAACCCTGATTTGACTTTCAGAAGCAAAGAGGGCTTTCGAGATCCCGGAAGTGTTGCGAAGTTCCGATTAGTATAACTGGGGATAGTAGGTGGTGAATGAATCCAGGCAACAAAGGATAGTCATGGCAACTCCTAGGAGGTTTTCCACACCCACCCACTTCTCATTAGTCACTCAGCCATTGACCAAATTGTCATGTCTTGTTCAAGTCTCCGTGGTCATGACTGCATAGAGGTTGAGTGGCCTAAGAATTTGCTGTGTGTACTTGACCTAGCGTTACCACCTCACCACACTCCTGGAGAGGAGGTCTAGCAGCTTCCTGTCTTCATCCTTCCAGACTCTGCTCTGATGTCTCTCTCGCTCGCTCTAGGAAGCAGGCCTGATTCTTGCCCCAGGCAGAATTAATGACTCCTTTATGTGCTAACACAGTTGAACCTCTGTTATACCCTCTCTTTCATAATGCCTTTGTGTTGAAGTTGATTGCATTTTGATCTTTCTATTTTAAATTGCTTGAGGACATGGCTTGTACACAGAGTGGATTCTCGGTAATAGTCCGATTAATACAGATCCCAGCACAGAGGCCGTTTCCTGTGAGCTAAGAACACAGACCCCAGGGCTAGACTCCCTGGATTCATCTCCTAGCTCTGCCACTAGCTCTGTGACCTTGCATGAGGTCTTTAAATATGTAGTCACCTTGGTTTCCTCATCTGTAAAGTGGAGACAGTAGTGTTACCTACCTTACAGGGCTGTCTTGAAGATTAAGTGAGTAAACACATAGAAGCATTTCGAACAGTGCTTGCAGTAGTAAATGCGAAGTGGTCAAGGTGGTGGCTTTGTTACAGCTTCAGTCTTTCTGCATTTACTGGTATTTTCTAAGGTTGGATTTGCCTGAAAAAATGCTACAGGGAAGATTTCTGCCCCCATGCCTTCAAATCCAGTGAGTCCTACTACCTGACGTTTCCTGTTTCTTCGTGTACGGTTGGATACCCGACAGATAGGTTCTCCTGATTCCACGTTCGGTGATGCTACTATTTTTAAGATTTTTTTTAAGAGAGAGTGTGTGCGCCGGGGCAGGGGTGGGGGGTGAGGCAGAAGAGAGGGAGAGAGTCTTTTTTTTAAGATTTTTTTTTTTTTATTTAGTTATTTGACAGAGAGAGATCACAAGTAGACAGAGAAGCAGGCAGAGAGAGAGAGAGGGAAACAGGCTCCCCGCTGAGCAGAGAGCCCGATGCGGGACTCGATCCCAGGACCCTGAGATCATGACCTGAGCCGAAGGCAGCGGCTTAACCCACTGAGCCACCCAGGCGCCCCGAGAGGGAGAGAGTCTTAAGCAGACTCCACGCTGAGTGCAGAGCCGGACTCAGGGCTCAATCGCGTGACATCCTGACCTGAGCCAACGCCAAGAGTTGGGTGCTTAACCCGACTGCGCCACACAGGCGCTCCTACGCTGTCTTTCCTTTTAAAAAATACAATTCTTTATTAAAGCAGCAGTGTAAGTTAGCTAAACATAAATTATGATCTTAGAAATATTTCCAAAGAACTATTAATATCCACTTACACAGAACTTGAGGTGGCTGATAGATTTCTTTTTGAGGGGACACCTGTGTGGCTCAGTGGGTTAAGCCTCTGTGTTCAGCTCTGGTCATGATCCCAGGGTCCTGGGGTCAAGCCCTGCGTCGGGAATCTCTGCTCAGCAGGGTGCCTGCTTCCCTCCCTCTCTCTGCCTGCCTCTCTGCCTACTTGTGATCTCTCTCTCTCTCTGTCAAATAAATAAATAAAATCTTTTAAAAAAATTTCTTTTTGAGTGCCATCTTGGATCCATTGACAATGGTCGCACGTTCGGAAGAATCTTCAGGCCATGTCCTGACTCCACAGTTAATAGTATCTGTCACAGGCACAGAATGGAGGAGTGACAGCACCTTGCTGTCCCTGTATTAAAATGAATTATCA
Source organism: Meles meles (assembly GCF_922984935.1). NCBI lineage: Eukaryota > Metazoa > Chordata > Mammalia > Carnivora > Mustelidae > Meles > Meles meles. The sequence continues at coordinate 11,028,889 of NC_060076.1, forward strand.
ATCTCAATGTAACTTTGCCTTTTTCTCTTTCATCTTAAAGAAAAGGCTTCGCTCTCCTCCCTCTCGGTCCTGTGGGCTTATTTACATTACAGTGTGCCATTCCATCCTTTCTGCCTCTGCTTTGGAAGTGAGAGCTTTTCTCTGGCAGTTTTAGGTGCTTTGATACTTTGCAATGTCAGATCTTGGCACAAAAGCTTGTTGCCCTGGCTAATAACTTACTCTAATTACTTTACCTAGTAGGTCACTTTTTAAAAAAGAAAAGAGAGAAGTGATTAAGCAGGTGATCTCCTGAGAAAGCTTCCTGTTGACTAGATGATCTTGCCCTTAGAGGAAGGTGCTCTGCTCTACTTCATGTTGGTGCACTAGATTTTTTTTTTCTTTCTCTTCCCTTTCCCCAGTGGATAGTCTCCCATCCAAGTACTAACCAGGCCCGACTCTGCTTAGCTTCCAAGATCAGACAAGATCGGTTGCGTTCAGGGTGGTATGGCCATAGACTCCCCAGTGGATAGTGGAGAAGCAAGAGGTAGGATGTGTTCCATCCAACTAAGTGAAACTACTGGAAGAAAGATTGCCCCCACTCCCTACAAAAAAACCCAAAACAAACCAAAACAAAAAACCCTGAAAAACAAAACTTAAGAAGCATTACATTTTGGCTTCTAAGAAAAGCAGGACATTCTTTGCTCTTTTCCTTCTTTCCACCCACATGTCTGGCATCTGTCTAGACCAGCTGAAGGTCTTTGATTTCTAAGGCTTTATAAATTGTCTTTCTGTTAAAGCATCTTTGATAGTTTCTTAAAAGCCAACTCTTCCCTCACTAAATATAGTAAACAGAATTTGATCAGAGCTGAACCATTTATAATGAAAAGGTTTTTCTCATACCCTTGGAAGGGTTAAGTAGATTAACTTTTGTAGCCCCTGCGGGAAAAAAAAAAAACAAACCTTTTTGTTGATCTCATAGTGGGTTTGCTATTTGAGAGTAAGTAAAAATCAAAAAATCAGCAACACTGTTTGAATTATGAGCCGTTTATTCCTTGATGATTATAAACATGGTTTATAATCAAATAAAAGAATTTAGTTCACAAACTGAGAGAGCTAAGAACTTCTACAAGACACACAACATTTTCTGCAACTGTTCTACTTAGGGTGATTCATGGTTGAAATGCATGGACTTAAGAATGACCTGTCTTTAAAGCTAGTAATCAGGTATTCTTTCTGTACTCTTTGTTTTTATCAATTTCCTGGTGTTTGGCCTCAGAGGGGAAAGCAAAATTCTGCCTGGAACTAAGCCTGTGATGAAGCAGGCGTCAGTTTGATCTTTCAGCATCCTGAGTTCTAGGATGTGAAGAATGACTGTGACCATCTGATTTTTCCTTTAGAACTTGGAATCTCAGTCCCTTTTAGAAATGTACAGCTTCTAATTGTGACCTCTTAAGCAATTACAATTTGTTAACTGTCTGGTAATCTTGTCTCCCATTCCTCATGGTGTTAAGCTGGAGGCATTCTTACATTCCCCAACGATTGCCCAGCGCCTGCTCTGTGTCAAGCGTAGTGAGATAGGGGAAATCAAACGTGGTCTGCGTCCTTAAGGAGCTCACATCTTTAGTTTCATGCTCCCTGGTCTCCTCAGATCATCTACCTCTGAGATACCCTGAGTGTTGGGGGCCAAGCACTGAGGAAGGCTGTGCCTTCCACAGTCTCGGGTTAGGCCTGCAGCGGCTGACGGGGGTAGCCAAGGTAGCCCAGGCATTCCAGGTTAGCCCCTGTAACTGCAGACCTGAAAAAGTAAGACGAGCTTTGAGACAGGCCCTGTTTTACTTATACTTAGCGTAGCTGAAGAAGGTGAGCTGGGGTACAGGAGGCACATTCTTCACGTCAAAGGATGGGAATTCCTCTAGATCAGAAATTGTCAAAGCTGAAAGAGGGCACAGAGATGACGGGGTCCTACTCCTCCTTTTCCCTGTGGGTGAACATGAGACTCAGGAGAGGAAGCGGCTTGCTCAGATCAAAAAGAGACTTAATGGCAACTCCATGGAAGTATATGAAAGGAAAAATGACAGAAAGCCAGACTTTGAAATCGGTGGGCCAGATTGGGGAGTAAGCCTTCCCGCTTGACCAAAAATCATTATGCCCTTGTCTAGAATTTCCAGTGGATTAAAGACCATACAGCACCCCAGTTAAGGGTAACTAACCCCCAGGAAATGATCAGATCTGTGTTTGTTTTAGAAATGAATATTTTTCTTTTTTAAGAAAAATTTTTCAATTTTCAATATTCAAGAAATATTCAAATATTCAAGAAATATTTTTCAATTTTAATTGGTATTTTGCCCCAGGTATTTGGTCATCTAACATCAAGGCAGACGTATTTCCACGTAATTTGGCTGTGCTGGTAGGAACAGTATGTCACCCAGTTCAGGCTCCTCGGCACGGGGTATAGGCAAAGGCTAGGCAGTCAAAAATGTTTTTAGTTAATTTACGCATTGTGGAAATGCAGTGGCCATTATAGTCTGACCGACCTGGATGTGAGTCCCAGTTCTGTCACCGACGAGCTATGTGGCTTTGGGCAAAGTTATTTCACCTTTGAGGCTGATTCTGCGTCTGTGAAGTATGGTGATGAGTGTACACGTATGTAAACATGCACGCTTCGTAAGCAATGCTTTTCAGAGTCCTAAACCCTTCACATAGTGCCTGGAGCATATACTGTGGGGATTCCTTGGGGTTTTGTATTTGTTTTTTGTTTTGTTTTGTTTTAAAGGTTTTTATTTATTTATTTGACAGAGATCACAAGTAGGCAGAGAAGCAGGCAGAGAGAGAGGAGGAAGTAGGCTCCCTGCCGAGCAGAGAGCCTGATGCGGGGCTCAATCCCAGAACCCTGGGATCATGACCTGAGCTGAAGGCAGAGGCTTTAACCCTCTGAGCCACCCAGGCACCCCTGTTTTTTGTTTTGTTTTAAGGGGAGAGTCTTTTCTTTCATGTTAAACTGCAGAGCTGCAGTTAGAAATCAGCCAATCTATGATTGTGGCTCTCTGGGCATTATATCTGAGAACTACCTTGAACTAAGAAAAAATACACACACACACACGCACACACACAGAGCGTCTTCGTGATATTTCCAGCTCTGTCATTGGTCCCTATCCCTGTCCTATCCCTGTTGCCTTATTTCTTTCTCTCTCTTTGCCTCAAAGAAAACTAATGGAGCCATGCAGAAAGCTCCAAGATAGAACTGACCTTGTGCACCTTTAATTGAGGACAGAATTCGCTAAAAGTGCGTCTAGAAACCCACCAGTGGTTTACTTTACAATCTGTGTCCTGGCTAGACTGGCTGTTGGCTGTGTAATTTGTCTAGTTTTGTCTGGAGTCTTAGACTATTCAGCTGCTTCAGGGCAAAATCTTTTGGGGTGTCATTAAATGGGATTGATAATTGGCTTCTGATGAATATTCATTGTGACTAATGACTTTGGGCAAATTTTACACATACTATCTTTCTATTCTCCCACTGAGTGAGATTTTGATAGGATCATTTTCTTCAACTTGCACTTCAATTAGATACTCACAATACCCCTTTGTTGACTATAATCCAAACTGTATACTTTCATTACTTTAAAATTTTGTATTCTGTAAGGAATGAGCATAGGCCTTTAAAAGCCTTATTTTACAAATGGAGTTGGCCTTAGAATTGTTTTTAAAATAAGTGGCTAATGATAATTTGTGGGATATAGCATTATTTCTGATTAAGCACAGATAAATCATAACACTTTTGTTGTGGTTGACTCACCAGTATTCCTAAATAACGATGTACATCGTTTTGCATTTTAGAAAAGAGCCAAACAATTCTCTTTTTTGTTTGTTTGTTTGTTTGTTTATTTGTTTGTTTTCTTAACCAAATGGATAAATGCATTTTACTCCAATTACAGAGATTTGGCTTTTAGGAAACCCCCAATGAAGATGATGATAGAGCACCTTTAAAAATATTTGATTTTTATAAGGGATAGGTAATTTTAAAATCTTGGTGTTTAGCTTTTAGGTCTTTTGAGGGAAAGGAGACATGAAAAGAACATTGTCTGGAGATAGGATCTCTGCCGCTTTATTGCTTGAAATAGAATTTGACTCAAACCAATTCAAGCTAAAAAGAGGGAAGTAATCAAGTTCTGTCTCAACCAGGAACATTCTATTGAATGACTTTTCCAAAGAGAATTACAAATGAATTCATGTGATGAGGACATCTTATATTTGTACAGCACCTTAGAGATTTTAAAATGCTTTTACTTATTTATTTGATGTGTTGTAGAGTTACAGAATAGACGTATTATTGAAGGAAAGAAAGAGAAAGAGAGAGGGAATCCATTAATATGATTTCCCAAAAGTGGCATATTTGTGTGTCTAAGCTTGCCATTATTGTTTTGGAATGTGAGTTATATACCCCACTCTGTGAGACTCAGGAAAATGTTAGTCCAATAGTTAAAAGCCAGGCCACTATCTTTATATTGTGAATATATTGTAAGTAGGAATTATTTTTTATTTATGGAAGAAACGTTGCGTTGATTTGCACTTAATAGGTGCTGTGCCACTGAGAACATGGAGAGGAAGAGAGGCAGGGTATCACTTTACAGAGAGAGGACAAACTTGCAGACCAGGTATAATCCCATTAATAATGGGGACTCATGCCCAAAAGCGCCATGCGAGGAAAGTAGTGCTTTCACAGAGACCCAAAGGAGGAGGAGTTTGCCAGGGGCACAGACCTGGGAAAGGAGTACCTAGCTACTCCCAAGTCTGAAATGATTTATTCAAAGGAGCTTGGAGAAGACAGTAGAGACTGTGGCCAGAGACACTGCTCTATGGGTAGACGGAAGCTGGTGAAGACATGCCTGCTCCACACATGGCCCCAGAGACTTCCGAGGAGGATGTGACATGACGGGACCTGCACTTCAGTCTGAGTCCTTTGGCAGCCAGTTAAAAGATGAGCAGGAAGAAGTGGGGCCCAAAGCCAGGGTAACCCTCCAGCCTCCCTTCAGGGTGCCGTTGGAGTGAAGTTGGTTCATTTTCTCCTCATTCGACACCAGCAAAGATTTTTCATCTCTTCTAACCCTGAAGAGATGAGTCGTGTAAAATATGACAGCCTTCTTTATATGGAATCCTACCGAAATGACTTGAGAAGGGATGGATTAAACCTACCAGCCTTGGCAGAATCTCTGGGAACAACTCTTGAGAGCTTGCTGGTCAGCCCCTGTTCATGACATGTACCTGATTTAAAGAACAGGGTCTGGAGGGAGAAGAAGGGGGAAGAAAGAAAGTAGCAGCCGTGGATTTCATACACAGCTCTCACAACTGGGAAACATCAGCAGAATATCCAATTTAAAGCTGTTCATGTTACACTAACCTCTGGGATTCTTTTAACTGGGCCTTGGCACGTCACTCTTTCGCCACGTAAATGTCCTTCTGTCAGCAAAGGCCAGTTAACAGCTTCCAAGAGAAGCAAAGTCCTCATGGGAACAGGCTTCCCAGAAACCAAAGAAACATTAAAGAAAAAAGGCAGAAAGAAACATGTGTTGTTGGCTTTTGTCACTTCATAGCCCTATCTCCAAAGGTGTTGGGGTTTTTTTTTTCCTTCTTTCACTATATTGAATTGTGTAGCAATTTTATTCCATTATATCTCTGTCCCTAATTTTTTAATTACATCAAATCCTGATATGATGTGTCTAGCTCTTAAGAAAAAGAAGGAATATGAAATAGGGGCATGTCAAAAGAAGAGGGAGAGGAAGGATTAATCAGTAAACAGTGCTGGGGCAATTGATTAACTATGTGGAAAAAATAAATTCTCACCTCTGTCCTTAAACCTAAATTAATTCCAGATGGATTAAAGAGTTAAATGCTGGGGAAGAATTTGGAGGACGTTTGTAGTATAACAGCAGTAGAAACCATCGTGAAGGATGAGATTTGTCTGTGAAATTATTTAAACCTTCTCTTCCCCAGCCCCCAAATTCAAAGGAGATTGTAGAAGGATTAGTTATTTTCAGAAATATTACAGAGCATTACTATCCTTCGTAAATATCCAGTGTTCACTTATAAATCACTTTTAAAAAATACTAATACTCATTATGGATTACGACTATGAACAGACCATTTACCTATGAAATAGAACCAAGAAACATGACAAGCTGTTAAGCTTTAGACATGATTGGAGGGGTAAAAATAAAATCCAAACAGATACACTTCCAAAGCTACTAACTTGACTGCAGTTCTTAGCCCCGGTGAGCTGTGGAGAAGACATTCTAGGGCATGGCTGCGGGAGTGTAAAGAGCCTCCATCCTTTATTATATTAATACATTTATTATATTTAAACTACAGTTGTTATCTCTGAATGTTCCATCTAGGAACCATGTCTGAAAATTATTGACATGATCTGATTATATAACGTGATGTCGGGAGAGTGGTTAATACACTGAGGGGAATTCACTGAGTGTCATTAAAAGATATGTTTTCTAGGAATATTTAAGGATGTGGGAAAATGCCAGCAAATAAACATGAACTTTAAAAGAAGGCAAATGAGCAGTGTATTTACAGTAACCCTAATTTTATTAGAAAAGAGAATAAAAGTGCTTTGTTTGTGATTCCCCAGAATATCCATTTATCTTCAGGTGGCGAAAGACTTTTGTTTTCTTCTGCCCCTTTTCCATTTTCTAAAATCGCTAGTGTCATCCTGCGTTAGCTTTGTTATCAGGGTGGAGAGGAAGCTTTCTTAGGAAAAGCAAGCTCATGGGGCACCTGGCTGGCTCACTGGGTTAACCCTTTGACTTCAGCTCGGGTCATGATCTCAGGGTCCTGGGATCGAGCCCCACATTGGGCTCTCTGCTCAGTGGGGAACCTGCTTCCTCCTCTCTCTCTGCCTGTCTCTCTGCCTCCTTGTGATCTTTCTCTCTGTCAAATAAATAAATAAATAAAATCCTTAAAAAAAAAAAAAAAAGGAAAAGCAAGCTCTTGCTAAATTTCAATTTGAGTGGTTGAGGTAACTTACAATTTTTAAAATGTGGAGAAGTAGGTACTGAATTTTTTTTTTAAGATTTTTATTTATTTATTTGACAGACAGAGATCACAAATAGGCAGAGAGGCAGGCAGAGAGAGAAGAAGGGAAGCAGGCTTCCCTCTGAGCAGAGAGCCGGATGTGGGGCTCCATCCCAGGACCCTGGGATCGTGACCTGAGCTGAAGGCAGAGGCTTTAACCCACTGAGCCACCCAGGTGCCCCAGTAGGTACTGAATTTTATTGCTCATCTCCAGTGAGCGCATCGCCTCCCATGGATTTTGTAGCTCTGAAGCTCTCATTTGCTTGTGTTACAGCTGACCGCCTGCATCCACGGGGCCGCCGCCATGCTGTACCCCATGTTCTGGCAACACGTGTACATCCCCGTCCTGCCTCCGCACCTGTTGGACTACTGCTGGTAAGGCTGCCGCTCCCCCCGTCCCCTGCTTTTCCTTCCCCAGCACCCGACGAGGATGTTAGGGCCGTCCCTTGTAATGCAGTTGCTGACTAACCGGAAACTCCTAACTTTGGAATGACATGAATTTTAGACCAGGCGATCGATCGCATGGCTCTTTGGTTTCCAAATGACTTTCAGCTATGCTGTGGCGTTCTTCCGAGTGCAAGGCAGTGGACCTTTTCCCATGGCTCACTTCAGAGAGACCAAAGCACCAGGCAGTGGTGTGTTTTCGTTTTGTTTTTTTTTTCCTTTTCCCCCCCAAGATGCATTGGAGCCTGGTGAGAACAGTTGGGGTCCCCAGGTCTTCAGGTTTCAGCCATACCCTGACACATTCTGTAGGACTCCTTTCCAGCTGCGGTTTGGGCGCACAGGCCAGACTTCAGAGCCCTCTGCGGTTTTTTGTTTTTGTTTTTGTTTTTTTTTTTTTTTTTTTTTGTGGAGAGTTTCACTGTCCAGGGACATGTATTTTAGCGAAAGGCAGGCGGGCAGGTTTTAGAGTCAGCTCTGCCACCTTGGGCAAGTCACCTGGCTTAAGACTCTATTTCCTCATCTGCAAAGTGGAGTCCGGCGGTATGTACTATATGAAGAGAAATGATTCAGCAGACGAAGGGACACAATGTAGAAAAGCTGGTTCATGGTAGGGGCTCAGTAAATGTTTCCGCAGATACATTGTCACCCTCTGTCCTCGATAGATTACCAAGAAAGACTGTCTGTGTAACGGATTTGGATCTGTTTTCCTTCTGAATAATTTCTTTCTCCAGCATAATGTGATTAAAGACATTGTCTCCAGACAGCTCAAGTCAGCAGACGTTGATAAGGGAGCACTATATGTATGTAGGAAAAGGTACTGCCTGCCAGAAACTAAGAAATTCAGGAGAAAGGGACCCACGGAGGGGTCACAGCACTGTCACTTAAAAACTGATGATTTTAGGACATTTACGATCAGGTCAGTCATAGTGTTTGCTGGGATCTTCCAGCCCATTTTGCAGTCCTGTCACTGAAAAGGTTTACTAAAGTAGTCAGATTGTGCTGGGAGCTTAAAGGTGTTCTGCAGTACTCCTAATCTGTGTTGGGCTCACTCTCATCCCAAGAAGCCATGTGTGCAACCAAGATGTAGCTCAGGGCCATCGGGGGAAATCAGTGGCCCTCTCCAGCGCATAGCACTAAGTGGATCAGCTTATTTCTCTCTCAATTATGTATCTTTCTTATCAAGGTAACTGTTTTTATCCGTGCCTTTCTCCCACTTAATGAAATTAAGGAACTCTTCCTCTGCTCAGACTTGCTGCTTCCTTTTGAGCTTCTAAACCGACTGTCTTGGCTTTTTCCATGCTGCCATGTGTCTCTAAGGAGAGGGCCATGTTTGCTCTCCAGTAGTGTTCGTTGTTGATTAAATGAAAGACTGGGGGTGGGGGCTGGGCAGAGGAGGACACTGACACTCAGGAAGAAAGAGAGAGGGAGCGGGGAGGGGGAAGGAGGACAAAGGTGGAGGAGGATAGTGAGAGGAATAGATGGAAAAGGTAGAAAGGGGACATATGTTCCTAAGACAGACTCACGCAGTAATTCCCAATCCTCTCAGCACATTGAAGCCTGCTGCCATCACTCCCCTCAGCCCCCACCGACACAGAAGACTCTCATAGGCATCTACCCTTACACAGACACGTGGCCCCCATACTCACACACACACACACACACTGACACAGGTCCCTTCCCTATGCACATGTCTCTGATGTCCCCGCGGAGAGACACCCCCCGTACACCTCACCCCAGACATGTGCTTTAAGAGAAAACCTTAGAGTTCTCCCTGGAGGAGACGCTCTTGTGTGTCCTTTTTTTTTTTTTTTTTAAGATTTTATTTATTTATTTGAGAGAGAGAGAGCACCCAAGCAGGGGGAGTGGCAGGCAGAGGGAAAAGCTGGCTCCCTGCTGAGCAAGGAGCTGGAGGCAGGACTTGATCCCAGGACTCTGGGATCATGACCTGAGCTGAAGGCAGATGCTTAACTGACTGAGCCACTCAGGTGCCCCGCACCTGTGTGTCCTGATGCTAAGCTTCAGATGGGAGCACAAACAGGCTTCTGTGTGCAGGAATTGGCAGAGTCCTTGTAGTTCCTCTGCCTCCCAAATAGTACAACTTTATTCTTCTATTATTTCGAAAGCTTTGGTTGCTAAATTGTCAGCTAGCTTGAAACTGGCAGCTTCCATTTCCAGAACTGTACAGAGAGAAAGGCTTTGTCAGCTTCGGTGGTAACAATAGCTGCCAGTGTTGAAGATCTCTGATGCCCCAGTCTGTGATCTCACTTAATTCTTCTAGCAGCCCTGTGAGGCCCATAGTATTAGCTCCATTTCACAGATCAGGAAACCAAGGCCCCAAGAGGTTTAGTAACTTATTCTGGTGTAAATACCACGTACTGTATGCTTCTGTTTTTATAAAAACAAACATTATATGTGTCCATGAGACAGAAAAATGTGTGTGTAGATGTGTGTATACATACGTAGATGTATCTGTGTGTGTATATGTACACACACACACACAGGCAGAGATCTAAGAGGAAACACACCACAGTGTTAGCAGGGATTTGTAATGGAGAGGAGGGGGAGGAACTCGGTGTGGTTTTTATTTTTATTTTGTTTTATGTTATTCTGTTTCTGCAATGAAAACGTATGGTTTCTATACTTGAAAAGTTTCATTTTAAAAAGAAATTAGTATTTATTCTAGCCATTTGTTCTTTCCAGCCCTCCTTTCTTGTTTGCTTAAAGGATTTATTGGCTGTTTTGCGCTTCCCTGTGGAAGGTGATCTAAGGTCCTCTTTCTGACTTCCTCTCTAACTCCAGCCCTCTTGTGAGCTGTGTCACCAGCCTGCCCGGGAGCAGTGATGCTGGCAGGTCTACCTTAGAAGGGAAGACTTGACAATGAAGACTCCCAAGCTCTTGTCCAAAAAACTCAAAGCTCAGACTTGCATTTTTCAGAGCCTGAGCGGGTTCTGTGATTAGGCTCCATCTTGGAAGTTTCTGTGTACATGACAGCAGTTCTTCTCCTGGTCTCTTGTTTTCATGAAAGAACTTTCTTGACATTTGACCAAAGGATGATTATAGGCTAGTGGAGATTGGTATCTGTTTATTAACTACAACATGTTAGGAATGTGGAAATAAAAGACCCTGAGAGAAAAAAAAACCCAGATCTTCCATTCAAGGCTTGATTTGATCACCTTCAGCCTGCTACCAACTGCTTTGGTCAGAAACTACAAATGTCATGAAATTTGAGTCAATGCTAATAACTTTATTCTATTGTGCTCGGTGACTTTCACCACTGTTGAGTTTAATCCTTGGTGGTGAGAGCCAGCAGGGATAACTAGCATTTTAAGTAAAGTGCTAGGAGCTTGAAACATGTAAATTTGAAGGAGGTTTGTTCCTCTGCAGATGATTTAAATGTTAAGTACGTCCCCATGCAGGGGATACACGAAATGGAATCTGAAAACTATTATCTCCTGTAGAAATGAACTCTCAATTTACTCACTGCACAGGAAGGGCAGATTCTAGTCATTTTCACTGCCAGCAGGTGCCCTTTCTATGCATAATAGACTTCGAAAGTGTAATTAACACATGAGGACCACTGCTGCCAGTTTTTCTTCAGGTACATGCTGCTAGGGGTTTTCAGGACAACAGTGTGGGCTGTGAGAGCTTTTTACATTGCACTTGAAGATGAGGTGTTCATTGACTTCTGGACAAAGACATGTTAAATGGGGCTGAGTCCAGATCCTGCTGGTGGTATCACAAGTCATGGTCCTTGGGCCCAGAGACCCCAGGGGCTGTAATGCAGCTTGCGTAGAACAGAGGCCGGTAGAGCAAAGCTCTGGGATGTGATGAATAAATGGAAAGTATGATGCCGAAAACCCCACAATTATGTGGAAGACTCTAATTGCACATTCACAAATACAGCAACCAATTATCTGAGTTAACTTTAATTAGAGGTATAATCACAGATTTTAATTATCTGAATAAATCAGTGTAGTACAAATGATCTGCCCCCAAATATTTCCCAAATGAAAATTTTCAAATCCCTTCCCATTTTTGGAGAGGGTGGTAGAGAAAGTGCCTCGGCTTTGGATTCAGACAGAGGACCTGGATTCAGATCTCAGTAGCATCTCTTATTAGCTCTGTAACCATTAAAAATCTATTTGATCTCTTCGACTTGCAGTATCTTTTTCTGTAAAGTGGGTTTAATTTACCTACTTTGAAGAGTGGTTTGGAATTAGAGATACTGGTCATCAAGTGGCACTCAGGGGCCACTTAGCAAATGGTGACTGCTCTTACATGGTTATTATAAACATGGGACATGGATTTTGGTTTCCAGAAGGTTTAACTCAGATCAGACATTCTTATTTCTGCTGCTTTGTGAGCTCAGGGGAGAACTTTATAATTCATCTTCTCTTTTTACCCCTCAGATTGTTTTTATTTTGATTTTTTTTTTTATTTAACTTGAGTTATTGTATGGTTGTTTTCATTTGCAGCTGTGGCATAAGAATGAAAAGAAAAGAAACAAAAGCAGATGGCAGAGAAAACTAAAGGAGTAAGACATTTCCAGCCCTTATGAATATTTAAAAACATGTGCTGCTGGTTCCTTTCTACTTTAGATCTGTACCATTTTCTTGACTTTGAAAGCGAAAATGAGAATGTTCCCTACCTTGGCTGATGGCAGCCCTGACCTTGGCCGGTGTTGGGAGGCCCTTCCCATTTCTGGGACAAAGGGATTAACTTGCTGATGAGAATCTGCCTTTCCCTTCATTATAATAATCACCATCTATTGAGATGTGTGTGTGTGTGTGTGTGTGTGTGTGTGTGTGTGAGAGAGAGAGAGAGAGAGAGGAACTCGTTATCAACATTATTGCAAATCTTCAAAATCAAACCGTAAATAATATTTCATTATTAACTCCATTGTATGGATTCAGAAGTCAAACCTGAGGGAGGTTTAGTGACTTAAACCACTGTCACACAGCTAGGAAATGGTAGAGCCTGTGGTTGAAATGTAAGGCCATCTGATACTGAAGCTTTCCTTACTAACATCCTCCAGAGTTTGAGAGAATAAGTTGTACCCATCACCAAGATTTTGTGAAAAAAAATTTTCATGTAGGCATCTTGATGACTTATGTTTTTCATTCAGAAAATATTTGTAGAGCACTTACTATGTACCCGGCACTATGCTAATTAGATGTTGCTAATAAAAGGTCCCGGTAGAGACCATATGGTATTTCCCATGTAAATTCTTTTTTCTGCCTTACTCTTTCAGAAGTCGTCCTAAATAAGGACTACAAGTCAGTTCCCAAGTTGAATTGTATATTTGGGTTGTTCTGGACACTTGTTAACATGCCTTTGTGACAAAATATTTCCAGAGCAGATCGGGGCAAGTTCATGTTGTCCCCCAAAGACCAGCCAGATGAAGAACCAAGTTAGTACCTAATTCTGCATGCTCTTGAGGACGTGGCTGAACCAAAAAGTATATCCTGTGTGAACAATTAAGGTTTGAATTTTGCAGTTGTCTTTGTAAAATGTGTTGTATCTCCTGACTCTGGAAACCGTTCTTCCACTCGGAGTGGGCATGCTCCAACTCTGTGTGAGAGATTCTAGTTCTAGGCTCTTTATCCACGTTGCCTGTTGGGTTCCGAATCAATCCCCACATGCTGCGTCACGTTTTCCATCTAGAACTTTTAGCAAGCAGGCTGAAATGTGCCTGATCACAGGGTCCCCAGTCCATGTGGTGAAGGGGCATCAGTCTGGACACAGCTACGAAGTGACTTCCGGATGACTTGGGGCTGGGTCCAGTCTAATCTCTCTCTCTATTGATGCCATGAGATTTTGCATAGGGAATAAATTGATGCTAGAGTCAGTGGGATTGTTGATAGTCTTAGTGACAGAAATAGAAATCAGTGAAGTGTGGTGCGGTAAACAGAAAACCTGGCTGTGGTTCTGGCTTCCCCCATTTACTAGCTTTGAGGTCACCGAACCTCTCTGAGCCTCCTTTCTTTTCTGTCTAACATGAATAGTAATTACTACTGACAAAAAAACAGGTGTTCCATAAACAGTAGGTACTATTTTTGTTATTAACAACTACAGATAGATAGATTTATAGCCTATCTATTAATGTGATATATAGGAACGACCCAGCAAAATCCAGTTGAAGTGCACGACATCCGGATGAAATGGGTGTAGTTTAGGTAGACAGGTGTGGCTAAAATTCTTCTGTATATACCAAAGTCTGAGCCCTGTAGGTTTTGTTAAAGATTGAAATCCAAGTGAGCAGAAACTGTCATTTGTATTTTGTAGCAAATTATTTATGAGTGCCTGCTATATCCCTGGCATTGGGCACAGGAAAGTAGGGGCTTCTTTGTGGATGGTCCTGGATCTGATAAAACACTCCTTCCCAAAAGAATTCAGGTGTCCAGGCAGGAGTGGGAGAACAGTCTTTTTTTCAGCTAAGAAGCAGCAAGGGACAGGGTCCAGTGCTCGGGGTGGAACCACGCCAACAGGAGCTCCTTTGGGGAACTGTAGGAGAGGATAAGGACCAGGATTTCAGCTTCAGACAGAAGAAAGGGAGAAGTTGGGTCTGTGGTTGGCCTGATGGGGAGGAAGCGTTCTATGTGTGTTGGTTGAACAAAGGGAAATTCTAGATTTCCAGGGAAATCCCTTAGTAAGATTTGGCTAAACTTGACCCTGAGGTTTGAACAAAGAGGCTGAGTAGTAGACGAGTTAAGTTTCGGGTCCAAATCCTGGCTCTGGTCCCACTGAATACATGTCTTTGGGTGAATCACATTACCCCTCCGAGCTTCCCGTCTCCTCATCCACAAGAGTGTAGGGGAAAATATGTTCTCCGAGAGAAGCCTGGCAATCTGAAAACTCGTTTGGTGTTGACAGTCACCACATTTCAGTGCCCCTCCATTTCCTTCAGACTGAGAGTGCCAAGAGCCTTTGGAGGAGGTTTTGGACAATTTATGAGTAAACTGTCTTCCTTGTGGAAAAATGGCAGAGAGAAGAGACTGGGAGCTGTTTGCATTATTGAAGCCATAGACGCTATAGGAATCTTTACTGATACTGTGGGTTCTGTAGGTTCAAGTTCTCCATCTTTTAAAATTCAGTCTTAACTCCCGTACTGCAACACTTAACAGCCTTTTTCAAGGTGTACAGTTCTCTGGGGTTTTGTGTCTTCACAAGGTTGTGCAATCATCACTACTAATCCCAGGCCCATTAGATTTTTTAAATACAGTCTTTATCATTAGTAAGGTAATTGGTCCTTATTTAAAAACAAATTTTTTAACCTTCCAAAAGCACACACGGCGGAAAGCCAGTGTTCTGTGAAAATGAGCAGTGCGTGTGGGTGGTTGGCATCAGACCCTTTGCTTGGTCCCTCCAGGGTGCCCCTGACGGCACAGGTGCTGGTGTGCGGTGAGACGGCGGTCATCCAGCCTCAGTGGCGTATGCTGCAACGGTGCAGAAACTTGCAGGGTTAGAGAAGGCGAAGTGCCCCGCCGCGGAAACGGCCCTTCCCCGCTTGGGGCTGGTGGTTGTCGCAAGCCGCTCTGTGCGGAGCTCTCCTGGTGACAGCTTACCCTCACTGTGGGCCCGCCACCTCCTCTACATCTGAGCGTCAGAACCTGGCCTGCTGGTCCACCTTGTCAGGCCCAGTCCTGCTGCCGGATGTGACAAGGGGCCACACCGCTTGCCTCCCCTGCCCCAGTCTCTGACTCCTGCATGGAACACGGCTGGCCCTGACCTCTGCTGATACAACCAAGCCTTGCTTTCCAGTTCTTGAGACACATTCAGTGTGTGATTCCTCACTCCTCCCTGACCTGGAGCCTATCTTGGACCCAGGACTTAGAAAACTATGGAATTTCTATGGCACCGCGTGGTGGTCTCTCCAGCAAACATTCTAGACATGTTCTGCTCACTAACAGAGCAGGAGCCACAGACCGTGTGATGCCATCATGCCTCAGCAGGGGCAGGGCCCTATCTCATGGCAGGACTTTTGGGATAAGCGTCCCTGCCTCTCTCGGTGTGGGCCCGAGGCAGAGTGCATGAAGCCAGCAGCGCAGTGCAAGGCTCAGCGTGATCTCTCAGCACAGGGGATTTGTTCTTACCCTTAAACATTTGAAGGACTGAGAGGCTAGGCTGAGAAGGGATTTGATGCTGTACATCTTGGCATGTGACGTGTCTCAGTCCTTAAAAAACAAAAAGAACTCTTTTCCTCTTTTTAAACTTTTACACTTTGGGGGGGTTACTTTCTTTTGATTTATCCATAAACTTCTTTTTCCCTCTCTCATTTCTTTCTTCCCTCATTCATTCCTGCATTTCTATGAGAGTCTCCTGGGCAGCTGGTGGCTCCCGACTTGAGACGTCCCTTTGCAGCTGGCTCTGGCTGTTATGGTTCTCATTGAACTCTCTGGGGCAATAGAAAGCCCTGTCTCCTGACCTTTTCTCTGTGATTAACTTCTCCTGCTACAGTGGGTCTTAGCCATGGAGCCCTTCCTGATGTTTTCCAAGTATGTCTCCTTCCGGTAGACTGAGAAGGCACAAAAGGGCGGACCACTTTAGGCTTTGATGTTGACCTTTCCAGGTTTTCATCCAGGCCTTATCTTTGTAACTCATGTGTTCATTTAGGTTGACTTTGGGGGCTTGGAGCTCTGGAAGGCGTCTCCCCCAAGCCCCAAGGTTACCCCAGGAAGGCACAGGGCACACACTGAGGAGAGCACTGCTCCCCTGCCTCCCCTCCCCGCCATGCTTCAGCTGCAGGGATAGACGTGTGTTAGGAAACCATCTCCAGTGCCTGACCCCATGCACACCGCACTGCCCCACAGGGCGCAAGCCCTGTATGCTGGCTCCCGACAGCACGCGTGGAAGCTGGGCAGTTTGGGCCTCCTCTCCCAATCCAGCATTGCTCCTGTCCTCTCATGGGTCCTCATCCCAGGCTGTTGCTCATAAATCAGGGAGAGATGGGTGGAAATTAAATACCTTTTCCCCTAAGAAAACTGTGATTAACTCATGGCATTTGTACCCCTTCTGCTTTTCAAGCCATATTTTCTGCCTCTCACCAGCTGTGACCTTTGTCGAGTCACTTAACCTGTTTGAGCCATAGATGCCTCTGTAAATTATGGAGATCAGCCTTTCAAGACTGCCATCATGATGAAATGAGGTCACTTCGGGTCTACCCCACAGCACCTTGTATGTTTCCTTTACCTCCATTCACACACATACGCTAATACGCTCATCTCATGTCTGCTGTTCGCCGTGAGCGCCGGATAGTCAGGGACCCGAAGTGTTTTCTCTGTCCTCCATCCCCAGCCCGACGCGATGCCCGACACACAGTAGTAGCTGTGGGTTGCCCGACGAGCAGAGGGAAGACACTGAGTGCATACTAAATGTAGTGTAAGACGTTCGTTTTCTCTCTCCCCTCCCCAGTTGCCTTCTTCAGATTTAAGCTCCTGAACAGCTAGTTGATTTTTCTCTCTGGACACCACGAAGCCCTGTTACAGTCCCATTCCCCTCTTTGGGTGTCGGCAGCTACAGTGCTCACAGCCAAGTTTGTGGCCCTCGCAGCAGGTGTGCCGAACACCTCACAGCCCACAACTGCAGCATCGCTTTCACCCCGGCTTGCGTGTCTCCCCTTTGCCCCTACTTCTTTTCTTGCTCTTGTGGCTCTATTAAATTGCTTTAAATCTCATTTAGAACAAAAAAAGTCAGTTCATTTAAGCTAGTAAAGTAGACAGTTTTGTTCTATGAAGTACCTACTTGGCTGTTTTCTTTTTCAGTTACGATTGTCAAATAACTTTTTTTCACTTAAGTCAGCGTGAGTTACTCTTACTCATAAGCAAGAGTAGCATAAGAGACTTTGAAGTCGAAGGATTTGAGCTGGCGTCACCATTAGCTGTGACCATGGGCAGGCTTCTGGGAATCCTTTTTTTTAATCTGTAAAATGGGTGGTATAAATGGGATTATTTGGGGATTAGGTGAGATAAGGTGGCTCAAGTCTCCGGCACGCACTTGGGGAGCGTGTTGCGCTGTCGCTGTTCTTCTGGGCTCCGCACGTGGTAGGCGCTGCGAACAGGAACCCCTTCATTTCTCCTGTGACTGATCACCTAGAAGAACCATGCAAATTAACATGTGCTTCATGCCAAACGGGCAGCCCACACAAAGGCCTCTACCCAGGGAGGTGTTCACAACCTCTGGGGTCCTGTGAGGAGCGGTGCTCTGTCCCGATGGGCAGCAGAGGTTCAGTAGGCCTTGAAGCAGGAGGGCTTGGGGCCCAGGGACACCATCTGAGGAGGGGCTCAGAGGCAAACTTGAAACAGGAGGATTCTTGTGGGTGAGGGGAGTCAGGGAGCTGGTTGCTCGGACGTGATGAGACGGGGCCTTTGACTTGGCACGACTGCGGGCCGGCCCTCAGAAAGCAGACTGGGGATGACCTCATCTCCTTCCCCCTCTCCTTCCATAGGCCACGCAAAGGCTGGGCTTCGGGAAACTGTCTGCTCGTTTTGTCTCAGCAGAACGGACTTGGCTTTTAATCTGTTCTGCCATTGACGAGTTGTGTGACCTGCATGACCTTCATTTCTTCATCTGGACAGTGCCGGTTGCCGTAGCACCTGCCTTACACTGTTGTCACGAGAGTCTGCTGAGAAAATGTCTGTTGAGTTCCTAGCCCGGTGCTGGCCCTTGGCGGGCCACCTGTCGGGTCACTCTCGCTGAGACCAGAACTGGGTTGATGAGAGGTCTCTGACAAGATGTGCTGTGAAGTCTTCGTTGGTGCTCCTTCTCCCACCTCTTGTCCCGAAACCTCTCTACCCAGGCCAAACCTCCTATTTCAGAGCAGAATCTAAAAGTGTAGGACAAGCTGTGTTTATACTTTTGTTTCTTTTCCAAAAAAGAAAAGCTGAAATGAAGAGGACTTCTTTCAGAGTTTTCTTTCCCTTAAAAGTAGTGAACTGAGGAAAGACTTATGGGCTCCCCTGTGCCAGTCAGGACCTGTGACTAAGGAGGTGTGTGCCTCTGAGAGGTGGACCGGGCCCTGCGGCATGGGAACTGTAGTGCTGACCGTGCACTTTTATAGGGAAAAGAAAGGCAACACAGTGGACCTTCCAAGTCCCCGGGCAGCTCTTAGCTAATTCCGTGCTGGGGTCAAAGAGGTGTTGCTTACCTGGCCCGGGGGGCGCCGGGGTGGGGGGGAGAGGCTCCCACCTCTCCACAAGTCCTACCCTGCCCCTCCTCCTCTGTCCTGGGAAGCTGTGTTTTATGATTTGAGTAGCCAGTGTTCCTTTATTTCACCTAACTCTTTTCCAATTAGTAGCCACTCACCTCAGGGGAACATAATTAAGAGGGCTCTAGTTGTCTGGGGAAAGGAATTAAACAAATTGTGAACGTGCAGTAATAATGAACGGGGCTGCAAGACCATTAATAAGTCTGTAGGAGCCACATTCATGCGGGAATGAGCCTGTGCATAGAACTTACCTGTAAGAAAGTTCTCTACGTCGCAGGCTTGAGTTCGTAGGATTGGGTGAGTAGCCCCCTTAGGATACCGGCACGTCTTTTGGCTTAAGTACCGAGCATGTACTCGGTCAGCTTGGGCATAGCCGTCCGACAGCCGTGGGTTTGAGTTATAGCTTCCCTGCTTACTAGCTGTGTGGTCTTGGGCGAGTTACTTCACCTTTCTGAGCCTGTTTTGCAATCTGAAAATGCGGATAACAGCACTGCCTTGGAGAGTCGTCTTGAGAGTTCTGTGTAAATAATGCATAAAAGCAGCTGGGTTACAATAGCTCGATAATTATTATAATGTTCCCTTTCACCTTAATAGATTTCAAGTTAAACATACCTTTCAGGTATTATATTATATTATATATATTTCATTATATTGTCACTGCCTTTTCACCAGCAGCAGACCATCTTTCCTTCTCAGGGAAGAAAGAAGAAAGACTAGTTTCTACTCTTCTAGAATGTAACTGATGAAGTCAGATAGTACAATAATTCCCCGAGAACAAAGGCCTAAAAGAGCTATATTCAGAGCTGCACAGTGACATCCCACAGTTGCTGTCGGCCACAGGGCAGTGTGACACAGTTGTCATGGCCTGCCTGCGTATGAACATGGTCATAGCTGTTAATGTGGTCACCGCTTTAATTATGTGCACTATTGGTTCCGCATATGTTGTGTCTAATCGACATTTAAAATGTCTCCAAAATTGGAATCGGCACTGAAATGTAAAGTCACCATGAATGCTGAAAGTCACCCAGAGCCGAGAAGCATGGTGTTCATTTGCTAGCAGTTAAACAGATATTTGCATTGCTGTGTTCTTGAGAAGCAACAAGCACGTTCTTTGGAGGACCCAATAAGGGACGGTAGCTTCTGGATGCAGTTGGATTATGTCTTGTTAATTGAGATACCCTTGGGAAAACACTCACTGGTGACTGAATCACAGAATGATGCAGAGTGATCGAACTCCGAATGTTGAAGGAGTGTTTGAGGAACAGCTAAACAAATGTATTTTGCTGTATTTTCCTTTGAAGGGATGCTCAAGAGTGATAGGTGGTTTTTAAATTTTGTCATTCTAAGTGGTGAGAAAGTAACAAATTATAGTTTACTGTGGTCTTTGCATTCTTGGTGGTGTGTAGAACTAAGAGAAAAGGTTGCCTTCTGAAGAAAGTGTTAAGCAACCTACCAAGCTCAGTGAGTAGAAGGGTGGTGACAAGAACGTGCTTGGTGTCAGCAGCCCACGAGCCAAAGAATGCCTCTCCAGCTCCTTGCCCTCATCATGGAGCCTCGACTGTCTTCACCAGGGCTTGGCCAGGTATCCCTCAGAACTAGGGCAGGAATGAGAAAATCATTCTTGGGGTGCAAAGAGAAGGGCTCCAGTGGGACCAGCCATGTCAGGGCCTCAGAGAGAACCCACATGGACGTGAGAAGTTACTGAGCCTACCGCGTGCTGCTCCTGTAACAAGGACTTCATGGGTTATCTCCAGCCCTTGCCACCGTCCTGGAAGATTTCCAGTGCGGCCCATCCTACCCTTTCAGAAAGCATTTTGCCAAAAAATAACAAAAGATTTTTTTAAAATGAAACATCTGTATGTGGTGGACTATTACACGGTCTTTAATCACAAAGAGTGATTTCAAAGATATAAATATGTTTGTTAATGTGGGCCACTATCGGGTAAGAAAAATGTGAGTCAAAGTAGCGTTAAGGTGATGTGATCCCCCACCCCCAAACTTCTCTTTACAATAAAAAGCCGAAGAAAAGAGGTTTCCAAAGAAAACGGAGTCAGTAGCTGCAGTAACGGTTGAGGGTTACTGAGAATGGAAATTTGCAGAACACACCCAGAATTTCCCAGTTACATATTTGCTACATTGAGATGTTAAGGAGACTCTGGGTTTCCTCCCCCCCCCCCATTTTCCTCTCCCCGCTTGGAATTCGTAATTAGTATCTTTGCAGAGCAAAAATGCGAGTCAGTTCAGGGAAGTATTTGAGGCTTTATCAGCAGATGATGACAGTGTAAAAGGTATTTGTCTAAATTTGCATTTATATAAAACATGGAGCTGCTGTGATTTCAGAGTAAATGTGCTTTCAATATTTTCTAAATACAGAGCTGGTGCAGCCCTAACAATGCTTGGCTAAGAAATTGCACTTCTATGATAGGCCATAATTACTCTTTGGGAAATTATTGGGCTGAAAAAAAAAAAAAGCCTTCCTAATGATACCTGATGCGTGGGTCTCACTTTGTCCCGTTTTGCATCTGTAGTCACTTCTGCAAGATCCTTTTCTTCTCTTTCAGAGTATCATTGATTTTTATTGCAGGACAAAAGGGCATGGCATTAAAACCTACATATTTAAAATTCTAGAAAACATTTCTTTTTCAGGTAAGAGGCTTCAGTTACAGAGACTTTTGCAGGATTTATTTTCACCTTCTTCTCGGAGTTGTTTGAATGGTCTTTTTCTGTACATTAACTCATTTGCTGGAATTTCAGTTCTAAAATTCTAGTTAAAACTCAGCGTCCTTTGTCAGTTGCATGATTAAACGTAGAAGCTGGAAAAATTGATGAGATTTGGTTAAATATTATGGATTAGAGCTTTTCTCCCTTCTATGTGTTAGGCTGTGCTTCTGGACAAATTAATAAGTGACCATTTTTCTGGAATTCTGCACTCTTCCTGCTTCCTTTCATTACATTAGGCAAGGTTCCACTAGATGAGACATTTGCAGTCTTAAGACTTCCTGCCAGGGTTCAGACTTTGTATTTTTGACATTGAAGCTGTCGTGTTCCTGAAGCAACTTAATTAGAAACACATTCATTTCAGTGTACACTGGAAAAACCTTGGACAGCAGAGCCCGGCACACTGGGAAGTTTGAGCATTTGTGTAGCTGGCGGCTAAACTAATGGTTTACAGTTTAAGCAAAAAAAATATCATAGGGCATTTCCTTGCCCCTAGAAGCGAAGAGAAGCTGAATGTGCACAGCGGATACCTTTTTTTAAAAGGAGAGAGGAAGAAGAAGAAAGCAAAGAAAAGACAACTTCACTTTCACTGCAGTTGTGTGTATAATTCTTTCTTTGGCTATTATCAAATACAAAAGTCTTCTAGAAGAATAGTTCCCAAACTGTGCTGCTAATATTCAAGTCTGTTTTACAGGCTCCCAAGATATATTACTGCTGAGATCTGTAGTAAGGAGGACATTTTATATTCTGGGGAAGGATTTTTTGCTTGAAGAATGTTATTTGTTGAATGGTGATGAGGGAATTGTGCCCTCTCTTATTTTTAAATGTTTGAGCAATTTTAAAATGCACATCTGATGTTTAAAAACCTTCATTCCCTATCCATTGCTTTCAGGATGACGCCTAAACTCCTTAATATTCAAGTGAAAACACACCTCTGTGTTCTTACTTCTTACCCCTCTGGTTTTCCCCACTCTGTTCCCAAGGAAAGCCATCCTCGTAGATCCACATGTTGTCTCCTGGCCGCCCCAGAGGAAAGGCGCCTGGTCACCTTGATCAGAGCCTGGTGTCTTTGCCGGAGGCTCACAAGATGCTCTTGCACCTTTCATAGGATGTGTTACGTACTACTGGAGAGACCTGGGGAAAAGATGCCCACTCGGTCTCGTCCTCTTACTTCTTGACCTCCCTCCCTTACCGTCCCTAAGAAATGTAGTCGTGGGAGGTGGACCCAGGGACTGTAAGTTCAGTGTTATGAAGTCAGCGTGGCCCAAAAGAAGAGACTTCAGAGTCCTCTCCGGTTTGCTGCTCCCTTTGTTTTGTGGCATTAGAGAAGGGATTTAAGCTCTCTGGGACTATTCTGGTCCTCTGTAAAATGGGGATAACACCTGACTTATGCCATTGTTGTGTGGATTAGGAAAGATGAATTCAAAGTTCCTCATATAATGCTTAGCCCCTTTATTGGTAAGTAGCATCATAAATGATAATGTGTGTGAGCACACACACACACACACACACACTCCTGAAACCAAAGGAAATCAGTCCATGATGCCCAGGTTTTAAAGAGCTTTGGAGTTGGGTTCTCTACTCCTGCCCAGTCACTCACTTAGGGAGGAACCATTGCCCTCCCCGTGAATGAAGCAGTTGAAAGGGGCTTTGTGAATTGTTGTGCCATTGGATGGCATGTGTGCATTTGGTGGGGAAAGGCTTGCTCAAAGTTCCCCACATACTTAGGCCAGTCAGAATGGATCACATCTCCGGATGGCAGAAGGAAACAGCAAATTAAAAAAAAAAAAAAATCATTCTTCGCTGAAACACATTATGCCTTCTATTCAACCCTGTTAACTGCCTTTTCTGTTGTGATTGTGGCGGTAATCGTTTCCATTTGTGCCAGGAACTATACTAATCACTTGACGTGTAGTCTCTCATTCTGATCGCAAGGGGCCCATTTGATTCCAGCGTCCCATTTTAAAGACAAGGGAACTGAGGCTGTGTAGTCACAGGGCTGCCCCCGAGGGATTAACGCCAAGGTCGGCGCTCTTCCCACCACCCATGCTGCTTCTCCTGCTGCCCACATTTTGAAATTCTTCAGAAGTTTCTAGGCTTGGGAACAAAATGTCACATTAGGATTTTTGTTGTGAAAGGAAATGTAACTGTGCATACGTTTATTAAAACAGTTTTTCTCCAAATAGTGAACCATCTGTAATTTTCTGTCGGAAGCAACAGACATTAAAGCAGCTGTGTGTCTCTGTTTCTCTTCACAGTGCTCCCATGCCCTACCTCATAGGAATCCATTTAAGTTTAATGGAGGTAAGTTGGCGCCTTTCCTCCCCAGATCTCTCTACTTGCGGCTTTGTTTTGCTCTGTGGCAGTGGGAAAGACCTGGTCTCTGGATTCACAGCTCTGCACGTGGGAGCACATCCGAGCAGCACGTCGTGCGCGGCCCCCTCCCAGGTGCACAGAGCTGAGCAGTCCGCCGAGACCCCTTTCCACTGGGCTCTGGTTTCCAGTGTTTTTCCTCTTTGCGTGGAGATTGTCGATTTCCATGGGTGAGGGAGTGAGGTTCAAAGAGGCAGGAGGAAGGGGTTCTTCAAGGGTTTGAACCAGGGAGGGGAAATTGCTTACTCTTCAAAATGATGTTTATTCTAAAGCAGTAGAACAGTATTACATTTTCATTGTAGAGGATGTGGTATAAGGAAGTATAAAGAAGAAAGTTAAAATTATCCACAATACCATTATTTCCAGATTCAAGTACTGTTAGCATTTCACTTTTCTTCCTCCTAGTCTATATTCTCTGAATATATATTTTGTATGAATGTGCATAATTGATGTATGTATACATATATACATACATATATATAATTTTATGTCTATTTCACTTTACATTGTAGAATGGGGATTTCTACATGTTTTTAATCTACCCTTAGTAATAATAATTTTTAATTTGGGGCCTGTCAGTCCGCTGTTTGGATATACCACAACTTAACCATTTTCCCATTATTGTTGGACACTTAGGTTGTTTATCATTTTTCACTGTTATAAATAGTCTTTCAGTGAACATCTTTATGCATAAGACTTTATCTGCATTTTGACTTACTTCCTTAGCACAGAACCCCCAAAGTAGAAATGCTTGGTCAAAGCTATGAATCTGGTGCCAGATTGCTTTCTGCATGGCTGTACCAATTAGATAGCAGTTCTTTTAAAGGACTTTTCTGTGCTTTTGTAAGTGCCGTTGGTTCGTAGACATGAACCTTAAGCTTTTCCCTCCTCGAGAGAGAGCTTAAATTTGTACTAGAGCAAAACGGGGTGGGAGGTGGGGGGCTTGCCTGTTTTGCACAGGAGATGCGCTCTCAGAGGGAAAATCTAGAGCCATGTCCGTCTGTGATGATGCTTTGCATGTCTTAAAGGAAGTGCTACTTCTCTTCTTCTGTTCCCTTCATTTCACGTCGACGAGGACCACCTGCTTCTCACTAACTGTTGCACACTGTGCTATTGTGCTTACGAAAATGAAACAAGTTGGTTATCGAAAAACCTGTTTGTTTGACATTGAGAATCTTGATCAAAATAGACCACAGAAATCTGCTCAAATTTCTAATTTGACAGGACGGCCATGTGGCTCCTACATTCTGTTAACAGTTCCTCCTTGTCATCACCCAGCCCTGAGCACATACAGTACACAGTTTATGGACTATCTTGGATGGTGTATTTAGATCAGATTGAAGAGATTTCTTCTGTGTTTTACCTTTGTTTGTCAAGTTTAGGGGTGTATTCAACGCTCCTGTGCGAAAAATTAAAAGTGAATCCTTTCTCATCGACCTTTCATGCCAGTTGTTGCAGAGTTTGAGACACAAATCTAAAGACCATTTGGTCTGTCGGAGTCCACAGCTCTCTCCCGCCCCTCCTCCTGCCTTCCACACTGTTCCAGCACAGGCTTTTTCAGACTCCTTTTCATGTGCCTTTACCTTCAGCATTGTCCACGTTTCTAGTCTTAGCTGGCTTTTCTTCTCCACATGCCCTCTAGTCATCTCACATGAGGCCTTTTGCTTCAGCCACCAAGGCAATGTCAGGGACTCGGCTGTGATTCTCATACTGGTGTCCCTTTCTGTGAACTTCAGATGCAAAGTTTCAAGTGCCAGTTGACTATCACCTCGTGTGCTGCTGATACCTCAGACTCAGGCTTCCCCAAACAGTGCATTATCCGCACACAACACGCACGCGTATGGCCTTCCGGTGCTCTGGGTCCCTGTGAGTGGCACCAGGGCCTGGGAAGGCACCAGGGCCGGACCTGCAGAGCACGGCGGAATGCTCCTCTTCCTCATTCTTTCTCTCGAAATAGTCACCACAGTTCTCACCCGACTCTTAACCCAGTTCCTTCCTCACCGCCTTCGCTGACCTTTTTCTTTGCTGGATTCTTATGAAGCCTTCCTCATTCATGTGACAAGCAAAATGACAGCCTCTGTGTTCCAGACATCAGCTAAGCTATGGAGGGATGAAGATGGAGACGAAATCCAGGGCATTGTCCCGGCATTTGGTGGCATGCCTTCTGCCTGGTCACTGTACCTCTGTGGCCCAGCTCTCTCTGCCCTCCCCGTGTTCTGCCCCTTCTCCACCGCTGTCACGCCTCGTGTCCTCTCACTGTCCCTTGCTAGCCAGTGCTCTCAGTGATCCATAAACACTAAGCCTGCTCTTCCCAAAAGTCCCCCAGTTGTCATCTTTCACTTCCTGTGCCTCTTGCTCTGGATGATAGCCGTCTGCTTCTCTGTCCTCTCTGTCATCCCTAGGAGCTGGAGTTCTGTGAGAACAAAGACTGTGTTTCATTTGTGTGGTGTCGTCAGCACCTAGCAGGACACCGAACAGGTGCTTTCTGAAAAGAAGAATTGAGTGCACGCTTGGAAAACTGGAATTTGGAACACACTTAGAGCCTCCACTAGGCATCACTGTTTCCAGGGAACCCAGCACTATAATTTTACTTAAAGATGGAGTATCATTTTTTCCCTTTTTATATGACTATAAGGAATTTTTGAAAAGGCCTTTGGTAGTAAAACATGCAATGCAAAATGTACCTAAATTTTGAAGCTAAAATTTGAGACAGTTTTGTGTTTAGGTGAATGGGTGCAAGTCTGTTCTCCTCAACCTTTGAAGGGTTTTAAGTGAGAAGGTTCAGGAAGTACCAGGCAAGATAAATCTTAGACCTGTTTGAAATTGGGGAGGGGTTTGCCATGCTGCAGTCTGTGTGGTCAGCACTAGAAGGAAAATGGAAGTAGTCGTTGCCCCGTTCTTGAGGCCAGCTAAGCCACTTTCCAGACAAAGTCGTGTTTCCCGGGTGTTGGGCAGCTGCGAACGACCCACTCATGGAACTGAGTCTCTCTCTCTCCTCGCGTGCATTTCAGCTCAGACTCCAAGTGCTCTAGTCATTCCTTTTTATTGGGTTTATCTTGTTCTGTTATGCCCTTTAAGGGAGAGAAATGCTTTCCCAAGATTTCTTCCAGGAACTATGGGCTGTAATGCTCGGGGAGGAGCTCGTACCTGGGGCCAAAGGAAAGCTCTTTAAGGAAGGAGCTCGGGAAGGCCCATCTCCTCTCGCACACTAGTTTTCTTACTGGCAATTCAGCAAAAGGCTTATTTTTGACTGTCTTGTTATTTTTTCTTGAAAGCTATAGGCACCTTATTATGCCTTTGCATATGTGCCAGAATTTTTTAAACTTCAAATGAATGTGGCAGATGTTCATAAAAGTTTAGAAAAAGCTACCATAGGAAGACTTTTTAACCATTTTTATGACACTCAAATTTGTTGCACAAAAGGAAATATAAATTATAACCTAGTGTTCTCATCTGAAAAAAGGTTATTTTGGGGAAAGACCTCATTCTGGTCTTCGTGCTCTACCAGGGTGCCCTCACTGTGTGTCAAGTGGTAACCTCATCCCCTTAAAGAGACTGCCTTTCTTCTAAAGTGACAAGCTTATAGTTGATCCTGATTCTTACCCCTCCTTCTGCCTTTTTATATTCTTTCTGTCATTTAAGCAAACATTAATTTGAGGCTAGTGGTAAGTTAGCAGGATAGCCAAGGCTATTGGCATAGACCTAGTTTCTTCTTGGAGAGAATGATCTTGTTAGCTGGCAGCTAGGAAGTACCGAAACGTGGCCAGATTACACAGTGGCTGTTCCCTTTCATTTCTCTCAACCTCGGTTCAGTTCAGGAGACGTTTCTGCCGCCCCTGTTCTGTGCCACGGCTGGTAGCAGGTGCCAGGTCACATCTGGTCGATGGTGCTTCTCCTATTTGACAAATGAAGTCTTTCCTTTCCAAGCCTCGCAGACAATGCTTTGTGTCCAGGCCTCAGAGTGACATGAGGGATGGATGCAGGATATCATGTATGTATCACTTCTGCTGGCAGAATGCTCAGGAAGGAAGTAGGAAAGGCGATAGGCCTGGCACAGTTCCAGACAGCGGCTCGGGGTGGCGTGTAGGTGCCGCTCCACCTAGACACAGGGGCACCTAGACATAGTGGCTGGAATGTGGGCTCAGGATGCTAGCTCCCCTCCTGCCTGCTTATGCGATCTTGGGAACGGTGATTGAATAGAGGTTAAGACCTCTATTGTCTTACGTATCAAGTGAGGGCAGTGGCCGTATCTCCCTGAGAGGGCTGTTGGGGGATCCGGTGAGCTGATGCTTATTAGGTACCTCGCACAGTGCCTGGCACATGGAGTTCAACAGAGATCAACAACCGCCGCTATTTTTATTTCCTCGATGGCCTTGTAAGTCATTCACATTGTTAAGCTGATGGCTTTGACTTCTGTTTCAGAGACACTTAGGTTACCAGGCTCATCGTCCTCTTCACCTGGGCAAGGAGAGTGTCAGCAAGACTGGTTTGTGCTCACCCTGTTGTGTCCTGGTTTGCAGTGCTAGAGGGACCGAGTCAGGGGTGGGAGCAGCACTTTTGTAGAATGTGAAGGCACTGTCTGTCCCCTGCTGGACCACTCCCCTGCTGCAAGAGTTTTAGGCATGATACGTTGTCTCTCTGTATCCTACTTTCTTCATCTGTAGTAGTCCTTAGTATCCGTCTTTTAGGATTGTGGTAAGGATTAAGGAAGGGAGTCCTGTACGTGTCCATCACATCCTAGGGCCTGGCCTGTGGTTAAAACATGCCCTCTGTATCCCCTTCTGTAGGAATGTTTCGAGAGCCTTCTGCATGCCCAGGCCCTGCATCGTGTGAAGAGTTCTGTATGAAATGGTGAATGTCACATGATCCCTGCCTTCACGGGGTTTTGTCTGGGGCACATGCAGATAAGTGGAAAGTAATTATAGCAAATCTGGGATGCCCTGGGTCTGGAAGAGCAGACGCCACATCTAGCCTTGAGGGCTGTGCTTCCGACCTCAATTCTGACTACCTGAACTGAAACCAGGGAAACCGGGAACGGCATCGACAGAGACTTAAAATGAACACCATGGAATTTTCCAGAAAGTTTGAGTAGTTCAGTATCTGACAGGAACACAGAGCCGAAGGGAGAGAGGAGAGCTGAGGTACGCCGGCAAGGGCCAGGCTATCCAGGGCCTTGTAAGCCTTGTTAAAGAGTTTGAACTTTATAGGGCAATGGAGAGCCATTGGAGTGTGTAAATAGGGGAGGGACATGGTCAGGCCTTCTCCTTCTGGGCCATTAGAAACACAGTCCTTCCATATAAAATGCTTGGAAACTGCTTAACCATGTTAATAAAGTAAATTGATATTTATAAAGATCAAGGTAATTCTTAAGTAAATTACACACCACGACCATATATATAAAATTCAGATGTGTTAGCGTCCCAAACCCAAGCTTCCGAATGGCTCCCTTGCTACCACGCCGTGGCAGAGGTGTTTGTGGTGATGACTTTTCTTCAGGGGGCTAAGCACCACTTTTACTAGGTTTTGTCTTTTCCTCCGTGTTTTCAAGTACTTTTTATGAATTAGATATTCTTTCTACAGCCCAGTGTGAGGATATAAATTTAGATTGTATACTAAGTGATAGTTCAGGCAGTAAAAACAGGGGGAGTGAGACCCAGAAACCAGACTCACAGACCCCTAGCCACCTTTCCCAGCATTGCAATGTCAAAAAGCATGTGATAAGTACATGGCGGCACAAGGCCAAGGTCACAGCATTCCTTTCTCTTTCTCACCATCCTTTACCTGGGGAGTCTTGGTGGGAGCTCCTAGGAGCCTAACTTTGCAGATGAACCGGGTGCTTGGCTCAGCACTGGGCCGGCACATCCAGGGACCAAGTTACTGGTCTGTGGGAGCCAAAGGCAGCAATTTGTGTCTGCAGTGGGGCTCCGGGTGTAACAAATCACAGGATTTACTTATTTACAGAAAAGAAAAATAACCTTTCTTTTTTCCTACCCATCTCAACCCGAATTTCTGTCAAATGAGTTGACACAATTTTAACTCGTTTTTTCTTTTCATTTTTCCCTGGGCATAGAAAGTCTTTAATCCTTTGTTCGCTTTTTTTTTTTTTATACACATAAATTTATTTTTACACCGTTTCACAGTGAGTGGAGAAGAGTGTTTCCTGTTTACCATTGTGCCATTTTGCTTCTTCTCAGGACTCCACAGGTAGACGGTAATAAGATGTAGTTCACACTTGTTGATGCTGAGATTGATGCAAAACTCAGAGCCATAATTATATTCAGATGTAAGTGGTGGCTTGTATATGTATCCTCCCAGGAATTGAGAAATTCCATGAAGACCTCTTTGTTAGTGCTCAGTAATCCCGTCCCTGCTTTATAAGAAGGAGCAAGACGAGAAGGTTGGGACAGCTTCTGAATCCTTGCTCAGCACCAGACGCTGTTCCAGATACTTTTTGAGAGTTCCTCCAAATCCCCCTGCCGGGCAGGGCGTATCTGTATTTGCCAGTGGGGAAGCTGAGGCTCAGGGAGTCATTTCTATCGAGTCCCTTCGCTGCGGGAGGTTTGTGAGGACCCAGAGCCTCTGCTCTGAGCACCATCTGAGCAGGCCGCTCAGGCCGAATTACCCCAGCTTTGCCCAAGCTTTTCCTTCTCAGGGCGGCCCCCTACCATGCACTGGGCATTGTGGTGAGGGGCTCGGGGAGACGCGTCTGGCCACCTCACGTGCCTCCAGAGCAGAGGTCTGAGTGCACCTGTATCTGGGGCTGCGTGACTTAGCCTCGCCACGACTTCATTCTCTCCTCAGTAAGATGAGGATTATGTCACCTGGCTCAAGGAGTTATGAGATTTTAGTGATACAGTGGATGCGAAGAGCTTCTTTAAAACACTCTACCGACCATTATTCTTTGCAGTGAGGGGGGAAGTTCAGCACGCTTGCTGGTGCTTGCTTTATCATATAAAGGAAAAAAATGGCTTGGTTTTGCGGGGATTTCCTTAGCATGCTATTTGTTACCGTGCGGAACACCCGCACGAGAGTCCCTGTCACAAGCATGGCATTCAGTGACAGTTCAGAGGCTCTGTTCAGCTTAGGGCCGGACAGAGCTCCTGCCTTCCACCGGTTGGGTTTCCCCTGGAAGCGCTTTCCTCCTCGCACAGCATCTACTTTAAAATGAGGGTGATTCTTAAATGCCACTTACCCTAATGTTGGAATTAGTTAATATAAAACAATTTAAAGCTCTGGTAGTAATTTATGTAATCAAAGGGAGCAAGTACTTCTGGCTGATTTAAGTATCTCTTGCAGTCAGTACGTCTTCAGTCTAATTTGTTGTGACTGAAATGTTCTCTTGTGAGATGAGATAAGCCTCTGTTATAGATTAGCAAAACTGAGTAATTTATGAGGGAGAATCCCAGTAGAAAATGTGAAACCATCATTGATGCTCTTGTTTGCCAATTTTCCCATCATCACTTAGCCAGTCATTATATGTAGGTTCCGCTTAGCAATGTGAAAACTGACTTCAAAGAAAATTTAGTTTATAAACTGTTACTAAGAGAAGCTTGAACTAATCAAAATCCTGTCAGATTAAGAAAAGGAGCAGTGCGCCAGGAGGCTGTGTAGCAGAGTGGAAAGGACTCTTGGGCTCCAGAGCTAGGTGGCCCTGGATTCAAATTCTAGCCGTAGTTAACGTCTAGTTTAAGTCAAGGTGACTTTAAACAAGCTCCTTTGTTAAACCAAGAGGTCAGTTGTGGTATTTCTGCTGCATCCCATAGTTAAGACTCCTTTCCACACAGGATTACTGTGTTGTCCTCTGGAGAGATGATTATTCAGGGGGCACCTGGGTGGCTCAGTCGGTTAAACGTCTGACTCTTGATTTTGGTTTCATGGTGTCAGGATCTTGGGATGGAGCTCTGCACTCAGCGGGAAGTCTGCTTGAGGATTCTCTCCCCCACTCTGTCCCTCCCTGCCCACTGCTCACGTGCTCTCACTCTCTCTCTAAAATAAATAAGTAAATCTGTTTTTAAAAAGGGGGGGCACCTGGGTGGCTCAGTCCGTTAAGCGTCTGCCTTTGGCTCAGGTCATGATCCCAGAGTCCTGGGATCGAGCCCCACATCAAGCTCCCTGCTCAGCAGGAAGCCTGCTTCTCCCTCTCCCTCCTGCTTGTGTGCTCTCTCTATGTATCAAATAAATAAATAAACTCTTTAAAAAGAGAGAGAGAGAGAGATGCCTGTTGGAAATACTTAGTGATATCAACCATCGAACGAGGGCCTCCCAGTATACATGGCCCTTGAACTACGCCATTTCTAATGGTCACCCTATGAGGGGTCTCATATGAGACCTCTCCTCACCTATGAGGTACCCTATGAGGGGAGTATAGACTTTGCAGAGAGGATGTTATGGTGTCTCTCTGAGCCTCGGACACCTCACTTTTAAATGGGTTGATTCTCCGCTTCATAGGAGTTTTTAATAAGCAGTAAATGAGGGAATTGGTACCAGACCCATGGTGCCAAATAAATGGAAGCAACTATACGTATATCAATATTCTATAGTTCAAAGGCATCTACCTAAGATTGACTTTCCCCTTTCCCAGCCTCCTTTTGTATTTTTTTGTGAGTGACTTTTCCTAAATTGACATTAACTCAAAGGCACTTTTAACCAAGCACAGCCACATGGGACTGGTGACTTCTTTTCATAAAGTCCTTGCAAGTGATTAGGGGCGGGGCCCCTGTGGGAGCTCAGAGACCAGCCGCGTGATGATTGAAGAGCCGTACCCTTGGCCTAGGCAGATCCCACTTGGAATCCGGGCACATGTGGTTCTGTTTAACACTGTGCTCCGCAGACTCGTGGTCCGGGTTTGTGACCATCAGACGTTTGTTGTTGATAGGTGAGGTCACCGCAGTAGGGGTGTTTGTCAACCAAATTAAACTTCCTCTTAATGACCTAAAATAATTGATTCGGAAGGCCTTTAAATGGGCCACGGCAATGTGTAAGCAGGCTGAAATCTGGTATTTTCTGCACACATTATTGCATGTTATTGTTTTCCTTCTTGGATGGACCATGGGCTTTCCAGGCAGGCGGTGAGCCGAGGTTTGAATCCAGCTCCACCATGTGTCTGCACGGGATGTGGGCGAGTCCCTGAACTCCTGTGCGCGTGCGCCTTACCATCTGCGAAATGGGGCACCTGCCTTTACGTGATGATAGAAAGAATGTGACTAAAATTCCACGCCCACGCGTTTGCCCTCACTCAATGGTAGAGATTATTGTTAATAAAGGATTTCCAATGGGCGTCTCTGAAGAAGACAGCTTAGTAATAATTTTGTACAAAGTGGTCAAACTCCAATGTAGTAACCGTACCTTTTTTTTCCCCCTGCTAAACTGATTTCTCCATAAACTGCTTTCTGTACTAAACTTAAACACCCATAGAGAAAAGTGTGACTAAAATTGGAGTCTGTAAACCTCTCTTTACATATTGTTTGATTCTCAGCTGATTTCAAAATGAATTTAAAGTTGAGTACTTAAGAGCTATGCCATGTAGGCTACAAGAGGAGTGAGTGTTTTCTTTGCCTTTGGATTCAGACATTAATGACCTGAGCTCTGGCCTTTGCAGGTAGAGTGGGGCCACCATACCATGTCTGTTAAAAATAAAGGCATTGGCTTAGGGCTTTCCCTGAGTTTGATCAACAGTGGCACTAAAGTTTGCTTTTGTGTTTGGAAATTATCAGTATCCCACAGAGTGGTTTATGTGTCCTGCCTAAAATCCTTCCCTCCATAAACCCAGGTATCTGACAAAAACTAAGAGCTGCAGGCTGGGGCTGCCTAGGGTTCTGAACATGTCTTTAACCAAATGTAATATCTGTTAAACCTTGGCATCAATTGCTTTTGAATGATTTACTGGTAATAAATTTATATCCTGCCTCTGCAGCATTTTATTGCAAATATTTTGTACTGACCGAATGGGTTAAATTATGAAGCTTGATAAGTACATATGCACATTACCCATCCCTAGCTTTAAAAGAAAAAAAAAAAGGAAGAAAAAGATAGCTATGAGTTTGGAAGTCATCCCAATTTTTAAAAATAAGAGAATTTGGACATTTTGGCATATGGGGCTTTTTAAATGAAATTTCATGGAACTGAAAACAGTCAATTTTAGGTTTCCAAAAATTGTTTTGATTTTCATTGGTATAAATTTGCTGCACATGGTTTTAGGGAAGTTCTGAGAGATGCATTTGGGACTTCGGGGTTGATTTTTTTTTTTTTTCCTGAGATTTGTGATTTATTTTTAAAAGGTGATTTTTTTTTCCCCAACTCAAAGTATAAATCGGAGGAGACATAGTTCCATTTCTAGGACAGCTTTTTTGTAATGACATCGTTAAGCATTGCCGAACAACTGGACTTGGGGCTGAATTATTGAGCATCATTTCGGCACCATTTGGACACCTCGCGGCCGACTCCTCTTCCCCCATCTCGGAGTTAGAATCTGGAGGCCAAGTGATTTGGGCCGTTCCATTAGCAGCAGCTGCCGGTGATAAGCACCTCGAGAGTCACCTGTGTAGGGTCAGGCTTATTGCACATCAAGGTTCGGCAGTGTCGGAAGAGAGGGAAGATGCCCAGGAGGGGGCTCCAGGCCACCTGCTGTGTGAGGATCAAAGGGTTGAAAGGTCAGAGGGCGCAGCTCCTTTAACCATATCTGTCTGTGCAATAGCTATTTCAGATTGTAAATCTTGGCGATTTCATTAAGTCCTCCTGGCTGCTACTGGGGCATTGAAATAATAAAATTTTATATCTGTTGCCTTTCCTGCCTCTGGCAGCCAGGCTGATAGATTCTCAGCAAAAGGGGGCGTCTTTATGAAAACCTTTCCTGGAAGGATCAGAACAGCCCTAATGAAGCTTCAGGTTGGGAAGTTGGGGTTCGCAGCACCTCATCCTCTGGATTAGCTTTAAAAAAAAAAAATGCACACAAACCATTGAGCCGCCTTCGTGATTTATGTAACACCTCTTTTCTGAAAAGCAGGTCACCAAAATGTTACATCTTGCTAAATGCTTACTCTTACGCATAGGAGGCGTGCTGTGCTTTCTCAGTGCTGCTGCTTCATTAAGTAGCCCGTTCTGATGACAGCAGGGCCCATCCTCTTGGGGCATCCCCTCAGCCACTATACAGAAATTATTTCCTACTTGGAAAACCTTTGGGTGTTTTTAGAGACGTATCTCCCGAATATGATTTTCCAAACACTTTTCCTAGATCTTAAAGTTGTTATGGACCTTTAGGGTTCCTTGGTTCTTGGGCAAGACAAATCACAGTAATGGCTGCCCCTTTACTGCCCATATGTTTAAGACCCCCTGTAGTTTGTTTGAAAAGTTAAGAGATTTTCACAGTGAAGGTGCCATTTCTGAAATTTAAAGTGTTCCTTTTCACCGTGAGATAAGTTCACTCTGATTAAGTCCGTAATTCTCACTAAGCCATGTTTATGGGGGCAATAAACAATGTTTCAGCATGCTTGTTAAATTGGGTTTCCAACCTCTCCACTCTTTAAAAATTGACATTTCAAATAAAAGGCAGGTGGAGATGGGAGTCCGGGTTCTCTGTGCCTAGTGATGAATGGATGATGGCAAGTTGGCAGTTGTGTGGGAGGAATGAGGCCCTATTTTATGGAGGGTGACCCCAAACCATTTTGGGACTAGGGAATTGACATCCCCTTCTACCCCCAGTGAAACTCTTAAATTCAAGTTCCACCGTTCCAAATTGAATGGATACTGTTTCTGAAATCCTGCCAGCCAGTAAGTACACACATTACTGAATTTTCACAGCAAGCCTGTGCTCTGGTAGTAGAGGCCCGGTTTTACACATGATGAAAGTTGGGCACAGGGAGGTTAAGTAACTTGTCCAAAGTCACATAGCTAATAATTACAGAACCAGAATTCAAACCAGGTTGTTGTATTGTGTGAAGTGTTGTAGTATATACAGAAGAAAAATATGATACTGGTCCAGGTTTAGGGTCTTTTTGCTGTTCTGCGACTAGCCACTCATAAGTCTATCCAGAGGTTGCAAAATAAATCTGTGACCTAGTCACTGTCCTTGATACTCACTAAGCTGGGAAAGTAGAGGGGCCACACAGACAGGAGAGGGAGACCACCAGGCTCTGGGCTTGGGCAGTCCCGAGCTCATGTCCTAGCCCTGTTATTACACAGGGACCTGGTGCGAATGCTTCAGTCTTCTCATCTGTAAAATGGGATTAATAATGCCTGTTCCGTGAGGTTGCTTTGAGGATCAGATGAAAAAATGCATTTTAAAATGATAGTATTTAATAACCCTGTGGTACTTTATAGATGACAATAGTGTTATTGCAGTTTCTGTGAAGATAGGAAGGTTAGAATGGTTCAAGGAAACGTGACAGGGATACATGAAACAGTTGGAAACATCACTAAACAAGTGTTTCGCTTGGTTTTGGTTTTGGTTTTTGCGGGCCCGATCATATATGATCCACTGCGCTTGGCACTTAGGACTTCCAGAAGGCGAATCGCCGTGGGGCAGGAATAAGCAGGAAGGTTTTCTAGAAGAGCATGGCCTTGTGGGATGGAGGGGACCATGGTGACCTAGGTCTGGGCCATCTTCACATCTCACCAAGTGCCCTACCTCTTCATCCCTCCTTTGTGCCTTTCCATAGACCTTCCTCATCTTCTTGTTGGTGACATATGAGGCAGCTGAGTTTCCAGTCTGGGGACCGTGCTTCAGTCTGAGGCAGAACACCACCACCACAAGGGCAGGCTCAGGCAGGGAGCTGCTGGGAGAGCTGGCAGAACCCAGCTCTCGTGGAGGCTGTGTAGTTCGTTGGCCATGTAGCTGGCCCCCTAGGAAACACAGGCCCTACTTAAGCTTTCATCTTCTCAAAAGTCCTGAAGGTAAGGACGGTGACTCCCATCTCACAGAGAAGCGAATGCCCGAGAAGGTAAAGTGCCTTGCCTAAAGCTACCTGGCTGGCGAGTGAAAGAGCCGGGACCCCAGACTTGGGATTTTCTGACCTTGGACCCTGGATCATCCAGCGGAGGGAATCGAGCAAGTTCTGTGCGAAGGGAGATGTTCTCTTCTACCATGCGTTCCTGTGCCTTTTCTTAGGCCAGTTGGGTAGAGCTTACCCCACCACTCCCTATCCATGCCCTCCCCGTCAGGAGGCCGAGTGAGGGCTTCTTCACTTCAGGGATCACGTTTCATTACGTGGCTGGCTGGCCTTAAAAGCTAGCATAAAGTTGTCCTTAATGACCGACTGACGCATGACCCACTGAGTGGGTGAATGACTGAAGGAACATCCGGTAGAGGGAAGGTCAGGAAAGGAAAAATGGCCCATTGGAGACACTGCTCCATGCCGACCTGGATCGAAAATCCCTGGACTTGAGAGTCGGTGCTTATTACCTTGCGAGGAGTGGATTTGGCCTGACCTGGGAGGGGCTTGTACCACTTCCCTCGCTTGTCAAGCTTCTGTTTCTGTTTAAAGCACACTGGGAAATTCCAGCAGCGGTTTCAGGGGTCCTCTGAACTGTCGGGCTTAGATTTTTAATTTTGTGGAGCAGGAAGGAGCAAATCAGTGACTCCTGGCTCCAAAGGAAAAACCACTACGTTTATCAACTGCTTGGCAGCTCAGTGACCTTTGGGGCCTGAGGAAGGGAAGGAAAATGTCACTCTTCCCTCTGTGTGGATCCGAGATTTCAGGAGGGAATAAAGAGTTTAGAAAACCTGAAGATTTGCCTTTCCTCTTCTTGTCCTTTCCACTTTCCCTCTTATTTCTCTTTCCTTGCTTCCTAGGAGGCCACCAGCTCCCATGCTGTTCTTTGTTATGTGCTCATATGTATGCGCATGCATTTGGGCACATTTTCTATGTGCCGTATAGTGGAAAGAACATTGGCACGTGGAACCGAGATTCAAATCCTTTTCTCTGACAAACACCGATTGTAAGAGCACGGGCAGACTGCTTACTCTCTTTAGTCTCAGTTTCTTCATCCATCAAATGGGTACGCTATTCTGGAGAAAACCCTCTCCCCTGGGAATTTTAATGGGGTCTGGGCCAACCGTCAAGTTCCTGAAGGGCTTAATTGTTTTGGTATGTGTTGAACAAACGTCTGTTAAATTACAGCTGTTCAGTATGTTTGTTGATTGAAACAACGTGTCACACAGACAATTCATAAGATGCACTGGGTAATGGGGTGTTGGTGTTCAACTGGGTTCAATGTGCCGCTCCACGCTTCCAAGCCAGAGGACTTTGGACAAGCTATTTGACCTCCCTGATCCTCAATCTCCTTCTCTCCACAGGAGTGTGGTGGGGATGACACGATAGGGTACTCATAAAGGGTTGGGTGTGGGAGGACCACACAGGCTAGTAGCTATCATGTTGTTGTTGTTGTTGTTGTAAGAGTTCGTAAGATGGTGGCGTAGCCATGTACCCCAGTCCCTGTCCACCTTGCAGTGTCTTGGCCCACCAGGAATAGAATTAGCCTAAGAGGGGACTCCAGGAACCCAGCAGTAGCATGCAGCATAAAATTTGGATTAACACACTATTGAGATGTAAGAGCCATGTTCTCCATCTTTCAAAATTAAAACAGCTGCTGAGAAGTCAGAGTAAAGGGAGACCTAATTTGGGGAGCCATATCAGTTGGCCTCTCTCACAGGGGGACAGAGACTAGATTTTCTTTGAGGCAGCAAAGCATGTCGTGGGTGTGACAATGCTCTGATTTGGGACATGCTATGTCCTTTTGAAACAGGGTATCCTTGCCCAGAGTCGGTCTGGACCTGGCCGCTTTCCTTGGTGGTCTAGTTGCTGGTCTCAGAGGTGCTGCCTCAGCCACGGGAGGGGAGACCAGGCTTGCAGGCCTCAAGGGGTCACTCCAGCAGGGAGAAGGCCTGCCTGCGGTCAAGGCCAATGCCCTGGGCAGATGGGACGGAACGTGGCCACATAGGTGCCAAGTAACTATTTCTATTTTGTTTTCCTGTTACTTAATCTTCTCACAATACTATATAGTATGTGGTGATGGCCCCATTATATAGATGAGGAACCAGGTTCAGCTAGATTTAAATAACTTGCCCAGGGTCCTATGAGTAAGAATTAAAGAAGGTAAAACCCAAAGTCCCGTCCATCTGACACACTCCTTCTGCTCCGTCCTGCTGCTCCCTGAAACCCAGCCGACATAGGACCACAAGGTCTCTCACTGGAGAGGCAGCAGGACAGACTGAAGAAATACCATGTGCCCTGGAGGTGTCTACCTTTGCAGACGGATTTTCTGACAATGAAATACATTCTAGAGTGAATCCTTTTTGTCAAAATAATTACCTTATGATGTTTTTCAGAATAATCAATACTCAGTGTTTATTGTGTAGCAAACACTGTCCTAAGTTCCTCTACATATTTTAATTCATGCAATGACCATGACGATCCAGTGACGTCCGTGCCATTTACTGTTTGTTTACAATACTACTATTGAAGTGTAAGATTTCTTTTCTTTTTTTTAAGATGTTATTTATTTGACAGACAGAGATCACAGGTAGAGAGACAGGAAGAGAGAGGAGGAAGCAGGCTCCCCACTGAGCAGAGAGCCTGATGTGGGGCTTGATCCCAAGACCCTGGGATCATGGCCTGAGCCGAAGGCATAGGCTTTAACCCACTGAGCCACCCAGGTGCCCGAAGTGTAAGATTTCTAGGGCAAACACACTCATCCTGTGCACACAACAAGGTCAGTCAGCCATGCGACCACCACCAGAGTGAGAAACAAAATACTAACAGTCCCCCAGAAGCCCCTCTGGTGTCCTCTTGTAGTCATTTCCCCTCTTACCTAAGGATAACCATTATTATCCCCAGGGATCAGTACTATTTTAATTTCATCGAACAGGTGAGGAAACTGCTGCACAAGACAGCACATTCATAACTGGCACAGTTGGGAATTCAGACTTGGGCAGTCTGGCTCCAGAGAATGGGCTCCCATCCCTGGGACATAGCTAGGAAAAGAACACTAGATTGGTGCTGGTTTCAATTTTAATAGCACAAAATCATCATAGTGGAGTCTTAGCAGCTTCTGCCTTTGGTCTGAAAACCAGTTTAAAGTCTTAGAACTGTAATCCATGTTAGTGGCCTAACTTGGAAATTGCAAGGATAGAAACTCTATTTCCGTGCCCCCCCCCCCAGTTTATTGTTCACTTACTGCAGTTGGGTACTGTGTTAAATTTTTCCTGCACATTCTATCACTTAACCCTCACAACACAGCTGTGCACTAAGTAATAATATCCCCATTTTATTTTATTTTATTTGTTTTTAAAAATTGTATTTATTTATTTAACAGAGAGAGACACACAGGGAGAGGGAACACAGGCAGGGGGAGTGGGAGAGGGAGAAGCAGGCTTCCTGCAAAGCAGGGAGCCCTAGGCGGGGCTTGATCCCAGGATCCTGGGATCATGACCTGAGCTGAAGGCAGCCACTTAAGGACTGAGCCACCCAGGTACCCCAATATCCCCATTTTATAGATAAGAAAACTGAGACTCAGAAGTAAAGAGATTGCTGGAGGTTACACAGTCACAGAGGCAAGGCTTGAATCTGGCTGTCTCATTCCAGAGCTCACAGTTTTAACCACCATGTTAACTCCTATCTTACTTTCTGTGTCAACTGTGAATTAATTCTGCACTAATTAATCATGATAATTTCACATGATTATTATCACTGCCATCATCATTCTTATTCCCATTGCACTTCCTTGAGCAAACTCCGTTTTGCTTACTTTGGGCTTCCATTGTCCATTTGGGCTTTACGTTGACATCTGCTTCTAAGCCTGCCTCCCGACAGAGTGGATCCAGCCACAATATCCCATTCATTCTCTAGTTAATAAGCATTTGCCCTGTGTCAGGCACCGCACTGGGCACTGGAAAAGGAGAGACAAACATGCCCCAGCTCTGCTCTGATGACAGTCCTTCTGGAAGGACAAGAGAAAAGACGTACGGCCTGCTGGCTCATTGACTCCGTGTGTGCTGACTCACTGACCCCCATCCTAGGTAGCTCAGCTGAGGAAGCTGATCTGTTCCTCAAGGTCTAGGACCAGCTTTCCTCCACATCCAGCTCCGGGCTTCCTCAGCCAGGGGAGCATCACATGCTTCTGATGGCTCCTTGAATCCCCGAGATCACACTGCCAGTGCAGACCCTTCCTCTTCATCTTAGGGACTGGTTCTGAGTCCTACATTTGTCCCTAGCTGCCCAGCCCCCTCCCTAGACAGGTGGGATCACTCCCATCTGTGGGGGAGGAGGGGAATTGGTGTGGTTTGAACTAGTGTCCCTATTTTATATATTAGGGGAGGAAACCCATTGTTTTCATATAACCGGTTTTAGAAAGTAAGGCTCAATAAAGTCTTGGTTTGCAGGGGAAACACCAAAGGTAGAGTGACTCTCAAACAGACTACGCTTTTGTGTAGGGAGGTATAGCAGTGTCTCTAGGGGCATTGGATTTTTATGTTTATCCTAAGAAGGAGTGAACAGAAAAACAAAGTTTAAAAAAAAAAAAAATCCTGGGCTAGATAAAAGAAAGGAAAGAAGCAGGGAGCCAAATTCAGTTGCAAATTGAATGTACCAGGGACTAATTACCTGGTCGTGTAACATTCATTCACCATTCATGCGTTGTTAATTTTTTACCATCTACTGTGATTTCATTCCATGTTCTGGACATAGTATTAATATGTTTATCAACTTCATTGGGATACAATTTAGGGACAAACCATCCACTTGAAGCGTAGAATTTAATGAATTGTGATAGCTTCATACGTTCATGAAACTACTGCCACCACCACATATAGAATATTCCCACCACCCTCAAAGGATTGTTCTTTTTAATTTAACAAAATAAAATTCCCTTATCTTGAGCTTCTCCTGTGCCAGGCACCACTGCACTACTCTAAAAACGTTAACCCATTTAGTCCTCATCACGAGCCCGTGAAAGAGGCACTGTTGTCCAGAGGACAGCACTGGGGCCCAGAGAGATGGAATGGAATGGCCAAGCTGGCACAGTTGGCACAGACTGGCTTCCAGATCCTGTGCCCTTCACCTCTCTGCTCTGCTGCCCCCCATTCATTCATTCATTTCATTCAGAAATTGCCTACCATGAGCTAGGTGTTGGGGTAGGAACTGACAGTGCAGAGATAAGTCTTTTTACCCCCAAGACGCCCGAAGACTAGGAGAGGAATCAAATACCTCTGTAAATAACTCGTTGGCACATTGTTCTGATTGTGAGATTGATCTCAGGGGAGCACAGGGAAAGGCAAACTTCCTGCTAACTGAGTCCTTCAGAAGAGAGGTTGACCAGGCTCCACCGAGTACTCAGGAACTATCGAAGGAAAGGGGACTGACGGACAGGAGAGTCACTGTTTGTTGAATGGCTGTTCGGGTGTCCGGGGATCAGGCTGACTCCTTTACATACACTTGCTTATCTAACCCTCACAGCAACTCTGGGAGGGGGAACTGTCTTGATCCTCATTTCATAGATGAAAACCTGAATTGCCTTAAGGTAGCCCTCAAGGTAGCGTTGCGATCCTTAAGTGAAGCCTGTATTAGAGCCTGTAACCTCTCAGCTGCCCTGACCACCTCCCATACGGTGATGTTTCCCTCCCTGTCCTGAAAGGCTGGGGTCAGGCTAAGTCTGTCTGTGACAAAGCATAAAGAGAAAGACATTTTTGATTAACAATATTTATGGGAAGATGCCATTTTTGTGTGTTTCTCTGTGCAAGAAATGCCATTTGGAAAGTCGGTGTGCATGTCAGTATCTTTTTTTTTTTTTTCATTCTGAGAAAAAGCCTATAGAGTCTGGTGGGGGGAGGGTTTGCAGCTGGCAGGAGCTTTGGCATATGTTGTAACTAAAAAGAGAGGGAATGTGTTGGTGGGACAAGCTACCGGAGAGCTGTCTCGGTGTGCTGCGGTACTAGTAAGTGTTTTAATTGGGTAGGGTTTTTGGAGGACTATTTTGACATCTGCTCGTGTCTTTGCTGATTTTTCCTCACTTAGAGTAGGAAACACAAGCTGTGGATAAAATGACTTTAAAATAATTGGAAGTAAAGATATCTCCCTCAAAGTCGAATTTGAGAGGGACACTTTTTAAGAAGTGGAAAGTAAATTCCACTTCTAGGAATCCATCCTAAAGCATAAGGCTTTATGCCTACAAATTTTGTGATAATATTATATATAAAAATTTCTGAAAAACTGGAAATAATAGCCAATGGGAGGGGCTTGGTTGAGTTTGTTTCCATGAAATGGAACATTTTGTGGCAATTAGCAATGATCTTCACAAAGTTTTTAATGAACTAGAGCATTCACATATTATAATAAATGAGAAAATCAGAAAGAAACAATAATTATTTTAACTATATTTTTTAAAGTAGGGATTGGGGTGAAGGGTTATAGAAGGAGACATCAAAACATTGTCTACAAATGGAGGGATGAAAGCAAGTATAATTTCCTTCTTTGAACTTTCTTGTCCATCCCCTTTTTTTATTTTTAAGATTTTATTTATTTATTTGACTGACAGAGATCACAAATAGGCAGAGAGGCAGGCGGCGGGGGGGGCGGGAAGCAGGCTCCCCACTAAGCAGAGAGCCCAATGTGGGGCTCAATCCCAGGACCCTGAGATCACGACCTGAGCCGAAGGCAGAGGCTTAATCCACTGAGCCACCCAGGCGCCCCATCCCTTCTTTTATTTTTAATAGGCATATGTGATTTTTATGGTACAAAAGGCAAGTGCTCATTTTGTGTCGGAGAAAGCTGGCCCCAAGAGTGTTCTCTATCTTCACGCCCTACAGGTACTTGTTCTGATGTCTGAGCAATTGGATTTGGGATGTCTTCAGAAATAGTTAGGCTTTGAGTCAAGAGTGGGTCCAAAAGTCAGCTCTGCCGCTCACTAGCAGTGTGATCTGGGCAGTTTCTCTGACATCTCCAAGCCTCATTTTCTCATCCCTACCACGGAGATGGTCCTGTCTCCCTTTAGCGTGGCTGGGATTAAATGAGCTGGCATCCATTCCTGGTCCAGCTTCCTCCTCCACCAGCACTTCCCACCGCCACCCCCGTAGTTTGGAGGTTTTTGTGGGGTTGGGTTTTTGTTGGGGCAGCAGGGAGGGGGAGTGGCGGTTGGCTTTCTTCATTGCTCCTGTTTCCTTGAGCCTTTCAGGGATAAGGCACCATCCGGCCAAGCTGGCCTCTGATTCTCTCCTTGGGAACACTGAGCTTCAGGAAGGCCCTTGAGTCTACGCCAGCCCCTTTGGAAGAGGCCTTGCTGCCAGGAGGGCGGCATTGTTCTGTAAGAGGAAACTGTGCCGACCCAGCTCCTGCCTGGAGCCTGGTGCTTGGGCATCTTGGTTACTAAGGGGACCCTGGCCTGCTAAGTCAGAGAAAAGGGCCAGGTTTTTTCTTCTTCTTCAGCCTGCTACCATTGTTGAAAAAGTAAACACTCCACACAGCTTAACCGGCAAGCCCTCCAGCCAGGAGTGGGAAGAAATCAAAAGCCTGTTCCAGCCCAGGCCATGGAGAGCCCACAAGGGCTGGTCTGTGCTGCTGGGGCCTTGCTGGGAACACAGAAACAACGCCCGATTCTGGTCCAGAATCAACATCCCTCTGGCTGAGCCTTTCAGCCTCGGAGGCTTCTCTC
Source organism: Meles meles (assembly GCF_922984935.1). Taxonomy (NCBI): domain Eukaryota; kingdom Metazoa; phylum Chordata; class Mammalia; order Carnivora; family Mustelidae; genus Meles; species Meles meles. The sequence goes on from NC_060076.1 coordinate 11,073,320, forward strand.
CAGTGGCCAAGCCCCCTGCCCCCCTTCTGTTTGGGGCTGTTTAGAAGGTCAGATGAGGCAGAAGAGGCAACTCTGGGGTGCCCTGGCCATCCAGGCCTGGAGTCCCTTGCTGAGTGACAGAGTTCCTTGTACCCCCTCCTCTGGTTCCGTTTCTGAGGTCTCAGCTTTTGAAGTGACGGCCCATGAGCTACTGAGAAGGAACCACAGGTTTTCTTTCCAGTTGTCTTACCGGTTTTATAGACAAAGTAGCCAAATAATAGCCGCATAATCTCGGGCAAGCCAATTCCTACGGTGGGAGTGGTGAGACTTTTGTCTTCAGCTGCGTTGACGTTGACGCATCCGAAAGGATCTGTGTGAGCTCCACCGAGGGAGAGAAGTGAAAAAGATAGTTGTAGAGGCTGTTTGTGTGACTTCCTACCAGCACACTGTGAGGTGTTTAACCTCCTGAACTGAGAAACGAGACAGTAAAGGAGCTCTGGACCGTTCGCCATGAGCCTTAATGTTCTCATCTGAAAAGTGGGGATTGTGCTTCGTGAAACACTAGTGACTTGTGTTATTCTCCAGGCTGTTGGCTGATAGCTCTTTACCCTGTAGACAAAGCAGTGGATTCATGTGAGTGTCGGGGTTTGGAGGGCTGGATAAACTTGCAAGGAGGCAGTCTCGTCCCTTCTCTCTGGTTCTCAGCCCAGACTGAGCACTCAGAAGTACTGGTGAGTGGATTGAGAGGTTTGTGGGCTAGCCCCTAGTAGCTTGGAAAACGCAGTAGCAAAAGCAGTTTGAGGCTTCTAGGTGTGTTCAGTGGGAGGGACCTGGAATGCCGCCCCCTGAGACCATTTTCAGCCATGGGAGGCTTCTGTCCAGCTCATCGCCCCCCCTCCTACTCAGCGGAATGTCAGAAAGTTTACTGAAGTACCAGGTTCTGGTACTACAGTTCTGCTGTTGGAGAGAACAAGCATCGACCAGCGTTACTGAGCGGTAACCGAGTGCCATTTCCTCGTGTTCTGGTCATCAGGAAGCGGTGAGCCAAACAGACGAGCCCCTGAAGGAGCCCGCACCCCAGTAGAGGAAGGCAGGCAGGCAGAGGGGTGCTGAGCGCAGTGACAAGGGCTCTGCAGAGGTCTCACCGAGGGTGTGTGATGACAAGGAGTGACAGCGTAGTGCCACAGGTGCATGGCTGGGCCTCTCTGAGCCTCCTTTTTCTCCAGGGACATAAGGTGAAAGCAATAACATACATTTTGCAGAGTTTGGTAAGAGTTAAATGAGATAAAGTATAAAACACCAGTGGGCTTCTAGTTTATGTTATATTATTATATATTCTGTATTGTAATTGCCCATTTCTAGGGCGTTAGCAGACTCTGGCTTAGCAGCCATCAGGATGTATTGCCCAATACTAGGCAATACAGTGCTCTGGGATGAATTAGGAAAAGGCATCTCCCTCCTCCTACCACCACCACCCCTGACCCAGGCATACGGCTGAGCAGATTTCAGCCCCCGCTGGCTGGCTGGGCATCCTCGGGCAGCACACATCTGCACAGTCATCTGCAGTGCCTCCGATGGCCGCTAATACATTGGTCCCTTATATAGGTCAGGTGACCATATGTCCCAGTGTATGTCTTTTGCCCTGGCATGATATGTTGTCCTTCACACCCACAAGCATTCCAGTTTTGGAATTGTAGGGTCTTTCTAACTAACGGAGGCCAACTGGGATAAAGACAATAGTTCTAAAGTTCTAGACTCTAAGGGAATGAGCTTTGACATTTGAGAGGAGAAGAGGGTTAAATGAGATTGGGAGTGGTGGGCGAGCAGGAGAAAAGTGGAGGTGGATTCCAGTAGTGGGTGAATAGCGTGATTAGAAACAGCATCTCAGGGGCGCCTGGGTGGCTCAGTGGGTTAAGCCTCAGCCTTCGGTTCAGGTCATGGTCTCAGGGTCCTGGGATGGAGCCCCTCATCGGGCTCTCTGCTCAGCAGGGAGCCTGCTTCCCCCACTCTCTCTGCCTGCCTCTCTGCCTACTTGTGATCTCTCTTTGTTAAATAAAGAAATAAATTCTTTAAAAGAAAGAAACATCATCTCATACTTCTATACTCTATGGAGAGATGCTCCCAGATGGTAGACTTTTCCTTTCTCTATCTTTCTCTATCCCTTCCTCCCCATACCCATGTGCACACCCAGTAAGCACATCTCCCTTACCGTCTCTGTTCCTGTGCCCATGGAATTATGACTTATGGCCAGAGCCTCTGAGCCTTGACTCACTAACTGGGTTTCTATGGAAAATGGGATCCAACTAAAAGCGTGACCTTCCTACTTAGTGGTTAAGGGAAATGTTAACGTGTTAACACCAGGCCATACACTGTATTCCATACCCAAGAATGACAAGGTGCAAAAGAGAGATGGGCAAGTAGCTTTTGGTAAATGAAAGGGGATGGGTTGAATGTGGGTGTCGTAAGGGCCGAGCTGTACATCAGAGTTCCTGGGGCCCAGGGCTTTAGACCGCAGCTTCTACTGCTTAAACAAAGAAAAGAAAAGAAAATACAAGAAAAAAAATAATATTGGAGAGTAAAGATCTCTCTTCCTAGCTGTGTGACCTGAGCATGTTAACTTAGTCAGCTTCATCTCTGTGAAACCCTTTCCACTCCTGGGACTTGGAGATGACTGTAAAGCTTATAGAGTTTTTGTGACAGTTAAAAGGCCTCAGAAAATGTGAACCACCTAGCTTGGGCCTGCCACAAAATGAGCCTTTGTCAAAGCCTTTGTCACTGTTCTTCCTTATGCCCTTTCCCCAGAGAGGGCCAGTGGAAGTATCTGTGTCCTCATGGTGCTTCAATGATTTTTTTCTCTTGGATTTTTTTTTTTTTTTTTTTTTTTGCAGAAAGTCAGAAACATGGCCCTAGATGATGTCGTGATCCTCAACGTGGACACTAACACCCTGGAAACTCCCTTTGATGACCTTCAGAGCCTCCCAAATGATGTGGTGAGTAATGAACTCTTGAGGTCTGACTCCTGTGAGTTGGGGGAGGGGACGTGGATGTGACTTTAGAGAAGGGGAAGGCGGGGAGACCGCTGTAGTTGTTTCTGTCTCTGCTGTCTCTGCCACCTTTGTCTCAGTGGAGAAAGCTGGAGGGCAGTTCATTTTGTTAGTCTCGCTTCACTGTCATAACTTGCATCTAGAGGGCTGATCCCCGGGTCTCGTCAGTTCCTCTTTATGTGGGAGCCTGGGGGTCTGGGGGTCTTGCTGTCCCTCTCTAGCACATTGCCACGTCCCTTGGGTACCTTCCCTTGGGTACCTTCCCTTGGGTACCCCGACTGTGAAGGGGGGCGGGTGGAGGGCTTCCCATGTGAGTGATATGGGGCACTTCCAAGTCTACGTTTCTCTCCTGGACCATCATCAAGCAGGCGTTTTCCCATGTAGCAGGGTATCTGCTGACAGTGCTCTGAATGTGGTTCCATGTCCCAGAAACCTGCGTTACCTTCGGTCCGGCCAGACAGCGAGCTCACTTTAGCAAAAGCAGCTGGCTGCCACATTTGCCACACTAACCCCTAACCGCACACCAGTCTCGGCACTGCTATTTGGGCTGCCTCATGGGCAGCTGTTTGAAGTCGCCCCTGTCCCCTCCTTGTCCAGATGAATGAGGAGGTATTGGGACTCCCTGGGAAATATGGTTTGATGTTTCTGGTTTGACCTCCGCGGCTCTGTCTGCTGGAAGCTCTATAAAGTTGTTCTGGCTTCCAGACTGGAAGGAGTAGATGTTCCGTGTGTGCTGACGTGGATTTGGGTTTGTGTTGCTGGGTTTATGTCATGGCAGGTGGAGGTCCATTATTGCCAGGAGTCCCGATGGCACTTGGGGGTTGGCTGTCTGGAAGAGATGGCTGTTTGTTGATGAGTGGGTTGCAACATGGTTTCAAACTCCTCCGCTCTTAACTCAGTATAAGATTGGGGAACGTCACTTATGCTACGTAAAGATGTTCCATTTGTAGCCTAGTTAAACAGTGGCTGCCATTAACTGACTTCCTCTGAGCTGAGCACTGTGCTGAGAGCTCATTATTGGCCTCTCATTTCCTCTTCCCACTGCTCTGAGGAAGGTATTTTTCCTTATTCCCACTTTACTCACAGAGCTAGAAAGAGGAGGAGCCAGGAGGTGAACCCAACTCGGCCTCTCCTGAGAGCTACCGGGCCCCCCCGCCTCTCTGCCCACTGATTACATTCAGTTAACATCAGAGCCCAATGGAGGAGGTGTTCTCTGTCCTTTTCACAGGGGAAGAGAGCCTCAGAGAGTACATTTCTGGCCATAGGTCACATGGCTGGCTGGGCCAGAGCTGAGATTCAGTACCACCAAAGCCCTCGGCACACCCTCCTTGTACACTGCTCCCCTTTTGCAGCAGAGAGATGGCAGAAGCAGGAGAAGTAGAGACAACAGACACTGTGAGGTTTGCTGTTCATGTCAGGACAGAGAATGGGCTTGGGATCTTAGGGCCTCCTGACCATAGTTTGAGTTCTATTGGTCTAAACAATGTGTCATTTCCACTCTGGCTCTGTTTCGGTGGGAGAGCTTTCCCTTTAAGCCATGGGTGCCAGAGGTATGGCCTTGCAGCTCCTGAGTGACTATGGTAAGTGAGCCTAGGAATGGCCAGGAGACCCAGGGACAGCCCGGAATGAGTGGTGGTTAAGAAACCACGCAGGAGGATGTCTGGTCCCATCTGCAGTGCTCTGACCCAGTGCTGGGCATTGAGCAGCAAAGGTGAAGCAGATCTAGTCCTTTCTTTCAAAGAGGAAAGTAGGGGAAAAAACAGATGTGTAAATTACGTCTACATCACGATATAGTATAATAGGGGCCACAGGGAAAATAGGACCGAGGCCCAGAAGGTTCCAGGTGATGACAAAATTTGGGAGACAGGTAATAGATAGAGCCTTCCTGAAGGTGGCACATTCCAAGATGCTTTGTTTGTTATTTTGTTTGTTTGTTTGTTTAGAGAGAGAGCATGCATCCAAACGTGTGTGCGAGAGTGTACGCAGGTGGGTGGGGAGGAGTGGAGGAGAGGGATAGAGAGTCTTAAGCAGCCTGCATGGCCAGCATGGAGCCTGATATGGGGCTCCAGTCTCACCACCCCGAGATCCTGACCTGAGCCGAAATCAAGAGTCGGACACTTAACCAGCCAAGCCACCCAGGGTCCCCAACTCAAGATGATCAGTGAAGTGGTCTCAGGGAACCAAAGGCATGTGAACAAGTTATTTTTTGTCTCTGAGCTCAGTCTCCCACCTTGGAAGAAGGAGTACGAGCCCTGTAAGTTAGGATTGCTGCAGCAAAGAAATGAGATGGTTATGTCCCTCAGGTGCTTGGGACAGTGCTCACACATTATCAGTGTTCAGTAAAAGGTACCTGCTTTTGTTTTTCATAAAACTATTGTGAGTAGTTACAGCCAGAGTTAGAGGACAGTTAGTTCCTGAACAGTCCTCAGCCTGCATGAAAAGAGCCTCTTTGTTTGCAGGTTGGTTTGTGGCAGAGGTGAGAATGTTATACAGTGGTGTTGGCTCTAGACCCATTAAAGACTCCAGAGATACAGTAATGGAGAGGGAAAGTGGTCTCTGAGGTACGTGTGTGCCAGTGGAATGCACAGACACAATTCTCTCAGGCTGTGGGAACTACCAAGTCCTTGAGAGGAAATCATGTCCTGCGCATCTCTGTGTCCCCTGCATTCAGCACAGGACCAGGTACCTTCAGGGTACCAGCATATCCATAATTGACCTCATAATTTCCTCTTTTGTCAGAGCGGCCTGTTCACGGCATCTGGCAGATTCTGCTTCTTAAACTGTTTGTCCAGTCCTCTTCTCTGTCTCTCCCCACACCACCTTATCCAGGCTCTTCTCTCCTGCACTATTTTCAGCAGCCCCCAAACGTGGTCTTCAGACTCCGCCCTTCCTTCTCTTGGACCAGAGCGACCTTTCCAACACTAAATCTAACTATGTTTCCCTCTTAAAACCACTCCGTCAATGAACATAATTAAAAAGCTGAAAAAAACAAACAAAACAAAACAAAAAAACCTTCAAAAGACAGAATATCCTCCCTGAACTTCCCAGTGCCTATCGCTTAGAGGCAAATTCCTCTCGTTGGCTTTGAAATCAGGCAGATGTGTGTTTAATTCCTGGCTTCTTCACTTCCTAGCCGTGTGATCTCAGTCAGAATTCCTTAAGCTCTCTGAGCCTTTGTTTCCTCATAGGCTGTTGTGGGAATCAAAGGAAATGTATATAATATGTGTAAAACATATATCCTATGAGTACGATAGATGGTAGTTAGTGGTCATGATTTATGGACGCAAATGACAATGAGCCTGGCATTCAAAGTCCTCCTTCAGGTTCGGACCTTCCTGGTGTTTTTCCATAGCTTTAGCTCTCTCTCCCCTCCCAGCTCCAAACCCTATATTGTAGGTATTTGGAACTGTTAGTAGTTCTCCAAACCACATGCGTTATTTTATAACTTCAAACTTTCATACGGAGTTTCTTTTTTCCCAAATGTCCTATCCCACCTGTCAATCTTGTACTCATTCTTCAAGACTTAATCTAAATGGGAGGCTATGAAAACCTTCCCCAGGGCGCGTGGCTGGCTCAGTCCATGGAGCATGTGACTCTTAATCTCAAGGTCGTGAGTTCAAGCCCCGTGTTGGGTGTGGAGCCGACTTTAGAAATAAATACAAATATAAATATAAATATATATGTATATATATTAAAAACCTTCCCTGACCTCTCTAAGTAATTGGACTACATCTTTCTCTATGTCTTCAGAGCTCCTTGTATTGATTGTGTAATTATACTTGTCACCCAGCAATATAATTTATTACACATTTCTGGCTTTTCCTTTTAAATGTCAGTTCTGTGAAGGCAGGAATTAAGTTTTATTCATCTTTGTTTCGCAGAGATGTAGCAGCCACTGAAGAGATAGATGGAAGGGTGGAAGGGACATATGGATTGGGTTATTTTGGTAGATGAAATCTTGCAAAACATGGCACCCATGCTGGAAATTTTATTAAAAGAGGCCTTTGTTCTGCTTCTAGCCATGATGGAATAATTGGAACTGGCTTTATCCCCCCACCATTAACAACTAGAACTCTGGACAAATATAAAAACAGCAGTTTTCACATGTTAGACAACAGGCACTGCAGGACTTTGATTCCGGAGAGAAAGGAGGTGGGTGAGGGGAGGCCTACCATCTCCCCTGGCTTTTTGCCTTGAGGCATTTCTGGACCGTGGTGCCACGAGGGGGAGTCCCCAGCAAAGCACAACAGTCTTGCTAGGTTGAAGGGTCAGAGATCTGAGCCAGAGGTGGCTTACGTTTGTGGGTCAGGGTACCAGACTGGAAGCCACTCATCGAAAAGAGCTCCAGAAATTGGAATCAGGGCCTCTTGGCTAATGTGCTGAAGACTGGCCAGCCCACATGTAGGTTGGAGCTCATGCAGACTAGGCGACATTCGGATTCTGACCAGCCAAAGGAAGGAGATCTTGCTGATGGCTCAGGGCAAACGGTAGAGACCGCAGGAGGCCATGCCTTGGTAGTACTCTGAGTTAGCTCTAGAGTAAAGATTATTTTAGCCTTGCTCTAACAAAGCTTAAAAACAAGCTATGAGGAGCTTGAGAGAGGGCTTCAGGGATGCTGGCAATACGTTGTTGTTGTTTTTTAATCTGAGTACCAGTTAGTGGTATTGGGCAAGAATTCATCAAGCTGAACACCAATGTTATGTGTATTTTATGTTTTTAAACTTCAATAAAAGTTTTAAGCAAAACTATTTCTTTAAAAAGAAAAGACCTGATAGGCAAGAAATTCAGCTTCCTGTCAAAATAAACCCCAACCCTCTTTAAAAGAAGACAAATAGGACGCCTGGGTGGCTCAGTGGGTTAAGCCTCTGCCTTCAGCTCAGGCTGATCTCGGGCTCCTGGGATCGAGCCCTGCATCGGGCACTCTGCTCAACAGGGAGCCTGCTTCCCCCTCTCTCTCTGCCTGCCTCTCTGCCTACTTGTGATCTCTATCTCTCTCTCTCTGTGTCAAATAAATAAGTAAAATCTTAAAATAAATACATACATACAAATAGAGGTGCCTGGCTGACTCAGTCAGTGGGGCATGTGATTCTTAATCTCAGGGTTGTGAGTTTGAGCCCCACATTGAGTGTAGAGATGACTGTAAAAAATTAAAAATCTTAAAGAAAAAAATGACATTAAATCCACACCCAGCAGTGTAACATTCACGGTATCTGCCATCCTGTTATAAAAGTATGAGAAACGAAACTGTAACCCATAACCAAGAGAAAAGCTAGTTAATAGAAACAAGCTTACAAATGACAGATGTGGTGGAATTAGCAGACAAAGACCCTAAGATAAAAAGATTATAAATATGGGGGCGCCTGGGTGGCTCAGTGGATTAAGCCGCTGCCTTCGGCTCAGGTCATGATCTCAGGGTCCTGGGATCGAGCCCCGCATCAGGCTCTCTGCTCCGTGGGGAGCCTGCTTCCGCTTCCTCCTCTCTCTCTGCCTGCCTCTCTGCCTACTTGTGATCTCTCTCTGTCAAATAAATAAATAAAATCTTTTAAAAAAAAAAAGGATTATAAATATGCTCATGAATTTAGAAGAGGACCTGAACTAAATGAGAAGAGAAACAGAAAATATAAAGACTGAAAAGGAACATGTAGAGGTGGAAAATATCGTACCTGGAATGAATATTTCACTAAGGTTTAAGTGTATATTAGATACCACCACATAAAAGATCAGGGAACTTGAAAACATAGCAATGAAAATTAGCCAGTATGAAACAGGGAAAGGGAAAGGACAGGAAAAGGTTCATGGAACCTCAAGGACCCATAGCACAGTATCAAGAGGACTAAAACACTTAACATCATTAAAAAAAATTTTTTAATGATTATAGCATTTTTTTAACTTTTGATGAAAATTGTAAACTCAGAGTTCTAAGAAGCTCAACAAACCACAAGCATAGTAGATCCAAACAAAACCACACAGAAGCCCAAAATGATAGTTACTTATAACCAGTGATAAATAGAAAGGCTTAAAATTAGCTGGCGAAAAAGACACATTATATAAAGGAAAGAAGTAATAACAGAAGACTTCTTACAAGAAAGGTACCTAAGCCAGGAGATAATGGAATGACATTTTAAAAGTGATGAAGGAGAGTTGGGGGAAATCAGAGCGGGAGACGAACCATGAGAGACTCTGGACTCTGAGAAACAAACTGAGGGTTTTGGAGGGGTGGGGGGCATGGGGGGTGGGTGAGCCTGGTGGTGGGTATTAAGGAGGGCATGTATTGCATGGAGCAGTGGGTGTGATGCATAAACAATGAATCTTGGAACACTGAAAAAATAAAATAAAAAAAAAGTAATAAAGGAGGATTTTTGTCAACCTACAAGTCTATAGAATGAAAATATCCTTCAAGAATGAAGGCAAAATTAAGACCTAGTCAGACAAAAAAAGTGAGAGAAAACCATTGTCAGCAGACACCACAAGAATTGTTAAAGGAAGTTCTTCAGATAGAAGAAAAATGAAACCATAGAGAAATTTGAACAATAGGGAGGGAAGAGTGCCAGAAATAGTTAATATGTAGGCAAATATAACAGATTTCTTTTCTCATTTTTAGTTTCTATAAAAGGCAATTGACTATTTAAAGTAAAAATAATACCAATGTATTGTGTGTTGTAACAGGGGTAGAAATATATTTTATGGCAATGGTAGTAGCACAGAGGACAGGGTAGGGATGGAGATAGGAAGTACACTGTTTTAAGATTCTTAAATTCTATGTAAACTGATATAACATTATTTGAAGGTAGACTATTGAGTTAATAGTCTAAGAATTCTTAGAAGACCCACTAAGGGGGGAAAAAACGTGTAGCTAGCTAATAAGCCAATATTAAGAATCTAAAACATTTGGGGGGAGGAGGAAGGATAAAGGAACCAAAAACAGATGTAACATATAGAAAAGTTAGCAAGATATGGTAGATTTACCCAACTATATTGATTTTCACATTAAACATATGTTGTCTAAGTGCTCTAATTAAAGGAGAGTAATAAATTACATAAATAATCAGGATCCAATTGTATGCTATCCACAAGAATTTCATTTTAAAGAGTCAGATAGATGAAAAGTAAGAGGATGGAAAAGATAGTGCAAACGCCAACAAAAAGGGAGTAGATGGGGAACGAGAAGCAAATCTTCCTCATAGAGGAATTCCCAATATTATCTGTAGATACTCCCCTCTCTAGGAGAAGGAGCTTAATCCCCCTCACCCTTCCCCAGCAACACACACACACACAGAGCATGGGCTGGACTTGGTGACTAGCTTCCAAGAAATGGAGTAGAGAAAGGGAAAAATCTGTAACTCAAGTGGACAAATGTCAAACACTACTTGAAGCAATTAATACCACCGGTGATGTTGTGTGGATATTACGTAACCTTGATACGATGGGGATACATGACCTCTCTGGTATTCTTTCCAAAACCCCAGCCAGATAGTGACAAAGACCTCAGTTAAACCCAAATTGAGGGACATTCTATAACATACCTGCTGAGTGTTTTTCAAACTGTCAAGGTCCTGGGGCACCTGGGTGGCTCAGTGTGTTCAGCCTCTACCTTTGGTTCAGGTCATGATCCCAGGGTCCTGGGATCGAGGCCCGCTTCAGGCTCTCTGCTTAGCAGAGAGCCTGCTTCCTCCTCTCTCTCTCTGCCTGCCTTTCTGCCTACTTGTGATCTCTGTCAAATAAATAAATAAAATCTTAAAAAATATCTGTTAAGGTCCTTTAAAAAAATCTTAGGAAAGACTGAGGCACTGTCACATTCCAGAGGAGACTAAAGAGAAATGGCAAACGAGACACGAGGTGGAATTCTGGATTGAAAACTAGGATAGGAAAAGGACATCAATGAAAAAATCGCTGAAATCACAGTAACGTTTGGAGTTGAGTTGAGAATGTGCCAAGTGTTGGCTTCTTAGTTTTGACAAATGTGCCGCGGAAATATAAGACCTATTAGGTGAAACCAGGACTGAGTGTGGAGTAGATGGGCACTCTCTGTAGTAGCTTTGCAACTTTTCTGGAAGTCTGAAAATACTCCAAAATAAATAGGATATTTTTTTTAAAGGAAAGGGAAAAGCAAATATGGGAATAATTATAAAGAACTTGATGCCTACAATTTTGATTAATTAGGTAAAATAAACATTCTTGGAAATATACAAATTACACACTGTTACACAATAAGAAAATAGAAAAATAGCACTATTTCTATTAAGTAAATTAGATTTTGTAATTAAAACTCCCACAGAGAAAATTCCAGTTCCAGATAGTTTCATTAATTCTATCATGCTCTTAAGAACAGATCATCTTGGGGCGCCTGGGTGGTTTAGTCGTTGAGCATTTGCCTTTGGCTCAGGTCATGATCCCAGGGTCCTGGGATCAAGCTCTGCATCGGGCTTTCTGCCCTGCTGGAGGCCTGCTTCTCCCTCTCCCACTTCCCCTGCTTGTTCCCTTTCTTGCCATGTCTCTCGCTGTCAAATAAATAAATAAATAAACTTAAAAGAAAGAAAGAAAGAAAAAGAACAGGTATCAACTTATGCTTACTTTTTGAGAAAATAAAGGGGGAGGAAAAGAGACAATAAAGGGAAAAGGAACCCTTCCCACATTACTTTATAAGGTTTGCATTACCCTGACATGAAAACCAAATGAAAAATTTACAAAAAAAGAAAACTGCTAGCCAATATACCTCATAAATACAGACGTAAAAATCTTTAATAAAATATTAACAAATTGAATCCCATGTATGAAAAGGCTAATACATGGTGACCAAATGAATACAGATTGGCTAAATATTTGAAAAGCCATCAATCTAGTTTACCATTATCAACAGACTAAAAAAGAAAAATGGTATCAAAATATACAAACAAATTATTTTAGGAAAAACACAACACCTATCATGATTAAGAGAGCTTCACAAACTGGGTATCCCCGTTGTGATCGAGAGCATCTAGAAAAAACCTATAGCTAACATCTTACTTAATGGCAAAAGAGTAGAATGCTTATCCTCTCAGAATGAGAACCACAAAAAGGATGTCTGCTCTTCCCATTTCTATTCGGCATTGTACTGGTGGTTCTAACCAGTTCGCTAAGACAGGGAAAGAAAAGCCCTAAATATTAGAAAGGAGGAAGTAAAATTGTCTTCATTCAGACATGATCATGTGTATGGAAAACCCTAAGGAGGCTCATAAATGAATTTAGCAGCATGCAGAATAAGGTCAGCATAGAAGACAAATATATTTCTATATGCTAGTAATCAGTTGGAAAATGAAAATTTTAAAGTGCCACTTAAAATAGCAAAACACAAAATATTTAGGAATAAATTTAACAAAATATATGTAAAATTTGTATACTAAAAGCTATAAAATATTTCTGAGAAAAAATTTAAAAGACCTAAACAAATGGAGAGATATTCCATGTTTTGGATTGGAAGACTCAACATTTTAAAGATGTTAATTTTCCCTGAATTGATCTATAGATTCAATATATTCCCAACCCAAATTCCAGATGGCTTTAAAAAAAAAAAAAAGAACTTGACAAGCTAATTCTGAAATGTATATGAATATGCGAAAGATCTGGAATAGCCAAAACAATGTTGAAAAAGAACAAAGTTGTAAGACTTACTTTACCTACTTTCAAGACTTACTATGAAGTTATAATAAATGTAGATAGTATAGATGTATAGTTCAATAAAACAGAACAAATATTTCAGAATTAGAACCACACATAAATGGCCAGTTGATCTGTAACAAATATGCTGAAGTAATTCAGTAGAGAAGTAATAGGGTTTTGTTTTGTTTTCCAACAAATGCTACTGAACAACTGAATTTCCATATAGAAACAAAATGAATCTCGACTTTTACCTCATGTAAATATAAGCCCAGAATGGAGTATGGACCGAAACCTAGAAGAAAAAAATACTCTAAGTACAAGAAAATAGAGAAAAAAATCTTCATAAACTTGGGGTAGGCAAAGATTTCTTAGATAAGACACAAAAGACACACATCATAAAAGAAAAAGTGATCAGTTAAACCTCATAAAAATAAAAGCTTACCTTCTTCAAAAGACACAATTTAAAAATTGAAGTAGCATGCCATAGACTGAGATATTCTCCATATGTATATATGAAAAAGGTTTTTTTTTTTCCAGAATATACAAAGAACCCTTAAACTCAGTAAGGAAACAGTCCAATTAAAAAGTAGCAAAAGATTGAAGAGACACTTAACAGTCAAAGGGATTCAAATGACCAGTGAATACATGAAATCATGGTCCTTAAAGGAGCAGATTAGTAACACAGTGAGTGTACCACCATCTACCCCACTGGTATGAGCACAGTAAAATGACTGTGTTTCTTATAAATGTGTATCTTACATGTGTTTACTCTTTGACAAAAGTACTTCACTCCTGGGTATTCACCCAAGAACACTGAAACTTATACGCACACGAATACATGTATGTAAATGTTTTTAGCAGCTTTTGTTCATAAGTCACCAAAAACTGGAAATAACCCAAGTGTCCTTCGACTGGTGAATGTGTAAACAAAGAAATACTACTCAGCACTAGAAAGAAACTGCTGATCTGCCCCAAAACATGGGTGATTCTGAAATATCTTACACTGAGCAAAAGAAGCCAGGCTAAAGAGAATATACTATATGATTTTATTTATGTAAAATTACAGAAGAGAGAAAGCTGGTCTTTGGTGGATGAAAGCTGATCAGTGGTTGCCTTGGGCTGGGCTGGAGAAAAACAGGGACTGACTGACAAGGGCACCAAGGAACATTTTGGGGTGAAGGAAGCATTCTGTTTCTTGATTGTGTTGGTGGTTACAGAGGTGCCATGCATTTGTCAGAACTCCTCAGATGGTTTTGTAGGCATTCTGTCACATATCAGTTATGACTCAAATTAATTTTTAAAAAGAAGAGGACTTGGAAATAAATTTTAAAAGGAGACTCTAATATTTGAGTAGCTTTCAGAATAGCACTGTTGATTTTCATGCAATTTACAAACATGGGTAAAGGGGTAACTTTGGACATAGGATGGTATTCAACTAGGTACCTAGACAGTTGGGTTTCAACTTCCATAATCTTAATCTCCGTTACCTTTGTCTGCCTTAAAAAAAAACAACAAACAAACAGATGGACAAAGTTAATACCGTTGTATTGGGTTCCATGAGACTTGCAGATGTAATGCTTTTTACTGACCATCTTGTATTGTTCCCCAGCTGTGGATTTTGGAGAAGGGTTGTTGCAAGAATAGTCCGTCTTTTACTGATCTCCATGCCTATTTATAGACTTCATGTTTATCTCAAGGCCGCGTGGCTGCAGAGAATAAAAACATAATGTCCCCTCCCTCCACAGCCATTTAACTGCTTCACCTGTTTCTCTCCTAAATTTTAAATAACATCTCTTATTCCTTCCAGAATATTAAGTGTAGGGGGACCTGGGTGGCTCGGTTGATTAAGCGTCCTACTCTTGATTTCAGCTCAGGTCATGGTCTCAGGGTCATGAGATCAAACTCTGTATCAGGCTTCGTGCAGGACATGGAGCCTGCTTGAGATTCTCTCCTTCCCTCTCTCTCTGCTCTTACTTGCCCCCCCCCAAAAATAATAATAATAATTAATAAATACTTGAAAAAATAAAGAGTATTAAGTGTAAGCTGCTTAGCTAATACATAGATTGTAGGGCTTTTAAAAAACTTGATCAGAGGGAGTTCAAACTCTTTCAGGCTTCCAGTGATGTGGACATACCCCATTTTATTACTGGGGAACAAGATTTCCCATGTCTCAGTTCGGGTCCTTTTTAATATTCACTGGCCTGGAATTTGTAGGCTTTTGTGTGTGCACATGTATGTGGAAGCCTTTACTGTCTGCTTACTCTTTGTTTTTTTTTTTACTTCATGCTTTCTATAGCCTGAGTGGTGCCCTTTCATAACACACTTTCTTATATGAGGATATATGTAATGGGACATTAAAATGTATCCTTTTTTGACCCAGAAATTTGACTTCTAAGATTTTTTTTTTCTGGCAAATATTTCTACGTGGAGAAAGCCACATAACCAAACAGCATTGTTTATTTTATGTTAACCAAAGTTGGAAGCAACTTTAATATCCGAGTAATCAAGGTAATCTAACCTATTGCTATTCAGTGGCGTGTACCCTGCCATCATTAAAAATGATGGTTATGAAGATTATGGGCAACACAAGAAATGCTAAAGATACAATTTAGAGAAGAAAGCAGAACATTGAGTGATATATCCACTATGAGAATCATGAAGAAAAACAATCAGATACCCAGAAACAAAAGATTTTTAAAACACCTTCCAAATTGCCAACGGTAGTATATTAAGATAGTAACATTATGGATTAGCACTTTTTCTCCTGTTTTCCAGATTTTCTATAATATGACTATTACCAGTTTTATAATGGAAAAATCATCTTTCCTCCTCTCATCTGAAACATTGGAATGTTTTGGCTTTGGGCCTCATGGCTTGTATGGCTTCAGGTGTCTGCCTGTCACCAGTCATTCATCCTTCATCCTTTTAAGTAATTGTCTGTAGGTCTCTGTTCTGTGTTGGCCAGTCTCCATGACGGTGTCCACTCCATACCTTGTAAGTTTCATGCAGCGAGAGAGAGAGAAGGAGCGTCGTGATCCAGTGGGCCCTGCCCTGAGTGTGTGTGTATGATTTGTCAACAATCAAGTATTTTATGGGAGTTTATGGAACTTCATTAAAGATGCTGGAGCAGGAGCACTGTGGGACATCAGAAGAGACCTCAGCAATAAACCGCAACTCCAAGCTTTGGAATGCAGTAAATGTTTAAGAGACTTCCTTCCTTTCATTACTGAATTTTACTTTACTTTTATACCAGTAAAGAGTTGTGTTTTATTGGTTGAAATTTCTTGATTCCGTTTCCCCAGGTCTGTTTAAAAGCTACATTTTATCTTTGAGGATGTTTGGCTCGTGGTAGAGGAAATGCTGCCAGCGAATTCAATTTACTGGCAGAGCTCACAGATATTGTACACGGATTTCTTTTTTTCTTCTTTTTCACAACTGCTACATAAACACAGCTGGGTTTAATATTTGTCGTAACAAAGATTTAACTTGAATCATTTTACTCCGGGTAATTAATGCTTGGAATCTCGGCTACTTTTTCGTTCATCCGCTTGTAATCCTCTGCATTGCTCCACTCTGGCTATCTAGATAATGAAGTGCGCTCCTCTAGGTCTTTGCCCTGCCTTAAAACTGCTTAATATTTGGCCGTTCCCACTAGAGAGCAGATGCTTTTCTTTGCAAGAATTGAATTTCTGTCAGCTCTCTTATGCATCATGTGTTTGGAACTGTAAGTGGATCAAGTTGTTCATCACAGCAGGGACACTGTGAAACACATCTATTATACACACTTCCCACCCCCCCTTCCTGTTTTTTTCTCCCCCGAGGAGGTGGAGATGCCCAGATCCCGTTGGGAGATATCTCACTCCGTGTGGATGTATCCATGTGATCCACCAAGGATCCGGCCTGGCTGCATCCCTAAGCATGGAAATTCTATATCCATTCAGCCCAGCATTGTTGCTGAGACAAATCCCACTTTTATCTCTGTAAACACCACGCACTTCATTAACTCCCAAATATACACCAAGTTTGGGTCACTAAATAAACCCACCAGGCTTAGCATAATGAGTGACATTTCAGTAATTGATGCCCTAGAAAATGTTAATTGTGAGTCCATTATTCCTTTCTATGCTGCAACAATGGCTGGGTAGTTTTGGCTTTGGAGTTGAGTTGTGCGGAAGAATGGTGGCCATCTATTAGGCTCCTACTGTGTGCCAGGCACTGTGCTAGAGGCCTTGAAAATCTTGACATTTAATCTACATAACAATTCTGAAACAAATGTCTGGTGGGGGGAATACTTTGCCCCTTTTTTATAGAGAAGAGAAGAGGTTAAGTAACTTGCCTAGAGGCCTCCAGCAAGCAGATAGCCAGCCTCGGAGGCAGAATTTGAACCCAGGCTCAATCAACACACTTTGGGGTGTTGTACCTTCCTGCTCAGGGTTTGCTAGACAATACATTCATCCATCAGTCAGTCAATACACTGATTCATTCCACGCGTCTATCAGGCCGGTTGACTTTTACCAATGCCTCCGTGTCCACCTAACTCTGAGCTGCTCAGGTGATGTCTGCAATTGGTCCTTCAGTTTTGCTTTTTCTGTCAGAGCTCCGTGTGCATCTAATCCGACTTCCCCAAGCAACCGCCTGTGTTCTTACAGTTTGCATTTTGCGAGTTTTGGTCCCTAGATTGAGCTTTGAGCTGATGGCTAAAAATTCCAAATCTGAGTAGCTTAATTTGTCAGCGTTGCTTTGAAAAGCCGGAGTCTTGATGATGTTCCTGCTGTGATGCGTTCATCTTTCAGGTCTCAGATAGTGCTGCTGAGGGCAAAAGTGCATTTTGGTGCATTTTTAATAGATATCATTCAATTTGCAGGAGTCATTCTGGGACATTCACGTTATGCCTGAAATACTGCTGGTCTATAGAATTAATTATGGTTAAACAGATAGGTGGCTTTTGCCCATGAAGAACATCATTAATCTCTTGATAAACATTTTTAGTTAACGATTAACTTTAGTCTTTCTGCAAATACTTTTCATTAGAACCAGGCATTAGTGCCCTGGTTCATTAGAAATAGACCAACCCCTTTCATTTTTGATTTGTGGTCCATTTTGTTGTTGAAAGATGTTGGCATTAAAAAAAAAAAAATTGGCGGAGGATAAAAAAAAAAACTCAAAAAACAGAAAACCATGTATAATGTCCCTCTTGCAAGTACATATCTGTTTTTTCAAAGGTAACTTACATTTGTATTTTGTGCCTTGTGTTTGCAAGAGAATGGTTCTTGGTTTATTCATGTTGACAACTGAAAAGCCTTAGACCTAATTAAAAGAATTTCCACGAGCACCTTTACTGAACCATTTCATTACGCGGCACTGCACAGATTGCATTGTGAAACATAGTGATAGTTTAAATCTGACCTTTAAACCTAAACTGCCAGAAGTATGGGGGAGAAAACCCTTTTCTGAGAACACTCCCCGGATTCATATATATGGATATAGGCATACACGTATGCACATATTTGGTTAGAAATAACCCTTTTATTGAATGACCACCTAATAATATAAATACACATTTATTCTGAGCTCAGATCTTGCTTGTAGCCTCCTTGAGCTTGGGCAGAATTTTCAGCTGCATTAATTGTGTGTGTGTGTGTGTGTGGTGTGTTAAAGCTAAATTGTTTTATAGGGAAAACAAAGACAATTTCACTTCCTCTGGGCAAAAAAAAAAAAAAAAAAGCAAGCGCTCGGAGGAAAAAGAGTATTACAAATAGGTAGAAAAATACAAAAGTTGTTGCTGCTGTGTTTCAGTTTAAAATGCGGAGGGACTTGGATTAAACACACGGGAGGGGCTGGAGTGCTTTAGTGTGTGCAAGACTCCTCCGAGCTTTGTTTGGCAGATACTGGAAATGGGCCTTTTTGTTTTAAAATTGTGCTTTTTTACTCCCAAGAATGTTATCCTGCGGACTTGCTAGTTTGTTCTCAAGATGCTCAACAAAGCCATTATAGCATATAGTGAAGTAGCCATTCACGTAATGAAAATTGATCCTTTTGTCTAACAAAAGCTGCTTAGATTTTAAGGCTCGCCTCTAACTTTCTGACTTAATGCTCGACCAGTGAGATGTCAGGAGAGACAGAGGGAGCAGAAACCTGGGCCCCTAGGGTCATAGGCAGCTCCAGCTTGGAGCTCCACATAACTAGCACAGGCCCCACTCCCCCACGGAGAACCGGGATCTTTGAGGGGAAAATGGGATGCAGAAGAACCAATTAAAGCCAACTGAGGTCAAGGTACAACCATGTTCTCAAGAAAGAAACAGAAAAGCAAGGAATGAAGGAAGCAATAATGGAGATATATTAAGTTGGGGAAGAAATAAACCAGTATCAAGGACATCTAATTTGCTGATTTTAAGAAATCCTGGCACCAGTGAGAATCAATGAAATAGCATAGACTTTGGAGTAAGACAGACCTGGGCTTGACTTTGGCCTCTGCCCTTTGCTATGTGACATGGGGCTGAGGCTCACTTTCCTTATCTATATAGTGGGGATAATCATGCCTGTCTAGCCTGGTTCTGAAATTTTAATACAACTGGGTTTGAAAACACCTGCCATGGCATTTGGTATCTAGTAGGGGGCTTGATAAATACTAATTCTTCTTGCTTTTTCCTAATGAATTCCTGGTTTTCCCAGAAACTTGTTACTGTGAGAGATAGTGGGGTGGGATTGCCTTTACATTTCAAGGCTTTTTGCTTCAAATGGGAGCCAAGAACTAAGGCCTTGGTAGATACACCGCCATTTTTCACTACCAATGTGAAGGTAGCAGAGGGTCAATGTAGGTGTGTCCCTGGAAATGGGAAAACAAGGCAATAGTTCATTCTCAGCTCTCCAGACACAGACATTCCCCCAGGAAATCTTATAACAAAGCCTTGATAGCTAGTTTCTTCTGGAAAGGAAGAATCACTTTGCCTTAGTCCTTACAGGCCATTTTCCAAGGGGCGAAGAAAGTGTGACTCTCTGGGCTTCCCCCAGCTGCTGCTGGGTGTCCTACTGGTCAAAACAACAAGTCCTTTAACTTCATTTCTGACACTGAGCGCTTAATGCAAGTGGGGCCCCCTGCACAGTCTGGCTAGAGACCGACTTTTTAAAAGAACACATTGCTGTGTGTCTCTGAGGGGAAGGTCCCTGGGGAGTATATGACAGGGAACCTTGGTCTGTTTTGAGGGGTCAGACCTCAGGAGTGATTCTGTTTGAGCCGAGACCTGAAGGGTGAGTAGTCGTTGTCCCGCATGGTAGCCGCTCTTCACATGTGGCTATTTAAATTTTAATTGATGAAAATGGAATAAAGTAAAACTCTGAGTTCCTCAGTCACACGAGGCCCATTTCCCGCGCTCACTTGCAGCTGCCACAGCAGACGACACGGGTGATAAATTACGGGCAGAAAGGCCAGGTGGACAGCACTGGGTTTGCGGGCGAGGGGGCGATGGTGCTGGGAGCGCTCCAGAGGAGCAGGCCTCCCGCAGGGCTCGGGGTGTGAGGGAGGCTGGTGTGACTGGGGCCCAGATGGCGTGGCTGATGCCGTGGAGAGGATACAGAGCCTCAAATCTGAAAGAAGCTGAGGCTGGTCACTCGGGGCCTCGCAGGCCAGGTTAAGACTTTAGTCTCTCTCGTCCAAGCAGCGGGGCGTCTGCACAAAGACCCTAACACCCAGAAGGGCACAAAACAGAAGCTGAAAACCTCCCTGCAGGGTTCATGCTTTTCGTGCTCGATCCGTGGCATTTCAGATTTTTCGTGTGTATATAAACTTATATGGACAGTATGACTTTTTAAATGATTTGTGCCGTATGAATTGCTCAGCACCTTGCATTTTTGCCCCCGTCTGGCAGGATGTTGTGGACCTCTTTTCCTGTCAGAGGTGGCTAGGTGAACCGTGGGCCACCTTCCTCGCCGTCTTCTGCCACCCCACCACACCTGCCACAAGTTGCAGCCAAGTGTTAATGAAAGAAACCTGCATTTACCGAGCACAAGTCGCTCATCTTCGTTCTCATGGGGAGGAAGATACATAAATACTGATTATACAAAAAGCTCGACACTAGGATGGTGATACATGCCACTCGAGAGTCCCTTTTAAAGTGGTGGCGAGGGGCGCCTGGGTGGCTCAGTGGGTTAAGCCGCTGCCTTCGGCTCAGGTCATGATCCCAGGGTCCTGGGATCGAGCCCTGCATCGGGCTCTCTGCTTGGCAGGGAGCCTGCTTCCTCCTCTCTCTCTCTCTGCCTGCCTCTCTGCCTACTTGTGATCTCTCTCTGTCAAATAAGTAAATAAAATCTTTAAAAAAAAATAATAAATAAAGTGGTGGCGAGCTACCTTGCGGCTCTTTTGGGGGAGACCGACCGCAGGCTCCCCCGCTGGGCCCAGGTCATCCGCGGCTGGGCCCAGCCCCTTGCTGGCACAGGGCCTGCAAAGATGAGGCAGCAGTGAAAGCAATGAGCTCCTGCGCCTTGAGAAAGAGCTGTTTGTTCTGGCAGAGGGCATGACAGAAAGAGGCTTTGGGGGTTTTTGCTGTTGTTTTTGTTTGGTTGGGTGTTTTGGGGGGATTTTGTTTTTTGTTTTTTTTGTTTCGATAGAAGGATTTTATTCAAGAATGGGGGTGGGTAAAGAACACCCCAGGCTTTTAGGGATGGCGTGGAGGCCTCCGAAACTCAGTAGAGTGTTGGACAGTGTTGGAGCTTGAGCCACGCCCGTCCGTGGAAGGCCTCGAATACTGTGCTAAGGAATTTGGACTTGATCATGTTTGCACTACAGAGCCTGTGAAAATTTTGAAGGACTGGAGTGATGGGATGCAGCCTCTTGTCAAGTTCATGCAAAAGATGGATGAAACTGGGATGAAAGTAGAGCCCAGCAGTTAAAAGACAGTTGCAGTGGTCTAGGGACAAAAGGAAACATGAACACCGAAGAACCGAGGCACTTGTTGTCTCCACCAGCCTTTTCCCATCCCCTGGAATTTAAGCCTCACAGCAGATGGGTGTGCAGAGACCTCATTTTACAGCAAAGGAGACGGAAGCTCAGAAAGGTTAAGAAAGTAGGAGGGCCGGATGTCCAGTCCCAGACTGAGGAGTGCATGGGGACAGAGAAGTGGGTGAAGGAAGTCAAGAGACCTTCGGTGAGCAGGTAGAGCAGGAACCGGGTGTAGGGAATGCTGCTCATCATTGCACGAGTTGCGTTTGCACTGTTAAGACTGGGCAAGTTGTCCGCTTTCCCCAAGAATTCTGTTTTCCTTTTAGTTCTGGTTGCATCTAAGTGGTGGCTTTCTGCAGAAGGGGAACGAAGGGGAACAGATGGGTATCAATTTCTCTCTCCACCCCCATGCTTCCCAACAGAGACCAGATTCTTCTAATGATCAGTTACTAAAGAAGGTGATCCCAGACTTTGCTCCAAGTGGAGCGGTTCGACCACTGGAAGTGCCCCTCTGGGTATCTAAACACTCGTTTGCCTGCTCTTTCATTTAGCTGCAATTGCTAACTGATTATACCAGCCAAGCCCAGCTGGCCCTTCTGGGAACTCAGTCTAGCTGGAGAGGTAGTGACCACTCACCAAAGACCCACCAAAGCAGTCCAAGGGGCCAGCAGGGTGTCATGGACCCTGCCTTAGTAGTCAGGGAAGGCTTCTAGATGGCGGGACATCTGGATTCCCTCTGTCCCTTAACCCAAAGTAACCTTTAATTTGACTACTAAGGAAAAATACCTCAGTTGAATTCTTTATTCTAAAAGGAACATGTGCTTTTCAATAAAAGATAATCAAAACAATCGAAAGTGCATAAAATAGGAAGTGAAAGCATCCATCTGTAGGTAAAGTTTGATCCATGGCATTTTAGATTTTTACTACCTATATCAACATAAATTTTTAAATGATTCATGCTGTATAGCTCTGCAACTTGCTTGTTTCCTCCCATTTGGCAGTATTTTGTGGACATCTCTTTATGTCAGTTCAAGTCCTGTCATACTTTTCAGCAGCTATGCGATATTTCATTGTGAGGATGTGGTATAATTTACTTAATTGACCCCCATTGATAGGCACTTGGATGGTCTTTTGAAGGGTGACTAGATCTTCCCCAAATAGACCAGGAAGGGACAAGAGATAATGCTCTGTGAGTTGTTGGCCTGTGTATGGGCTGGAGAGATGTGAATGCTTCTAAATCATAATTCACTGTCAGTCCAACATACATTAAGTTGGGCTGAGGGAAGTGAGGCCAGCTGAGCAGCGTGTCACCGACTGCTCGGAGAAGTTGGGATGTTTTTCTGCAGGTGGTGACGGCCCAGGGTGGGGAGCATTGAAGGATTTTGATGGAGGGATTGAAATGACCAGATTCATATGTTTCTGAGATTACTAGGACAGCTGTGGGTGGGTGGCGTTGAGGGGATACTGAGCACAGCCTGTCTAGGCAGCTACACCACCAGTCTGGGCCAGAGAGGAGGGATGGAGCTGCGTGGCACAGTGCCAAGGTCATGGGCACTGAAAGGGGAGGGTGGATTTGGGATATTTGGGGTGGTGCTGCTAAGATGTGGAGAATGGTGATGGGTAGGGAAGGAGGATTACGGAATCTCTTCTGAATCTGGCCTAGGAGACCAGCTGGATGATGCTGCAGTGGCCGAGATGGGACACAGAAGGTGATGGGGGGGGTGCATTTGAGAGAGGCTGGTGCGTTCAGTGTAGCATCGTCTTCCCTTTGTTTTCTGTCTTCCTCCTGATACCTCATTAAAGGAGAAAGCCAGCCTCATCAGCATTTCTGTCACCCCCAGATTATGCCTGATGAACCCCAATGTTAATGACTTGACCAGAACCCCCCTATGGGCTCCTGACAAGTTCAGTTTTAGATGTATGACTCTGGGTTATTTTCAGCCTCCGATTTTCATCCCTCACTTTTATTTAAAGGACAAAATGCTATCACCAGTTATCAGATGCGCATATACTTGAAGTTTCAAAGTTTGAAGTGCTGACAAAAGCTTCTCCGTGTTGCAGGGTGAGGAGAGGTCTTCAGAAGTCTTGGCCTAAGTGGTCGCAGGGGCACCAGGAGCCCGGGACCACTTGGCTGGTTTCAGACCATCTGGGGCGGGCAGGAAGGCACACACTCATATTTGCTCAGTTACAATCAGCAATGACTTCTTTGTGTAAAATGATAATGAGGCCATTAGGAGAGGCTCACCTGAAGTGCAGCGTTGTGAATCCAAGGTAATTAAACACCTCCCGAATGAAAGGGAAAGGCCAGGGAAGGTTAAGTGAGGAATAATCCGCGGCACAGGTGGCCCAAGGCCTTTGAGGAGCCAGAAGAGTGACAGTGGCTTGCACCATTTCAAAGGATGGAAACGTCACCTTCGTCCCTGGGAGAGGCAGGATTTCTATTATTGGGAGGGTTGGAAGAGGGCAATATTTTGAACCTTTTAATGAAGCATGTTTTGTTTTGTTTTGTTTCATGTTGCTTTCAAGTTGAAAGTCCACGACAGAGTCTGCCCGGCTGCTGAGTGGCTTGCGTTGCTCTGCACGAGCTCGTACCACTGTGGCCCTGGGGCTCATGTCTCCCAGAATAAGGACGTCCCCAGTCAGTAGGATGCGGACTCCCAGCTGTTGTCCACGACTTCACATGTCCTTTTCAGCTTATCTTCATAAGTTCTGGAAATAGGATTTTCACCATGCAGACTCTGGCCTCGAAATCTCCACATAAAATGTGGAGAAATATGTGTCTCCACATAAAAGTTTCTACGTGCATGTTCATAGCAGCATTATTCATAATAGCCTCAGTGTGGAAACATCCCAGACACCCATCAACCAGCTAAATACGTAGGGTAAATAAAACATGGCGTAGCCACACAATGGAATATTATTCAGCTGTGAAAAAGAATGAAGTGATGATAAGCACCACAGCATGGAGTCACCTTGTTTACAATGAGCTTATGCTGAGTGGAAGAAGCCGGTTACAGAAGAACTCTTATTCTATGATGCCGTTTGTATAAAATGTCCAAAATGACAAAAAAATGTCCAAAATGACCTCTTATTCTATGATGCCATTTGGATGAAATGTCCACAGAAAGTGGACTAATGGTTACCTAGGACAGGGTTCGGGAGGAGGGGAAGAAGATTGGTGGGGGGTGAGAAGTAACTGACAGTAAGATGGGTTTTTGGGGGGGTGATAAAAATAGTTGGGTATTAGATAATAGTGATAGTTCTATAACCTTATCATTATACTAGAAACCACTAAACTATATACTTCAAATGAGTCAATTTTATGGTCCACACACAGTAGATCTTAATAAGCTATTTAAAAATCCCTGGGGTACCTGGATGACTCAGTTCAGCATCTGTCTACCTTCGGCTCAGGTCCTGATCCTGGGGTTCTGGGATCAAGCCCCATGTCGGGCTCCCTGCTCAGAGGGGAGTCCGCTTCTCCCTCTCCTTCTGCCCTCTTCCCTGGTCATGCTCTCTCTCAAATAAATAAAGCTTTTAAAATAAAAATCCCTTATCAGAAGCTTGTTAGTAAGAAATAATGTCCATGGAGCATTTTTTTTTTTTTAAGATTTATTTATTTGAGAGAGCATGTGCGAGTAGAAGGGGGGATTGCAGAGACAGACTCTTTTTAAGCAGAGCGTGACGTGGGGCTCGATCTCATGACGTATGAGATCACAACCTGAGCTGAAACCAAGAGTCAGACACTCAGCTAGCTGAGCCGCCCAGGCGCCCCCAAGGGGCATTTTTAAAGTCTGTGTAATCTATCCCAGACCAGCGATCCTTAATATTTTTAGGTTCATGGGTACCTTTAGGGATCTGAGGAAAACTGTGGAGCCTATGCCCAGAAAAATGATCGTCACTCAGTCATTAAAAGTTTGTAGGTGGTTCATGGACCACCTGAATCCAATTTTTCTATTTTATCCTTAAATAATGTCAGGCCATCAGGTAATCTTATATCGAAGCCCGTACAGATTCCTGAAATACTCTCTCAATATGTCACCTGCATGCTTGAAAATATTTTCCCTCAAGACAAAGGAAAAAACTCCTTACTGTACTCATAGCACTTCTGACCTCTGCCTTTTCCTCTAGTCTCGTTTCAGGCCATGTTCTCCGTCACTATCTCCCCTGAAGCCATAGTCCTTTCTGTTCTCCGAGCTCCTTGTCACCACGGGCTTTTTCCCCCTTGTTCCCTGGACACTGTTCCTTCCCGTCTTTGCCAGGTTCTACTTCAGCTCATCCTCCAGATTTCCGTTCAAGCCTGATTCCCTCCAGGAAGCCTTGCTGACTTCCTCAGTGAGCTCTAGCATAGACTCATCGAGTAGCAACGCCGCATGGGTTTGGTATTTTCCTTACCAGAATATAAGCTTTGCGTGGGCAGGGCCCAGGTCTGGTTTTTTCCACCGTTAGATCACTGTTGACTCAAGGCTATCACATTGCCAAGTTCCAGGGATGCTTTTCACGTGGAACAAACACAGCGTGAACAGTGTGCCCAGAAGTTGTGTAGTGTGGCAGCCTGAGATGAATGGAAAGGTTGTTAGAAACAGACCAGGAAGCTTGGTATTGTCTCTCACATTGAGGGCAAGAGCCATCACGTAACACATGAGGATTTCCTACACTGAGGATTCACAGGAGAAATCTGAGTTCTCACTTTCAGGAAAATGCGTTTTCATTTGTGCAAGTGGTTTGTTTGTACTACATGGACCCAAAGAATCTCACAACTTGAGTTTCTCTTTTTGCTTTGACCACTAGGAGGCTCTTAAGTCAAATTTGCAGGCCAGTCTAGCCACCATGTAGGGCCTTATAGCTTACATTTATATACTAAATATTTCTGGCTGCTTTCCCAGTGCCATGGCTTTCTTGACTATTTTTCTGAATCTCTTGAGTACATATCTGTAAGGCTGCCATGATTCCTTTACAGTATGAAGGATGTAAGAATATATATGTTATTCCTCTAGTTAACTTTATATTTAATAAACATAGTTTATCATGTATTTAATAAATATATATCACATGTGTTTATGTATTTAACATGTATCTAGAGTATGAGGTATGAGGTATTTATTTTATAAATAAGCCATTCATTTCTAATATTTGTAAGTAATTTGAAGACAGAGTAGACTTTGAACTAAAACAATTTTTGTCATTTGGGCTCAGATTATAAGACTTTCAAGTCATATTCCAATTGGCCAGTTCTTGGGCTTGTTCCTAGGCATGTAATCTAACCTCTCTGCGACTGTTTCACCCTTGGAAGACAGGAGCGCTGATCCCTTCCTTGCAAGACTGTGGAAAGAATTAAATTAGAAAATGCATGTGAACGGGCATATCTAGTACACTGAAACTACTTAGAAAGTGGTTTTGTTTTTGCTCTTACTCGATACGCTCGATTCAGTTTCAGAAACCTGCCCCAATGTTGAATGCAGTTTGTTCTCCAGTCCCTGAGCTGTTAATTCCATCCCCCCCAACCCCCACCCAGGAAATTTCTAGAGCTCCGTATGTATCGGGTTTGCCAGCTGTCCACCCACCCTGCCCTCAACCTGCATCTCCTTTCTCTCTGTCACCAGATCTCTTCCCTGAAGAACCGGCTAAAGAAGGTGTCCACAACTACTGGCGATGGCGTGGCCAGGGCCTTCCTCAAGGCCCAGGCGGCTTTCTTCGGCAGCTACCGAAACGCTCTGAAAATTGAGCCGGTGAGTAGCTTCTTGGCATTTGCAAATCTACGTCAGGGCTGAGAAATTACCTCAGGGGTCACAGGAGATCAGCTCTTCATCTGGCAGTTGAATTCACCCAGAAGGGGCTGTGCGTCTGTGTTGTGAGGGGGTCGGGGGTTGCCTCCCCTTGCCTTTCCTCTTAGCGTGAGGAAGCCATGCTGCTCTGTGTGAAGCGGTCACTACTCCTGTGAACGTTAAGACCTATCCCCTCCCTGGACAGTGGCACCAGCTGCGTGTTAAGACAGGGCCCAGATCTCTCACACACCTGCTCTCTGAGGATCTTTTCCACTTGAAAATGGGGAAATTGAGGCTCAGAGGAGATATGACTTGCTAACCCAGCGGAGGAGCTGAATAGTCCCAAAACCATGCTTTCCCTCTGTGTCTCAAGGCCCTTTTCCTAGGAAAGGGCCTCTGCTCCACCCTTGAGAAAGCAAAGCATCCTAGGGGTTCACTCCTCAGGTGCTGCCAAAGTGCACTTGGCATGCTGACTCTGTGGTGCATCGCAAACTGGGGAATAACGTTATCCCCTTCGGCAGCCCTTCGGCCTTCCTGAGCCTCAGTAGCCTCGTCCATTCCCCTGCCTGCCCTGTGCGGTGGGAAGTTACTGTGAAGATGCGAAGATATTTAGGGGCAACCCTAAAACCAAAGAAAGTACAAACTCTCCCGGCCTCAGTGGGAAGCTCCCGTCTGATAACCCTCTACTCTGCCTACTTTGGGCCGCTTGGCCACAGAGAATGGAGAACTGGGCTTGGGCCCAAGTCACCGTGCATAGGAGGGAACACTGGGGGGCGACCTTGCCGACCACCCTGTTCTCTCAAGAGCACAGAGCCTCCTTCATCCTGAGCCGGCGGGTGATAGCAGCCACATCCAGCCTGGCTGGAGTGGGTATGAGGAACCAGCATAGGCCGCACTGCCTATAGACCGGGGCTGTTTGTTTCCGTCTTGGTTTTAACCCACAGCATTTTATTCTATTAAATGACAAGCTGAGTTATATGTCAGGCGGTGCATTTCACGTGTAAACTCTGACAGTGAATCTTGGTTATACTTCCCCATGAGCCACCGTTACTATGACTCTGTCCTGTGTCTAAGTGAGACCCAGAATAATAGTAAACACCTTGTGTTCCCTTCACCCAGAGCATACTCGCTGCCAGGTCGGGGGCTCAGGAAGCAGCAGCCTGATGCCACCATTCCTTGTTCCTTGTCTCCTGTCCAGCACTTAGGCCTGACTTGCTAAGCTGCCTCCGCTTCAGGCAATGTCATGGTCATAACACAAGGGATGTACTTTCTTTTTGCTTCCTTAGAACTGCTTCCCTGAG
This sequence comes from Meles meles, assembly GCF_922984935.1. Taxonomy (NCBI): domain Eukaryota; kingdom Metazoa; phylum Chordata; class Mammalia; order Carnivora; family Mustelidae; genus Meles; species Meles meles. Next base: position 11,101,980 of record NC_060076.1, read on the forward strand.
GTCCACTAAAGCTCTTAGTTAAAGCAAATTCCCCATGTCCTTCTTCTCTCCAAGTGAGGCAGCTCTGAATCTTTGTCCTGTCCTTGGGCCCAGCCAAACCAGTCAGGTCTAGTGCTCATTGGAGAGCTAGTATAATTCAAGAAAGATAATGTTGTCTTTCCATCTCTGAAAGGAGAATGGAATAACTGGTCTAGTCCTTCCCTTGTGTTGCTGGGAACTGACAAACATGCAGTATTTCCATTCTTAAAATGATTTCATTTTGTCGTATGTGTGTCTAGAATACAGAGGCTGTTGAATCTTGGTAGGGATTGCTGGATACATGATCTGGGCACAAGTTGCTCCTCAGAAGAATTTTATGGTTGTATTTGCACTTGACTCTAAAAGTCACTGGGTTTGTGGACAGAAGCCCTGGAGTTCAAAGCCGGGCTCTGCACTTCTAAGCTATATGCCCTTGAACAAGCCACTTCATCTCTTTAAACTTCAGTTTCTTCACCTGTGAAATGAGGCTAAGAATACCTATCATTCTACATCTCCAGATGGTTATAAGGATCAAATGAGCCATAAAACGTTTCATAGAGAAGGTAAAACTTGATCTGGTCTGATGGCTTAGGTTTGGAAAAAGACAGAGCGTCCCTCCATATGGTGGGTATGGAGTTAACTGAGTGAGCAAAGGCTTGGAGGCAGTACCCCTCATGTTACTTTGTCTGGAGTCGTGGGTTTGGATAGGGAGAAGAGGCTGCTGGAGAGCTTGGAGCCAAATCTGACAGGGCCTGGGACGCTAGGCTAGAAGTGTGAACTTCACCTTGTAGGGAATATCAGTTTTTGAGCAGAGATATGCTAAGACGGAAGTCGTGTTTGACCAGTAATAGAGTGATGGACTGTAAGGGGAGTTTGAAGCAGAGACCAGGGAACTGTCCAGGAGACTCAGAAGAGAGCCCTCTGGTGGTAACACCAGGAAGAGGTACCATGAAGAAGAAATGACTAGATGAATCTGCAAAGATATGAGATGTGGGAGACAAGGGGCAAAAGATGTCAAATGTCTCCCAAGATTTGGACCTAGGAGAAAGTGATGATGCCTGTAAGTAGAAAAAGTGAAAAACTTAATGCAAAGGTATTCCCAGTAGCGGTACTGATAATGGTAAAAACATGGAACAGACCTAAGTGTCCATAATAGGCAACTGGTTAAAGAAATTAAAGTCTATTGTATGCTAGAATATTATATAGTCATTAAAAGTAGAATTCTGAGGATGGGATGATGGGTTTGGTTGAAAACAAGGTACATTTCATTGAGTCTTAGTTGCCTTTCAATCATAAAATGTACCATTACTCTAGGTACGGTTACGAAACAAGGAAAGGGTGCTGGCAATCACAGTTGGATGCCATCAGTTGTAAGGCACATCCAGATTTCAGAGATGTTATAGTGTGAAGAAATCTGCGTCTTAGAATCAATGAAATATGGCAGATTTGTCGTGCTTTTGGTCCCATTCATCTGCTCCCAAATAGCTTTTTTCTGGACGGCCAGGAGGGAAGCCAGAGGGCCTGCAGTTTTCTGGCCAGGCACAATCACCATGCTACCTTGATGGCTTTTAAACCATAGATTTAATTCTAGGAATTTCTCCTTATTTGAGAGATGGGCTAACAGCACTTCCTCTGCAAGATTGTTTGGGGAATTAATTAAAATAATTGACTGCAAAGCACAAATGAGCCCAAGAAGAGATAAGAGTTGGTGGGCACTGGCTGCACGGGGGTGGCGTGGGAAATGATACCTTGGGTGAGCCTGTTTTGGGTGACAGTAAGCACACTGCTGAGAGGTTAGGGTGCCCTCCCCCGGGCTACTTGTCTTTCAGTTGTTTCCCTGGTTATAAAAATAGCACCTGCTCTTGGTAAGGAAAAAAAAAGTTTAACAGAGGACTAGAAATGAGAAAATACCCATAATCCTATCATCTGGAGTTAAGACAGCATGTTAGCATGTTTCTACCTAGGCTTTAGGGTTTCAGGGTTGTTTTTGTTTCATTTAGGTTTTGGGTTTTGGGTTTGGGTTTTTTTCCTCAAAGACAGTTGATATATTCCTGGCAAAGTAATCCACTTCTCATTTATTTGGTTTTGCCTTTTAGCATGTTGTTTTATGTTTTAGTATGCTGTAGTAGTTTTAATATGTTGTAGTAGTATTTTTTCACCTTATATAAAAACTCTCCTTAAACATCTCTTACGATGACAGCACGTACCCCATCAGGTGACCCGGTGGTTCTTAACTCTGGCGTGGATCAGAGTCACCTGTGGGGCTCTTAAAACAGCAAGCGTCTGAGATTTTTCTCAAGTTCCCACAATCTGCGGTCAGTGCTGAGGCCCACCCCATCATCCTAATGCTGGTTCTTCAGATCATGGGTAACCTCTCCCCATTTTAAATCACACTGTGATGAACATCTTTATAGAAATCTTCATGCACCGTCTGAATTATTTCCTCAGGCAGAATCCCTGACATGGATTTACTTGGTCAGACGGTCCAAGTACATGGAAGCCTTTGCTATGGAAGGTGAGGGAGAAAGCTGGCGGCCAGAAGCAGGTGGCAGCCTGGAGGGCAGAGCCCCTGAGACGGATTGAGGGCAGGGCCCAAGCAGCAGTCGTGCATGTGGAGAATGTTCCACGGCTGATGGCAGAGGGAGCCTGCAGGGTGGGGGTCCCCGAGAAGCGGGTGTGGGTGCGGAGGGCACCGCAGACCCCCAGAGCTCCCATGGCTCATCCCCTCTGGCTGCCCTGTCGCGTGTCCCCAGCGTTCGCCACACTGCTACAGTGTTCTAGCTTCCCACCCTGGACCAGCGGGCGCAGCCTCGGGACTCAGGTCACTGCGGAGTCACCGGGTTTGGATTTTTTACAACATGAAACGTGACAGACTAGACAGCGCTGCTTTCTACTCTGCTTGGCGGCCAGCTCCCGCTGCGCCCCTCGGTGCCCTGCCTGGCTCGGGGAGGGGGGCGAGCCCCCGCCGGAGGGGCCAGGACGCGCCACTCCTCCTCCGTGGCCCACGGCTCACTGGAGACTTTTAACTCTTTGGCCTTTTTTTTTTTCCCCTGTCCGACTGAAAAAATTTCAAAATGCAGCTGGCTGGGGAATCTCGAGCGAGCGTCGTTTTCTTTCCCCTGCCCGGAAGGGAAGGGGACGGCAGCCCCCTGCTGAGGCCGGCCACATGCTAGAGCCTCGCTGCTCCCTGTCCCTGCCTGGGGCTCTGGGCTGGTTCCAGGCAGGAGGGCCTGCGTGGGCTAGCTGGCAGTGTCTCTTCAGGGCCAGGTGAATTCTTCTCCCAAAGGGCCAGAGAGTGGGATACCCGCTTAGCGGCCTCCCACAAGGCTGGATGGAGCTCGGTTCATCTCCCCAGTGGCTCCGCTTCCGTGATCTCAGCCATCTCCCATGACTGCCCCCTTCCTTTCCCTGTTCCAGATGGGGGATAAAGGCGGAGATAGCCGGTGACTTCCTGGTGGGTGGGAGAGCCAGGAGGCAGACTCAGGCCTGCCTGACTCCAAAACTCAGGTTCCTTCCTCCGCACCCTCTTGCCTCTCTTTGTTCTGATTTCCTCAGGCTCCACGTTAACAACTCTCTCCACATTGCCAGTGCCGGGCCCAGGTCATGGCAGGGTCCGGGCGTCAGTGAGTCAATCTTGGAATAGCGGGTGGAAGGATGGGTGACAGAAAGTAAGGAACAGAGAGGTGTGCGAGGCCGGGGTTGTGTTCAGTGTGTGCAACGCAAACACAGCACATCCTGCCTTGTCTTTAGGCTCTGGAGGTTGGTGCTCCCTGGCAGAGGGGAGAGTGCCTGCAAATCACAAGGGCATGTGACCCATTTTTCAGCCACGCAGAGAATAGGAGGTGCAGAGCCTAAGATATTTAACAATATCGGCCACGTCAACTTGTTCTTCTCCACTTAAATGACAGAACCACAAGCAGCCAGGCAGCCCCGTTCAGAAAAACCCCCTTTATCCATGTCAAGCAGTGGCCCAGGCTCTAGCTCATTTACTTAGGCCTTTCTTGCTCTCTGACACGCCTCCTTGCAGTTGCCAGGCAACTCTGGGAGTAGCAGTGTGTGTTAGGGATTAACTAGTTAGGGCTGGGGTCCTTTTTGGCAAGAAGGGGATAAAAGACAAATGATTTTAATTGCTAGACCGAGGATCCTTTCTGTGCTTGGTGAAAGATGGCAACTTTTGGGGGATATGTATAGCAGTGTGGCTCTTGAATTTGCCTCGAACATTCCCCTTCCTCCCTCTCAGGGAGAACGAAGGAATTTTTAAAAGAATCTTACTTTTCCCACACTCCTTTGTTTAAAATTATATCATCGTGGAATCTGAGTAAGACTAACCTACCACCCTCTCTTTGGAAGACAGCACAGTGGCCTCAGTTTGAAAGAACTTTCAAAAATAGAATTGTGTGTTTTAATTTCCTGCCTTTTTCCGTTCGTAGTCTCTCATAAGCTCATACGTGGAGTTGTCTCAAGATAGTACATTTACAGGTACTTGTTCCCACCTCTGGCCCACTGCAGGGCTTAGTAAAATGTCAAATCAAAGAGCAAAACTGTTGGGTATGGGTGCTTTCGGACTCATCCTGTTCCGTGCCAAGGTCTGCGGAAAGGCCGGGATAGATGGGGTACTGTGAGTGTCGTTGAGTCAGCAGGCCAGTGCGGCTCTCTCTGGGCCAGCCTGCCAACTGGGCCTCCCTGGGATGAAGGGGGCACAACCCCTGCCCTCAGGGAGCCGGTGCTGGGGTGGGGGCAGCGAACAGGCGGTCACGTTCATGTGCTCTGAAGGAGGCCGTGCAGGCAGCATCCGACTCCGTAGTCCTGCTTGCTCAGTCTGTCCCAGGAGGCCCGGCTGCCAGATTCAGCTGTGGGTACACCGGCCTCATCCACTTTACAGCCCCTCGTTTTGCACATGATTCTGCTGACTCATTTATCCACCTAAAAAACCCCTTAAAGACAGACAAGTTAAGATAAAAGCAAATTGATAGCCTGGCTTTCAAGCATGAATGGACGAGGCTGTGTTGGAACAGGTCGGGAAAACACCATGTATATCTGTTTCCTGGTTGAGTAACGCCATTGATCTCATGGCTTCAAAAGACACAACTCTATCTCTATGCGTTTTTAGTGTAACGGAAAACAGAAGAGTATTTAGAAACTAGAAACATTCAAACACCACGATGGTCCCACTGAACTAACCCACCTACCTTAATTTAACTACCTTTCATATGCTCTCGTCAATAACTTTTCATGTTGCGAAGTGTTTCCGTAGCTGCTGTCAAATCTAAGTTAAAAGTTTGTTCCTCCTCCATCTAACGTTACATCAGATGCGGTTTTTGTACAGCTGCCGAACATCCCATCAAGGACAGCCACCATAATTTCTGTAACTACTCTCATTGGACCTTTAGATCATTTCCAGTCTTTTAATATTTTAATTAATACCGCACCCATCGCCTTTGTGAATAAAGCTCTGAAACGCCGTATTTTGAAGGCTTCTGAATAGAAGAAATGCAAGTCAACAGCGTGCAGAAGCCTGGCTTGGGGTGCCAGCTTGTCACAGCGTGGTCAGGAACAGATTTGCATTGACTTGGTCTAACCACAGCTCAGGATGGAAAGCATGGGGAGCCCTTCCTGGCGTGCACTCCCTACTCTCCACGCAGGCAAGCAGGGTATGCACAGAACATATACAAGGGGTGTCACTAATTTGTGCCTCCGCTTGTGCTAAAAGAAAGGGTTGAGGAACCTGAAAACAATGTGTGCAGGAGAACAAGACATGGGAGGTGAGGGAGGCAGGGGAAAGGAGAAGGCCTGGAGGAGGCAGGCGCGTGCTCCTCTTTGCTGGCTCTGAGATTCTCTGCACTGCTTGGGAGCCTAGAGCTGGAAATTGAACCCACGTCTGTCTATGAGCCCATGTTTTTTTCTCTTCTTCCCCCCATTTTTAAAATTTTTTATTTTTTATTTTTGGTGGTAAAACACAAATAACATAAATTTGCCATTTTCACATCGCTCAGTATACAATTCAGTGGCATTAATAACGGTCACAATACTGTACAACCACCATCACTGTGTTTTCAAAATTTTCATTACCCCAAATAGAAACTCTGAGCCCATTAAGCAGTAACTCCCCACTCGCCCGTCCCGCCAGTCCTTGGTAGCCTCTACTCTATTCTCTATGAATGTCCCTATTCTAGGTATTTCACAAAGTGAGTTATTTGTCCTCCTGCGTATGGCTAATTTCATTGAGCATAACATTTTCAGGGCTTCTCCACACTGTATGTAGCTGGCGTCAGGACTTCATCCCCTTTGAAGGCTGAGTAATATTCCACTGTATGTACGGATCTCCCACATTTTGCTTATCCAGTCTTGGATGGATGGATGGACACTTGGGTGGCTCCCACCTTTCGGCTGTGGTGAATACTGCTGTGAACTTTCCTGTGCACGCATCTGTTGGAGGCCCTGTTTTCAGTTCTTTTGGGGTGTATACCTAGGAATGGAATTGTTGGGTCATGTGGTGATTTTATTTTCGAGGAACCACCAAGTTGTTTTCCACGCAGAGCCCATGCTGTCTTTAAGCAGATGTAGGGGAAGTTGGTGAAATATTTTCTTATTTTTTTTTAGTTTATTTTAAGCAAGCTGATAGGGAATTACAGTCCAAACCTCAGTCCTGAGCTAAACAGAAGCATTGACAGCAGGAGTCTATAGTGGACTAGAGAAGGGGCTCATAATGTACTGGTTGCCAATCTTTCTCCTCTTAGTATTCATCCCAAGTCAAGGTCATAACCCTGTAGATGAAGCAGGGAGGAAAGGAGCTCTGCTGCTCTCAACAGCCAAAGAGGCAGAGTGCGATGGAAAGAGTATGTTTGGAGTCACCTGGATTTTTTTGTCTTGGCTCTGGAAGTCTCTTAACTTCTCTGAGCCTCAGTTTTCTCATCTGTACAATGCAGATAATGCCTGTGTTATAAGACTGCTGATAAAAATAGCAGTAATGTACGTAAAACACCAGCACAGTGTTTTTGCTGACAGTAGATAGTAACTAAATGACAGTAACCCCTCTTAGGTCCAGAAAGTAAAGGAGGAAGTGGAGAATGACACTGCCACATTCTAGAACAACGGTGGCCAAATATTCGTGTTCAAGTGTCAGAGTATCTGAAACCATTCACAACACGAATGAGAGTTTGGCCTATTTATTCCTACCTCATGAAGTAACTGAAGGTTTGGCTTTTATTTCAATGATACGTGAAGGATTTGTAAGAAAATGCATAATATCGAATAAAAACTGAAGGAAATAATTACTCATTTATGTTATTGCTCACCAGACTTACAGGCAAATAGGGTGATAGGTACCAAGGGTTTAAAATTAAGAAATGCACTGGAGTCCACTTTTTTTCATGCACAAGAGAAAATATAATTAAGAATCTTTTGCTCCATTTCATCAAAATATTTTGTGCCTCTTGGGAGAAGATGACCATCATTCAATATTGACCTCAAACCTCCGTAGTCCGCCTCCCAGGTTGGGACACTGATGCTACTCGTGAACATAATTTCGGAGTCCTGACATCTTGGAGCCACACCACAAATGCTTGCTGAACTGAGAACCATTGTTCTAGAAGTAGACTGCCCAAGTAAAAAGTAGGTCCTTAAGTGAGAGAAGATGAGAACTGGCAGGAAATCTGCTTAAACATGATGATCAAGCTTACCCGAATGATTTCAAAGAGCATCACTGAGTATGACCAAAATGAAATTCCCGCATGTTCTAAAATACTTGAAAAATAAACCACACCTAGTGGTATCTTAGACTATCCAGGGGGAGATTTCCGTACTTTGATCTCATATCATAATCCTGGCTCCTTTCTTACTTTGTTCCTGTAGGATGGGACCACATTTTGTATTCCTTGGTGTTCCTCACATACTCTGATATTTTTAATAGGTACTCATTAAGTATTTGCTGAATGTGCGAAGAACAGATGAATGAATGATACCTGTTTTCCCATACTGTGCATCAGACTAGTGGCCATATTTCAGTGTCGCACAGTATAGATGCTTAGTTTAAAAACACACACACACAATCCCTTAGAGTGTGAGAAGAATCAGACACAAACACAATACCATCAGTGTATAAGTGTAAAACAAAGACACAACCCAGCAACTACGTGGTACCTAACCAGAGGCAGTTAGGATCTAGAGAAGATCACCCTTTATGGGATCATCACGGGCAGTAAATAATCAGATCCAGGTAGGAACATACAGGAGGTCAGTGTATTAACAGAGTAAACTCACTTTTAAATATTGTATCTTTGGGGACAGTGGCAAAGAGAAATGGGTGCTATTATTGGAGTCTTAAGTCAAATGATCTCATTTTAGGGTCTTTTACTTTTTCACGGAGACTCTGAAAAAGAGACCTTTCTGATCTGCTTTCAAGCAGTGACTAACATTTGACAATTTTGAGCCTAAAACAGTGATTCATGATTCCATGTACTAGCTAGACTGTGAGCTTAAAAACAGGATTCTGGAGTATTCCTTCTTCTACATCCAGCACATATATTGTAGCAGCTCAGTAACCTAAGACAGAGTGATGGTGGGGTGGTTCTATGGAGGACATTATGGTATTTGTGGTGATTAGAGGATAAACTTGTAGATTTCTTCCCCTCTACCCACCCTCCCAGACATGAGTCCACACTGATTTTCTATGGGGTGTGGATACATTCTCAGAAATACACAGCTACATTACATTCAGTCTCGTGCTCCCCTTTCACAAAGAGATGGAAACCCACTCTGGATGGTGCTGGAATGTCATCATGACTCATGGACCCCTGGCACACAGCCTGCTACGTAGAAGGCACTCAGTAATTATCCGTGCAGTGAATGAAATGATAATAGTTCTTACCTATAACGTCCTTCATTGTTCGGGAGCTGAACATAGTTTTGTTAAATAAATCATTAAGACTGGAAGTCTTAAGGACAAGAAAATAGCATGAAGAATTTGTTATGTGCTAGACTCTTTACATATAGTCCATTACTTGATTTTTACAGTTCTCGTGTGGAGAGAGTAGTGTATCCCCATTTTGCTGATGAGAAACCAAGGCTAAGAAAGGTTATGTCACTTTTTAAAGAAGTGGCAGAGCCAGGACTAGGACCCTCCATCTGCCTGAATCTAGCAACCACGCTCTTTCCTCTGACCGCTCGCCACAGTGGTGATTACCATATGGTCCATGTTACATACAATTTGAGGGCATATCAGAAGCAAACGGAGCTGGTTTTCTCTTAGGAGTCAATGTCTACAATCTGTGCAAATGTTTCTTGAAAAATACAGGTTAAACTAACACCATTTATAAACTATTTTGCAAAGGGGAAATGTCAAAATTTTAGATCTCTTTTAAAAAAACATTCCCTTAATGGATAATTTTAATTGCCTAATATTTTGTTGTTTAAATATTTGATATTTATGGTGATAATTGGAGGAAAAAGTAAAACACTTTCAGGGGCAGCCCTCCCTCCTCTTTTCCTGGGCTGACACCTAGTGGCCAGTTTTGTCATGGCAGTGTTAATCTGGGTGTTAAATTTTGTTGATGGTTGTTGTTTGTCAATTGATTTTAGGATTTTTTTTAAAAAATCAACTATTTTCATCATAATAAAACTAGCTGCATTCATGTAAGGTTAACTTATTAGGGCTCATCCTAACAATGGAACTTCTATTTGATTTAACGTGAAATGAAAGTCAATTATAATCAAGTCTTGCTAACAAAATGATGTAAGTATTTAAAATCTTGGGGTACTTGGGGCACCTGGCTGGCTCAGTCAGTAGAGCATGCAACTCTTGATCTCAGGTTCATGAGTTTGAGCCCCACATTGGGCATAGAGATTATTTAAGTTTTAAAAAAAAAAAAGAAGTATAAAATCTTGGGGTATTTGTCATGTCCCCCTCACTCCGCTCCCCCCATAACCTGACTGGTAAATAACCATGGTAACCACCCAGCTCTGGGCACTGCCTCCCACACAGTGACAAGTAAAGCTTGATCACTGCACTTACAGACAGTGCAGGGCAGATACAAAGTTGCCCTGAGGTATGTAACTGCTGTGGTAGACTGTTGCACGAGGTAGTAGACGTCCAAATGCGGGACAAGTCGCTCCACCTGGGCTCCAAGGGGAGGTTTCCCGGGGACAGATGTACATGGGTGACACCTTACAGGAGGAATAGCCTTTCTCCAGAAGCAGGGGCAGAGAGAAGCTCACGCAAAGGCAAGGGGCATCAAAACTACACGGCGTGTTTGGGTCTGGGGGAGGGGGCGCGGTTCACCTGGCTGGAGCATGGACAGGAGAGTAGCCAAGGGTAAAGTGGGAAGGCGCCAGCTCCAGTCCGTGAAAGACCCAGATGCCCACAAAAGGGTTTTAGCACCAGTACCATAAACCAGCGTTTCTAGAACAATGTTCCTGGAAATATTAGACAAGATGTTGTTTTTCTGATCATATAAGATTTGGGCTTGTCACACATTGCATAATGTAACTCTCTCTCTCTCTCTCTTTTTTTTTTTTTTTTTAAAGATATTTACTATGCACGTTACTAAAGCCTGGCTGTAAAGAAATCCGGTTAACTTTCTTTAACCTAGCATTTTTCAAAAACCCTTTCCCCCCACAAAATACCTATTAACATTCCATGCATCTACTACTCCTCACCACAGTTGAGGAAACACTTCTGTAGCTAGTGATTGATGATGACTTTTTTTCACTCTAAGACCATGGAATTAGGATACCAACTGTGGTCATTTACCGCCCCCCACCCCCAGTCTCACTGCTGTGAACCTCAGAAAGAGAAAAAGCGTGAGCCTTTTCCAAAGGCTTTCTTGTCTGGCCAGACAGAGGCTTGTGGCCAACATGTGGTCTTGAGATGCAGAACCCAGCCGTTCCTCGACTCTCAGTGCAGGATCACGAGCTGCCAGTTGGTTCCCTTGGGCCAACAACTTGGTCAGCATCTCAGTCAGGATCTAACCAGGACAACAAAAACCCCTTCAGATGTTTATAAGAGGGAAAATAATTCAAGGAAATGGTTATCCAACTGAGAGAGCAGCTGAGACTCAAAAGGAGGCAGAGAGGTAATCCAGAGATCAGCAAGAGCCCAGGTAGGAGCACCTGAGGTCAGGGTCAGGGTCACTGCAGCTGGAACCTGTGGGTCTGTGCAGTGGGTGTTTGAGTCAGGGAGCGAACCACTGCCAGAGGAGCCACCCAGGCAGAGAGAGAGGAAAAAACCTTAGCTTCTCCCTCCTTTTGTCGTCCTCATCCCTCACCAGTCCCTCCCACGGGCCCAGCCAGGCAGGAGGCCAGCTGACCTGGGAGCCCAGGGGATTCAGCTTTCCTTCTACACAGAATAGAGCAGAAGAGTTGAGAGTGGGTCTAAGGTCAGATAGGGAGCTCCTAGATCCCAAATATTAAGCTACTTAGTGACGCACCCCCCCATGCCCCAGGCAAATAATAAACAACATGATGAAATTAAAAGCCCCCTGATTTCTAGTTAGATGTGGCACTGACCTAGGCTCTGCCTCTTCTCAGCTGTGTGTCTCTAGGCGAGTTACTATCCCTTTCTGAACCTTGGTTGCTCAGTTGTGAAACAGGAAAAAGAATCTCTGCTTAAATGATACCCTTACAGGGCCTCCCTGGCATATTCGTGGCTGGTTCCTGTTTTTTTTTGTTTGTTTGTTTTTTAAGATTTTATTTATTTATTTGACAAACAGAGATCACAAGTAGGCAGAGAGGCAGGCAGAGAGAGAGAGGAGGAAGCAGACTCCCTGCTGAGCAGAGAGCCCAATGTGGGGCTTGCTCCCAGGACGCTGGAATCATGACCTGAGCCGAAGGCAGAGGCTAAACCACTGAGCCACCCAGGCGCCCCTGGTTCCTGTTTTATAATGAACCAAGAACAAGGTATTTTCAACTTCTGGAGCTTAGTGTGGAGCTAATAGGAGAGTTAGCACCCCATGTGTGTTGGTCAGCCACTCTGAACTTCAGTGAATTGGCTGAAATTTTGTTAGCTAGCAATAAGTATCTAGTGGATGGCCCATTTCTTAATCTGTTCCCTTCCTCGGGATGTTGGAGAGGGAGAGAGCTTGTAAAACGGGCAAGGGAATGTTCAAGTGTTGGAGAGGTTCTCTGTGTATGTTATTAGCTACCAGTTCGTTATAAAGTAAAGACAATTGAGATTCCAGGAAAGCTGCCACTTAAGAGATATTAAACCTTGGAAATTACTGCCGCCTTGAACCACAACTTTTTCTTATTTTATGGGGAGAAAAATGCTAGCCTCAGAAAATTATTTTAAGAATTAAATGAGATAGCAGGTGCAAAGTACTCGTTGTCCACACGTCTTCCCTGCCCTTCACAGCAAACTGTGGAAGCAGCTTCCCCCCCTGCCCCGTGAAGGCCCAGTTCACTGGCCGCTGCGTTCCATGCCGGCATGGCAGGATTTTTGGAAAGCCTTAACAGGAGATTATTTACGTTTGGTTTGCTGGCCCCTGTTAGTGATGTGACCTGGCAGGCCTCCACGCACCCTGTTCTCGTCAGTCACAGCTCACTGGCATTATTCATAAGCCATTTGCTGGAGACTTTCTTTGCCCATATTCCCACTGTGATGCATTTGTAGCCTCCTCTTCACAACATTAAAAATGGTCTGTAGGTTTTGAGGGTGTCCTGAGCAAGTCAGTTCTCAGCTTAAAAGGTCATTATCCTTTGGAGGGGAACTTTTATCCTGAGTTCATTAGTTTTATCCTTGTTCAATGAGTGTTAGGCCAAAGAGGAAAAGGAGGGGGGCGGTGAAACCCATCTGTTGAGCACAAACTTCTTGCCCTTCATTTTTATTTTCTTGGTTAAATGTGCATGGTATGATCCTCAGTTGATAGGTGAGGAACTGAAAGCAGAGAGTTGAAGTAATTTAAATCAACAACTTGGAACAAACATTTCCCACGACGTACTTTGCCTGACGTGGTTCTAGATGCTTCGAGATGCAACAGTGAATAAAATAAAATCCCAGCCCTTGAATCCCTTCCGTTTCAGGCAGACAGGAAGCAGAGTTGAAAGTGAGTCTGTAAGTGTTGGGTGGTGACCAGTGTGCTGGAAGAGAAAGCTGAGGAAGGGGATGGAGATGAGGCAGGTGCTGGTAAGTGACAGAGCTGGACTGCAGGCCTGGAGAACTCATGCTTTTTCCCCGCTGGTCCCACTCTGCTTCTGGTCCTCCTTGGTGATGGTTTCCAGCAACTAGGGAAACAACATAAACACGGACATTTTGCTCCTTATTCTGGAGTTGACAGTTCAGTGTGTCGTGGCCATGACATTGCATTCCTAGGGCACAGAAGACATTTTTGGGCACTCCCTGGTGTCAGCAGCATGTAGCTGTCTGCTTCTTCTCTCTGGTTTCCCAAACGCATTTAATCTTGATGCAGAAAGCATCTTGCCAGCTTGGACTCAAGTCCTCGCGCTAAGGAGCCCAGTGACTGCTGGCTTAAAGGAACTCATTGCCTCTTTTCTCTCTGCTTCCAAAAAGGGATGTCATATGTAGTAGCTTAGGTAGTCTTCATTTCTGTTTCCTGATCTCTGATACGCAGTAAGGCAGTTTGATCCCGTAAGCGTTGGGCACCAAGAGACGGATCAGATACGGAACCTGCCACAGGAGTCAGCAGGACCTGGGTTCCGCTTTTCTGCTTAAGTAATTTTGAGCAAGTTAATTTCAGCAAGTTAACCCTCTGCGCTTCGGTTTCCTCCTCTGTAAAAGGGAGAGAACAAGTGTAATCTGCCTCAGAGGATTGTGGTGAAGACCAAATGAAATAAGATGCATGGTGCCTGGCATTTGGAAGGAACTTAATATTAGGTAGGCTCCTTTTAAAAATAAACTTTGTATTTTAGAGCAGTTCTGCGCTTGCAGAAAAATTACCTAGAAGGTACAGAGATTTCCCGTATATCTGCTGTTCCCACTCTTGCATATCCCCCTCCATTAATAATGTTCATTTTTAAATGTTTAAAGATAACTCTTTAATTTATAGCTAAACTTTCTCTACATCCTATCCTAGGAGGAAACAGTGGAGTAGATAGGAAGTTTTCTTTTTCATAGTGAAAGACAGTGTATGTATTTTAGTGAAAATGGTGGTGACAATTCTCATCATGACAATAGTTTATAAAGAAATGTTGATACTCGGTCTTTACAGTACTCCCCACTGGATAGGTATCATTATACGTTTAAAAATATTTTTACCGTAAAGTAGATCGAGAAAACTGCCTTAGTCACATGAGCAGCTTAACCCATTATTATAAGACCAGCACTGCCCAGGACAAGAAGTAAGGCTCTACTACCCATCACAGAAACCCCCTTCCATGAAAACCCTGTCCCTCTTGCCAAAAGTCCCTGCCATCCTAACTTTCCTATTTTTAAAAAAATGTGTATTCCTAGATGCTCTAGTTTAATATTGGCCATTTAAAAAAAAAAGTACGGTTTTCAATTCCCTTTTATATGTTCCTCTTCTGTCCCTTTCCTTTTATTACAATTTGTCTATTGAAGAACCCAGACCTATCATTTTCCCCAGTGTGGATTGTGCTGTTCACCATGTTCCTCTGTCTTCTGTATTTCCTGCTAATTGGCAACTGGATCCTGAGATGGGACAGACCATGGCTCAGTCCCTTTGGCAGGACCATAGGAGGCATGTCAAGGCTGGTTGTGTCTCTTCTGGTAACTCTTAGTAGCCAGTAATGCTTGGTGCCTGTATCTGTTTATTCAATAGGAGTTGCAGAATGATGATTGATGTTCTAAGCTTATTTGTTTTTCATTTATTGGCTGGAATATTTTTAGGAAGGGACACTTGCCCTTATTTACTATTTCGTTACCCATTGACACAGTTCATATGGCAAAGATAAATACTTGGTTCTTTCCCTTTGACAGTTTTTAATGTAATGAATTTGTTCCCTAACATCCTTAAAATGTGACAATTCTTTTGTTTATGTAGATTGTGGCCCAGTGGATTTATTTATTCATTATTTATTTTTAAAGATTTTATTTATTTATTTGCAAGAGAGAGAGACAAAAATAATGAGAGCACAGGCAGGGGGAGTGGGAGAGGGAGAAACAGGCTCCTCGCCGAGAAGCAGGCTCCCGGCTCCATCCCGGGACCCTGGGATCAGGACCTGAGCCGAAGGCAGATGCCTAACCGACTGAGCCACCCAGGTGCCCCAAGGCCTAGTGGATTTAAACATTTGATGGTTTGGAGTCTCTTGCAATTATTATTGTTGACGAAATTCAAACTGTTCCAAATTCTTCAGTTCAGTGCCTGAGTCCTTCTTTAAACACAGTCCTAGTAGTCTTTGATAGCTCCCTTATTATCTGATACTGCAAGATATTCCAGGTTTGCCTTATACATTTCCTGACTCCAACCCTGGAATCACACATTTCTGCAGGTAGCACTGGTTTTTTAATTTTTTATTTGTTTATTTATTTTTTAAAAGATTTTATTTATTTAACAGAGATCACAAGTAGGGAGAGAGATGGGGGGGGCGGGGGGGGTAGCAGGCTCCCTCCTGAGCAGAGAGCCCAGTGTGGGCTCAATCCCAGGACCCTGAGATCATGACCTGAGCTGAAGGCAGCGGCTTAACCCACTGAGCCACCCAGGCACCCAGCACTGGTTTTTTTGTTTTTTTGTTTGTTTGTTTGTTTTTAAGTGAAAAAAATACCTCAGGACTAAAACCTGGGTGCTAAGTATACTCCCTGCTCCTGACTGGTCAGTTTCCAGGCCTTTCCAGTGGGCAGAGCAAGTAGACACACACACACACACACGTACATGTGTATATGTATCAATGCTTCCAATTCAAATTCAAGACCATAGAGCTTTTGCCTAACCTCTTCTCTGTTACATTTGTATTTCCTTCCTTCCATACTGAGAATTCTGGCTCTCCAAAGGGCACAGGGGATAATAGAATTAGAATATCCCATAATTACTCATTTGTTTTCACACACAGCAGCCTCAGTGAACAATACTAACACTAGCACCAGCATGATTGCAGAAAATCTTTTAACCCTTGTTTGCATATTCTCTCCCTGTTTTCCCCAGCTTTTGTTTAATCACACTGTGTTTCCGCTGCTGGAACATCTCAGCCTTTACCTGCCTACTCTCTCCCTCTCTGCCCTCCAGGTCTTAGTTTTCAGGTCACAGTAACTAGCTCGAATGGTGATGTCTCTTCAGTCATTGTTGGTTGTCTGAGGCTCACTGGTGGATTTCCTCAGGATGGGCTTCTTGGAACAATAGTCCCTGTTGTTATTAAAGGCTGATCGTTTTCCTATGCCCTTTCTACGTGAGTCAGTTTGGCTGGATATAAAATCCTTGGTTTGTACCTTCTTGCCTTGAGTATCTTAAATTTGTTAGCTCCATTTTCTTCTGGCAGAAAGTGTTGCTGTCAAAGTCTGATGGTAATCTTAATTTTCTTTAATAAGTCACATGTTCTATTTTACTAGATGCCAGGGATTTCCTTTTTCCTCTTTTAAAGTCCAGTAATTTTTTTTACAATGTCATGGATGGTCCTTCCATAGTCTCAGGTATATAATGTGGTCTCACAGGGTATGGGATGCATACAGTTTCGAGTTTTTTCTTTTTTTAATTTCAAGGAAATGTTCTCGAATGATAGGTTTCAGGTTCAGTTCTGTGCTTTTGTTTTATTTTTCTTCTGCAGGGCTCCAATTATTCTTCGATTTGATCTTGTTTTTCACTTTCTTTAAATCTTTATCTCTTTTTTTAACTTCTTATATTGAGATAGAATTCCTCTTCAATTTTTGTTTTTAATGTTTTTTTCTTTCTTTTGTTAAGACATCTTTACCGTTGATTTGCTTTTACATCCCCTCTAGCTTGTTTCTGATTCTTGCTGCCATTCTATCCCCTCATGTCTAAGTTTTTATAATTCAGATATATGTTGTCCTTTCATGCTTTGTATATTTTCTTAATGTCTTTAGCATGTTTTGACACCATAGATTTCAGTTTTAATCTATTTTGTAGACAGATGCTCAGGACACATTTTTGTGGACGTTTCCTTTCCTTTTTTGTCTTATAACTTCAAGTAGGATTTGACCTCAGTGCCTTTATGTTATTAATTTTTATATGAACTTAGTTTGCCGGACTTGAGAATGAGATGGAGTGCCGGAAAGCTTTCCTCACTTCATAGAGCTCCCTCTTCTGTCATTTCTGGTAGTGTTCACAAATTCCGCAGCTGCTTTCTAAACTTCTCTGACTGGATTCTCTTCTCCTGCGTTGATGGAGATCTTCTTTTCCCCTTCCTCTCTCATGTGTGTCCTGCTCAGTCTTGCTCTTTCTTGATTACATTCCCAGAGGCTTCTCCCCATTGTGGATTCCTTTCTCTAAAGGGAGTCCTGACACATTCTGTCAGGAGGCCATAGGGGCTCCTAGGACTTGTCCTTTCCAGCCCCTCCGTCCTTCTTCCTTTTGGCCCCTTGCGCTCACTGCTGTTGCAGAGGTCAGAACCCTCCCACCTTCACCTGCCTTTCTTAAAGAGGCCCACCCAGCTTTCTGCAAGGCCCTGTCAGCTGTTTCGAGATTCACTCTTCTCCTGTCTGTCTGTCAGCGCAGATGCCAACACCAAGCAGGTCTGGTCTGTTGGTAATCTGCACTCAGCTGCTTGCATTTGGGGGCCCATCTTTCATCTAGTTTTACTGTCATTGTTGCATGTTTGAGGTTTTGCTACCCAGTTGTCCTTCCTTTTTTATGTGGGGATTTGAAGATACCACCACCAAATTTCCCGAATTCCTCTTTCCCACTTCTCATTTCTTCCTGAGAAGGTAACATATCTCCCACAAGCATAGGCCGTGCCCTTGTGGAACTTACATTGTACTGGAGGAAGACCAGTACTAAACATGAACCAAAAATGGAAGCAGATGGTCTCAGACAGCGGCGGGTACTATGGGAAAGGAAACACAGTAAGCGGTAATGAGGGGTAAGTTTGAGGGGAGTAGAACAGGTGCTTTGCATTTTGATGCTCTTTTCCAAGGAGCTGGCATCTGAGCTAGAATGTGAATGATGAGAGGTACTAGGGTACAGGTACCAGGGATGAGAGCATTCTAGTTAGAGCAGACAGCAAGGTAGGAATGGGTTTAGTCTGAGGCTCAGAATGCAAGGTCTGTATGGCTGACACAGAGGCAAGATGAGCAGAGTCATTAGGCGACAGAGTCAGAGAGGTAGGCAGGTCCAGATGAGGAAGGACCTTGCAGGCTCAGGCAAAAGTTTCATTTTAATCTAGGTACAGTGGAAGCCAGTGGAGGGACTTTTAAGGAGAAGTGAAGCCTGCCCAGTTCAAGTTTCCAGAAACTTCTTTTGGCTGCTCTGGGGACTGCAGAGCAGAAGTCAAGGAACAGTGGAGGGAACTGGGGAGAGACCCTGTGGCCCAGTGAAGATGGAGAAGAGTGGTCAGATTTGGGGTATAATTTGGTGACTGGACTTGCTAATGTATTGATCAGGGGAAGAGAAGAGTCAAGGATTCCTCTAGGTTCTTGGGCTACCTCCAGGTTTTGGGAGTGTTTTGTTTCATTTTTGGTTCGTTGTTTTTTTGGTTTGTTTTGTTTTAGTCTTTTTGAAGCTTATTTCTTGGAGAAGGTCAGATAGAACTTAGCTCCTGAACAAATAAATAGATAATACTGTAAAGCAAGTGAAAAATAACAAGCCACCGACTGGAGGAAGATATTTGCAACAGAGCAGAGTCTTGGTTTCTAGAGTATATGAAGAATTTCTGTGAACCTGTAAATATTAAAAAGGGGAAAGATGTCAGCAGACATTACACAGGAAAGGTAAACAACAATGGTTCATAAACTTACAGAAAATATACTCAACTTCACTAATAAATCAAGGAAACTGAAATTAAGACCAGGGCATCATTACTTTTTGCACCTATTGAATTGGCAAAAATTAGGACATCTCTGACTATATGTGGAGTAACAGGGGGTCTTATTTTACTGGTTAAAGCATAAAATTGGTATCTCAGTATTACAAATTGAAATTCTATCCCATTTAGGCTAGGAGACATGTACAAAAATTGTCCCAGCAACGACAACAACAATGGAAAATGGGGAACCATTCAAATACCATTGAAGGGTAATAGATAAATTAGAGTATATTTATATGATACAGCATTACACCAACATGAAAATCGGTGAATTTGTGAAGTAACAACATGGATAAATCTTGGCAACATACAGTATGCTACCAATTTTTAAGGCTCAGTAGTAAGACTAAATATTATTTAGGCCATATCATGTATGTGCTAAAAAAAAATGTTTTTTTAATGAGAATGGGAGTGAGAAACAGAATTGAAGACAGGCATTACTGGGGTCTGGGGAGAGGGACAGGAGGAAACAGTAGAGGGGATACAGAGACAATGCAAAAAATAATGTGTTTTCTTAAGTTCAGGGGGAGGTTTACAGATGTTCGTTTTATTATCATGCTACACAACTCAATATAGGTTGCGTATAGTCTTTCATGTGCAAATATCAATTACATGTTAAATTCAGTGGAATTACAAAATAGGTGAAGTATTAATAATTTCCAAATCCCATAATTTTATAACATTATGTTT
Organism: Meles meles; assembly: GCF_922984935.1. NCBI lineage: Eukaryota > Metazoa > Chordata > Mammalia > Carnivora > Mustelidae > Meles > Meles meles. Next base: position 11,121,567 of record NC_060076.1, read on the forward strand.
AAAATCCAGCTCAGAGTTTGCAAGCTCTGGACCCTTCTAGTGTAACATATTTCAGACCTCCTAAGGATCTTGAAATGTGGCTTGACCCAGTGTGTTGAGGTTCTCGATTTCCTTAGTGGCTGTGAAAGAGAGGGGGTGGCTCAAGTTGAATGTCAGTAAACATTCCTTCCCAGGTTTTTGGTAACGAAACACAGAAATGCCAAAAGGAAGAAAGAATCCAGAAACTCTTTTGGACAATTGTTCCCTGCAGCTTTGAACAGACAGTCTCGGAATGATCTGATGGGTCCCTCTCACAATAGTGGCCACGTCGCATACCCTATTCTACAACCTGCCTGACTCGTTGAAGACTCTTCTCCTCTAGTTTCCCGCACTTCAGTCTCCCCAAAGGATGGGTCCATGCACAGTGACTAGTCCCCAGACTCTAAGAAATTTGTCTTTCTGAACCCCATTTCTAGCACGGGGAATGACAAGTCAGCTTTGGAATCTGAGAAAGTCAGACTCTGGTGTGATGCCATTTCTTATTCCATCATGGAGAGGAATTACAAGGAATTCTCTATTATTTAGAGTAATAATGGCATTATTATCCCACTTCTCCTTATCTGTTATTTAAAACAGTTCTTTTCTAAACCTCAACATGCAACAGAAGAGATTGTTCTCTTTTTTTTAATTTATTTGACAGATAGAGATCACAAGTAGGCAGAGAGGCAGGCAGAGAGAGAGGAGGAAGCAGGCTCCCCAGTGAGCAGAGAGCCTGATGCAGGACTTGATCCCAGAGTCCTGGGATCATGACCTGAGCCAAAGGCAGAGGCTTTAACCCACTGAGCCACCCAGGTGCCCCAAAGGTTTTATTTATTTATTTGACAGAGAGAGATACAGTGAGAGAGGGAACACAAGCTGGAGGAGTAGGAGAGGGAGAAGCAGGCTCCCCGCTGGGCAGGGAGTCCAATGGGACCCAGGACCCTGTTATCATGACCTGAGCCGAAGGCAGATACTTAATGACTGAACCCCCCAGACACCTCTGGATAGATTGTTCTTATAGATTCCTTAGCCTAAGTGCCAAGGAGGGTGAGTGAATTAGTGAATGGACAGATAGATGGATGAATTTATGCCATATTCTTTTGAGTCAAGATAATCCAGTGGGGTCAGGGGGAAGCCCACCACTGAAATGAGTAAAAAAATGTTTTTCACAACATGGATTGAGCACGTACTATGTGTTTGACACAGAGCTCAGCACTCCACAACCCCATGGCAAGTAAGTGGTAGCCTTGTGATCCAGGCACAGAGCTCAGTGCTGTAGAAAATGGGCTTTTCCTTTTGCAGGAGAAACCTTTTAAGAGCAGGAACCGAGGAAACCAGAATGAGATAATTCACCCAAACATGAACTTGTAACCCTGGCGTTTGTACATAGAATGTCGTAGAGCTGCTCCTTCGGGGGACTGTTGTTTGTGAATGCCAGCCCTGGTCAAGCAGTGACAGCCACTCTCCATTATTTACTGGGATTAGACAATTTGGGTTCTGCCCTGGACTTGCAGCCTCACCGGGTCCTTTTTCATGGACTCATTTGCTCAAGAACCCTTTCAATTCTTAGAAGATACAGTGAGAAAGACTAAGCTTTAGAGCAAGACAGGCAGGAGTTCGTACCCTGGCTCGGTTTCCTTATCTATAAAACTGGAACTTTAACCGCAATTTCAGAAGCTGTTATGAGGGTGAAGCGCGTATTGCTGTAATAGGTTTGATCATCACCTCATAGATGCTCAGAAATGTCTTCCCAGGCTTCCTCCCCCAGTTGTCACGGCCTTCCCGTGGTACTAACCTGTCAGACTTCGGAAAATGGCCAGTGAGTGTTGTCAACTTCCTACACTTTGGGGGATGGTAAGCTAGTTACTTCCTGTTGTGCACGGGTTTTCTGGGTGTCTCAAGTTTTTAATTCTCTTAGAAGAGAAGACTTTCATTTTAAGGGCAGTTGTTTTATTTTAGCTACTATCTTGTAGGTTTCCCAGTGCAGATTTCACTTGATTTTTCGAAGGGAGCTAGGATAGTAGCTGTACGTCCTACCCACGCCCCACCCCCACCCCCCGCCCTTGAATCACATTCAGAAGATTTCAGGCTTTAATAGTACTTTAGCGGACCGTGATAGTTTGAGGTAAGAATAGAGGGTTTGATGTGAATTAAGGAACGTTCCACAAAGTATCTGGCCTGCACTCTTCAAAAATGTTAATGTCTTGCAACAAAGAAAGACCCAGAATTCTTCTAGATTAAAGGGAACTAAGAGGACAGCTGCACACAATATATGATCCAGGATTTTTCTTTTGCTATAAAAAGACGTTGTGGGGACAATTGGTGCCTTCTGCATAAACTCTGTAGATGAGATTTTTTATTTTATCAATGTGACTCTCCTGATTTTGATCATTACACTGTCGTTACGTTCTTAATTTTAGAAAATACAGTCATTTGCTATAATGCCTGTTTTAACAACACAAGAGTGTCCTAACGCCACCGAGAGATTCGGGAATGATTGCAGTGTAACGTGAAGTTCATGTTTGACCATGCGTGATATCATCTGTGAGAAATACTAGGTGAATGCAGAAAACTGCACCCAGACGAACCAAGCTACGTAGGAGTACACGGAAGGCGCACAGGCACGCTGCCCTCACCTCTGCCAGTGACCTCAGGTCACCGCGTGTGTTAGGAGCCACACGTCCTGTCCACGACAGTGTTTAATGCTCTGTCCTTCTGCCACCACACCACACTCTGCCCACGTGCTGCAGTCCTCCTGACGCACACATCCGCAGCAAACTTGAGCCCTTTTTCAAGGTAAAATGACATATTTCTTGTCATATGTATATACTTCTTACACATCGAACATGTATAAAATGGTGCTACTGTTTTTATTAGTTTTTTTTTTAAGATTTTATTCATTAATTTGAGAGAGAGCAAGCACAAGAGGGGAGAGGGTCAGAGGGAGAAGCAGACTCCCCGCTGAGCAGGGAGCCCGATGCGGGGCTCGATCCCGGGACTCCAGGATCATGACCTGAGCTGAAGGCAGACACTTAACCCACTGAGCCACCCAGGTGCCCCTATATTAGGTTTTTATCTTATTTCTGCATGCCACTGATGCAGTTTTTGAGCATTATGCCTCCAAGCATTTTGGTTTTTAGGAACATATATGTCACATTAGAGCATAACTGACTGTACTTAAGAATGCAGAGGGTAAAAGGACATCATGTCTTAAATTTGTTCTCATATGGTTCAGAAAAACACTTTAAACAGATAAAGCATGTCTAATATATAACATAATAATGTGTATTTGTACACTCACTTGCATGTGCAAAGGGAGAGAAGAAGGGATAAAGCCATTGTGGTAAAATGTTAAATCTGAGGGATCTAGGATAAGTGAGAATTCCCTGTATTCTTTTTTTTTTTAAGATTTTTATTTATTTATTTGACAGAGAGAGAGATCACAAGTAGGCAGAGAGGCAGGCAGAGAGAGAGGAGGAAGCGGGCTCCCTGCTGAGTAGAGAGCCCGATGTGGGGCTCAATCCCAGGACCCTAGGATCATGACCTGAGCCAAAGGCAGAGACTTTAACCCACTGAGACACCCAGGTGGCCCCTCTTTGTATTATTCTTGCAACTTCTCTGTAAATCTGAAATTGTGTCCAAATAAGAGGGGACAGGGGGGAAAGGAGTGGAGTATTGGGGAATTTTTTTTTTTTTTTTTAAGTTCACATGTTTTGAAAAAGGAAGAAAATTAAAAGGAAAGGGAAAATGACTCATCTGGGGAAAAGAGCAAAGCAGATGGGGGGAGAGGATCCTAAACACACCTTCCACAGAGTAGATTAAAACATGAGCTGAGTTTGAGGCAAGCATTTATAAAATATTATAGGAAGAGTACATCTACAAAATGGAAAAGAGAGACATTTTGCTTTTCCAGGAAGACTTTTTTTTTTTCTTTTGGGAGTCTAGCCCAGAATACTGAAAAACAGAATAAACTTACATATATGGAAATCACATAAATTAACAATTCTAAATTAGTATCTTTATTCTCTTCCTCAATAATACAGGGATTTTAATATATTTTACTCATTGGACACCCTCATATGCAAATCTTATCATTATTAGAATATTAGTTTCACTTTAAAAAAGAACATTAACAATAAAACTATAATTAGTTTTTTAGTGTATCAGTGTGTATGTCCTACTGTTTCTATGTAGGGTTACTTTTGTCTTTATATGTCTAGAAATTTATTTTTATTTTGCTATGACTTTTGAAGGATAGTTTATCTGGGTATGAAACTATATATTGACATTTTTCCTTCTGCCCTTTGAAGATTTGTCTTATCTGTTTTTATTGGTGGCAAATCTGCAATCAATCCAACTTTTTTTTTTTTTTTTTTTAATAAAAACCCATCTTGGGGTGCCCAGGTGGCTTGGTCAGTTGAGCATCTGATTCTTGGACTCTTGGTTTCAGCTCAGGTCCTGATCTCATGGGTCGTGTGATCAAGCCACATCCAGCTCCATGCTCAATGGGTGTCTTCTTTGATATCCCCTCCCTCTGCCCCTTCCCCTGCTCATGCATGCCTGTGTGTGCTATCTCTCAAATAAATAAATAAATCTTAAAAAACAAACAAACATCTTTTCTCTCTAGGAACTTTTCACCTCTGTTCTGCAATTTTGGTATACTGTATCTAGGAATGGTACTAGATACATTATTCTACTTGGGTACTAATAGTGTCTTTTCAATATAAGAGACACGTTTTCTCAATTCTGGAATATTCATAGCCATTATCTCTTCAAATACTACTTCTTTTTTTTTTTTTTTTTAAGATTTTATTTATTTATTTGACAGAGAGAGAGATCACAAGTAGACAGACAGGCAGGCAGAGAGAGAGGAGGAAGCAGGCTCCCTGCGGAGCAGAGAGCCCGATGTGGGGCTCGATCCCAGGACCCTGAGACCATGACCTGAGCCGAAGGCAGCGGCTTAATCCACTGAGCCACCCAGGCGCCCCTCAAATACTACTTCTCTTCCAGGCCTAGTGTTTCTTTATTTTTGTGTCTTATTCTGGACACTCCTGTGTAAATAGTTGGAACTTCCCAACCTATTAGCCATGCTCTCAAATGTTCCTCTTTTACTCTTGATCTCTCTCTGCTTTGTTCTGCTGAACTCTTCAGTACAATACTTCAGACTAGGTGATAATTTTCAAATTTTATGCCTTAAAAAAAAGAACTGAGATCATATTTTACCCAAGGTAAAACAGCTAGTAAGATAGCCTGGATTTGACCCCAGGTCTTTTTGACTTCTGACATGGGTTCTATCATCTGTGAATTAATAAGTTCATCCCCAAAGTTTAAAGCCCCAGAATAATGAAATAGCTTCAGATCAATGCATTTTCCTGTCATGTGGGTGGCTGTAATTGGGAGGGTGAATGTGACTTCAGAACAAGATGCCATGTGCTGGGAAGACCGGAGAGGTGTCAAGAGTTATATTTGGCCTCTTTTCCATTTTCACCCTGAGTTGTTTCTGAGAAAGAGAACTTTAGTTCCTTTTTGTCCTTTATGGTGCACAAAATTTCCATCGTTCCCATTCTTTTGGCTGTCTAAATAGACTGTTTACCAAGGTTTGTTTGTATACCACTTGTCTCTTCTCAGTGGCAGAATTTTGGTTTTGTTTTATTGGGCAGATGTTGTTAAACTTAGAATTTTTCAACCACAGGGAAGTGATGAAATGTTTACAACGTTATTCTATAAATATAAAAGAGTCTATTGTTGTTATTATTCAACATTTGTTAAGCGCCCACAGAGTGCTGGGTGTTGAATATCACTATGGGGGGGGCAGGGAGGAAGGGTCCAAGCTCACAAATTCTTTTCTGTGCAAATCGCATCCCTTGTCATTTCTTTGTAATATTATATCTGTTGTTTATCTCAAGTAGTTCAGTAACATTTTGTGGGAGCTCACACCACCCAGCTTGGGCATTACAGCCAGAGATGAGATGAGGGTGACACACACATTATTTTGTCACTCATTCATTTAAAATATATTATATTGATCATCTGTTACTTGACAAGAGAACTCATGGGCCCATAAGGAAAACAAACACAAAAAGCTGTTGCAATGCAGTATGATGAAGGAAAGTGCTAGAGAAGTGAGCGGCATAAGGAAGGTGTGATGAGCTCGGCTGGGATAGGTTAGGAGTGGCTTCCCACAGGAGGAGATACTCACTCGAAATGGACCTTTTTTAAAAAAATTTTTAAAGATTTTATTTATGTACTTGAGAGAAAGAGTGAGAGAGAGCATGAGAAGGGAGAGGGTCAGAGGGAGAAGCAGACTTCCCATGGAGCTGGGAGCCCAATGCAGAACTCAATCCCAGGACTCCAGGATCATGACCTAAGCTGAAGGCAGTCTTTTAACCAACTAAGTCACCCAGGCACCCCTTGAAATAGGTCTTGAAGGAGTTTCCCAGAAAGTAAAATCTTACTCTAAATAAGAAGACAGCAAAGCTAACCCGTTAGAAAAAACTCAAATCGTTCTGTGTGGCTGGATTACAGGGGTCTCTTTGAAAGGCAACGCTAAGGGGTAGGGGCCGGTCTGTGGAATTCTTTGCTTCACAGGAAGTTTGGGTGCCTTCTGTCATCACTGGAGGATTTTTTTTTTTTATCAAATTTTCTAATAAAGATGAATCAGGTTTAAATGCATGTTTCTTTTTTTTTTAAGATTTTATTTATTTATTTGACAGAGATCACAAGTAGGCAGAGAGAGAGGGGGAAGCAGGCTCCCTGCTGAGCAGAGAGCCCGATGCGGGGCTTGATCCCAGGACCCTGAGATCATGACCTGAGTCAAAGGCAGAGGCTTAACCCACTAAGCCACCCAGGCACCCCCACTGGAGGATTTTTAAGAGGGGAGTGTTTACCTTTCTGGAGGCTTGGAGGAAGCTGGCTGGAAGGAGGTGAGACCCCAGCAGAGACCAGTGAGAAAGCTGTTGTAGTAGTCCTGGAAGGACAAACCAAACCCAGAACTCTAAAGCAGGGGAAATGAAGCAAAGAGAACGCATCTGATGGGAGAGAGAGGTGATGGAGTCAATCGGTCAAAAACAGGGGACTGGCAGGAAGGGGAGTGGGCCAGGAAGGATGACTTTGAGGACTCCGGCTAGTTGGGCCCCGGTGGAGACATTTTCACACCCTCAGGCTCCAGTAGTAAATATGGCAAATATTTCTTGGCAGTCTTGGTTTCTGCCAAGTGACCCCTCAGTCCTGGAGGAAACCGACAATATTGCTTTCCTGCAAGGACCCTGTACTAGAGAAGCGGCCCAAGGGAAAAATGGCCTCTCTCTCTCAGCTGCTCGCGAGGAAAGTAATGAGAACAACGTGTGGAAACTTAGTTCTTGTGATTTAACGTCTTTGGAGGAATCCTCTCCTTTGCACAGAATAGCTTTGATATCGAGTTCGTGACTCCTGCCTTTAGCTTTCTTTCATCATTGCAGACAGAACGCTGGTCATGTGTCTTACCAGGCAGCTCTATTCTCATGTGCCTCAAAATGTTCTTTTTGAATAATTAGACTTTTTCACTTAATTTTAAAAAAACATTTCTGATGCCTATTATGCACCCTGGATGGTGGCAGGAGCTTTCCCATGGTCTCTCATTTAATACTTGCGGTGACCTGAGAGATGAGTGGAGGCACCGGTGTTCCAGATGGGGAACCGAGATGACAGGACATTAAACAGTCAATCCCAGGTCACAAAGTCGATCCGTTGCAGAGTCAAGTTTAGAAGCTGATTCATACCACACATCTCGTGGATTTTTTCTCCCATCGTATGGCTGTCCACTCGTGCAGCTTTAACTTTTTTTCTTTAACAAACACATCTTTCTCTGAGATTTCTCTCCCTCCTCCATTCATTGTTGCAAGCACGAGTGGCCCCTCTTGCATGTCAGTAAGCAGACTGGGTGCTGGGTGGGCCACAGGGGTGAAACAGACCGGTGGAGACAAAGACAAGCAAATAGGCCATTATAATCCAGTTTAATGAGTGCTCCGGAGGGAAAGTAGAGGATGATGGGGGAGATCCTAGGAGGGGACCCTGATCAGGAACCGGGGCTCAGGGATGGTACCCCAGAGGAAGTGATATCCAGGCTGAGGCTTGAGGAGTGAGAGACAGCCAGGAGAAGAGGGAGGAAAGCAGCCCCCAGGCACAGGGAGGGCATGGCAGGGGATGAAATTTAAAGGCAGATTTGGGTCAGGTCAGGGAGGGCTGTCTAAGCTGAATCAGGAAGCTTTGATGAATTCTGATGTCAGTGGGGGCGACTCCGGAAGAGTTTGTAAGCAGGAAAGTTACACGGGCACGCGGGCATTTTCGGAGGTGGCTGTGGTAGCAGCGCGAGAAGACAAAATGATTCAGAGGAAGGAAGACAAGCACGGAGGGAGGCCACCCCGGAGGCAGTTACCATGAGGGGAGAACGGAGGGCGACCTGGCCTATAGAAGCCACCACACGCATGGTGAGACGTGGGTGGGCTTAAGAGATGTGACGGAGGAAATCCACAGGTCTCGGTGACTGAGGGGAGGGGGAGAGTAGAGAAAACTAAACCAAGACTGACCCTCGTGACTGGGGCCAGGGCAGGGTGGGGGGAAGCATTCACTGGGATGAAGGAGGAAGAACTGGTTTGGGAAGGAAGACGAGTTCAGTTCTATTCGTGTCCAAGGTGTCATGGGACATCCGACCAAGAAATGCCCCTTTAGGCAGTTTTGAACATGAATCCGTGAGGTCAGGAGAGAGGCGTGGGATGGAGACATAGATCTGAGAAATGGCAATGCATGGATAGTAAATAATTAACCAGGGAAAGTATCAAAGGTAGGAAGTAGAGAGCGTAAGCCAGAGGACATCCGCATTTAAACTGCCCAAGAAAGGGGAGCCAGTGAAGGAGCCAGACAAGGTGCATCCAGAGAGAGGGCTGAGGCAGGATAATACCCTGAAGTCAGGGAGGAGAGTGCTTCCATGCATCTGAATAGAGACGGAGACTCCTGTGGGCTTTAGCCACAAGAAGGGCATGGAAACCTTGGATGAACTTGGACCGCTCCTCTGGGCAGCTTGACTGGTAGGAGGCAGAGAGAAAGGATGACAGCCACGTGGTTTTCTAGGGATAAGGGAAAACTGGGGGGGTTAGTGTGTGTTGTTTTAACATTGGAAGAAACTGGAGTGCATTGAAATGCTGATGAGAAAGCTCCAAGGCCCTGTGATCGAAGGGCTTTGGCAAAGCAGGGTGGGTGGGTTGGCCTTGGCCTTGGAGCAAGGGAGAGGCCTGTGCCCCTCTGCCTGAGCATCACTGGGGAAGGAAGCCTGAGGGGTGATAATGCAGGTAGAGGGCAGAGAGAGAGAGAGTTGCGGGGGGGCAGTGGTTGGAGACTAAGAGGGATGGGTCAGCAGCTGGGGAGAATGGAGAAGGTTTGAACAAACAAAGGTGAGAGGACTAGCTGAGCGGACCTGGAAGGTTTATGATTTTCTTTGACCTAATGCTGGGGGATTTACCCAGTTGTGATGAGAGAGTGGACTTGCCACGGTCCGCCTTGTTTGGTCCTGTTTGCAGCGTGTTCTTAAATTTTTTCCCCTGCGGCTCCTGTGGAGAAGGGTCATAATGCCGACTGATTATTGTTCAGTGAGTTATCGATCAGAGAGAGAAGGATCCAGTTAAAGCAGTCTTCTCTCTGCCCTCTGGTGTTTGGCATTTGCCTGCCACCTACGTTAGTACATAAATGACCAAGGTGAACTCTCAAATAATGTCTTCTCTCTTGGAGTTTGGATGGTTAGCACGTATGTAAGGGATGCCCTCGAAGTGGGAGGCCAGGATTCTGGCTCTGCTCCTTCCTTCGGTTACCTTCCCACTCACCGTAGTGAGGGCCAGGTTAACCCAGCAGGCCAGGTTGAACCCAACGGCGGGCCCTGAGAGTCGGGGCAAGAGCCCTTTCTACAAAGGACTGTCTCTGAAGAGGGCTTCTCCATGTGTCTGGGTTCCTACACCGGCATCTCCAGCCTCCTTGTAGAAATAAAAAGTGTGTTTAGAAGGAAACCTTGCCTAATTTCAGGTCCTGGCTCTGCTGCTTATTCACAGTGTGACCTTGAATGTGTCTCCCCTTTTCTGAGTCTCAGTATTATCATCTGTAAAATGGAGTAGTGATACCTACTTTATGGGAATTCATGGCTATTCCCCGTCCTTTCCCCACTCTGGCTTTCCAGAGCAGGAACCCCATCCATAGCCGGTCTGAGACATTAATTGCAAAGGCATTTATGATGGTAGGACCAGCATAGTCCGTGCATTCCTCTCTCAGAGGTCAGAACTGCACTCCTCTGTGGGCCGGATTCAACAAACCCAGCCCTTATATGTGGTAGTTTGTGAAGTGGTGTCTTAACCTTTTTTGGGTGGAGGGGGGCTGCCTTCAGGTACTTGAAGACATGGAGACAGGGTGTGCCTGCTCTGTTTCCACAGCTCATGGCTGTGTCACTCATCTTGTTTATATTTCTGGGGATCGTGAGGGCGTTGGAGTTTGCAGCCTTAATTTCTAGATCCAGTCTAAGCTTGGTCCTGAAGGAAGCCTGACCATTAACCCCACAGATATCACTGCAAAAGTCTTGGGAATCCTCTCATTGTGTTTGCAGAAGCATATTATTGAGGATGTGGTTCACTTTATCTATTCAAGTCTATTTATTGAGTGCCTACTGTGTGCCAAATACTGTATGTGCCCTGTTGTCGATATCTCTGTGCCCTCGGTCGGAAGTCCCATGTAAGTGGCTTCTGTCAGGTGTCAGAAAGCAGCAGTGTTTCCCCCCTTGGGTAATTACAGAAAAGACATCATTCATTGGCAAGTCCACTCCCCACATTTACGTATATTTTGATCCCCAAGATGCTACCGGCTCCTTCTCTCTTTTTCTTTCAGACTGAATGCTCAGATCACCCTTTCTATCACCATGCTCTTTCTACAAGGTGCAAAGGGCCTACCCCGTTGTTTCTGGAGTTTTGTTTTTTTTTTTTAAACTCAAAAAACATTTTTTTTTTTCATTTAAAAAAGTATTTAGAACACATAAAACAAGGCAACATTTATTCTTTCTTCTCGTCTTCCAGGGCAGGGTCTGTTGGCGGCTCCTCCACCGTGACACTGTTGCTCTCCGAGCCAGTGTTACTATCACGGGTCCCTTCCTCAGCCATACGGTCCACCCCTTCCTGCCCGCTCTCCTTGTCCTCAGGAGTAGATGTGCCTTCTTCACCATTCCGTTGGCTTTCCGTCGTTTCTTCGAGGTGTGTCTCCTCTGTCTCCATCGGGATGCTCTCGTCGTCCTTCTCTTCGGTCTTCCTCGCAGTTTGCGAGGAACCGTGCTGCTCTGACTGCGTTCAGCTTGCCCTGCTGCCTCTTTCTCTCTCTCCTCCTGCCTTTTTCGAGCCTGCTCCTCTGCCTGTGCAATTTCAGCAGCAATTTTTTCCATATCCACTTCTACCTTCAAACCGCACAGCCTTTTAAGTTCATTGTTAAATGAATCTGTGCTTTCCAGGAATTTCCTCTTCTTTTCCTGGTGTCGCTCCTCTATTTGAAGAAGCTCAGCTTCTAGTTTTCGCCGATGAACCATTAAGGACTGGACCTGTCGTTTGCGGACCTGCATTCTAGCTGTTGTGACAACTGACCGAACATCTGGCGCCACACTCTCACTGAGGATTTCACTGATGAGGCGGTGGTTTCTCTGGAAACGGGCGGTGGCTGTATGCTTCATTGAAAAGCCATCATCATAATCATCTGGATCTTCAGCAGGCTGGATGCTCATGTCCGGCTCTCCTTTCTCCATGCCAGACTGTCTCTGTCGACTTTCCTCCTCTAAAGCAGCTTCTGCACGACTTTTTGCATTTATGTAAGCAAGGTATGCGGGGGAATTATGATAGGCCTTCATAGATTCATTGTACTCTATCTTTTCTGCTTCGTATTCGTTTAAATATTCTTGTTTTTCATCAGTGAGATCTTGCCACATGCCACCAATAATCTTGCCAATCTCCCACAACTTTAGGTCAGGGTTGGAAGCTTTTACTTGGTCCCAGACCTTTCTGCTGTACCTCATGTAGGGCATCAGCGGCTTATCTGGTGGCTTTGGGGGTTTTGGAATCGTAATACCAGAGGATGCCGTGACCCGGCTGTTGGTGCCCGGGTTCCCTCCCAGCCTGTAGTTGTTGTAGGTGAGATGACTGTATGGATTGTATCCCACAAACCCTGGTGTGCTGGGCATTTGTGTTGCAGGAGCTGGGGTGGGAGGTGGGGCATAAGATGGTCTTTTTGACATTTTGGAAGATTAAGTTCTCAGTTCCTTAAGAATGAATCTGAGACACCGTGGGCAGAAAAAGCGCCCGCAGCTCTGGCCTCGTTTCCCTTTGTCCCACGCATGCCCCGCCCCTCCTTTTCCGGAGTTTTTAGGGAGTCTCCGGCCCCTTTTTTTTTTTGTCACCTATTAGAGACTCCAGCTTCTGGCCCAAAATTCAAATGGTTTGTCGACTGCAGGGTTGATTCTAAAGAGCAGACCCAGACGGTTTCTTCGTGTATCACACACACTGAAGTACTTCCCGGTACATTCATTCTAAATTCTGACCCTGGAGTCCAGTTTGCCTTTCCAAGCCAAGACACGCTGAGGAGGGCTGCCTGGGTGGCCCAATGGGTTAAGCCTCTCCCTTTAGCTCAGGTCATGAGCTCAGGGTCCTGGGATCGAGCCCTGCATCAGGCTCTCTGCTCAGCAGGGAGCCTGCTTCCCCCTCTCTCTCACTGCCTGCCTCTATGTCTACTTGTGATGTCTCTCTGTCCAATAAATAAATAAAATCTTTAAAAAAAAAAAAAAAGGCTGAGGAGTAGAGCCCTTGGGGCCGAGCCACCAAGCACCTGGAGTACGAGAGCTCTTCCGCTGGGTCATTAGTTGCCACTTTCATTAGAAGTAGGTTAGTTTAATGGTATGAGGTGTCTTTCAGTTCCAACTCAACTCTTCCGAGAACAAGCTGTGAACTTTTCAACAAGTTGACGTATCCATCTGAAGCTATTCAGCGTACCAGATGAACACTACACGTGTTTTCCCGGGATGACTTGAGTTCACATCTGTGACTCTGTAACGCAGTAGCTGTACGATCCTAAAAGCAAGTCACACCTTCTTTGAGCTCCGGTTCCACCTCCTGTCGTACACATGGAATACAGGCTACCGCTTCCCAAGGTTCTCGTGAGCAAGGCCTCGACGGGATGAGGAACACGAAGGGCTGAGCAGACCATGTGGCGAGCAGTTGGGGATTAGCCTTCTGTTGCTGTAACATGGGAGGGAGTTATATTATTGTCCTGAAATCTGTTTTGTTTTGTCAATGAAATTACCAAATGTGGTCTCCTAACTCTGTATGTTAGCAGTTAGGTGTGGCCTCACGTTCATGTTTGACCTCCATATTCCCCCCCCCAACCCCCCGCTACATTATACTGCAAGCTTTTTGAAAGAAATGAAAGTTTCTTATTCATCCACTGAATGTTCTCTCAGGACTTGGCTCAGATGCCGCCCCTTCCCAGGAGCAGATTTGTTTATGACCCTCTCACTAGGCCTCAGGTTTCTTGCAGGTGGGGACAGTGTCCCAGGAAGTCTCATGTCCCCAGGGCAGATACAGTTTGCACTCCACAGATGCCAGCTGATGGAAGTCGGGGAAGTTCTTGTCAGTCCAAGGCCCAGGACATAGTAGGAGCTCATTAAAAGGTAGCTGCTGTTATCATTATTAGAACCAAAAAAAAAAAAAAAGAGAGAGAGAGAGAGGAGAAGGAGGAGGAAAAGAAGATAGGCATCTAGTCACCCACTTTGGCATAAAGTGTAGACATTGATGGCAAGACTATTTTAGAGAAACAAAATGGCCCTTTATTCGCTTTGGGGAGGGGAGGAGGGTTAACAAGAGAGTCTTTTTCAAGTGTTTGCTCCATCTTGCTGCCACTTTACTATGTGTGGCTGCTGTTGCTATGGCAATTCTTTAAGCAATTGAATAGAACAGCACCGAGTTGTTGCAAACCGGCTCTAATTGCTCCCATGCACCAGGCCTGCCCACACGACCACTCTCTGCACAGCAATCCCTTTTTCAGATGCATATTTTCATAAATCTGTGGGCATTGTGCAGCTCCCTTGCTCTTGTGACATTGCCATCCTCGGGCAGAGGGCACAAGAAGCAGCTCTGAGCGGGAGAGAGGGGTCTGCCAGTTTTCTCTGTGTGAGCGAGCCATGCAGACCCCCATGTTCAAGGGGGTAGCGGGATGCAGGCGCAGCGGGGCCTTAAAACCAAATAAAACATTCGTGGGATAGGTTTATTATATGTATTTGCCATTGTTGGGCAATTTAGTCATCTTTTTAAAGCCAAGGTACCTTTCCTGTGCCCGCCTGCCAGGGGACCCAGTTCATGGTGTAGTGAGAACTTCTGGTTTTAACCTGAACATGATTGGAAGGAGTGAGGCAGGGAGCTGGTACATTCTGTAGCCCTCCCATGTGCCAGGCTCCATCCCGAGCACCCTCCGCGTCCTCTGTTACCCAGTCCACAGAAACGCTGGGCTGGGGGTGGGGGGAGTGTGATCCCTGTTACAGATGAGGAAACGGAAGAGCAGAGATCCGTTGTCAGACCCCAGGTCACAGCCACCGAGCACACAGCTGCGATTAGAGCCCAACTCTGACTGATTCCCAGGCCGGGGCCCTTTTCACTGAGCCACGCTGGGTCCCAGGACGGAGGCCAGCTTTTGGCAGCACTGGGAATCCAGGTTTCTCCTGCCTTGTGGCATATGACATTTTGCTAACTTCCATGTCCTTCTTCAAACAGTCTTGACACTTTTTAAGAATTACTGTAGGAACAGCTTACCATGATTATAGCCTTTTTTATACGTTAACAATATACCAAGCTCAAAACCATATGACTACCACCGTTAACCCCCCCGCCAAAAGTCTATGAACTTTATACTGTTCCCCTTGTCTAGATGGAGAAGTTGAGGCTTAGGGAAGGTAAGTGACTTATCCAAAGTCACAGCAGCTAGAGATGAGAGTGCTAAGATTCAAATCCACGTCCCACTGCAAAGCCCTTTAATCACTAGGCTGCCTCCCTAGAGGGTATTTGGAAATGGATGCTCTGTATACACTTAAAACTTCTCCCGTGACTATCCAGGAGCTTGATCAGCAATGGGAAATTTGTCTTCCCATTCCTGAGCTGTTTGTAAAGCTACTTTATTTTTTTTTAAGATTATTTATTTATTTATTTGATAGATCACAAGTAGGCAGAAGGGAAGCAGGCTCCCCGCTGAGCAGAGAGCCTGATGTGGGGCTGGATCCCAGGACCTCTAGATCATGACCTGAGCTGAAGGCAGAGGCTTTAACCCACTGAGCCACCCAGGCGCCCCTGTAAATCTACTTTAAACTACACTGTGTTAGTGCACAGCCTAGCTTTGGAACGAAGAGGGACTTCCCGCCTCAGTGCTCTGGGTCTCTGTTTCCAGTGAGAACCTTCCCTTTAACAGCTCAGTTTTGCGCTGCAGCAGAATGGTAAAATTGTGTCTAAAATTTTTTTCTCTCTTTTTTCCTTTTTCTTTTAATGTAGTTTGTGTAATAAAAAGGGGGGACAAAAACTGAATCTTTTTCTCATAGAAATGGTATGACTCCTACTTTTAACAAAGATTTTTTTTTTCCTTAGCACTTTACAGTGAACACTCTGATTCATTCATTCGGATAAGTTTTATTGAGCCCACTGTGTGTTAGACCCAGTACCAGATGGGATGAATAGAACAGTGTACCGGGAAGCTTTCAGCTACAGGTGACAGGAATCTGGCTAAAATAATACAGACTTTATTATCAATTGGAGAAGGGTCAGAGATTGGCTAATTTAGCAATTGGCTGATGATATCAAGAACCCCGTTATTTAATTCTTGAGTCTGTTACCCTCAGCCTGACGGCTGTGCCATTAAGTAGGCTTCCTTTTTGGTCTCAAGATGACTGTATCACTTCCATGTTACATCCTCACAATAATCTGTCAGGGCAGGAAAAGGACCTTCCCTTACTCATATCTGCTGAGATTCAGAAACCCTTTGCCAGAGGCCCTCCTGGTGACTTGTCATGTGCCACTGAGCAGAAGTGAGTCACATGCTCATGCCCTAACCAAACACTCATAAGGAAATGAGACCACTGGGGTGGGCTCAGATGTGAGGACCCATCCCCCACCTCTGGGATGGGACCTGAGGAGGTTGGGGGCATGAACAGGTTGGGATTGTATTGGGAAAGAGAGAGGAGTGAATGAGGGTTGGGTAGGCAGCCAGCAGTAGGGACTAGAAACACTACATGCCAGTAAAATAGGCATAGAAAACAAGGAGACAGACAGACAGACAGCATTTGAAATGTGTCATCTGAGTTGTCCTTCCCATGCTTCTAATTCAGACGGAGTGGTCAGGGAAGCTCTTCTTGGAGCTGAAATTTCACCTGAAAGGTGAAGGATGAGAATCATCCACCCAGACTGGGTGAGGGGAGACAATGTTCCAGGGAGAGGGAAGGAGGTGACAAGGCATCTCGGAAGAACCAAAGGGAACTGGGGACGTAGGATGCAGCGAGCAAAGAGGCAAGTGGCAGGGCTGGATGACACCAGGTCTTTCAGGCCACAGGAAGTTTGGATTTTATTCTAAGTCAGTGGAAAACCACAAGAGTTTTTTGGGCGGTTATTTTTTGGTTTTTGTTGTTGTTGTGTTGTTTTCAGAGATTTTATTTATTTGATAGACAGAGATCACAAGTAGGCAGAGAGGCAGGCAGAGAGAGAGGAGGAAGCAAACTCCCCCCTGAGCGGAGGGCCTGATGCGAAGCTCGATCCCAGGACCCTGAGACCATGACCTGAGCCAAAAGCAAAGACTTTAACCCACTGAGCCACCCAGGTGCCCCGCCACAAGAGTTTTTAAAACAGATGTAACACAAATCAATTTTATGTTTTTGGTGGCCCCCCCTTTTTTTTAAATCACGCTGGCTGCTGGGAGGTGGGGGCCTTCATGGAAGCACAGAGAGCAACTATCCAGGCAGGAGATGAGGGTGTCTGGACTCTTGTGGGCGAGAGTGGGAACAGCCTAGAAAGTTCTTTGGGAGATGGGGTTGCTAGGACTTGGCAGGCGCTAGACTAGGTATGTCCCCATGCCTCTCTTGTCCAGTCTTCTCTGTACTCTTAGACAGTATTTCCTTTTTGTTTTGTTTTTTTTTTTTAAGATTATTTATTTATTTATTTATTTGACAGAGAGAGAGATCACAAGTAGATAGAGAGGCAAGCAGAGAGAGAGAGAGAGAGGGAAGCAGGCTCCCTGCCGAGAAGAGAGCCCGATGCGGGACTCGATCCCAGGACCCTGAGATCATGACCTGAGCCGAAGGCAGCGGCTTAACCCACTGAGCCACCCAGGCGCCCCAGTATTTCCTTTTTGTAAAGTAAATCATTACACCCACTTTACAAATAAGAAAGTTCCAAGAAGTGGCCGGCACTGGGTCATCGCATTCAGACCAAGCCAGAGGAGGAGAGGAGCTGGGTTCTGGGAGAGGGAGGCAGGACCTCTCAATCAGTATTACACTGGGATTGTTTTCCTAGATAAAGCTTCTATTTTCCAGGGTGACAGAAGCTTCATCTAGGAAAGCTGCTGCCTCCGTGGAAATATCTCCATTGTGTACAGCAGAACCATCTCTGCATCTACGTTTTCTTGTTTAACACATGGCTGTCTTTATAATGAGTTTCCTTCTTTATAATGTTGTTACCAACTAATTGCCTTTGAATGTTCCTACTTATAGGGTCCTTCGTGCTAGTTAAGATCCGTCCCACGTAGGTGAATCCCTAATACCACTCAGGGCTCCCCAGTCACTTGTGAAGTTTATCTTCTTGTTGTAATAACAGGAGCAATCATAAAAATTTACACCAGTGCAAAGGGCCAGGTTGGGACAACATCGGAAAAATAATAACATGTAGTTTTTTTTTCTGATTATAAAAGTAGTATGTTTTCATTGTAGTAATTTTAAAAAGATGGAGAAGCATATGAAAAAAGTCACTTACATTCCCATTACCCTGAGGCAAGGAGCATTAAATTTGGGGGCATCTTTTCAAATGTTTCTATATCTTCTCACATCATTAGGCTTATACAGGCAATACCGTTTGTTTCTTCTCTTTCCATGTGGTCCTCGTCATACCGATTTTCCTCACACCTTGAGATATGGTTCTTATAAATAGTTGTATGATTCCTTTGATTAGTTGTGCCACAGTTTACCTAATTGTGCCCCTCCTGAGGGAAATTTAAATTTTTGTTGTTGTTTCTGATGTGAACAGTTTTATACATAGAGATTCATTGGCATTTGAGGGGTTTTTTCCCTTAAACTACATTCCCAGCAATTCCAATACTAGACTGAAAGATAGGCATATATTTTTTTAAGATTTTAATCTATTTATTTGAGAGAGAGAGAGAGAGAACAGAAGAGAGCATGAGCAGGGGGAGAGGCAAAGGGAGAAGCAGACTTCCCATGGAGCAGGGAAGCTGATGCGGTGCTCGATCCCAGGACTCCAGGATCGTGACTCCGAAGGCAGATGTTTAAGCAACTAAGCTACTCAGGCGCCCTAAGGTATGCATATTTTTTAAGGATTTTATTTACTTATTTTTGATAGAGAGAGAGAGAAAGCACAAGTAGGCAGAGAGAGGGAGAAGCAGGCTCTCTGTCAAGCATGGAGCCTGATTCGGGACTTGATCCCAGGACCCTAGGATCATGACCTGAGCCGAAGGTCTCAGCTGCTTAACCGACAAAGCCATCCAGGTGCTCAAGATATGCATATTTTTAAGGTTCTCGGTATACTTACCAAATCACTTTTCATAACTGTTTACTGCTGCCCATTCTTATTTACATTCCATTTACAGTCACCCTGAGCTATAACTAGGACACTTTATTTTTTATCTTTGTTCACTTAATATGTAAAAAAAAATAATTCTGTATTAATTTTCATTTGAACTTTTCATGGTTACAAGCCATTGTGACATTGAACTTTTCATGGTTATAAGCCAGGTATTTGTTTTTATGTTACAGCTTTTGCCCATTTATCTGCTGGTCTCTCTGTGTTATTTTTAGTTACATGAGCTCTTTATATGTTTTGGATATTAACAGTCTTACCAATTTGTAGCAAATAACTTTTTGTGAACCAGGACTTTATTTTATTCTTGCTTTTTATTACAAGGATTTCCAAATATACACAAAAGTAGAGAGTACAGATCCCCTACATCTCCATTTCACAGCTTCTGTAGACATCAACATTCTGTCATAATTATTTCCTATCCCACCCTCTCCACTTTCTTTTTTCCTGAAGTCTTTTAAGACCAATCCAGGTATTTCATGTTACCCTTAAGCTTTATCAGTAAGGATCTTTCATAAATAAGAATTTGACATTTTCTTTTTTATCCAACTTCTTTATTTTTAAGAAAATTCAAGCCTATGGAAAAGTTGCAAGAACAGTATAATGAGCACCCATTTGCCTAAGTTCATTGACAATTAATGTTCTGTATATTTACATTGTCTTTCTAATTCTGTATACACACTGCACTTTTTGTTTTGTTTGTTGCAACAATTTGAAAGTAAGTTGCAGCTATCATGACCCTTCACTCCTAAATTTTTAGCCTCAGTCACCTAAGAATCAGTACATTCTCAAGCATAACCAAAAAGTCACTATTGTTCTCAAGAAGTTTGACATTGGTACAATAATATTGCCTAACTTAACATTTATATTGTTTTCCCAGTTAGTTCCAGGTCTTTATTATTTTTTTTTTAATTTACTTATTTGAGAGAGAAAGAGAGAGAGAGAATGCGGGAGCAGGGGGAGGGGCAGAGGGAGAGAGAGAATCTCAAGCAGACTCCCCGCTGAGTGCAGAGCCCTCCTCCAGGCTTGATCTCACATCTCACAACCCCGAGATCATGACCTGAAGTGAAACCAAGAGTTGGACATTCAACCAACTGAGCCACCCAGGGGTCCTGGTTCCAGATCTTTTATAATTGCCTTTTTCAGTATACCTGAGCTCAAATCAAGGATGACACATTGTGTGCTCGCTTCGGCAGCACATATACTAAAAAAGGATGACACATTGCATTTGGTTGTTGTTATCTCTTAAGTGACTTTAATCTAGAACAACGCCCTTGTTTCTTGTTTCGTTTTGGTCTTTCATGACACTGACTTTTTTTTTTTTTTAAAGATTTTATTTATTTATTTGACAGAGAGAGATCACAAGTAAACAGAGAGGCAGTCAGAGAGAGAGAGAGGGAAGCAGGCTCCCTGCTGAGCAGAGAGCCCAATGCGGGACTCAATCCCAGGACCCTGAGATCATGACCTGAGCCGAAGGCAGTGGCTTAACCCACTGAGCCACCCAGGCGCCCCGACACTGACATTTTTGAAGAGTTCAGGCCAGTTTTCTTATAGAATGTCCCACAGTGTAGATTGTTAACTCATATATTCTGGTATGACAAGAGGCTTCTGGTCCATCTTGTACATCTTGTGCCCCAGATCTAGAATCAGCCTTTTCTTCAGTGAGCCCTGGTTTCTCTTAGTAAGAAATGGTCTTTGGAGACCATTTTACGAATACTGGCAGTGGTCATTGCTACTGGACTGTTATGACTTCTAGAGATTTTCAGTGGACAGAATTCAAATGTCTATTTTTTTAAAAAGGGAAGAAAAATTATAATGAATTTGTATTGATATTTTCTTTTCAAATTTAAAATTTCAGAATTTATACTTTTTTGATTTTATATTTCTGTGTTTATTCTATCTTGAAATTCTTCATTCCTAAAAATGTTAATGGATACAATTATTTGTTTTATCATACAATAAGATACGTAATCATTTTTAAATTTAAAAATCAACTTTATTACTGCCAGTAATTCTTAAATTATGCTTTTTATTCTTTTTTTAAAGATTTTTATTTATTTATTTGAGAGAGAGAGAAAATGACTGAGAGAGAAGGAGCAGGGCAGGGGCAGAGAGAGATGGAGAAGCAGACTCCCTGCTGAGCAGGGAGCCCAACGTGGGGCCCGGGATCATGACCTGCACCACCCGGTCCCCCTTTATTGTCCTTAAAGATTACCTTCTGAGCATGTGTAGTTAGAATACCGTCTGTAGGGTTTATTGCAATAGTTCTTTTCTCCAAGTGGATATGGTGGATATGTCACCAATGAAAATATATAATTAGGTTCATTATTTCATCATCTTCTCAATTTTTAGGAATTCTTTAAAATTTAATTTTGTTTTTTTGATCTTACAAACTCTTTACATGATTTTAAATATAATATAGCAAGGTTCATTTGGAGAAACCAGGCTTTCAGCCCAATTCCTTCTACTCCAGTTCTTACCTCCCTCCTAATCCCTCTCCATTACTTTTTTTAAAAAGGCGGGGGTGGTGGGTAACTACTACACACATGGTTGCGTATCTTACTATTTTTCACTTACTCTATCCTGGAAATCAGTCTAGGACAGTGTAGAAAAATCTTTACCATTATTTTTCACGGCTGCGTATTGCTCCATAGCATAGATGGCAGAGTTTTTGCAACCAGTACTCTGTTGAAGTTCTTAGAACTTTGCTATTAGAAGTCATGTCATATGACAAATAACCTTCATCGTACAATCATTTTCTATTTTCCTAAGTATATCTTTGGGCTAGGTCTTGTAGGTCAGATGGCTGGGTCATACACTGTTGCTGGATATTGCCAAATTCCCCTCCACAGGGGCTTCATCATTTTTCATTCCTGTCCTGTTAATACTATGACTTTTCCAGTAGCGTGTGTTGTTAAATCTATGGATTATTGGGGTTCCTGGGTGGCTCAGTGGGTTAAAATCTCTGCCTTCAGCTCAGGTCATGATCCCAGGGTCCTGGAATTGAGCCCCCCATCGGGCTCTCTGCTCAGCAGGGATCCTGCTTCCTCCTCTCTCTCCCTCTCTCTCTCTCTCTCTCCGCCTGCCTCTCTGCTTACTTGTGATCTCTGTCAAATAAATGAATTAAATCTTTAAAAAAAACCTGTGAATTATTTCCAATCTGATGGCTATGAAGTGGTAGCTCAGTGAAATTTTATATAAATCTCTATTTCTACAAGTGAGATTAAATATCTTTTCTTAGGGGCGCTTGGGTGGCTCAGTGGGTTAAAGCCTCTGCTTTTGGCTCAGGTCATGATCCCAGGGTCCTGGCATCGAGCCCCGTGTCGGACTCTCTGCTCCACGGAGAGCCTGCTTCCTCCTCTCTCTCCCTGCCTGTCTCTCTTGCCTACTTGTAATCTCTGTTCGTTAGATAAATAAATAAAATCTTTTTTAAAAAATATCTTTTCTTATATTAAAGGGTGATTTGTGGCTCTTGTTCTGTGAACTGTATGATTCTCTTGTCCATTTTTCTATTGGGCGTTTATTCATTTTCTTGATTTTTAGGAAATTTTTTATGTTTTAGGTTAATATGCTCTTTGATTATGACATAGATTATAAATATTTGTTTCGGACTGGGAATTCTCAAAACGACTGTTGATATGTAGTTCCTTGAGTACTAGGTATACGGCTTCTGTTTGTCTCCAGGTGTTTCCTTCCTGTCTTTTCCACGCTAGAGAATAGAGGCTTTGAGGATAGGTGTTGGACAAGGCTCCGTACGTTGACTTTAGACACAGATCAGGGCAGCACCAGCCCCAAGCAGTATTTCCAGTTCCTTGTATAACCTTGGGGCAAATTGCCTGACCCTTTGGGCTTCAGTTTCTCCAGCCGTAAAAGGAAGAGATGGGCTCGATGACTTCCAGAAACTCTTCCAGCTCTGATATCCTTAGATCCTGGCCCTTAGGTGGCTTCCCAGCAACCAAGGAACTCAGTCTCATCTTGACTGAGAAGATGACAGTGCAGCACTGTCATTATGTAGAGAATCTTCTAGTTGCGTCAGTTTTGTTGGAGCTCACCTGTCCACGGGGACCCACCCTAAGGAAAAAACGCATTTCCTGCTTGAAATTTCCGGTACCACATGAATACGGTGTGTATCGGGAAACTGCTTTTATCACAGCAAGCCAGTGGCAGCTTTGGACTTCCAGCCAGAGTCTCTGACCCCAAAGCCTGAACTTCTTCCCCTGTGCTGGGCTGACTCTCCTTGTGGCTGTGGGGTGAACAAGGAGGCCCTGGGCTGCACTGAGAATCAGAGACAACAGAGAAACTTGCCCTGAGCTCTTCCATCCAGAGTTTATTCCACGACCACCTCACAGGACGCTGGAAAAGAACAGCCAGAAGGTGAACAGACCTCAGAATGACATTTCAATAGTAAAAAACTTGAACGATCCATGTTCCTGCAGCCCATTCGGACAGGAGCCACAAGTTCTGTAGCTCATTCTCTAGTTTCCAGAAATGCCAGAAATGTTTTTAAATATGGCAGCATGACTTCTTCAGATTACCTAAATTGCACAACCATGCGGTAGATGCAGGGCCAGGCATCTTCCCATCTCGTTTAACTTCGCCCTCACAGCACCCCTTAAGGTGTGTATTTTCCAGTTTCGGAAACTGAGACTCAGAGAGATGAGGTAATCTGGCCAAGATGACATAACCATTAACGGCAAGGCCAGTACTAGAACCAATGGGCGCCAAGTCGACTCCTCCTTCCACTGTTCCAAGCTGCCTACCATTCCTGACTGTTGCCAGCCCGATTTATGGACAGCCTTCCTGGGGCCACCTTGCAGATCTGGCTCCAGTCGCCTCACTTCTGGTAAGTTTCTGGCTCCTGCTTTGCGGAGCTCCATGGCACTCTGTCATCGCCGGCTGCTGGAGCAGCCAGGGGGCCCGTGCAGCAAGGAAGGACACTGAAAAGAGGAGCGAAGGAACTAGTCCCCGTGATGCTGAGAAGGACACTCACCTTTCCTCATTTGAATCTCTAAGTCCGCGTCCCAGGATGCTGTTCTTGCCCGAGATCTGTGTCTATAGAGGCCTCGGAGCTTTCAAGTGAAGTGAGCCAAGTGCCAGCCCATTCACTCGCACCCCACTCCCGTGGCCAGGGGCCACGCTCCCCCCCGAAGCCAGCACAAGGCGAGGTCCTCATGGGGCCTGGCCCTCGGCGTTCACAGAGGAAAAATGAAAGTTGCTTTATTCCCTGGCCTCTTCATAGCTCCCATTATGACGAGAGGGCTCCACAGTGAGGAGCGGGGGCTGTGATATTTCTGCTTCAGCATGAGAGATTCATATGTTTGACTAATCAATTCTTTGGCACTGACTTCCCGGCCTGCATTTTGTTCTCCTGCTTTTGATCGTCTGTTTGCCTTTTTGCCATTCTGCTGGTTCTTGTTTGGAGCTTTTATTTTCCAGGAACACTTTGACCTACTCGATCCTCTGTACTCTTCTCTCTCTCTCCCTTTGTCATTTTCCTCTCTGATTTTGGTTTCCCGTGTGATTGACCGCACACAGCTTCCACATACAAGCGAAGTGGAGACCCTCGAGTCACGAGGCCCTGATAACTGCAGGGTTTTGTTTTGAGAGCCCAGGGACCCTGGACTGCAGCCAGCCCCCAGCCTCCCAGCCAAGCTGGGCGGTAGCTCTTCCGTCCCCATCGCAACCTCGCCCTGCAACACGCAGTCGCCGACGTGGGCTTGGCGCTCTGT
The DNA here is from genome assembly GCF_922984935.1 of Meles meles. Lineage (NCBI taxonomy): Eukaryota > Metazoa > Chordata > Mammalia > Carnivora > Mustelidae > Meles > Meles meles. The sequence goes on from NC_060076.1 coordinate 11,146,189, forward strand.
GGTTCACAAAGCCCTCTAGAGCACACGCAGCAAACTGGGAGGGCGGGGGTGCAGATAACTCGGCTTTGGTCCCATTTCTCAGTGGAGGGAACGGGACGTTGGAACTGGGACGTGACCCTCCCAGTGTCCCCAGCTCGTGAGTGGCCAGTCCGGGGCCAGACTCAGGGCTGCCATGCAGCTGGGTTGCTGCACTGTCCATCGATGGCAGGCAGTGCCGTTCTTGGCCGCTGGCCTCACAGCTGCTCTGTCCTCGCCGCGAGCTTGTCTGGTGCAGCTGCTGCCTCCCGAGCACTTGCTCTGGGCCAGGCACGGTGCTGAGTGCTTGGCCTGTGTTAGTGCACAGACCCTCACCGTAACCTGAGCTCAGAGACCTGAAGGAGCCCTCTTGAGGTCACCCTTCCAGTGCTACGACCAGGGCTGCGGCTGGCTCTGGCTGCTCTGACATCTGTGCTCTTAGCAGAAGAAGCATGTACCCAGGCCGTGGAAGAGCAGAGGGATTCTGACCTGGGGAGGGAGTCCAGGAAGACTTTCCGGAGGCAGGGATGCTGGAATGGGGGCTTTAGGATGAGTGTGCGTCTCAGAGGAAGAGGAGGGCTGTCGGAGGCCTTCTCTGCAGCCTGCTCCCTGACCCTTTCTGGGCTCGCATTGTTTTCCGAATCAGTATTTTGCACCCAAGCATCTCAAGATTCGTGGTCTTCTCACCTGTTCCATGCTTGAGTCTCTTCCACAACATTCCCCCACCCCGACGCATTCGTGAGGCTTTCTAGCCTCTGCGGCGCACCTCCAGTACCAGGGAATGGGCTTCCTTCTGAAGCAACCTGTTCCGTCTTTAAAATGCTCCTGTGGTGGGGCGCCTGGGTGGCTCGGTTGGTTAAGCAGCTGGCTCTTGATTTTGGCTCAGGCCATGATCCCAGGGTCCTGGGATCGAACCCCGCATCAGGCTCCGTACTCAGCATGGAATCTGCTTGAGATTCTCTCCCTCTTGCCCCTCACCTTGCTCTTTCTCTCTCTCTCTCTCTCTCTCTCTCAAATAGAGATGGGGGGACCATTCAGGGTTGGGGAAGAGCAGAGGATAGGGACAAGCAGACTCTGCACTGGGTGCAGAGATCGACTCGGGGTTTGATCTCATGACCCTGAGATCCTGACCTGAGCCAAAAATCAAGAGTTGGATGCTTCACTGACTGAGCCACCCAGGCGCCCCAGGAATCTTTACTTATTTTAGTGAAAAGTTCCCCTTTGTACTCCCCACCCCACCCCCAGGCTGGGGAACATCACAGGGCCACAACACTAGTCCTTGGAAACAGTTGACAGCAGTGGCTGGAATGTGAGCCAGAAGTGAGGTTTCTGCATTTCTGTTTGCGGAGACAGGCCTGGTGTGTGAAGACCAGCGGTGCGAGGTCCACAAGCCCTCAGCTACATCTCGCTTGACCAGTTCTGCGGTGTGATTTCATATGGGTGACTCTCCTCCCCTTAACTTCCTCACCTGTGGAATGGGAGCCCTACTCTACCCATCCCCAAGTGGCTGCTGTCCACAAAACATCACAGGTGTGCTTGTACGTACCATCGTGCTGCAGAGGCCTCCCGTCCGTCCTTATTCTGTCGTGATGGCGCGTATTTGGGATTTGTCTGCGTGAGGTCACTCTGGTTACTCCAGGCAGCCCTCTTTATCACTTAGAGTATGCGTGTGCACACCGTGTACAGTGTTATGATCAACAGATTTTACCCATGTTCCTGGGTAGCCGCTGTGGGCCCCGGTCTGGGGTAGGTGCAGGGAACATGAAGGTCCCTAAGACACAGCCTCAGCCTCTCGGGCTCTCAGGGCAGCAGGAGAGATGAGAGCAAAACTCTGAGAGGCTCGGGGCCTCCGGCAGTGCTGAGGGCTGTGGGGCAGACAGCCACAGGGGGCACCTTTGTCTGGACTTGTAAGCTGTCTTTGAAGAGAGCAGCTCTGCTGAGCCAGGAAGCGAGGGGGGGCTGTAAGTAAGAGGCAGGGACAGCGGTGGTAGGCATTTCACCGGAGGCTTCCTCCGAACTAGGTGGCTTCTCAGAAGCGGGGGAGGAGTTGGAGACGAAACCGGGCGCAGAACCCCACAAGTGAGCGAACAGAGGAGGTTTCTTGGCTGAGGTCCAGAATGCCACAGGCTGAGTGGCGGGGCAGACTTCAGAGTTGGCCTGTCAGGTTTGAGGACCACTTGGGGTCATCCCAGGAGAGGCCCTTAGTGTGCTGTTGGAGAAACAGGTCTTGGAGTTTCAGTGGGAATTCTGGCCTGGAGATGGAGAATTGGAAGGCTTTCCTCTCTTGTCAGTTCATCCAAAAATGTAGAGGCCTGTTTGGTGCTACCCAAGAGTATGGAAGACACCCTTATGCGCTCACTGGGTGCATGCCATCCACTTGCAGCCTGGAGAGAGGGCTCAAGAGAAGTCGTGAAGATGGGACAGTCACTGCCGGTCCCCTTCATTGAGCACCACCTGTGTATTAAGTTGCCCTCAGAGCCAAGCCCATTCACGATTCCCCATGTATATTCATTATGCAGCAGGCATCTTAGTTTTGCAAATCGTCTACATGCGCTGCAGAAACAGTCTCCCTGGCACCCTGTCCGACAGATGCAGAGGAGTCTTCTCCCGTCTCTTTTCCTTCTTTCCTCATTTCCTATCCAGTTCCTTCACTGTGCCTTTTGGGGGCCGATAGTGTATTGTGATGTGAATATGCACCACGTAAGTTGTAATTTTACTTTATGTTACCGTGTGCACGCAGACTGTAAGACGGATGCGGGACTCAGCCGGGGGTACTCTGCTCTGAATTCCTCTGGCTTCTATGTTTTTCTCAAGCTTGAAAATGTGTTGGGAAGAAGGTAACATTATGATAATTGGAAGTTCAGTATGTCTGTCTTTTTCCTCTATTCTTTTATACTTTTTTAGATACAATTAACACTTCACACTTCACCTGGTCCCTCCTCGGTTACCTTTGACACTTCCCTGATATTTACTTAGATGTTCGTGGTACCTTTGCTTTGAACTCTGCTTAAGAACATCAGTAACTTTTTAACATAAGCATTTTTTCCTCACTGAAGATATGCAATTAGTGAATTACTTACATGTGGACATCCACTTACCTTTTCCTAACATGTCAAAAGATCATGACACAATTCTGTGAAAATAGGAAAGAAAAGTGATTTACCATCAAATCCGTATACCAGCTGTGAAGTTGCAGAAACAGCTCATTTTATTACATTTTCGAGAACAGAGCATTTCACAGAAGATAGGAAAATGGATAGGAAGAACTTCATGGGTGTCCTCTCGGAATATACAAACCACGCATGATGCATTTATTTTAAAATAGCTGTGTTTTCTGTAAGCGTGTGTGAATACCAATTTTGAGACACACTAGAATTCGACTGTCCCCTATCAGGTGCAGATAACGTGATCTGTTGTCCTCACCAAGAACGAAAGTAAAAAAATGTCCCTTTTGCCAAAACTTTTGCTACTTTCCCAGTTTCACTTTAGGAGGCTTATCTTGTGTAACATTGGCTGTGGACTTGCCAAGTCTAGCTGAGACAACGTTTCCTTGATTAGCTCCATCCCTCTTTGCCTGTGCTATTTGGGAACTGTCAGATAATGTCATCATTAACCCATTGCCAACATGCTTGAAAAGGAATCCTGAAACTCTAGATGGATTATGATGCTAGAACTTGAAAGAGACAAAGAAAGTTGTTTTCTGAGTGAATGCATTTTAAGGGCAACTGAGCAAGGCTGAGTGAAATTTCACAGTAGAAATGAGAAAGTATCTTTGAGTCTCTGAACACTAGTTATTTTAAGACCAAAAAAAATTGCTTTTCTATGTTAATATTTCCCTGGCTTTCATCCATTTGGGGGAGAGAAAAGTCATAATCTCACATATCAACTTGAATGGCTCTCAGCCTAGAGCCTTGCCCATAAACACACAATGAATGAGTTAACACACTTAATCATAACTATTGCGATCCTCAGTCATAATAAAGATGCCAGCTTTTGTATTTGGATCATTTGCTACATCAGATGACTTAGGTCATCTTTTTGTAGATAATAAAATCTACTGGAATTTCCTTTTGGACAGAAATTATGGATCTCATAAGAGAAAATGGAAGTGATTGCTTTTAATTCTCTCCGCTCAGTTACCCAGACAAAAATATGATAAGTGTTTCTTTTTCAGCGTGGAAATTTTGAGCCATGGTTGGGTTCTGAAGTTTAAATAGGTATTTATTCTGTTTTATCCTGTGAGCAGCATCTCTTAGTGGAAAGAGCCTGAACTTGAGACAAACCTGGGCTGCAATGACCACGTGACCTTGAACAACCAGTTCCCCTCTCTGAGCCTATTGACTCGTTTGTGAAAGGGCCTTACTTACCCTTACCTCGGTGAATTGTTGTGAGGACCAATGTGGAAATACTTACTACTACTAGTGACGATGAAACTGCTCGCTCGGTGCCGGGCACTCTTTAAAGCCCTTGAGCCACTACCCGTTTATCTTCACACCAACCCCGGGAAGTAGACAGTGTTACTTTTCCTGTTGTATAGGTAAGAGAAGTAAAGCACAGAAAGTTACACGACTGTTCCAAGGTCACACAGATAGTAAGCATTCAGGCTGTAACCCTAATGCACAGGGTCTAGTTGAGAGCCCTCCCTCTGATTCACCAAGGGGTGTTGTCCTTCAGAGCCCGGCCTGTAGGTGGCGTTTGATAAATGCTTGTCCTCTCTGGAAACTTCCGGCTCAGGTGTATAAAGGGGGCATATTCAGGCCCGCTGAGGAGCAGGGGTGCCAAAGATGGCATTCCTAGCCTCCCCTTCTTGATCACAAGGTACTTGTCGAAGGGAAGCCGCATTGCTGGATGGAAGAAAGAGCGCCTCTGATCCAAGGCTATCTGGGATCATCATGTTACTGAGGAATCTTTAAATCTGCTGTTTCTAAATTTCAAAGCTGGTTCGAGCTATAGTTACAGCATTTAGCATACAAAAAATCGTTGGGAAAGTGGGCTTTTAAGTGGAACGGTTGTGTAATGGAATATTTCACGTTCCGGTTCAGCCATAAAGCTCAGGGCTGATAAACAAAGCATCTGAAGCCAAATGGCTCCTCATCTGACCCCAATTAAAATAAAGATTTCATTCCATTCTGTCCTGACAGAGAGGAACATATTGTTGCCTTTAAGGGAGTTTGGTTTAGTTAATGAAAGAATTTTATTTCTTCCCCCCCCCCCCCCACAAATACAATATCTAATTAAATAAGATTCAATTTGTTAGGACTTCTGGTAGGGATATGTTAACTCTTTTAAGACTGTGTTGCCTACGTGCCTCGGGATGTAAAGGGCAGTTGTAAATCCCGCTTCCCCCTCTGTTGTTTAAAGAAGAAATAAGCTCAACTCCTCTTAAAGACAAACATCTTCAAGGCGTCTCTGTTGATACATCCTTTACAGCAACCTGTGTATGTAGATAGCGCGGATTCTGTAGAAAATATCACGTATTTACATAAAGCCCTGTTTCCTAGAAGCATTTGTACTTGTACATATTGTAATTTACCAATCACCATAGATCTGTCCATATAGAATATTTCACACAGGGAGCTAGAGCTGCTAAAATATGTTAGGTAACATAAGTTGGATATTGATGCCAAATTATCACGGAGTTCCTTCAGAGTTATCTTGAAGAAATAGGCGACTGTCTCAAGAATTCATCATCTAACATTAAGAGTGAGCACCAGCCAACGCTTCTGGGAGGTGGGGAGGGGCTGGTTTTGTGTCATGCTGTCACTGCTTTTTTTGTAACCTTCTCTATACGGGCCGCAGCTCCTCGTGACTGCTGAGTTCGTAATTACCAAGCAGAAAATTTTGGTGGCATTGTGGAGAAGTTCTCTTCTGCCCAGCAAGGCAGGAGGAGGCAGCTGGCTTATAGAACCCTTATCGGTCACTTCCACACCTCTGAGGACTTGCCCTGGTAATCCCGGGATGCTGCTGGGAAACAAGGTGGCTGGGCATCGGGCCCCTGCCCACAGGGCAAGACCCTCACTTCTCTGGGCTTCAGGTTCTTCATCTTTAAAATGACTGAGCAGGGTCTGTGACTCTCTGAAAACCCCCTGACCGTGCCCTGCTCAGATTCTGCATTCAGTAGAGCAGAAAGTACATGATACTTTTAAATCCACTAAGAATTTATAGTCAGATGCTAAGGATTTATGTTCTGGGAAATATAAAAGTCTTTAAGACCATAAAACCTAAGGCATTTAAACCACATTAAAAAAATTTGCTGTGGGTTTGCGTGCGGTGGCTCTTTCTGACATTCAGGGAGCACTGACTCAGCATAATTGGACACCTATTCTCTGCAGGCCCAATGCCAAGTGTACAGAGACATGTTATTCATGGCCCTGCCTTCCAGGAGCTTATCTCCTGGGCAGGGAGGCAAAAAGCAAGTAAAGAGGTCAGCCCTTTATTGAATAAAGTATACTCGGGGGCGGGGGGTGAGATGGGATGATGCTGGGTTCCCAGAGGAGAGCATGTTTTGGCTGGACTTTGAAAGGTGAGTGCATTCACCAGTTGGAAAAGGGGAACTAGGCAGAGACACGGGAATGGGGGGAGGGGCAGAATACAGGGGCAAAGTGATGAGTTCTGCTCTTTTGGAACCTGGGGGTGGGCTGAGTGAGAAATAAAACTAGAAAAGAAGGCTTGTGAAAAATCTTGGACTCTTTTAAGTTCCAGTGTAACGTGTGTGCCCCATGTTTTTTTGACTGGTAGTAGTGGGTATTCTTTGAATATAAGGGTTCTGTGGCTAAGAGATTCTGGGAATACAGTTGAGTTGGTTCCCCCCACCCTTAGGAGTACACAGTGTATGCTAAACGCTCTACGTACATCTCAGCAATTATCTGAACTAAACTTGATTGAACCCAGTGTTTCTCAAACTTTTGACCATTGAACCCTTCTGAGACAGACCTGTTGATACTATGGGACCAACTTCAGGACAGAGAGCTTGAGATAGGGAGTTCCACTGGAGACCTATGGTCCGTGGAAATATGAGATCCAATCCGCATTTTAGAAAGATCATTCTGGCCTGGAGGATGAACAGGAGCTGGGGGAGGCAGGGAGAACGTCACCAGTATCAGAAAGGCAATTAGACACCTGGTTACACTCAGAGCTGCTCGAGGTGCATTTCCGGGAGAACCCTTCCCCTCCCCACCCCCCCCCCCCCGACTACAGTCCACACCTTCACGCACGTATGTGAGCTCTGAGGGAGTCCTACAAATGGGCTCTCCAGATGCTGACATCAAAAGGCATCTGCCTGGCAGCCTTTCAAGAGCTACCAGATGACATTGGTGGCCAACCTGGGAACGAGCTTGATGTTAGGTGGTTGGGAGCAGGAGATGAAGACTGAGGCTGAGGGGCTTCTTTGTGCAGGGACTATGCTAAGTACTTTTTCATTAACTCCCAACTATTCCTTGAAACCATCTAAAGGCACTGCTGTTGTGCTTCTTTGATGTGTAAGGAGCACATGGCATAAGGGGGTGGTTGGCCCTCCCAGAGTTCCATGGCCCATAGGCCTCACACCTACCTGACTGACTCCTGAGCCCCTGGCCTCACCCCCGGGCTGTCCCACCTGCCCCAGAGAGCCTCCCTGTAAAAGTGCTAACCGTCTGCCGGGCCTCATGCAAAGCACTGTGCGTCCTTTAACATACTCTGCCCTGCACCTCTATAAAGTAAGCGGTGTTACCCCTGCCTCCCCCACAGGCAAACTAAGGCTTTGTTAAGTAGCCAAGGTCATAGCTGGATACAGTAAAGCCAGGAATTACACTTTAGTCTGGCTGCTCACTCTTCCCACTAAATAATTCTGAGGCGGTTGTTCAAGAAATTGCTCAGAAATGTTTCTCTGTAGAAATACTAGGAAATCGGGGCGCCTGGGTGGCTCAGTGGGTTAAAGCCTCTGCCTTCGGCTCAGGTCATGATCTCAGGGTCCTGGGATCGAGCCCCGCATCGGGCTCTCTGCTCCGCAGGGAGCCTGCTTCCTTCTCTCTCTCTGCCTGCCTCTCTGCCTGCTTGTGATTTCTGTCTGTCAAATCAATAAAATATTAAAAAAAAAAAAAAAAGAAATACTAGGAAATCAGTGGACTTTATTTTTGGTGCAAAGATACTCCAGCTCTGGGCTGAGTTGAGCCCAGTGGTTGAATCCTTGCCTTGACGTTGGCCATGCAAAACTCAGGTTTGAGTGAAGAGGTTACTGCAGGAAATGTGCCGTGTGTCCTCAAGCCCCTACTCTAGTCCCTTCACTGGGCTCAGAGCTGGAGATTCGGGCCTGAGCAGAAAGAACACTGTCTTCGCGCTCACTGGCGAGCGGAATACGTGTATGGAGAGCTCTCCGTGCAGCGTTGTTAAGTGCGATTATAGAAACCTGTGCAAGTAACCCAGAAGAAGGGGAAGTAACTCTATTTGAGAAATTAGTGCACGCTTCCCAGGACGTGTGTCTGTGGTGGGTTTTAAAGGATACATAGGAGTTTGCCAAACAGCGAAGGGGAAAGTATCTGAGCTTATTTTTTTCCCTTGGATTGAATGTTGATAATCCACTTAACAACAGTAGCAGAATTCATATAGAACTTGAAATTAGTGCCCTTGTTGCCTTGATTTGCTTTTAAGAAAAATCTAATCCCACCCTGTCTGCCAAGCTGACGTGATTGGAATCCTGAGATGTGGTGACCCATGGAGGCCTTTTACGTCTGTCTTCTCTGAGCCGCATTAAAAATGTTTGTTTACTTAGAGAGCATGGTGTATCCAGGTGACACGCTTCATTTAAAATCATTCAAATGATGAAACCTGGGGAAAAAATAAGCAAATTATTAGACTTTCAGCTTTTTAATTAAACCTGCCTGCCCACCTCACCCCATGTAGGCTGACGGGCTAGAGTGAGCCCAGTTGTGAAGGAATCGCATGCCTTCTTGCTCACGGATTCGTTTGTCAGTGGCAGGATACTTGTCCTGTGCTGGGCTCTGCGGGTACGAAGAAGGAGGACACGGGTCCCGTTCACCAAGTGCACACAGATGAGTAGAGAAGTCAGAGGTGTCTGACGTGGGCAGGAGGAGCTCTGGGAGCAGCCAGCTGAGCCAGGGGACAGATTTCCTTTAGCAGCACTTTCCCGAAGAGGTGCTCAGCCGAGCCTTGACAATTGGATTGCCACCATCGCCATGAACTTGTGAACAGGAAGAGGCGGTGGGGAAGCATATGGGGGCTCTGGAGGCAAACTGCAGGGTCCCCACACCCGTTCCGAGTATCCTTGGCAAGTGCTCATTTTCTCTCCACACTGTCTCCTCATCTGTAAGTTGTGCATCATGAGTAGGCTCTCCCTACTGGGGTTGTCGTGACCTTTAATTGAGCCATTACTTGTAAAGAGATGAGAACACTGCCCAGTGCGTTTGTGAGGGCAGTAAACCTCCATTGCCTTGTACCAGGCACCGGATTACAGTGCTTCGGCCCCTCCCCACACGCCTTCCTGGTATGCGGTTTTACGCCCATAATTCAGATGAGGAGACCAAGTGTTGAAAGCACCTAGTCATTTACCGAAAGCCATGCAACTAGTTCGTGACTGAGCCACAAGCTGAACGCCAGCCTCCCGGGCCCCAAAGCCCCGGCCGCCTCTATCACACCCGTGCGCACATCTCTACTGTGCACTTTCTTCCAAGCGCTGGGATTTTGGGGGTAGTGTTTTTGCTTTAGTGGTAGTTAAAGCTTTTTCATAAGAGAAAATTTTTGACCACTATAAAGTATGGTATACAGAGAAAGGACGGACTTTAGAACAAGAAAGATCCGAGTTTCCACTCCCAGCCCTGCTTCTGCCCAGCACACCAGTGATCTCGGGCAAGCTCGGCTCTTGACCAGCACACTGGTGACCTTACACCGGTTGCCTTCCTTCCCGAGCCCCCTCAGTAAAGCAAGGATACTAATTCCTACCTCCCAGGAATGGTCATGGCGAGACGAGTGAGAAATGTGTGTAAAGCTAGTATGTGCCAAGTGCCCAGAGTGAGGGCTCTGTGATCGTCAAGCATCCCTTCGTCTTTCCCCACCCTTCCGTGATGTGCCAGGTCTCTTCTTTATAGTCAGAATTCCCTAGCAGTTATTTCAGCCAAGGCTTTACCTGTTTCAACCACCTCTCAGTTGTCAGCATGTAAATACTTCTACCAGAAGTGTCTTCCTGACGCGAACCCTCAAATTGCACGCATCTCTCTTCAGAGCCCAAACGTGCCCATGTCCACTCTTGGGGCATCTTTGCACAGTGATTACAAACTTTCCTCTCCTTGCGTGGGGTCTGGCTTGAGGAGACAACTGCCACTTTTGTGGTTCTGCTTGTCAAATGAGTGTCCTGTTTCTCAAGGTTTGGATGCAACTTAAGGAGTGAGTGGAGTTGTGTTTTTTTTTTAATGGGAGGGAGATGGGTCTATGGAAATCTCACTGCAGCCCAGGATTTATATGGCTAGCCACAGAAGCTGGATTTAGCACTCTCAGTTTGGACAATGGGAGTAATACTCCTAGGCCCTCTTCTAGAGAAACAAGGTAGCAGTTCCATCAAGAGCCTAGGCTCTGGCCTAGCTCTTGGTCAAGCGAAGAAAGTCAGCCAGGGGAACAGATGTTTCCAAAGCGGTATGGGTAGGTCCTGCGATAAAGGGGGCACAGGAGCCGTGGATTCCCACGGAGAGCCTGCCAAACCCAGCCCGAGGCAGGCATGCGGGGGCTCAGTGTTGAATGTTGTCACCCCAGGAACATTTGTAAGGGGATCTGTCGTGGAGGAGCTCTGTCCTGGTGGCCGTGTAGCTAGCACGTACTAGGAGAGGTGGGGGAGTGATGGGAGACTGCACGGGACGAGCAAACAGGGTCCAGGTCCGGGGAAACCAAGGAAGGCACACTCTGGTCCGCAACCCAAAATGAGTTTGATTTCAGCACAGCCCCATGAAAACAGCTCCTGCCGGGAACACCTGCAACGTGGAGGCTGTGGTTCTCTCTCTCTGAGCCCCAGCGCTGGAGTAACAGTGCTCTCTAATAGCCGCTTCTGATTAAATTGTGTCATGGTCCTGAAGACAACGCTGACCTCCACACTCCTCCAGGTGGGTCTGATTCGTAAGACGTTTGTGCAGTTCTGCAGTCTTGAAGAGGAATTTGTCCTCGTTTCCTTGCCCTCGTGGTCCAGAAGTTCTGATTCGCCGAGGCAGTTTAGGTCATTCCCGAAGTGTGTTCTGTGGTGTGAGGCAGGAAGACCCAGAACCCGGCCATCTTGCTCTGTGTGTTTATGAGCTTAGTTGTAAATACCGGTGAAATCCTTAAAATGAAGACCTGTTTGTGTTAAAAATAAAAAAGAACCCACACCAAATATGTCCTGTTCAAAAATCGCTTGATGAAGCTGAGTTTTTTGAACTCTGACTAGTACTTAATTTTAGCTACTTTTTTGTTGAAAGCACCAGGGAAAGCAGCGAGGCTTTCAGATCTTTGAATTTCCTTTTTTGGGAGAGATGACAGTGCTCCTCTAAAGTTTCTTTCTTACCTTTCCACCTTTGAACAATTGATTTTGATTAGAAACATTACACCCAGCATTTACTTTGACATCCCTGAGTACAAACAGTCATTTTAATGGTTTTTTAAAAAACAAAATCATGACAGGGACATCAATCCTTTGCCTGGTGTATGAAGGCCTGGTATATTAATTGGCTGTCAGATTCTGAAGAAATAATGGATTAATGTGCTTGATCGTAACGCTGTGTTCAGAGACTGAAGTTTGATCCTGATGTCCCCAGTCTCTCCGCTTAATGCAATTACAGATATGCATTCAGGACATTTGAGTGGATTGCATTTCATTAATATGATTTGAGCGGACAACATTAGGCTGCTGTCGGGTCCTCTCTGACAGCTAATTACTAGAATGAAACGTGTATACCACTAAGGAACAATGGTGCCCTTACTGGGGCCATTAAAACAATAGAAAAATAGTGCTTTAAAACACTCAGAGTTACTTTCCATACTTGTCATGGGCCATGAAGGTCACTCAGAGAGGGATGTTGGGAAGAAAGAGATGGACAAACACTGGAGGAGACTCTAAGACTCTTTCTTATCTTTGAAAGAAGCCAAAATTCTAACCAATAGGTGGGGTCCTGCTAAAGGAATTGGAGATCGCTTGCTCATTACTGATCTGGGGGTTCTTTCAGAAAGTGTCATGGTCTCTGACCCCTAAGCTCTGCTTATTTTGCCTCCTCCCCACCTACCCTACCCCAAGAGATCTTTCATACTGGGGAAAGAGGCAATTTGGAACATCCATGGTTTATTACATTTTTTCTTTGAAGAGAAAAGGTAGCCTTCATCTTGTGGTGTTGTAACTGGGCCATATGGGCCATTTAAGTGTCTACCCATGGAGGGAATAGGTGTAGGGTATTAATGAAAGTTCATCATCCTGGAGATATTTCTAGCTCCCAGAACCACCCCCCTCCCCGCCCCGTCTTAGGAAAACCATGCATTCAGGAAGCATTCATCTGACTCCCATTCTGTGTCTAGCACTGCCGATAACGTGATGAAAAGTTGAATAAAGTAGGGCACCTGGATGAGCGTCCGACTGTTGATTTCAGCTCAGGTCATGGGATTGAGCCCCATGTCTGGTCTTTGTTCAGCGGGGAGTCTGCTCTAGATTCTCTCTCTCCCTCTGCCCCTTCCCCAACTCGTGTATGTGCTCTCTCTCTCTCTCTCTCAAATAAATAAATAAATCCTTAAAAAAAAAGATAGGAATAAGATGCAGCCCCTTGTTCTGGAGCTCGTCAAGGCCTGTGAGAGACAGACCTTTAAAAAAAAAATGCATTTGCAACCACATGGATAGAACTAGAGGGTTTATGCTAATCTAAGTCAACCAGAGAAAGATAATGATCATATGATTTCACTCATATGTGGAATTTTTAAGAAACAAAACAGAGGATCATAGGGGAAGGGAAGGAAAAATAAAATAAGAAGAAATCAGGGAGAAAAACCACAAGAGATTCTTCTTAACCATAGGAAACAGGGTTGCTGGAGGGGCAGTGGGTAGGGGGATGGGAGAACTGGGTGACCGGCGTTAAGGAGGGCACGTGATGTAACGAGCACAGGGTGTAACACACAGCTGATGAATCACTGACCTCTGCCTCTGACACTAACAATGCACTGTATGTTAATTAACTGAATTTAAATAAAATTAAATTTCTTTTAAAACTGAATGAGGCAGTGCTGGGTTGGAACAGAAGTATAGAGAAGGGAAGCCTGAAGCCTTCTCAGAAGAGAAGGTAGCCTATGAGGCTGATCTTCAAAGAGGAGTAGGAGCTTGCTGCAAAGTCAGGAGGGGAATTTGGCCTCTGTGCAGCGGCTAGGAAATGGGGCGATCGGACTGTGCGTCCTTAACAGGAGCTGGCTTAATGATCCACCGAGGACCCATCCGGAATAGAATTCCTAGCTGCACTCTGGAGGCTGTGTTCTGCAGCCTTGAGCCACCTTTGGCTAATGCTCCTCAGAGGCTATGGAAGAAATCTTGAACTCAGGATCAGGGTTCCTGGATTCTAGCCCTAGATTTACTCCCTAAAAGCCATGTAAATCCCCCAGCAGTCATCCTGCCTCAGTTTTCTGTTCTACAAAATCGAGGGAGCACCCACTCCGTCAGACTCATGGTAGAGCAGGTGTGATCGCAGACACCACAGCTGTGGGCGTCAGAAGCCAGAGTTGAGCTCAAGTTGGGCCCACTGGTACGGGCCTATACGCCACACTGCTCCGGGTTCCTCTGGAGAACCGGTGTAAAAAGTTGGGATCGTGAGTTAAGTGGTGAGCTGGGGGGATCCCGACTCATCTTCAGGCCTCCTTGGGCAGTGCAAGGTGACCTGAAACTTCCTGCCACCGAAGCAGCCATCTGTTGACACTCAGATGCGCTCTGCCTCTTTACCAGGAAATGTGAGGAGCCTCTGGCCACCTGCCCATTGTGTGTCCCCAGAAGGTCGCAGCCCCGGTGGAGGGCACTTCCCCGGCAGACTGCTCTTAGAGTCCTAGAGACAGATCACCTCCCCCTTCCCCCTAAGATGTCTGCTTCTGATCCAGACTGACATCGGGAGAGAGAGCCCCAAGTTGTTGGTGAAGTATGGTGGTCCAAGCTGTCACCCTCTGTCTCCTCCGTCGGTCACACCCTGTCCACTCTTCACCTGTAAGTCAGCTCCTCGCCCCACCGGCAGCTCCTCTGAGATGACCCAAAGGCAAGGTGTCTGACTGTGACCCCCAGAAATCAGATTCCTGGCCAAGCTAAATTTCTTTAATGTGCATGCCCCAGTTAGAAACGCCAGACTGGACGGAACTGTTTAGGGCACAGGCTGTGGTTACTCATCCCTGTAACTCCCGGCCTAGGACAGGCACGCCAGGAAGCTCTTGGCAGAAGGAGCGTCTGGAACCTGAGAGAGTTGCTGGTGTGGTGGCACCCTCCTGGGGTCACCTCCATCTGCCTTAATGGCGGTTCCCAGCCCCCGGTTTTCGTTTTGACCAGTGAGTCCCCTCTTGTCTTCCACTCTTGATATCCTGAATGAGGACAAGAGGAACCCGGTTTAAGTAGAGTCGTGGGGAATGGATGCAGGGATGAGGAGGCCAGCCTTGCCCCTTCTCCTTGGGGGAGCGTGAGCTTCTTGAGGACAGGGCTGTGCCTGTCATCAAGCGGCAGGCGGGGGCGTGGCCCTGGGGCTCGGGGCCAGCCCTGGGGATGGGCCTGGTAATCCTGGCCCTGCCTGGGCAGGACGCTCTGCTCGCCCAAAGCCTGTCACAGGATGTTGGCCGCGTCTGCTGCCTCGTCAGGGGTTCCTCAGGTGGGAGCCACATGTGCCATGATCCCCCAGGAGCCTCACCGGGTGAGCGCAGAAGCCCCCCGCTTTCGTCTCTGAATTGTATTTGCTAATTTCTCCGTGGGAAACACAGCCCTGCCAAGACCTGTTTCCCTCCTATTACCTGGCTGGCATTTTTCTAATGGCTTTCTTCCTAATGATCCTCCAACAAAGAGACGATGGCGGAGGGTTATGCATCACTCCTGCCTCTCACTCCCTGGTCATTCTTGCTAACAGGCTTAGCCGCGCTTCGCAGTCATTATCACATGTCGCACTGTCTTTGGGATGCAGAGATGATTTGCCAGCTCCAGAATGCCTCATTTTTACTAAAATGAAGGCAGGACAGGAAAAAAAAAATATTCTTAAAATAAAAAAGTGTACACTCACTCCTGATAGATGTGATCTTAAAACCCTCCTGTGTCCCCTCGTCCATCCAGGACAGCGTCTCCACTTCTTGGCCAGGTGTCCAAGAGCTTCACGATCTGGTCAGGGATCTCTTCTCACTTCACGGACTCTTCTCGTCACCCTCAGTCCCCTGACGGAGACATCTGTTCCCAAGGGCCCAGCTCTTCTGCTCTGTGTGCCTGCTCATCTCTCTGCCCGAGACGCCCTCTGGGATCTGCCGAATGAGGCTTTCAAAGCTCAGTACACGCGCCAGCACCCTGTGCTCCTCTGTGACACTTTTCCTGATAGTCCAGGTGGGATCAACACCTTCTTTCTGGCCTCCTTTATACCCAGGAAAGCCTCTACAACGCCGAAGCCTTTCCGTGCCCTTATTCGTGGGCCAGTCTCTCCTGGGAGGTTGCCAGCCCCTCGGTGACAGGAGCCCCATCTGAGTCAGTCCTTGATGGCTTCCGATGCCCCGTACAGAGCCTGGCACACAGGGAACCCCATGAACACCCAGGAAAGGAAAGGAAATTCTTCCCCAAGAGGCTTTCCAGGCTCCCCCAAGTGAGATTTGTCTCCATCTTCCTCTGCTACTCTAGAGGAGCTCCATGAAAGCCCTCTCTTTCTGCCAGCTTTCTTTTTATTACTTTCATATACCTCTCCCACTAGGTTGTGAGCTCCAGTACCCAGGTCAGAGAGAGCCACTGGCTCAACAGGGAGCTCCCCCAAATCTGGGGTCACAGAGGAACAGGTTGAAGGATGGGGTAGGAGATAAGGAGCTGAGTCTGGAACAGATTACTGTTGAGGGGTTTGTGGCACATTCAGGCAGAGATGACTAGTGGGTAGTGAGACATTCTGGGCCTCCCAGGATCTTTGATGGGCCTGAGGCCCTACTACCCTTGAAATTCGTTTTAAATGATGTGTCCCTTCCTTGGAAGAGCAGGGTTTTTTTTAAGACTATTTATTTATTCACTCATTCATTCACTCATTTATTATTTATTTGACAGAGAGGGAGCACAACAGGCAGAATGTCAGACAGAGGGAGAGGGGGAAGCAGGCTCCCTGCTGAGCAGAGAACCCGATGCGGGCTCGATCCCAGGACTCTGAGATCATGACCTGAGCCATAGACAGAGGCTCAACCCACTGAGCCATCCAGGCACCTCAAGGGAGAAAGAATCTTAGGCAGACTCCATGCTGAGTGCAGAGCCCAACGCGGGCCTGGAGCTCATGAGCATGAGATGACCCGAGCTAAAACCAAGAGTGGGATGCTTAAGCTACTGAGCCACCCAGGCGCCCCTAGCCTTGAAATCCATAAGGACTAGTGGCAGTGTTCTTTTTCCGTGAGACGGCAAGAGGAGCAGTCACAGAGTCTTAAGTGGGGAGGCCTCAAAGACCTTTCTTACAGTACTCCCTGCTCACTCTAGTCAGCTGAGAGCCAGCAAGTTGATGTTGCCCAAGGAACATTCTCTGCAGACACTCACTCACAATCTTGTGAGCACTAGAACTGCACAAAGCCACACCCTACAATCCCCGTTTCTCACAACCAGAATTACTCTGGCAGCCTATGAGGGTTGTCCGAAAGAGGCCTGTCCCCTCCCAAGAAGACTACTTAAAGGAGAAAACATCTTTGGATGTGTGCATTCTGGTATGTCAGCTGGGCCATCCTCTTACTCCGTGGTCCTGTTTAATGTCTCCAAGCCTGAAGCGCAGAGTTGATAGGGAACTTCGATGCATGTATCCTCTTTGGCAGGCCAGCTGGCTTCTGCTTCCACACCTCTGGTGTCGGGGAAATTCCCTCTTCAAGAGCCAAAACCTTACTACAGTTTTCATCCCCTAGCGATACTTTTATACTTGGTAGTCCCATAGCACTAGTATGACTTTTCTCCCAGTAGAAGAACACAGTCTTCTTGCCCTGAACCTTCTCATACCAGTCCTTCAGCTAGCCTTTGGAGGGCCACAGTTTGTCACTGTCCATCCTCAAACATCTCAAACACCATGGGGTGCCAGGTGGCTGAGTGGGTTAATCCTCTGCCTTCGGCTCAAGTCATGATCTCAGGGTCCTGGGATCGAGGCCCGCATCAGGCTCTCAGCTCAGTGGGGAGCCTGCTTCTCCCTCTCTCTCTGCCTGCCTCTCTGCCTGCTTGTGATCTGTCTGTCAAATAAATAAATAAAATCTTTAAAAAAAAAAGTCTCAAATACCAGATATTCCGTATGTGATCAGATGAGAACAGAACTTAGAGGACCTGTCCTTCTCCCTTCCCCCAACCTTGACGGTAGCCATACAGTGTCCAATACAATGGCCGCTGAGCAGGTGGAGAGGAGCTACAAAGGTAAAACATACACTGGATTTCTAAGACTTAGTATGAGTGAAAGAATGTAAAACTTATTAATAATTTCCTGTATAGATTACAGGTTAAAATTGTAATTTTTGTGTACATTGGGTAAAATATAATCCATTAGAATTTCCCGTACTTCGTGTTTCTTTTCAAATGTGCTACTAGCATAAAATTACATCTGAGCCCACGTTATTGTTCCATTTTAGACTCTGCCACATTTGAATGCAGCTTGCGATTTTCTACTTACGTGAATCTAGCGGGTTGCATTATTCTTTTTTTTTTTTAAGATTTTTTAAAAATTTATTTATTTGACAGGGAGAGAGACACAAGCAGGGGGAGTTGGAGAGGGAGAAACGGCTTCCCACTGAGCGGAGAGCCTGATATGGGGCTTGATCCCAGGACCCTGGGATCAAGATCTGGACCCAAGGCAGATGCTTAATGACGGAGCCACCCAGGCATCCCTGCATTATCCCTTTTTTTGAACCGTATCACACTGGCGGCCATTGCTGACCATGTACTGAACATCAAATTTTGCCTCTTTTACACCTACCGTATAAATGGCTTTTAAAACAGGTCAGCCTTGACTAGTACATCTAGAGTTGATTTTTTTGAACCTAAGTGTAGACATTTACATTTGTCCCAAATACATCTCAACTTGTTAGTTTCAGCCCATCGTTCCTGTCTCCTGGGAATTTTTTTTAAATCCTTGCTGTCACCAGCTCCTTTACAGATCTGATGAGCATTTTCTATGTTTCTGTCTAAGTCGCTGTCGATGATGTTGGTTGAGCTCAGAACAAAGTAGAAAGTTCTACTGCACACCAAGCACACTGGCCAGCAGTTGTTGTTTTTTTTTTTTTAAGATTTTATTTATTTTATTTTGACAGAGATCACAAGTAGGCAGAGAGGCAGGCAGAGAGAGAGGGGGAAGCAGGCTTCCTGCTAAGCAGAGAGCCCGATGCGGGGCTTGATCTCAGGACCCCGGGATCATGACCTGAGCCAAAGGCAGAGGCTTAACCCACTGAGCCACCCAGGCGCTCCAGGCCAGCAGTTTTAACACCAGCTACAAACCCATTATGCAGCGGTGGCTGTTCAGTCCATTTCTTCCATTTTGCCCACACGGAGACTGAGTTCTTCTAGATGTCTAACACCGACCTGCACTATATGCAAAGCGGCCTCCTCTTCTCCTATCCAGTCTCACCTACAAGCTGACTTACCACCCAAACAAACAAAAATACGGCCTGACTTTTGGTTTTAGACACCAAATGGTTGGACTCATTTTCACTTAGGGTTAATGACTGGTAAGGTCTGAACTTCACCTTCATATTAAAAAAAAATAATAATACATGATTTAACTGGGGCCTTCAGTACCACAGACAGATGGAGAACTCTTTTTGGAGGTGATGCCGCTAAGGCAGAGCCAAAGGGAAGACGTCTTGGGACTTAGCTGAGGAAGGACGGGGCCTTGTCCAGCCCTCTCACGTCTTTGCTATAGTTGGTGAAAACTCAGCATGATCTAGCGAGTCCGGGATTCATACATGGAATGGCTGCTCTGTGTACCCCCGGCTGTGCTGGTTGTGCACTTTGACCCACACTCTCTCGTAGTCGCCTTTAGTCCTTGTAATTTCTTAGAACTAGGAATTGGATGGACCTCTGACTTTAGATCCGTGCTTTTGGTATGACCTTCATCTGTGGCCTCAAACCCAGTCCCCTCCTTTCTAGCTAGGCGTGTAGTTTTGCTTCTCTTCTGCAGCTGTGCGTGTGCAGAGGGGTGTGTGTGTGTGTGTGTGTGTGTGTGTGTGTTTGATGGAGGAAACAGAAAGATATTCTCTCAGCTGGCATAGGGCAGAGGGAGAATCTTTTTCCCCTTTCTACCTTTGAAGCTTTCACTGTAGGGAATGTTTCAAGTGTGGGAGGCCAGAGGGGAGCATTTGCCGACCTCCTGCCTGGCCCAATTGTAAGCATGAGCTGTTTTTCCTGGGTGGCTCAGCAGGCCCTTTCTCCCTTTCTTTGGGGCTGATAGAAGGCGGCAGGCACCACACGAAGGTGCCTGGTTTCAAGTGCACTGCATGAGGGATACTCATGTTATTTCTAGTTTGTGAAGCATCCCACCTCCCCCGCCCAAGAGGACAAGAGCTTACTTTGTGTAATGTTAACATCTTGTGTAACTGCCTCTTTAAGAGAACTACGTCCTCTGCTTTACAGATTTTGTTTCCTGCCAAGAGGGTCACTAGCCCAGCACCACTGGGTGGCAAGGCCTCTCAGGGACCACAGGGAGGGTTTCTTACAGAACAGAAACTGCGGCAGGGTGGGGACCATCCCTTGGCCACAAAATCAGTAGGGGATGGAGAGCCTTATGGATATCTTGCCCATCAAGAGGAGAGTGATTTCTGGAGTCGGACCAAACAATTCTGGTCCACTCTTCAAACTGCTGCAAACCAGACTCCTTCGTTGGGGGTCTGTCTCACAGGATGTGATGTCCTTTGCATTTAGAATTAGCTGGATGTAATGAATTCTGGGTTTTACATATTTATTACCATTGTCCGTGCTCCCTCTGGTCTTGTAACCACTTCTACTACCCAGCCTGACTCCCTCCAGGGAGAACAAGCAGGAGACTCGGAGGAGCTGGCAGTCACGGAGGCAGCTGGGGGAGGGGAAGCTCTAGCCGGCTTCCAGTTGAACAAGCAGGGTTCAGACCACGACTCCATCATCCATTCATCTCCCCCAGCAAACATTCATTGCAGCCCTGCCCTGGGCCAAGCCCTGTACTGCTGGGCAGAATGTAGAGATGAATGAAAACCAGGCTCTGCCTTGCGATCTTGTCTAATGGTAGAGGCCCACCTGCAGCCAACAGGAGGGACAGCCTGTGGTAAGTGCCAGATGGAGGCTTTAGTTCACATGGGAGACAACACTGGGCCTTGAGGCGGGAGGAGGACGCATTTGCCAAGTAGTGTCATAGAAAGCAACTGATTTAGGGGCACCTGGGTGTCTCAGTCAGCTGAGCATCCGTCTCTTGGTTTGGGCTCAGGTTATGATCTCAGGGTCCTGGGATCAAGCCCCACATGGGGCTCTGCACTTGGCTTGCCATTTCTTCCCCTCTGCGCATGTGCACTCTCTCTCTCTCAAATAAATAAAATCTTAAAGAAAAAAAAAAAAAGAAAGAAAGAAAAGCAACTTCTTTAACCCTCTTCGAGTCTCAGTGTCTTCATCTGTTAAAAGGGGTTGCAATCCATCCATTAAAACGTAAAGCCTGCAGACACACTAGCATCCCCTTTCAGGAGGCTTCATACTGTCTACTGGGGCAGGTCTTTGGTTCCTCTTTACCCCCTATTCCAATGATTTTAAAGCTTTTCATTTTATAGGACTTTGTATATATTTATGTTTTTGTGATTTTTGTTGTTCAGCCCAAGAAAATGGTGGAGAACATTCTAAGTGAGCTCAGAAAAAAACAAACAAACAAACAAAACTTTGAGAAATTAACAGGAGAATGGGGTCTGAAAAGTGTCCACAGGACAGATGCATCAGGAGAGTCATTTGGGGGCCACAGACATTGATCCGAAAGCATCCTTGGGTCCTATCATGTCTTTGTTCAAGAACTGTGACTTTGGCTTTATAACTTAAAGATGGGAAGAAAGAAATAAGATGGAGGCTCTTCGAGTTAGGACAGTAGCTGCAATAATATTTGGGGAGAAAAAGAAACAAACAAACAAACAAAAAAAGGGCAGACCTGTGGGCTGACTGAAGTGGCCCTAGACTTGATTAGACACTGGCGTGGCCTCTCGGGGTCGCAGATGGTAGTGGCCTAACCTATCTTGGGCAGCAAAGGCAGGAGGGAGAATCTCTTGGCTTATATAACCGAGGAATCCAGGGCTTCTCCTGCTCCAGGCAGGACTGGATTCAGGAGCTCAAGTGACGATGACCGCTGTTTGGTTTTTCTTTCCTTTGCCTGCCAGTTACTACTTTCAGACGTTCTCTTGCTTTGTGATAGAGGCATAAGGAGGGTCTGTGCGGTCCTCAGAGCTTCAAGTACATTCACAGGAGACTGCTTGGCCTAGCATGGCCACATCTCGGCCCCTCTGAACCAATCACTGTGACCAAAGGATGGGGTCCTCTGGTTGGTCAGGCCAGAGTCCCAGCCATAGCCATTGGCTGGGAGCAGGTTAGCAAGATCAGCCCCAGTGGGAAAAGGGAATGTTGCTATTTTGCATTCATGTTCAAGTAGAAGAGACAAACGTGGGGGACAAGTAATCCCGGGTCAGTGGGTCAGTGGTGGGGTAGGGGGACTACAGAAGATTGGGGAATGGAGGGGGCTGTCTGGGAGGGCTTCACTACCGTGTTCATGTTGGAGCTGAGGCTGGGGCCGCAGGGACAGGAGGACATCACCAGCGAACCGACCCTCGGGCTTGGCTAGCTGGACACGTGCGGTTCAGCTACAGTAACTTTCTGAGAGCTCCTTGGCCGTGGCTGCAGGGATGGCAGATCAGAGGGTGTGCTGTGCCTAGTGGGTCTCATGGGGGAGACAAGTTGCCAAGATGCTTCCTTCCCTGCCTCCCAGAAGTCTCTAAGGGTGTGTTGCCGAGATGGAAAGCCTCCTGGGCGGGTTGGTGGCAGGGCCCAAAGCCATGGCAAGTGAGCGCTGTAAACAGTGCAGACACTCCCCGGCACCAACATCCAAGAGCCCAGTTTTCCAGGTGCAAGTCTCTGCTCCGGTGGCCTTGCCCAAGGAGGCCTTGCCCTTTGACTAACTCAAGCCCAGGGTGGGGGCTGTCCTGGGATTATTTTCCCCCTTCCGCGATGATCCACCCCTCTCTCCTTTTACTGAAATTTAAACCCTATGAGGATAAGTGAACTACTTTACAAATGGTTTGTTTTTGGTTTTTTTTTTTAATGCTCTTGAGCCCATGATTTTATTATGCTCGTTTTACAGATGAGGAAATTAGGGCTCAGCTGTGACTTGACCAAAGCCACTGAGCTGGGAGAAGTGGCAGTGCCCAAATCCGTCCCTCCCTTCTCTTCCCACCGCCCTCCACGCACCCAGTGTGTGGCTGAAACCTTGGGCCGCCTGCCACACAAGGTCCCAGGGGGAACCATCCCCCGGTCCGCAGGTCACTGGGCTCACGGGCCAAGGAGAAGATGGGTCCAGAAAGAAAAATCCACCTGGTACTAGCTAAAGATTAGTGGTGGCTAGAAAATCTGGAAATGCAGGCAAGAGAGTTTTATCTTCCACATGTGGAAGCCAGAGGAGTTTCTTTGATCCATTCCTCATGGCCAGGAAGGCTTGTTGTAAAACGCAGCGCACCGCTTCTCAGTCCGTGCTCCTCAAAGATGAGTGAACACTGAGAGAAAAGCATCTTCGTGGATGGTCTGGCGCCTTTCCCTGGAAGCTGACCCCACGCTGTGTGTGTGCTTGTGTGTGTGTGTGGTGTCTCCTGGCGGAACATGGCAGGGGGAGAGGTAAGGCCCTTCAGCCTCTCCAAAGCCTGTGGTCAGGTACTCAGGTGTGGGAGCCCTGCTCACAGCCCCTGAGCCTGGTCTGCTTGTGTTCAGTGGAGATTACAGAGCTTAATGATTAGCTCCACCAAGCTGCAGCTGATGCCAGCCTCTACCCCCTTTACACCTAATTAGTCTCATTAATGAGCTCCTCTGCTCTCCATAGAGAGAGTTTCCTCTTTGGAATAAGAGGCAAAAATACCTTGCCCAGGTAGATTGCTGAAGCCTTTAATTATTGCCCACACCTGCTAAGCCTTGTGACTCACACCCAGTGATAGTGCTGAGCTGAAATGGGGCTTGTTTATAAGCACGAGCACATGTTAACTCTTTCAGCACCAGAAAGGCTTTTGATTTAAAGAGACACGTTTCCCCAAGACTTCACACCTGCTCATTTCAAGCGCGGCGGGCTGCACGGCTCACGGGGGTCATCGTGAGGTGGGAGAGGCACAGCTGTCGCCCTCAGGAAGCTCAGAGTCTAGTTAGAGTGACGGGCGAGAAACTATGGAGACACGTAGACCGTTATGGTGGCTGCCATTTATCAACCGCCCCCCCCCCCCACCGCCATGGGTCTCCTGTAATCCCCAAAATAAAACTTGGCGGCAGACGGCAGACGTTAGTACCTCTGTGTTCTAGAAGAGGAGGCTGGGGGCAGAGAGGTGATGTCACCTGCCCCAGGTGCCGGAGGTGGGAGGAGTATGGAACTGAGTGGAACCAGGTCTTCTGGCCTCCGTGACCAGTGTACTCCCCACTCTTGCCCGGAGCCTCCCTTTCCTCCTATACTGAGTGAGGGCCAGGTGGAGGGGAGCTCATGCTCTGAGGCCAGGAGTGAGCAGGAGTCACAGGCAGGCGGACGGACGGATGTCGTGAGCAAGGACCGCCCAAGCAGAAAGAACCTGAGCCAGACTCAGAAATGAGAGCGTGCCCTGTGCATTCACAGACCTGCAAGGCCTCTCTACGGCTTGAGTCAAGGAGTGGGGCGGCTGAGGGCCAGTGGCGCAAGAAGGGTAGATGGGGACCAGAGCAGGAGGCCCTGAAATGCAGGGTGAAGACTTTTGCACTTTCTCCCCAGTACCCTGTCCCATCCCTGCTTTGTACCTTCCCCTGTCCCTAGCACAGCTTTAAAGTAGGTGCAGGTTCAAATGTCAGGGTTGAATAGAGGACCCCCCACCATGAAGGCAGGAAAACCACTGAAAGATCTCAGGCAGCAGAGGGGCAGTACCACAGGGCTGGCTGGAGGAATGCCTGGGTGGATCTCTCCATTCATGCTGGGATGGATCAGAGGACTCTGGGATTTGAGGTTCAAGCCCTCACTGTAGCCCTTGCCTCCACGTGAGAGATGCTCTAGGCTGCCCAACCCTAGGTGGTGGGGGTGGGATTTGAACCCAGATCCTTCGGTCTGCAGAGCCCAAACTCTGCCTTCACTGTGTGAACTGCTAGATGGAGGCTTACTAAGCAGCTGGGAGCACAGAGTCTCCTGGCATGGGCTCCTCGGATACTGAATAAGAAACTTCCAGGACAGGCACACAGGCTTCCCAAAAACCGGAGCAGCCAACGCAGCAGAACCACGTCACTCTGACCAATTTAGATGAACTTGAAAATGAAGACGGATAACATTTAACAGCTTACATTCAATGACCACATTTAGTAGGAGACGCTAACCAGCTTGCTGTGTAGTCCTTGGAGAAACAATGCATTTAAAAAAAAAAAAAAAAAAAAAAGCCATGTCTCAGGGACAGTAGTAACAGCTCCCAACCACTGAACCTCTACGACTGTCAGGCACTTTATATAAAATCTGTCCCTCACGACAGCTCTGTGCGGTAGCTTGTAGTATCCCCATTTTGTAAATGACTGAGGCTAGGGGAGCTAAAAACTCCCACACTCCCATGGAGAGTGAGCGGGAGGCTTGCCCAGCCCATCCCACTCCAGAGCCTGAGCCACCCCAGAACACAGTCTCCCTCAGCCATCCAGAATGTGACACTCGTCAACACAGGGCATTTCCTTCATGACAGCCGGAATGCAGGACAGACTCTGGCAAACTGAGTATGCACGTGTTGGGTCAAGCCAAGGGCTGGGGAACCCGGCAGCACCCCCAAGCCTAACTGACTGGACGGAGAATCCTGTGCTTTTCAGACAGAGATGGCCTGCACATCTTGCAAGCGTGCAAGACACATGGTTTATTCTCTGCCTGGAACTAGTTTCCTGGGTTCTTGGAGGCTGCCCTGGGCGGAGGGCGGGGGGACAGGGGGGATGCTCTGCTTGGTAGGGGGGGTGGTCGTCTGTCAGATCTAGGCCATGACAGTCTGTATCTACTCTTCTCTTCCTAAAATAGCTCTTGAGTCCCTCCCTTTCCATTCCTGCCCCCTCGCTTCCACTTCCGTCATCTCTCACCTGCATTCTCCTGGCAACTCCTCGGCTTGGGGGGCAGAGGGGAGGCTGCTCCCTCTGTGCCTCCTTGGCAGACATATTCTGGAGACCAGAACTATCCAAAGCGCAAATACCTCCCCTTTCCCCTTTGCCCGCCCCCCCCAAGCTTTAGGACTTCCCCGTTGCTTTAAAACATCTTGGCCTAAAAGGGCCTGCAAGATCTGGGCCCAGCCTTCCTCCCCACCCTTGCTTGACTCACACCCTGGCCCCATCGCCCTCTCTACCCCAGCCCGTTTGGGCTTCTCTGGGTTCCCTTTGCACTCCTCTGTCCCCTCTCCCCACCCCCAGGCTGGAAGAGGCCTGCTTTCCTTCCTCCGTCAGCATACCCGTCACTTCCCGGAGTACTTTCTACTGCCTCCTGGCCAGACCAGACCTCAGCACCCTGTTAGATGCCCTGCCAGCAGCAGGAACCGCTTTAAAGCCATGATCCTAGGTGGAATAGAGTGTGAGGTTGCTCAGCTCCCCTCTTGTAGCTGCTGTGATGGCCCAGCAGGGCCCCAGACACTACTGGCTGAACTGATGAATGAAAGGCAGGGGTCTTTTTTCTTTTTTTTAAAGATTGTATTTATTTATTTGATACAGAGAGAGACACCATAAGTAGGCAGAGAGGCAGGCGGGGGTGGAGGGAGCAGTCTCCCTGCTGAGCAGAGAGCCTGATGCAGGACTCGGTCCTAGGACCCTGGGATCATGACCTGAGCTGAAGGCAGAGGCTTAACCCCCTGAACCACCTGGGCACCCCATGGGAAAGGTTGCAGAGGCTTGGAGCCTGAGGGAAGAGTATACATTTGACCAAGGGAATGGTCTACAGCGTGTATGATGCTTGCTTTCAAAAAGAAAACATACATACTGAGTTCCTACAACACACTGGTGCTTCCGGTCCCCACACTAACCCCCATGAGGTTGGCAGCATTGGCTCCAGTTTCTTGGGGAGGTAGCCCGGCTCAGACTGGCCAAGCTCGTGGGGCTCCTAGGCACAGGAGCAAGGATGCAGAGTGCCTGCTGCAGCAGAGGCCCAGGATCTGCCATGGGGGAACGGGTGTGTGCCAAACCTAGGGACCCCGGGGTAGGGGTCTACACACGAGGCTTTGCCAAGGTCAGACTCCTTTTCCTAAAAGCTAACAGTTCTTTCCTGAGCAGGGACAAAGAAGGAGAATCAGATTCCATCCATGTGTTCCTCCTCCAGGAAGCCTTCCATGATCACCCCACATATGGCAAAGAGCAGGGACAGTGACGCCTGCTGCAAACCCTGTCTTCGTCACCGGCTGGTGGCAGCACAGCCAGTAGAACCTGACCTACCATTTTCTCATTCGGGTTTCTTCACCTCTTAGACCGTCAGGCGTCTTCACCTTTCCAGTAGGGATAACGATATCTCATGGGCAAAGGCTGAATGAGTGAAGCCATCTTGCACGGTACCTGGCACAGATGGGCGCTTGCCTGCTGTTGCTAAGACTTCTCCCCTCCATCTCATTCCCCCACTCCGTTCCTTCCCATTGGCACTTTGTCTCTGTGCGTCTTCACTGCCCCCGTGGGTTTCTAGGTAGCTGCCGTCCTGCCTTCTCCATCTCCACCGACTGCTAGCTGCTGGTTAACTTGCCCATGCATATTTTACCCTCATAATTTTGCCTCCTGAATCAGCCTCTGCAGATTCTAATAACCTCGCTTTCTCTTCCCTGAATTCCCTCCAATTTGGAGAATTCAAAAGAGGCGCGTCTCTGCATGAACATGCTGTGATTCAATTTGAAAATAAATCTCTCCTGGCAGCAGCCATCTCTCTGAAAAGTGACATTTAAGACTGACAGTGGACAAGATTGTAAACAGGTTTCCGATAAGGAAAAAAAAGTCAGTGTTAAGTGCATTCTCCGAGTTTTTTTAAACAGTGTGTGCGTGTGTGTGCACACGTCTATAATTGTAGCCTTGCTGTGACACCGTCTGCTTCAGGAAGAATTCTGGGAGTGCGCAGGTCTGTTTCGAACTATCTTGGTATTCTTTTGCTTCTCAGAAATCAACTTCATTTCATGGGACTCGGTCCCATACAGGACTGTAGACGCTGAGTTCCTTCGGTCCTTCACCCCACAGGCATTCAGAGCCACCACGTGTGAGGCCGTGTGCCCAGTAAGGGACCACAAACGATGAGGCCATTCGCTCTCTATCTGTAAAGAGCTCCTGTCCTCAAGAGCGAGGTCAGTGGGTAAGCGGGTAACTTTGTGTAATGTGGTCAAAGTAGGCTTGGGTTCCTTGGGGGCCCAGAAGACCTTCCAGAGAGGGGAGGCCATGGGGACAGGGATCGCTTCCTGGAGGCCATGATGGATGAGCTTTGCCTGGTAGGATGCGCGGGGGTTAGCCTGCTGATGGGAAGAGGCGGCACTCCAGGCAAAGAGAGAAGCAGGGAGATCTGAAAGTGTCCTGTACGGGAAGCGGAAGGCAGTGTGCAGGGACCAAGACTTCTGGCTTGCAGGGGGACGTGTTAGGAAGCATGACTGGAGAGGGCGGCTTTGTGGGGCTCACAGGCCAACCGGGAGTCTTGGGAGCCCCACAAAGGCAGCAAGGAGTAGGGCGGCACTTTAAACATGAGTATTGGGATCGGATGGCCAGAGAGGCCCTTTGGAAAGATCCCCCAGGGGTGGGGCTCAGCAACACTGGGTACAGAAAGTCTAGAAGCAGAGATCAGGAGAGGTGAGGAGACCCCGAACCAACCAGGGCAGCCTGACAGGATCAGAGGTAGAGTTCAGAGGGATAAGGGAGTTCAGAAGGTAAAGAAGGTGTTTTAATACCAAAGTTCCCAGCTGGTTTTTATTGTCTTTGCATTCCGTTGCGTTGTGTTGCATGTGTTGCGTTGCGTTGTTCTGTCCTGACACAGGGAAGAAATTGCTGGTAAAAGGAATTCAATTGACACTTGCGTTTGCCGTTCATTATTACTAAACGAATCTCTTTTCCAGGGCTTCTTGGAATGTCTTTCGACAGTCTCCCCCCACCCCCCGGCCAGACCACAGATTACCCTGCAGTTACTTTCAAAATGAAGCAAGAAGTGGGAGGCTCCCGATGTACCACCAGAGCAAGAGGGAGAGTCGTTTGGTCTCTGTAGAGAGGTTATTGGCAAGAGGCCTTTGGAGTCTGGTGGGGCAGACGGACCCAGCGGGCAGTGAAAGGCCTGAAACTGTTGGTCATACCCTATCCAGATACTCTCTCTGGGCAGCTTCTCTTTTCTTCCTACCAGCCCCCATGCACCCTGGAGCCCTGGGGCAGAGGGAAGTGGAGGCCTGAGCAGAAAGTCTGTCCCGGAACAGATGGGCTGCTAACTACCAGGATTCCAGAGTCCTCTCTCAGGGTCATGTGAAGATTAAATAAGGTAACGATGAGGGAAGCCACCTGAAAAGCTGCAAGGTTTCCCAAGTGAAAAGAGTTAAAAATGTTGGTTGCTGGCGTGCTGGGGCTCAGTCTAATGAGGGGCGAGGTGGAAAAGAAGGACTAGAATGAAACTTGGAACCAACCTTGGGATGTCACTTTCTCGTGTAGCTCCGCCCATCAAAAAGGAATGAGATGGTAGTGACCTTTTGAAAGGTGGCAGGCAACAGAGTCAAGAACCCAGATCTTGGCCTCAGACATGGCTAGATGTGAGCCCCCACCCACCACCTCCTTACGTGGTCGTGGACAAGTCACGTGATCTTTCAGAGCTTTGTTTCTGGATCTTTAAAAAGAGGGCAGATGTCTTCATGTACTTGTCCCATATATATTTGTGTGTGTGTGCGCACGCGCACATACGAGAGAGGGAGAGAGAGAGAGAGATCTCCCTACATCTTTTAGAGGAGGTATTATGACTAAATTATGACTAATTTAGCCATTACTGTCCCGGTGCTTTGCAGTGCCTGGCTCATAGTAGATGTACAATAAATAGTTTGTTTCTTGTTTAGAACTCTCTTGTAATACCTCCCTGCCAATAAGTTGGATAACGTGATGTTATGTTTGGAGTCCCCTTCGGACTAGTTGATCATAGGACAGCACATCCTGCCACCATCCCTGCCCCTCCGAAGTCTGGTGTCTCATGTCCCCTTGTGAGAATCTCACAGTGAACACTCTCAGACCTCCCGCCTAGATCGTACCATTAACATTTTACTGTGCGTACTTCGTCACACGTCTATCCATTGTTCACTGTATCTTGTTTCTTAATGCATTTTAAAGTCAGTTCAGATACCAGCACTTGCCCATAAACAATTCAACATGTATATCTCTGTAATAAATACTTTTTATGAATAGCGGGCCCTCAGTAAATGGCTGCTGCTATCATCGTCATCATCGTCATCATCATCATCATCATTTTTTTTTTTTTTAAAGATTTTATTTATTTATTTGACACAGAGAGAGATCACAAGTAGGCAGAGAGGCAGGCAGAGAGAGAGGAGGAAGCAGGCTCCCTGCGGAGCAGAGAGCCCGATGCGGGGCTCTATCCCAGGACCCTGAGATCATGACCTGAGCCGAAGGCAGCGGCTTAATCCACTGAGCCACCCAGGCGCCCCCATCATCATCATCATTAAGGGAAGGGGAACAGTTGTGGTGATTTGATGTTCCCAGAGATAAGTCACCTGTTTGCCTTGGTGTTAAGAGGAGCCTGCCATTTCCTGGGTACTAAACTGTCCTTACTTCATGGACTAGCCTCAGACAGGGAAATGGCTGGAAGTCACAGTACCCCAGGCACGGACTTTAGCCCATCCCCTGGATGCTCATCCCCTTGACGACCTCCTAAATGCTTTGGAAGACTTAATAATGCCACCGTAAAATGGAGGTTGGGATTTTCACAATGGATTTCTGCAGAGCAAGGTTGGATTTGGGCATAGTCTAGGCTTAGTCTATCCCAGGCCCTGCTGGGTCAGAGACTGTCCCACCCTCCTCTCTCGACACTGTCTGTCACAGAAGGGACTTGGGGCACAGAGGTCAGGAGCTGAAAGGTCATGAGTCCAGGTCCTAGAAAGTCAGAATCTGGGGCCCTGGCTGGGCCTTGTCCTCACCTAGGACCATTATTGTCCATGTGTCCCAGTGAAAGAGTCCGGGGTATAAAGACTCTCCTCTAAGAACCTGCCCTTTTCCGGGAACCATGTGGGGTCATAGTTGTAATTGGTATGTTTACATTCAGTCAACAAATGTTCGTTGAGCCCCCTCGTCTTTGAAGATAACAGCCTTGGGAGAAACTGAGGCAATTAATCAGAAGAATTTGGTAATCAGTTTCATTTATAAAGGTGTCTCACGTCCATTTAATCCTTACATCCCTCCCATGGAGCCAGGAATTTGCTGCCATGTCCCACTAGGCTGTGGTAGGAGATGAAGGAGTGAACCAGGCTTGGCCTCAAACCCCGGTCTCACCCTCACTGGAAAATGGCCTGAGGTGGTTCAGTATATGGTCCAGCCCTCGAGTCCATCTGAAAGTGGATCTCAGCTTCCTTGGGGTAGTGTGCGGTGCAACCTGTGTAAAAGTGCCTAAGTGTTTAATGCATATGTCCATCACCGGCTCTGGAAGCTTCCACCCTGGGCATGGGGATATGGTGATGAAAAAGAGGAGCAGAGCCACAGCCCTCTTGGTGCCACAGTCTGTCAGACCAGAGCCAGACCACCTGGGTCAAATCCTGCCTGTGTGAACCCAGGGAAGTTGCCATATTAGTTCTGTGCCTCAGTTTCCCATTTGTAACATGGGACAGCAACTGTGTCTATTTCATGGGGTTGCTGTAAGGATTGAATGAGTGGGTATATGTAAAACCCTTAGGTAAAACCCATATGTAAAACCCATAGGGAAAGCACATGGGTCTGTTACTCCTGTTACTACTATTCTTCCAGCCCCAACACCTGCTTCCCTACCCCACCCCACCACACCCCCAGGTTCCCGAATGCATTAGAATCTAAGCAGTTGCTCAGAGGTCTGAGCCGTGGCCCCGAGTCTACATTTAAAACCTCCCTTGGTGAGTCTCCTTGGGATACCGGACGTAGGAACCACTGATCGAAGTTGGCTTCCCATACGGGTGCAGATGCTGAGACTTGGGGAGGGAGGAAGCATGCCCGGAGGACAGTACTAGACCAAGAGCACCATCTCAGACTGCTGATCCCCCACATCTGGACCCTTAGGCAGACACTTGCCCCAGATCAGCCAGTCAGTATGCTGGGCGGGCCTTGAACCAAATCTGGGCTCTCCATACCGTGGTGACGAGCTCTCATGTGAAGGGTCCAGCAGAACTAAATCTGGAGAAGCTCATCTCTCAAATAAGGAAGCTTCCCTCTATCCTGCATATCAAGACACTACCCATATAGTTTAACCAGGAATCCCCCAAATATTGAGAGTCCACAGCCAGGAAATAAGTCGTTTCCCCAAATGGTCTCTCCATCTACATATGTAGATGTGGGAATATTTACGCCACTCCAGCGCTCTATCTGGGTGACTCTTATAATTAATATTTACTTAAAACAATCATTAGTCTCTGCTGGGCGACATTAAACCCACGTTAGCAGTATTTTTAGCTGGGCCTTCCCCACACCTGTGATAGCAGGCAAGCATGCGGCAGCGGGAAGCCCTGCGTGCTTTATAAATAAGCCTCCTCGCACCTGGACAGGCCTGCCGGATGCCACTCAGCAGCAGGCCGGGGGGCCTGGGCAGACAGCTGTCCCGATGCGGGCCCAGAGCCGCCCACACGTCCGCTCAGGGTCCTCACGTTGCTTTTACTTCCCCAGCATCAAAACTGAAATCCATTTCTCTTGAGACCGTGCAGCCTCTGTGCCCCAGGCTGGACCCACATAAGTCATGATTTTTTTCCAGAAAGATTTCTCCAGGAAGGGTGAGGAGGACCCTAGCAACAACAATTTATTGGATGCTGTCAGCCTTATGTTCATTGTTCCCTTTAAATCACACAACAACATGACCAGGTGGGTCGTATCCCCTCCTCTTCCAGAAGAGGACGCGGGTGCTCAGAAAAGATGAGGGCTTCCCCAAGGCCACACAGCCATTAGGTGGGATCCCAGCACGCTGTGACTAAACCCGTGCTGCTCTGTACTTTCTCAGCCTGTCTTACCTGATTTGTTAAACCACGAGGGAGAAGGGAAGTGGAATGACGTTTACTGAGTGTCTGCTGTGTGCTAGGCAGTTTGCATATATTGTCCCAATTCTCACAAGTGGAATTCATTCACAGGAGATAAGAATGATTATTTCCATTTTACAGATGAAGAAACTGAGGCTCTAGAGAGTTTTATGTTACACAGTCAAAATCACCTTGCTAAGCAAGCGTCAGAGCCAGAATTCAAACCCAACTTGATTCTCTAGCAGTAGATGTTTTCCCACCTCACCAAAGGCCTCAAAAGAGAGATATTTGCCATACGTGTGGGTAAAAAAGTATAGTTTCCTACAGAGCCTAAGATTCTGTCATTTTCCTTCTATTCTACTAAGTCTTTCTATTTAAAATCTTCGAGGTTTCTAAAGAACTTTTAATCCCAGTAAAAAATTAATGTAGAATTTTATAATTTTCAGGGATGCTCTATAATAATTTAATCCTTATAATAATCTTATGAAAGTAGGTGTCGCAAAGCCCATTCTACAGAGGAGTGAACAGTTCAGAGGGACTAAGTACATACCCAAGCAAGTACCCAGCCGGCGGGCACTCAGCCTCGGAGCCTGTATTTTCCACCCTACCCCCACCCCCACAGCGCTGTTCCCAGGCCTGGATCTGTCCGGTAGGGCCCAAAGAGTGAGGAATTTAAACACTCTTCACCGAGGAAGAGATGGGGGGAGGGGGAGCTGCAGCAGTAGAGCTCAGCCTCCCGACGACCCCTTCACTAAAGGTGGTGGTGTTTCCTCACCCATAGGAAGAGGCCGGAAGTTGTGATGGTTGGGGACCTACAAAAATAGCAGCTTTCACACTGATTCCTGCATGGGTGGAACTGGTGGTTCCAGGGCAGAGAAGAATGACTTTACAAGATGAAAATGATCAGTGAGGGCACGCAGGTCTGGAGGGGAGCGGAGTTGGCATTTTTTGGCCCTGCAAATAGCTGCCCATCTGCTCTCTGTCAGAATATGTTAGGAGTGCATCTGGATTGCTGCCCCTGAGTCTCGGCTCCAGGCTGGTCATGTGCTTGTCTCCACGACAACTCCAGGAGCGGTGTAAACTGCTGTGCTTTGAGCCAGATGCTGCTTGCACATGTGGTCTAATTAGATGGCGTTCCCGGCCTCCCGCCTCCCGCCGTGGCCCCTCCTTGCACACATACCGTGTTCTCCCCTTTCCCTTCCTCCCTCCCGCTCACCCTCCTCTGCACATCCTCGGTCTGTCTATCTGGCTCTGCACCGTGTTGGCCTCTTTCTCAGGAATGTTCCCGTTGCCTTGTCAGCAGTGAATAATTCATTCACCAAGCACGGGATTGTCTGTGCTGAACTGGGTCCCATGCTAGGAACTGGTGCAGAGACAGTGGAGACGCTGCCCACACCCTCAGGAAGCCCGGGCTCTAGCGAGGGGAGCCCAGGACAGCTGGGCAGCGCAGAGTGCTGTGGCGGAGGCAAGCGTAGTGGCTGTGGGACCAGACCAGGGACACTTAGCCCGCCCCAAGGCAGAAAGGAGGTGAGGGGGAGCCTTGCAGGGCAGCTGTCCCCACGTTAGTCCTGGAAGGCTGAGGGGGGACTTCTGCAGCTGAAGAGGCAGGAGTGGAAGGCCCTCCTGGCAGAGGGCACAGCACCTGCAAAGGCAGGAGCCTGCAGACCAGTCTGGAGAACCGTGACTGGCTCCATGTCGTGGCAATGCAGGGTGTCTGGGGAGGCAGGGAGCTGTGGTTGGCCCAATGCACGGGGTCACACCTTGGAGGGCTTCTCTCCAACTCCACTCTCTGCTTGGATCTGCAGGCACTGGGAGCCGGGTAAGGGGAGTGACAGGGTGGCTGTTGGTGCAGCCTGGTCTCTGGCAGCGGGTGGGGGGTGGTTTCAGGGGTGAGGCTCTGAATAAATGAAGCCCTTCTGGTAATTATCCCTGTGGATGAGGTCTGTTCCTTGGACCCAGGGGCCTCCGCTCAGGGCTGGGGGGCTGCTCCGGGATGAGCTCCGGCACGTGCCGAACAATTGTGTGTACCAGGGCCCAGCATTCCCCACTGCTCAGAGCTCTGGCTCTCAGGGAAGGTGCCCCCGAGTAAAGGAGAGCATCAGCGTCTCACTGACCCACACCTTCCCTCCGTGACATGATGTGCCCCCAGAGCCCAAGGGACACCAGCTCCTCACCGCGCGGTGTCACCGGGGCCTCGTCAGAGCCCCACTCCTCTGCTCCTGCCATCCTCTGCTTTTCCATCTAGCAAGTCCCTGCTCCCCGATTTTTATAGCATCTGTTCCCCCTCATGGCCTTTCTTGGGCCCCATGCTCCCCAACAAAGTTCCCGGCGGTGCCCTCCCAGCACCCCAGTCACAGGTTCTCGTTGAGTGGAAGGTATAGAAGGTTCCACACAAAATGCAATGCCCAGCTCTCAAAGGGCACTTGAAAGCGCTGTTAGGACTTGAACCTCCGCTAAGCCCCTCTGTGTGCTACTGGCACCTTGACAAATCCTGTATCATCTCAGACCTTTCGAGATGAAGCAGATAATATCCCCAGTTTACAGATGAGGAAACTGAGGCTCACAGAGACTCATCTGTGTCCCCATTCATGGAGCTCTAGGCTGCACTGAGCCTCTTGAGTCCCCAGGTGATACATAATCCCCACCTAGGCACTCTGGACTTCTTTGACTGGGGCTGTGTCTTATATGGGAAAGGACATTTTTGTGTGGGCAATCATCTGCATCTTAAAATCCCCAGAAATTTCCCGGGGGAGGGGGGGATGAGCAACTGAGCATGCTCAGAGTGCCTTGAGGTGTTGCAGGGAGAGCATGCCTGGGCTTTGGGGTCAGAGAACATTGACTCCAAGTACAGCTCTGGCTCTTCCCAGCTCTGTGGCCTTGGGCAAGTCACGTCCCCTCTCTCTGTAAGGTGAGGATAAAAGAGCCTCTCCTAATAGGGTTATTACACAGGTCCATCCCTCTGCCACAGTTAGCGTGTGTCTGCTGTGCCCGGTCCTTCCCTCCTTTGCTCTGAGTCATGGTCTTGACTCCAGTGACCCCACATGTGTCCGGGGCAGGTGGCACATGTCACGTGCTCTGAAACAGGGCTGCTTGAAGTAAATCACTGAACGTGTGCTGCTTTGGGCAAAGAACTGTCGTTATTTGGGGCAGACGACTGGTAGTGTTTATTAGCCCCTCTAGAGGTCAGGCCCTGAGCTGAGCACTTTTTATGAATCACCTGCTGCTCCCATTGCCCCCCCCACCCCCACCCCGTGAGGAAGCATTCCCCCATTTGATGAATGAGAAAATGGGAGTCAGAGGGTTCC
Organism: Meles meles; assembly: GCF_922984935.1. Classification (NCBI taxonomy): domain Eukaryota; kingdom Metazoa; phylum Chordata; class Mammalia; order Carnivora; family Mustelidae; genus Meles; species Meles meles. The sequence goes on from NC_060076.1 coordinate 11,182,023, forward strand.
GGCCGTACACCACGTTCCACATGCAGTAAGCAGCAGAGCCGTCATTCTCACTTGAGTGTGTCCTCTGTTCCCAACTCTGCCCCGAGGGCACTGGGACCCGTTTCTCTGTCAGGGGCTGTGGGTGACCTCCCAGAGAAAGGCCCTTTCCATGCCTAGAAACAACATACATTAGCGTTAGAAAGTACCTTGAAGATCTTCTAGCGTAGCACCTTCCCATTTTACAGATGAAGAAACTGAGGCCTGTACGAGGAATAGGAAATAAGGCCTGAGGTGGGTAGTTTGACTCTTCTTGTGCTCTTTCCCCTTCACAACGCTGCCATCCGTTCATGACGATAAAGGTTGCTGCCCAGGCCTCGTGAGCACAAGCCCCCACCAGGCACCAGAGATGGGCCCTGAACGAGTGACATTTGGGGAGAGAGGTGATCATAAGCACGTGGACCTGCGAGGGAGCCTGACAGTGCTGTGGAGGACCACCCTGGGGGCCATATCACAAAGGCTGGCGGCCAGTGCTGAATTCAGTCAGAGGGTTGGATTTTTCCTTCCTCCGGACTGATTTGTGCTTCTTTGGTTTTATTTCCATGTCCTTTAGCCTTTTGACCCGGAGTCCTGTCTTTCTGCGGCTACAACTAATGTTGGTTCTCCTGCCAGACCCTTTGAGGCTCATTGACATCTCTCTCGGGGGCCCATCAGGCCCTCTGAGCCTACCCTCTCTGCAGCACACTCTCTGAAACTGTCTTCTCCTCACTCTCAGGAAACTGAAACCCTCTTCTCGAATCCGTTTAGGACCTCCTTTCTTGGGACCTGGGATACAACAGACAGTGTGTTAATCCCAGAGTCTGGCCCTCAGTGACAGGCAGACTCTGGTGTGGCCAAGATGGCGGTCCAGCAGGAGTTTGACATGGAGGGTGCTTGGGTGGCTCAGTCGGTTAAGCATCTGCATTCGGCTCAACTCATGATCTCAAGGTCTTGGGATCGAGTCCCACATTGAGCTCTCTGCTCAGTGGGGAGCTTGCTTCTCCCTCTCCCTCTGCCTACTGCTCCCGCTGCTTGTGCTCACTCTCTCTCTCTGTGTCACAAAAATGAATAACATCTTTAAAAAAGAAAAAAAAAAAAAAGGAGTTTGACGTTGCAATCCCCGCATGTCCCATCTGGCTTCTGTACTGGGGAGGGGAGCTGTCGCTGTCCTGCAGCATGGGCCTGGTCTCCAGCTTTCGGTCACTTCAGCTGGACACTGTTGCTTGGAGCTGCCGATGTCATGGTACTGGGCAGTTAGAGCGCGCGGTAGGTATTATTTCCAGGGCATCAGGAAGCAGAGGGAGGCTCCAGGTAATGAGATGACTTCCTTAAGCACATAGTGGGAGCCAGAACGCGCCCATTTCTCCAGAGTCCCCTCTCCTCATCACTGCCTTCTAGACCATCTCTGTGAACTGCTGGAGCAGCCCCGGGCAGCCGATAGGTCAAATACCATCGCGTGTTGCATGAGCCCAGGACCAGGCTTCGCCTTCCTCAGCCTCAGTATCTGTATCTGTAAAATGGAGATCATAACGCCATGTATCTCACAGGATGGGGGGAAGAGTAAGTGAGATAATGCATGTAAAACCACCAGCACCAGGCCAGCGCTCAGTAAGCGGGAGCTGGTTTTAATCACTGCACCTGCTTTCCTAGTAGAGCCGATTCCCATCTGCATTTCTTATGGAGAGAAAATCTTAAGCCGGTATGCACGAAGACCCTCTTCATTGTGTCTCCTCAGCTTCCACAGGCCTCCCCACTCATCTGCCGTTCCTGCGCTAATCAGAATTTCCTGACTTCTCCCTGTTTGTCTCGGTTAATGCAGAAAGAAGGGGCTGCTGGCGCAGAGGAGCCAGGCGTGGGCCGACGCGCCTGTGATTTGAATGTCTTTACTGTAATCTAGCAAGTGTGTGTGGGGGCTTCTGTCAATACTGGAGCGGCTGGCCAGAACGGGCAGCTACCGTCTTCCCGGCAGCCCCCGCCCCTGCAAATTATCAGAGTAGCTCTTGTTGGACACCCGCCTTCCCCCTGACTTAAATCATCCGAACAGTGAGCCGGCTTCCCCGTGACACATTGATTCTTTGTTTAGGGCTTGTTACGGTGCTGGGGGCCCAGGCGGGGAGGCTGCCCCCGGCGTGCCTGGGCCACTGTAGAAATGGTTCAAAAAACTGTCTTGGGCCAGCCCGGCCCGAGCCATCTGCACGTAGCCATGCGACACCCACCTGCCCACGTCCACTTCATTGAGGGGAGAACGTGTGTGGATCTGGGAGTTGTTCGAACCCTGCAGTATGGCGACCTCAGGCAGAAACCCTTGGCCTGCATGGACGTCCTTTCCCCATCTGTACAATGGGAGTCCTTTGTGAGTGTTTCAGGGCTGTGGTTAGGATCCAGCGAGGGGAAGGGTTGGGCTGCGCCTCAGCAAGCACTCAGCGGGCATTGGCTCCCTTCTCCCTGGACTCCCGCCTGTTGTGACTGACCTGAGATTACTGCAGTTGAACCCAGCTGTCCTACTCCCTCCCTCCTCTGCCTCCAGTCAGGATTTTGTGTTCTCTGCACCAGACACGGAGCTGAGCCTTTTCAGTGTTGTCTGGGAGCCCACCCTGGTTTGTGGGTAGCCGCCACACCTGACCCTGTGAGCAGCGGTCCTGGGGACCCAGCTCTGGGAGTGGTGCCGTGGCCCCGGGCAGGGGGCTCAGTATGGGCTCTCCATGTGGCCTGTGGGGCAGAATGAGCTACTTGGCAGGGCCTAGAAAGCCCCCCTCAGCCTTCAGAACAGGGTTCCTGGCTGCTCTGCCCTTTAGCCAGTGACTTGGGTATTTTATTAAGAATTTAGAGGTATTTAAACAAAATGCAACCAGGTTGGGCCTGCTGGTGATAAATGGGGCCAGATTTTCCGACTCTCTTCATTCTGAAATTAAAAACAAAACAAAAACAAACAAAACGAGTGTCGATTGCCCTAGGTGCTGTGCTAATCTCTTGTATCTATACTAGTGATTATCAGCCTTGGGTATACTGGAGTCCTGGGGCGTTTTAGAAACTGTGGCCCTGGCATTGGGGATTTGAAAAGCCCCCCAAGTGATTCTAATGGGTGGAGGGTTGAACACTACTTGACCACGCCAGCGAGTCCTTCCCCCCTGACGCCCTGTAGCCCCTGAGGCAGATGGGAGATGAGGATCTGAGAGGTGCTGTCCTTTGCACACTGGGGCAGAGCTGGGACCAGAACACAGCTCCGTGGTGCACTCCCCCGCCTGCTTCCCCCTGCGTTGGGCTGGGATGGGGGGTCAGTGGCTGCTGGCTGACCCCGGTGGTCTTGGTGTGGCGACATCAAGGTGGCTCCGCGGGCTTCTCGTCACCTGAAGGCATTAGGTGAGCTGCTCAGAGGAGGTCATGTGAAGAACGAAGCCAGAGGGGAGCATGTGCGGGGAGAGATTGGCAGCAGACAGTCCAGAGCCTCTGGAGATGAGCGTGCGGATGAGGTAGACAGGATGTCGTAGCAAGAAAATTCGGCCAGGGAAGGTCCCAAATTGGCTCGAGGGTCCTGAGCCAGAGTTTGGACACCCCACTTACATGGACCTGCCACCTTGCTCGAAGCTATTCTGTGCTCCTGCCACTGAGTCAGATGACAAACGGAGTCCACTGCCGGAGCCCCACTGACTATCCCGCAGAGGGAGAGGAGGCCAGGGACATGCAAGGCCTGTGCAGTCATCACAGGGTCCTGGACTCTGAAAGAATTGTGCCTCCTTCAGTGCCCCACGGCCACCATCTTGGAATTCCTGATAATTCCACCTTGAAACTTGTGCTTTATAAAAATAGTCTTATGGGACAATGCAGCGTGTGCCGGAGCAGAGGACATCTGCACCGCTGTCCTCCCCGGAGCCTTGTCATCCCGGCCCTATAGAACCCCCTCGGTGCCACCTACACAGAGTTGCATTGGACCCACGGTACATGGGGGCTCAGTGAGACTCAGAGCACTTACAAGGTAAAGCTGTGAGGTCCACAGCTGAGGCAGCGGGACACCGACAGCCCCAATGGGCCCCTCTTTGTGTTAGAACTAGAACGCGCTTCGGTGCTGACAGAAGGCAGTGCTGTTCTAAGAACCTCAATGATCCCATTTCTCGTTCACATTGCTTGCCCGCAGTAGCCTACTACCACAGGTGCAAATGATGGCCTAGAAGGAACGGAAGGAGCAACTTTAGTTCCTTTTCCTTTCTCACCAGTAAGCCGAAGGCAGAGAGCGCTCGTAGAATATGTGTACATCAAGAACTGAAATAAAAACAGTTGAGTTTTGTGCAGCATTTCCACTGTCTGATAAGGACAAAATACAAATGCGTTTGTGAGTTGCGAAATACGATTCCACATATGTTCGCATTTAAAACTGGCATGGACGGTATAGAGTTGAGCAATAAGATTTATGCTAATAATTCAAATTTTTATTTTTTTCTTCACATAGAATGACATTAAATAGTAAATTTGAAAAGCTCCATTATGGGCCTAGAAAGAAACCATGAAAGAAAGAAAAAGCTTTATATTTTGCTATGGCACTTAGAGACTTAACGGCCCTTCCTTCCCATGCATCCGTTTTGCCCTGTGTCCCACAAGTTATGTCACCCGCCCTGGAAAAACCCAATCTCTGCCCTCAAGAAAATAGCTATTTGTGAAAAAATCTGCTTGCTGTACTTTGCCGTAATCTTCCAAGCAACACTATGAGTTGGACTGGCCTTGAGTAAGTGTCGTAGGTGGGGAATGACAAGTCACCTGAGGTCACACAGCTGGTGTGGTCAGAGCCACAGTTCAAGACCAAGTCTTTCTGACTCCAAGACACGTTCTCTGTCCACCGCATTGTGTTACTGTAACCGAATCCATTTTTGTTTTTTAATTTAAGGGTTTTTTAAAGGGGCTTTACCCCCCAAAACATTTAAAAATAAAAATAACCAGCCCGCCACCTGTATGCCATTTTCACACTGTACTGTGGTTATTTCTTCCCTGAACTAGATAGGATTCCTTGACAATAGGAGCTTTTCTTTTAGACTTTCTATTATGGAAAATTTCAAATTTATACAAAGGAAATGAACTCCCACGTACCCATTGCCCAGCTTCCACAATTATAAACATTCTGTCATTTTTTTAGATTAAAAAAAATGTTTTAACTACAGTAAAATACACATAACATCAAATTTACCCCATAATCATTTTTTTAAAGATTTTATTTATTTATTTGACAGAGGGAGATCAAGTAGGCAGAGAGACAGGCAGACAGAGAGAGGAGGAAGCAGGCTCCCCGCTGAGCAGAGAGCCTGACGCGGGGCTCGAACCCAGGACCCTGGGATCATGACCTGAGCTGAAGGCAGAGGCCTTAACCCACTGAGCCACCCAGGCGCCCCACCCCTATAACCATTTTTAAGTGTATGTACAGTTCAGTGGCATTAAGTACATTCACACTGTTGTACAATGATCACCACCACCCATTTCTAGAATTTTCTTCATCGGGCATAATGGAAAGTCTCTACCCACTAAACAACTCCCCATCCCTCCCCATCCAGCCTCTGGCAATGACCATTCTACTTTCTGTCCCTAAGAAGTTGACGACTCTAGATACAAGTGGAAATAAGCAGTATTTGTCCTTCTGTTACTGGCTTGTCACTTAACATGAGGTCCTCAAGGTTTTCCATTTCATAGCCTGTGCCAGAAATTCTCTCCCTTTTAAAGCTGAATAATATTTCATTGTATGGATATTTTGTTTTTCCACTCATCCACAGACACTTGGATCGCTTCTGTCTTGGCTACTGTGAGCAGTGCTGCCATAAACACAACACCCTGCTGTTCTTGGCACTATCCCCTGGGCTGCTCCCCACCTTCAACTGATTATTTGTATTACTTACAGGAACTGTATTTTATTCATCTTTGTATTCTTCTAACGCAGAATCTGGCACATAGAAGGTGTTTTTAAAATGTGTGAATGGAGGGGCGCCTGGGTGGCTCAGTGGGTTAAGCCTCTGCCTTCGGCTCAGGTCATGATCTTAGGATCCCGAGCCCCATATCGGGTTCTCTGCTCAGCAGGGAGTCTGCTTCCCCACCCCCCCCACCCCACCACCTGCCTCTCTGCCTACTTGAGATCTCTCTCTCTATCAAATAAAATCTTTAAAATAAAATGTGTGAATGGATAAATCTTCCAAAATTACTGTTTTTAAAATTCTAAGCAAGGGCCATAAAGAATGAACCCCTTTTTTTCTTAGAATTGCAGAGTAAATGTACACACAGAATTTTGATAAATTTGCACAGGAAAATAAGAGTTTAGTACTCTAAGTATGGATCAGCAGAACAAGGAGAGTTGTCCCCTCAGAAGACTCTGAGAGGAGAATTTATTTTTATGCCAGGACCCACAGTTCTGTGGACTAAAGCCGTTTATTTCTAGAAGTATCAGAAACGCTCGGAATCACCATTTTCACCTGTTAACAAAGGTGGATTCATTAGTAACGGAATTTTCAATTGATTGCATATGTCAAGAAGATAATCCGTGAGTACAACTTGTCTGTCTGTAACAGAATCCTTGATAGGGTTAAGCAGCTGTGTTTAACTGTCCTCCGGGTCATGGATGGAAGAACTCTGCTAATGTGATCTAAGCTTGAACACTCACGGCTCGCCTCGCGTGCGCTCACAGAGCTATCAGCCAGTAGTCCCATTGCTGAGTGCCGCCTAAGAAGACAAAAGATTTAATCAACGCAACAGAACTAAATCAGCAATTCTTACAAAGGAGGGTTTAACGAGACACCTTGCCTTGTTCCTCTCCGCTGCAGAGAGTGGAGTGGGGTGACCATTTCAACTACAGGAGGGGGAACCAGGAGTAGCTGGGCCAAATGGTTCAGCATCTTTGATACAGATGGGCCTGGGGCAGAAAGAGCCTTCCTGGTGGCTTGCTTACTCCCGGGAGCGTAGGTGCTTTGAGTACCCATCTACCAGGAGAACCCGAAGGCTTCCACCTTCAAGAACTCCCCTGTGCTCTCGCAGGTGTTCATGGACAAACAGTTTGAACTGATGCCCCAAGAGAAGCCCCGGGCTGGGGGTGGACCGCGTGCATGACGGCTGGGCTTGGGGTGCCGTGGCGTATAAAATCTTGACTCTGCCCTTTATGGGTCCTGGGACCTTGGGCAAGTGACCCTACCTGTTACTCTGTAACTATTAGGTGGACTGTGGTGGTTGTCATTTCCATAGAAAATGAATAGCTCCAGGGTTCTGAGCCCTCCTAGCCCATGGCCAGTCAGCACTTTATAGATGACAACGGGTGACCGTGTCTCTGTTTTTCACCAGGATTAGGATGAAACAGTTGCCCTGAACAGATGGGATTTGCTTACCTAATTCCCATTCCCCCTTTGAGAGTCTGCTGACATGTGCCTGCTTTCTCTCACAATTTCTGACCTGCTGCCCCAGGCGGGTTAGCCTTTTCCTCTCCTGGCTCCTGTGGACACTTGGCGAGCCACCCCACGCGGGTGGCACCGCACTCTCTAATGACACTCGTTCCCGTGGCTGACTGACGCGGCTGGTGGTGTTCTTGAAGCTTTTTGCAGAGAAAGCCCCCGTCGTCACCATTTTCCCCTCATCTTTTCCATCCGTGCCCATGTCCTTTTGTCCGTCTCCATGGCACAGACATCTGATCCGGGGGGACGTCACCTGCAGTAAGGAGACAACAGGCCCAAAATGGTCATGTCTCCCCAAAGCTGAGATTCTTTCTGCTCTCCTGCAGCTAAATCCTGCCTCAGGCTACCCTTCCACACAGATCCGGTGGCAAACTCTCTCAAATTTATTGGTCCCTCAGCAGACTCCTTCCTGGCAGTGCTGGGCCACGGCTCTAGGAGTGAATGCGAGCAGTTCCTCCAAGGACCTCTAAACTCCCCGGACACAAGTGTCACTCACCTGGCGTCGCGTTCTGAGACCTCTTTACTGTCAGGTCAAGTGGTGTCAGCCACAGCGAGACCACTGGGCTCCTGTGGCAGGAACCAGGGTCAGGCTCAATCTGTGGTTCTAGAGCCAATGTCCCTGAGCTGTTCACTGAGGGGTAGCCTCGGCGCTCTCCCCGGGCAGTGTAGCAGGGAGTCCGGCCAGGCCTCTGCCCTCTGGAGGTCCGGGTCACAGGGGACATCAGTGAAGATTCAGCCCCCAGGGGTACGCCAGGCCGAATGGGAGTGCTGAGCAAGAATGACTACCACACACAGAGGCCTGTGTTTAAGAGAACAGGGGCGCCTGGGTGACTCAGTTGTTAAGTGTTCTGCCTTTGGCTCAGGTCATGATCTCATGGTCCTGGGATCGAGTCCCAGATCAGGCTCTTTCTCTAAATACATACAATCTTAAGAGGAAGGAAGGGTGGTGCAGGTGCAAGGAGCAGCACTGGAAAAAGCGGGGAGCAAGTGGGAAAGGACATGGCATATGATCAGCGGATGCATTGGGAGCAGAAGAAGGTACCTGGGGGAGCAGAGGAAAAGGGACACAAAAGGACTCTGCAAAAGAAAGCTGGACTCAGCTTAGGAAGGGTTTGTTTGCCCTGCTGGGGAGCTAGGACTTTTCCTCTCCTCTCCCACACAGGGCCCTGTGTATGTGACACACGCCACTAGGTTTATGGGGAAACAGGTGCCATTGCTGCCCACCTGAAGCTTAGAGTCTAGTGGGAAAGGTTAACCAAATAACCACCCAGCATAATGCCTCTACAGTCAAAGTTCCTGGGTAGGATAGTAGCGTGATCCAATGTGCATTTTAGAAATCTCAGAGAATTGGAGTAGACGGAGGGAGGCAACTGGAAGGGAGGGACATAGAATTAAATCTCCACCATGGTGGGCAGAGAGATGGTGAGTGGAGACAAATTTGATTCCTTTCACTGGCAAAGCAGAGAGGGACGTGGGCAGTGTGATAGGTCCATGGGGAGCTATGATAGTGCCAACTTAAGAAAGAAACAGATGTGGGGTACAGTCCAGGTGGGCTAATGATTGGGAGTTTGGGCCATTTTGAGTTTGAGGTGCTAATGGGCCATCCAGGCGGGATTGAGACATATGGTTTTGGAGTGAAGGAGGTCTGAGCTATGAGGTTATCACAGGCCATCAGTGTGTAGGTGACACCAGTCATGAATGGGATGGCCTGGAGAGGGACATAATTGCCCTGCTGTGCTTCCCAAGATGGAAGCAGAACCGGCAGGCCACGGGGATGGGATGCTAGGTGGGCTTTAGTTTGTTATCACTAGCCCATCTCCCAGCTGTTCAGCAAGAAAGATATAAATCCATGCCAAATTAGTCAATGTCATGGAAAGTTTTTTTCCTGGGGAGTGAGGAAATTGTCCTCACAATGTAGTTTGCCTGTTTCCCTTCTTGCTTTCGCAGGCAGGAAGCTCAGAGCTAATTTTGAACCTTTGTTTTAGAAACCGTATAGGACCTGCATATCCAAACACTCTTTTCCCAAGTAAACATATTTTATACATTCACGTATTCTTTAGCTCTATTTTTTTTTCCTTTCTTTTGGATGCTCATGTAGGCTGCCTCAGATCCTTTGTAAAATTAGGTGGGGCTTACCTGTGTAAAGACAAGCCCTCCCCCCCAACCTAGTTTTTGAGGGTCATCCTTACACCTTTTGTAAAATGTCTGCGCCATTGCTGAGCTAATATTGGCCAGACTTAAGCAGGAGGAACCCTTGGAATTCACAGCAGCCAGACAGTAAATTTAACACTTACGTAACTCATTAAAACAGGATAAAAGTACAGCTTCAAACATCTCTGTGTTTGCCGCCAAGTCTGTGAAGGGAGGGGCACCTTTAATTCAGTTCAAGGTGTCAAAGTCTGATCTTTCAGAATTGAGGATACACCACCGAAATTAAAGACTTGTCTGAGGAGATGAGCACTCCAGATCCCTTCAAAGAAGATCGAGGTGTTGACTACAAGGATAGAATGTGGCTTCAGCTTCGGCTCTTGTTTTCTTCACTCATAAAACGTAGCTTGGTGAAAGCATGACTGCTCATCGAGTGGGGTGTAGGGCACGCAGTTGACTGGGCGGTAAATCCTATTTTTGATTAGCCCTGCTTTTTAATATAAATATTTTAAAATGGTTATTTATGGGGTGCCTGGGGCTCAGTCGTTGAGCATCTGCCTTCGGCTCAGATCATGGTCCCCAGGTCCTGGGATCGAGCCCCGAATCGTGCTCTCTGCTCGGCGGGAAGCTTGCTTCTCCTTCTCCCACTGCCTCTGCTTGGGTTCCCACTCTCGCTGTCTCTCTCTCTCTGTCAATTAAATAAATAAAAATCTTTTAAAAAGTAAAATGATAATTTGCTCTTGGTCGAGATCACTGTGTAGATGGTTTTCAAAGTGTGTTCCACGGCCGGCGCCTCGGGAACTGCAAAGGTGCTGAGGTTGGGGAGAAGACTGCCCAGTCACCACCCTGCACCCCCAGCATCCCCCCAACCCCGCTTCCCAAAAAGCAGCTGGGCAGTTTTATGTGACAAGTCTCCCCCTGCATAAGATGCTGCTTGGATTCTCTTCAAAGTGAAAAGAAAAGTCTGGAAGTTGTCACATTGGAGGGAACATCCCACTAACTTGCTGCTGGGATACGATCGGCTCCTCCAGAAGGGGCCAGGGGTGGGTTTCGGAATCTCCTCTGAACCTCCTCCAGCCCTGGGACTTTGGGGGATGACTTTTCCTTTCTGAAACCGCCTCCTCTCCCACCAAACAGAAAGCCTTTGATGACAGTAGCCACTCGACCAAGTAAATGAGAATTAAATCAATCAGATGCAGAAGAGCCATCTAACCGAGTGTAAGAACCGACCGCCACCCTCACCCCGCTCCTTCAACCCCCCTCTGCCATCTCTGTTTCCCAGGAGGAGCCAATCACCTTCTGTGAGGAAGCCTTCGTGTCGCACTATCGCTCGGGAGCCATGAGGCAGTTCCTGCAGAACGCGACCCAGCTGCAGCTCTTCAAGCAGGTACCGCGCCCTCCCCGTGGAGGGTGGCCTGTCTGGACCCCCGATGGGGGTTTATGCAGCTGTCTTACTGTGAGCGCTGAATCCGTGGGCATCGGGGACCCAGGCCCAGCCAGAGGGGCTCGGGGTCAGGGGAGGGGGACACGTGCAGAGGGGCATCAGTAGCCAAGCGGCCCCTCCACAAATATGCCAGTCAAGTGGCATTCAGCAAGTTACCATTGACGCATAGCCAGCGTTTTCAAAACTTGTTTGTTTTTAGTTCACTGTTCCAAAGGCCCTTTCCTGTCTTGGGAAACGTGGTGGTTCTTTGGGTGTGCACCAAGGTGTCTGGCTGAATGGTTTTCCCCCCCTGTGTCTTTGCATAAGCTGTTACACTTTTGTTCTTTATTTCTCTAGTTTATAGATGGTAGACTGGACCTTCTCAATTCCGGCGAAGGTTTCAGTGACGTTTTCGAAGAGGAGATCAGCATGGGCGAGTACGCTGGTGAGTTCAGTTCATTTTCCCTCCTATGCCGTGGGCTGTTATGTGGTACTAGAGTGTGCGTGGCAGGGAGTGGCTGTGGCTTCTCTTTTTCCTTCAGTGCGGGTTGGAGAGAGACTCACTTCACCCTCGGCCTTGAAATGTATGAGGAATTCCTCTTCATTTTCTGATGAGACAGAGGCACTTGGCCTGTCTGAGATCCTCTGTCCGGGGGTCACTCGATTCCCCTGGGTGGCCAGAGTCTAGTGACACATAGTGGCCGGCATGCTGCAGCTCAGAGCACTTGAGGCGTTGAGTTAGGAGAGCTGGCTTGACATCCAGGCACCGCCTTCAGGGAAGCCATGAGAACTTGGTCAGGCCATGTCACCTCTTCATCTGAAGTGTCCCCATCTCTGTGCTGAGGAGAACAAGGCCTGCCTCACAGGGGTCCTGTGGAGATTGACTCGGAGTCCGTGAGGACAGATGCTGGCACAGGACCACTGCTAAACGAGTGTTTCTTTAAAAGGTGAAAGTCATCACTGCCTGGTCTCCACAGACCATTAGACCTGGAGCAGTCATCCTCTCATGATTCAGAGTCGGCTCTGAGGCCCAGGGAGGTGTTCGCGGTGGACCCTGCCTCCTGAATCCCAGTCTGGCCTTCTTTCCAAGTCCCGAAGCCTTAGCCTGTGGCAGTGAAGGCAAAACCAAATGCAAAGTCACGGTAATCAGGCCGTTGACCTGCTTTTATTGCTGGGCCTGTGCCAGGTCTGGACTATGCTTCTGTGATACAACTGGTGGTCCATAAATTCATAGGGTCAGGCATAACCTCACCTACAAAACCCCATTCACAGGCCTAACCAGCCTGAGCTGCACGGAGAGCACAAAAGCACCCATAAAACCAGTCCACAGACGTGAGAGCGAGTCAGTGCTCCTGCCATGTCCAGAGCCCCATAGAGTAAGAAACAGAAGACCAGGTTTTGACCTCAAGGAGCAGAGTCTACTGGTAGGAGAAAGAAATGCATAACTAAAAACAAATACAGATTAAATCAGTGCAAGAAAAGGAGCAGAAAGAGGCTTTTAGGCAGGTAGAACAGGACTCCACTAATCCACACTCTGTAGTGTGAAAGCTTCACAGAGACACAGCATGCTCAGAGTGAAATATGGGTTCTGAAGAGAAGACGAGCTTTATGTGCTGTTAAACTAAGTCAGGCCATTCGGAGCTTCTAGAAAAGCTGTCCAGTGATCACCTTCATATCCCACTGGATAAAATGAACAAGTCCCCCAACAATGCCTCCTTTTTCTTTCCCTGTCACTACTCAAGTGTCTTGGGACTGAGCATGTGTCCGGCAGTGTGGGGACATGCAGCCCTCCGGTCCCTGCCCTGGAGTGGCTCACAGAACTTCAGAGAACATGGGCTTTGGAGCGGGGATTACCTGCTCCAGATGACTGTTCAGAGGAAGGGGTGGGAGAAACTTACAGAGGAAATGACGTTGGAGCCATTGGTTGAGCATCGTGAGCAGAGAGAATAGGGAATGGTGGCCAGCAAGAGGAACAGTGTGAGAGAATGGAGGGTGGGGGGGATGAGCGGACGGGATGGAAAGGCCAAGAGAGGGTGGGGCCAAGACCGACTGGAGAAGAGAATCAGGCATGCTCAGGAGTCTGACCCCACCTCTGTCCAGTGGGCAGTGAGGAAGGAGGATTTAGGTTGCGACTCGGGGCACTGAGAGGTCGGATCTCTGTTTTGGAAAGAAAACCTGTGGCAGCAACTCACCGCTCCCTCCTATAGGGAGTGGAGCATGAGAGCCTCCATGTGAGTCTCCAGATGTTGAACTTTCCAAACCCTGCTCGCTAAGCAATTCAAGGAACTCCTGAAAGCATATGCTTTAACCACTTCTCTAACTCCTCTTTCCCAGGCAGCGATAAACTCTACCATCAGTGGCTCTCCACAGTCCGGGTAAGTGTGCAGCCCCGTAGAGCCCCAGGGCCCCTCCTGAGCCTCCTGGCAGCAACCCCCCCCCCCATTTCCCCTGTCCCGGGCCCCCTCCCCCCCCACGCAAAGTGGTCATTCAGCCTGGGGCCCTCCATTCTTTCAGCCAGAGATGCTTCTGCTTGCAAAGCCAGGCCATCTAGTGCCAGGTGCAGGCTTGCACGATGAGACTATCCAAAGCATCGTTAGGTGAGGGCAAGGAGAGCCAGGAGAAGTGTCCTCGTCTCGGGAAGCTGGCCAGGGCATGTTTTAGTGGATGTTGTTATCCTCGAGCATTTCTGGGGGTCTCCTTCGAGACCAATGCAATTGGGAAATTTTCATGGCAAAACCAAAAATGTGTCCCTCTTGCTGCTCTGTGGTGTTTTTCACACCAAAGGCTCCTAGGAAGATGGAGAACACATCACTGAGTTTTTCACCCCCTCGCTGTTGTTACGAACAATGTCTTGTTGTGTGTTGGAAGCTAGGTGCTTAGGTCTTCAGAAGCCAATAAAGCCTCTGCTTGGGTTTATCAGTGTGTATGTACTGAGGGCCTCCTGTGGACCAGGCGCCACACTGGGGATATAGTCAGGAGCAGGAGGACACAGTCCCTGCCCTGGGGGCACTCCCTGTCTTCTTGGGGTTGCACGCGTAAACAGGCAACCCCAGCATAATGTGAGAAGTGTTCTCTCCTGCTTGCGGGCTGAGCGCACCACTGCCACGGCAGGTCCCTTGGAAGTGGCTGCCGTTGGCCGAGAGTAAGCAATTCCTCAATGAAAGACCTCTTTTGTTCTTCTTGGATGGCCAAACACTGCACTTGGCAAATCATAGACAAGCAATAAGGACTTGTTGATTGATTGATAAAAGGAGTTTTAATATTCCAAAGGACCATTGAAATAAGATACTGAGTAATTTTGGAAAGCAGTATGGAATAAATGAGTGGGTAAAAATTTCATATTGTCCTACAACATAGAATGCTTTCTAGGTCTAACTGCAATGTTTTTAATTAAAGCTCAAAATTTCTAATAATGGGCTGGAACCAAAAATCGTGTTAGGAGTTAATCCCTATAATTACATTACTGTGTTTATTCATTTTTATACCCACTTGATCCAGTCTGTCTCTTTGTTCAAATCAGTGAGAGTTATCTTTCCAAACCGCCACAAATCTGATTATTGATGCATCTGATTAAAAGTCCTCCGGAATATAGACTCCATATCCTGGCCCCTCGAGAGCTGGCCCCGCGTGCCATCCTCCCCGTGATACGCCGACCACTAGCCAGGAACACCAGGGCTTTCCAGTGTCTGCACTTGTTTCCTGGGCAGTCCTCTCTCCCTAGAATGTCCTTACCCTTCCTGTCCCCCACATGAACTCCTCGTCCTTCACGGACCAGGCCAGATGTTTCGTCCTCTAATACCTTCTCTGACCATGCAAATTGGGAGCTGTGTCCACGCACCTTGTGCACACAGTCAGTGCAGCTGGCCCGACCTTCGGCTGCAGCTGTTTCCCCCGGAACCTCCACCCCCCCTACAGAATGGAGGCCCTCAAGAGTAAAGGCCAGCCTCCCTGTGACTCAGTACCCTCTGACGCTAACACAGGGTGTCTCCGCAGTGAGCCCTCAACGAATTATCTAGAGCCTGTGCACCCTACATGTCCGTTCGTTGCCTCCTTTGTGTCCTGGGAAGGCCAGCCTCCCCTCCCCTTCTCCTCTGTTCTCCCAAAGAAACCGAACCAAGAAATTGGTATGTTGGATTTGTACGAAAGCCGTGATTCACGTTGATGGCTACTCATTCTTTCCTTCCCTCAAGACATCGATGTTAAGGAAGGCAGCCTACCAGAGTGATTAAAAA
Source organism: Meles meles (assembly GCF_922984935.1). NCBI lineage: Eukaryota > Metazoa > Chordata > Mammalia > Carnivora > Mustelidae > Meles > Meles meles. The sequence goes on from NC_060076.1 coordinate 11,197,247, forward strand.
TAACAACACAGAAAACCAAGGTGAGGGAAGGAAGGCGCGTGACGGAGGGTAGCCAAATAAACTAGAACTTCTTCAGAAGCCATAGATGACTGTGGGGAAACCTTGCCTCAGAGAGCCTGCGAAGAGTTTTTCTTCCAGCCAGCAGACAGGTGCCAAGTGCAACACCGAGTCCCCCTGCAGCCAGTTACCGCCATCCGCGTCCACTCCCGGCTCTCCCGGTCCCCACCCATAGCGCTTCTGCCGCCGCCATAACTAATTGCCCGGCACCGGTTACCATCCAGGCCTGTTTCTCTAATTAAATTACACGCTCTTGGAATGTTGCTTAACTTGTTCAGAGAGAAGAGGTTTTTTGTTGGTGTTGGCCCACTCTGTCTCGAGTCCCAGTCGCTAATTGACATTTCTATTACAGAAAGGAAGCGGGGCAATTCTGAATACCGTGAAAACGAAAGCGAACCCAGCCATGAAGACGGTCTATAAATTTGTGAGTACTGCTCTCGGTCCCAGGACCCCGACATATGGGTCCCTCGGCATGAGGAAGCTCTTCAGCCTACCTGACCCTGTACTGCAGAAAGGGGCTGCTGTGCGGTTTCCCCGAGCTTCCAAGGCTCTTAGAATTACGTAGTGTTGATTATCTGGTGACCAGGTCAGTGACGTTTTTCGTGTTAAACGGTTTCCTCTCCCAGTTGCTGCAGTCAAGAAATGGGAAGCCACTGGTTTTAGCTTTTAGTAGCGTGTAGACCAGGGGGTTCGGATGCTGGCTGCTCCACGCGTGTGTCCCTGAGACCCGCAGGCATGGCCGACCGGGTGTTCTGGTAAAACCTTTCCTACAGGGATCCCACCGTCCCGTCCGAACGAAGCCGCTCCTTTGCCGGTTACTGAAGAGCGTTCATGGTGGGACACACTCCCTGACCCTTGTCCCCAATTCCTTCCTCGTCTCTCTCACCACTGCCCTGTAGGATGTGCATTGTTTGTGAGACTCATGCCCACAGCAGAGAGAAAATAGGAGAACACGTCAGCTCCCGATCTGATGTTCCATCCCTTACAAGCCTCAAGTATCTTTTTTTCTCATGGTTTCTCTTACTTGCTAAATTGACTGTGAGCCACTTCACTGGGGTGGTTTTGTTTTATTTCCATTTTTAATTTTGTTAGTCCTTTCTGTGCTTAAACTGTAGTTATTTTAACCAGGCGGGTGGCTGCCAACAGAACCACACAGGTCTAAAATGACAGAAAATAAAAGCCAGGGTGTGTGCCGAAATGAGATTGAAAGAAATGGCACCAGGGGAACCCAGCGATGTGTCTGCTCAGGCCAGTCAGCCCAGGCAGAAAATTGGTCCTGAGGCCTCGGCCCGGTGAAATGTAATAGATATTCAGATTCTTAAAGCTGCTGTTCCATCTACACTTGCTGGGAGCTGTCACCAGGCTGCTAAGATAAATAATTATAGAGAGCAAAAGAAGGCCTTTGGAAGGAGGGAGGGGGAAAAAAAAAAAAAAACTCAGTGCCATCAAAATGCAGCAAATAAAATCTCTGTCGCCTCTTTAAGGGTTTTTTTTCTTAACCTCTTAACATTGTGTTTGTTTTCGTAGCCATTATGTTTTCGACTTGATGATCCCATTTTTTTCCTTCTTTTTTCTAGTAATCAGAGAAGGTGATTCGCGACGGATTGAAATCAAGCATAGTCCCTGCTGGAAACAGAGAGGGAATCTTAACTTAAATTAATTTTTCATGCAGGCAAAAGATCATGCAAAAATGGGAATAAAAGAGGTGAAAAACCGCTTGAAGCAAAAGGTACTTGAAGTTCTTATTCAAAATGTATAAGCACCGTGTATGAAATGCGTGGCCACAAAAAAGTATGATGTGATCAATAGAGGGCTGTTTGACACAGTGTTGTTAGCACACTTCAAAATGCATTACCAGCTGTCCGGGAGTTTTCACACTGTTATAAATATTCACAGACAAAAAACTGTCTTCAAATAACATTAAGCCTGGCTTAAACCCACAAAGGCAAGCAAGTTCAGAGTTAAGCACCGTCGGTCTGCCCCCTGCCCACCCCACCGGGCCTCAGGCTCACAGGGGTCTCTGGAAATTGGCTCGGCCTCCCCATCCGGACCAGTCTGCTTCCCACTGCTGACCTCTGCCCTGGGACGGCCGGTCACCAAAACCGAGAAACATCTCCGGGGAAATGACCTCCGTGGTTTGGGCATGCACGTGGCCACCACACAGACACAGGACACACAAAGGGGTGGGTTTCAGAAGGACGCTGCAGGCTGTCCTCACAGTGCTGGCCTGACCAAGAGGAAGCCAGCGGCTCCCGTCTGAGACTCTTGGGTAACAGGGTGAGGGCTCTGATTTGTCTTCTTGGACCATCAGTAAAATGGTATGGAATCCTACAGGCTCCGTGCTGGCCAGGAGTCCCCTGCCTGATTGTCTGGCCTTGTACAGGGAGGTTAACACAGCAAAGGGCGTTTTTATATGATAACGGATGTCGTCCTTATCACAGTTGCCGCCCTTCGATAACCACTGACTGAGGATGGTCCAGGCCGGGAGCTGTCATACTGAAGCCTTAGAACGATCCTGGGTGGTTAGGATTCCCATTTCCTGTGTAGAGAGCCTAGGCTGTGGTGCAGAGGTGAAGAAACTTGCCCAAGGTCACACTGCTGGGGCCTCTAGAGCCTGGATTGGGTTCCAGACCCCTCCATTTCCAGTGTCCGTACCCTTACCATGACAGCCTTTCATACAGCCCTCCAGAAACAAGTGTTTGCTTTCCAAAAGATGGTTGGGAGCATGTACTTCATTATCCACACCCCCCAGATGTGCAACTCTAATAAGGGCCTTTGTCTGTCTCGGCAGTTTTTTTTAAAAATTGAAAGCAGTTTTAATTTTATGAAGTCAGAACGGACCTCTAATTAACTTGAAATGGTCCAAGGAATTGATTCCTTTCTTTTAATTGCAAAATAATTTGTTCCGACTAAGCATTTAAATTCCAAGCTTCAGCTGAGAGTGAGTTTTTAACATCTGAGATTCCAATCCCCAAATAAAAATCCTGTCCTGGACATCCACGTAGACCCTAACTGTGGTCAGTTGTGCCCTGCCAGCGGCTGGCAGGTGGAATTCTTTCCTTGGATATTAAGGCTGATCCATACTTTTTTTTTCTTAAATCTCCTATCCCAGTCTCGTGGAAGTGAGTTGAATAAAATATAGAATGACAGGGAGTGGGTAGTTCTCACAGCAAACTTTCAAACCTCCTTGATGACCTGAGCGTAGGCTCAGCTGGTGTTAGAACAGTCCTTGAACTAAGCAGAGGAAGGGGTCCCTCCTCAGGCTGAGGACAGATGCTTTCCATTGGTTGGATCTGCTTTCTGCACGCCATCACCTCCCTCCCGGTACGCGGGCACCTTGGGCCTGACGAAAATACCCTCTTTCTGATACGTAACATTTCTGCAGATAACCGGTGAAGCCCCCATTTTTTTGATGTTGTCGTTCAAAGGTTCACGTAAACAATCTAGATCACCCTCTTTCCACGCCACCTCCCCTTCCTTTCCTTGATAGCATCTAAAGCAGGTTTTTCCCCCTCCCCTTCTCCTCTTCCCCCTGCCAGTCTTTTCAAGAATAGCTTCAGGAGGTAACGTTCTATAGAAAGTGTCAGTACGTTTCAGGTGACGCGAGTGGTGAAGGCATTGTATCGAAATGTGGCTTGTCACCATCGGACTGTTGACAGGTCTATTAGTGCACCTTTTTCAATTTTCACTTTTCCCCCCTTCGGTCTTACAGATTTCTACAGACCTGATATTTTGCGGTTGTTCTTGGAAGAGCGATTTTGTAATTGAAACTCTAGCATTGTTCAGTGCAGACAGGACTTGGTCTTCAGCCGTGCTCTCCTGCTCCCTTTCTTGAGCTAATTTAGGATTTGGCTCCATCTGACCTCTCTCACTGCGGTAGAAAATATTTCCTTGGCTTTTTTGTTCCCCTCCCGTCTGCCCCCTCCCCTTCGCATGGCAACATATCCGTGTGGCTCCCCAGATGTGTCTGATACAGACATCTCAAGTTTGGTTTCTGCTATGAAATCGAGGCAGTTCCCAACAAAGATCCAATTTTCAAATGTACTGGGTTGCCACCTGGCCTCCTCTCCCTCCGCATAGTGATGGTGACCTCGCAGATATAATCAAGAACCCAGTCTTGCCCTCTGCGCTCTCGCCTTGGGTTTGAATTGCAAATAGAAAATGTGGGGCCGACCTGCGGAGAGGTCACCATGGTGTGTGGAGGGTCCATCTCTAATATGACTGAACAGGGCCCCTTTTCCATCCCTTGTTCATTTGTGCTGCAGATTTTCAAAGCATCTGAGCGAGGAGCTTTCAGGGTATCCGTGTGACCATTGGCAAATAATTGTGAATAGATACTATAGTGTGGCTTTATTCCGTACCGGCTCTGCTTTAGCCCAACAACAAAAAAAGAAGGATGGATAGCATGTTTCTCTGGATAAATGCAGCAAGGTGGTCAAGTTCTTCTGTAGCTTGGCCTCCTTTGAAGTCTGACTTGCTCAAAATTAGGAAGAAGAAGAAGCGGCCAAGATGCTGCCCAGCTGCCGCTTTCTAAAGGGAGGATGGGGCGCTCTCCTCCGGAGCGTCTCCCCGCCGGACCTGGCATGTGGGAGGATGCCACGTGCCTGGGCTCCTGGCTGTCAAACAGACTTGCCTCCTCTGGCCGTGCTGTGCAGGGCTGGCATCAGAGCGGCCTATCTGAAAGACGATGGCCGCACTCGTGCTTCTTCTCACCTGCAGGGAACATTCAGATACTCACCTAAGGGCGTCATTTTTACATCCATTGGGAAACCCCTGGAAGATGATCTTTTTTTCTCCAGTATCGGCCTGAGTCACATGGGCCCATTTCACAGCCCTTTTGAAAGTTCCTAAATCTTTGTTCCCAGAAAGCTAAGTCGAGCTTGTCGATGTGAAAGTTTGTGACGGAGAGGAGCAAATTCACAGTTAGGTCAGCGTAGCCTTGAGTCTCTGGCCACACATTTCTAGAGTATTGAAGGGAGTGAGCATGAGTGGGGCAGGGAGATCTAGGTAGACTCTCGTAGAACAGACATTTTCACACCTTACCCTACAACTGTCAGCTCCCTGTCTCCAGCACATTAAAATACGCTACAGTCTCAATCACAGCAATTCCAACTCTGGATATTGTTTTGATATCAATATTCATATTTTAATTTGCATTCGCTGTGGTGTGAAGTAGACTGCGAGAGAAGGGCACTGTACAAATCCGAAAACGGAGACCAGCAGCCCGAGTCAGAGGTGTGAGGGGGTCTGCCTCACGCGCCCCTCTCCCCCGAGGCCTTTGAACCCCCAGCATAGCGGTGTGTGTTTGGGCTTCTGCGGCACATAATCGGGTTTAGTGGGGATTGCGTAGGATAGTAACTCTGTGAACTTGAGTAAGTTAGTAGACCTCTCCCAACCTAGTTTTTCTCTCACATAACTCGGGGAAGGATCGACTTTTACTGGGTTGTTATAAGGATTAGAAAAGGTAATCGCTTTCAGCAGCAACAACACTTAGGAGCCACTCGTGAAATGGGAATCTCCATCTTGTTCATTTCCTCTTATCCCACGTCCAGGGCAGCCGATCTGTCCAGACCCCCACGTGTGCACACCCTGAGGGCACAGCTGGCAGGGGATCACCTCCCTTTGGGTCATGCACTTGGCCACCAGAGCAGTTTTTCTAGAACACAGCACTGAGTCCCTCTCTTGATTAAAACCTTTCAGACCTTCCTCTACCTCAGCCCGGAGGACCTCTTGGAATGCCACAGCTGCTGAGCGACTTGTCCTTCCCTTTTTTTTTTTTTTTTAGATTTTTTATTTATTTATTTGACAGAGAGAGAGATCACAAGTAGGCAGAGAGGCAGGCAGAGAGAGAAAGGGAGAAGCAGGCTTCCTGCTGAGCAGAGAGCCCGATGTGGGGCTCGATCCCAGGACCCTGAGATCATGACCTGAGCCGAAGGCAGAGGCTTAACCCACTGAGCCACCCAGGTGCCCCGACTTGTCCTTCCTTAATCAGGCAGCGCTCTCTCATACCCCCGGCCCGGAAAACTCTGCCACGTCTCTGCCTCATGAAGTCATAGCCTCAGCTCCTTCCGGGTCCAGTGCCTTCCCCAGCTCCTACCCAAGGCCACTCAGCCCCCTTCCTCCCCTGGATTTCTGCCTCTGACTTCTCAGAGGTACTCGGTCCAGCGACATAGTATACACTGTCCCTGCCTCCTCCACAGGCAGGTGGAGGTTAGACGACCCCAGTCATGACTTTTGATTCCAGCAAACTCTTAGGGAAAGTGACAGGAACTGAATGAGATTCTGACCCCTCTACTTTACCAAGAGATGAGAACGGGTTGGGCCCCAGGGCTCCTGCTAAGAGATTTGTCACCCTGTGGTGGGCCCTGACCCACAGCTCTGTCTAGTTTCTTCCTCCTGTGTGACCCTTCCGGAAGGAACAGATTTACCCTCCTCTCAGCTTCTTGGTTTCGCATTTTCAAAATGACATTTCGACAGTCTTTTTTTTTTTTTTCTGTTTACAAACAAAAAGCATGTTTATTGGAGACAGTTCAACAAATCAGACAAGCAAAAAGAAAAAAATGATCTTGTTTTATAACCTGCATTTTTACTTACTGTATTCTGAGCATTTCCCAGACCACTGAATGTTTCTTCTGCATGTCATTATTTTAAGTGGCTACAGAAGATGTTATCTGATGGACGTGTATTCATTCATCAGTCCCTTTCTTGGAGACTTAACTTAGGTCCAGTTTATTTTCTAGGCCAAATATTCTCGTAGGTAAAACACTGCAGAAATTCTTAATTATTTCATTAGGATAAATTTCTAGGAATGTAATTAATGGGCCAAAGGGCACGCACCTCTTTTAGGATTTTGATATAAATCACCAATTTGTATTCCCTCTAGAAGCGTATGAGGGTGCCTGCTTTCCCAAACCCTTTGCTGACAGCTCCTCAGCTCATGCTGAGCCCACAGTTTCTTTAATCACAGAATCTCTACCGTGTGTGAGATCCCGGCTAGAAGATACAGCAGAGGATGTGAGTTGGCTCTGTTTCTTTCTGGACTAGGGCTCCTCCCACTCTGCTGTCCCTGGGAGGAGGTAGCTGTCCTTCCCCAGCTACCGGAGATAGTAAAGAAGTGAATAAATTGGCAGGGCGAGCCACGGGACTTTGTAAGAAGTCTTTTTGCACTCTGGGATCTTCTAACTGAAGAAAATTAATGTGCAGCACTGTTTTTTCGATGCACAAGCACATTTGTGTATCGGACACATTTGCCTTCCAAATGTTCAACTCAATTTACAAAGATTGATCAGAGAGCGTGTACTGTATATTCAAGGCTCTGGGGCAGAGAACTCAAACCCCAAGGACCTGACAGTCTTTAGGTGTAGGAAGTAAGTGCAAAGAGCATGAGGGGTGGCGGCCGAGGGCCAGTGTAACAGAAGGGGAAAACCTGATGGTCCGTTGAGTGCCTCCTCAACTCAGTACCTTCACAGATGTGTTGTTATGGGTCGATACTGGTATAAATGCCAGAAATCACAGAGCTCTTGGTTCCTCCACTTTCTAGCTGTCTAGCTTTGGGTGAGTTGACCCAAGACTCTTTGAGCCTTGTTTCCTCACCTATAAAAGAGCGATAATCCTGTTTACCTTGTGGTTGCTGTGGAAACTGAGTGTGATCATGAAGGTCAGGGGTCTGGAAAAGTGCCTGCCCGTAGTAGGCGCTCAGCACAGCCCAGGGAAGCTCTTTCTAGACGGGGCTCTTTTCCGTTTTGCAGGGGATGCAGAGCTGGCGTTCCGTTCCGTTTGCAGAGGACAGTAACATTCTCCAAGCTCCCTCATGTTTCATCTCCTTTAATTCATTCTATTCTTAGCTTTGACGTTCACCAAGCAGGTGGCGGTCTCCCCACTGTAAAAAATAAAGGAATAGGTACAAAAAAGGTTGAAAAGATCAGCTAGTTAATGGCAAAAACAAATCTAGAACATAGTGTTTCCTTCTAAGCTTAAACTAAGACACCTTTCCCAAAACCCCCACATACATTTTTTAAAAGAGCTATCATCTTATAGTTTTTATTACTACCAGTATTTTCCCGCCATGTAATCTTACTGCTCCATTTCTTTATTTTTTTTTCAGCTAGTCACTCACACACACATGTGCAGTATTTTTCCTGAACTAAAATGGATTCTTTTCCTCTCTTTTTCATTTTTTCTTTTCTTTTTTTTTAAACTGTTTAGCTTTACTCAACCTTTGTGTCTGTCTTCTGAGTAACCCCACCTGGATCCAGAATGCCCCTGTTGCCCTTTGTTACTTTCTGGCACAGAGGGAGCCCCTCCCCTTCTTTGTTCCACTTGACCCGAGCACCTTAGGGCAGCCCCTTTTCTAAAAGAGCCATTTCTAATTGGCTGTCGGCAGCCTCTCATCACGCAGCCTCAGCCAGTCTAAGACTTAGGGGCCACTTACCGAAGGCCCTCCCTGCAAAACCAAGAGGCCATCACCTCCCTGTGTTGTTACCAAGCAGGGCTAGAGGCGGCCCCTGGGTGTGTGGGGTTGAATGTAGCAAGGTCCCTACGGTTTATTATAATAAAGTTTGTACCTTATTAGGTCTTCTGTTATTACCAAGTGTTGTACTTAGTACGTTATTGAGTCCTGATATTCTAGACAGACTTATATCACTCTGTTTCCTTCAGTCCTCACAGCTACCCTATCCCCATTTTACAGACGAGGAGACAGAGACTCACATATGTTCCATGGGTTTCTTCCTTAATGCATTATTACCCAAGGAGGGACCACTTTCCTCCATTTGCCACCATTCTCTTTATTTGCCTAAGTTAAAAGCAACCCATTGTCAAGTCTCTTGTGTGCAAAATTTAATGAGTACTAGAGTCCCGTGTCGTGTTGACCAAAATATGTCTCTGTTTTTGCAATGAAAAGAATCGGAATTTTTATTTATTATCTCATTCTGACTGGGGGTATTTTTACTTGGTTAAAAAAAATAATTTTTTAAATGGTTTTTATTTGTACGTTTATTCTCTGCCTTGCTCCAACGAAGAGGTAGGCAACTTTCACAACTTGGGGAAAACGTGTGATCCGTACAGTATAAGTGGGCACCATCCCCATCCCAAAGAACCGAAAAAAGCATCACCTGCCTTTTGCAATTTGGGGTTTTTCTTTTCTTTATACATCGACTTCATTCAACAGCAGCCCAAAATTAAATGTAAATTTCTGAATTTCAGTATATTAGTTTGGTTCCCTAAATGTTCTCCAAGTCATAAAACCCGAACTCAGACTCGGGTCTCCTCGTTCTCTGCCAGAGAGACTAACTAAGGCTAGAAAAGGCAGGGAGCACAAACATCTCATTTTTCACAGACAGTAACGTCATCAGTAAACAAGCATGGAGGAAGTGTCCATACTCACAAATAACAAAGTATGCAAATTAAAACAACGAGGTCTAATTTGGCACCTCTTAAATTAGCAATACATTTTTAAAATGGTAAGGCTAACAAGTACCATGAAACTGGTAACTCATCTGTTGTCAGTGGTTGGTGTAAATTGGAAAGCAATTTGGTAGAATGAATAAAAAGGCTTAAAGTGTTTATATCTTTTGACCTAGTAATTTCATTCCTAGGGATTTCTAGAAAAGAAATAATGCAAAAGGAAGAAAAACTGTGATCTTTATCACTATGGTGTTTAGGAAGGAAGGAAGAAAGGGAGGAGGGAGGGAGGGAAGGAATAACCTAAATTCCCAATAATAGCAGAATAATTTATTAAATCATTATATATCCACTCAATGAGATATTATGCATCTATTAAAATTATTAAAATGACTGTAGCACCATGGAGATGCTTATAATATAGTAGGAAAAAATAGAATGTAAAATTATGCATGAGCTGTGATTGCAAGTAATTTTTAAATGTCTGCATGTGGACAAAGTGAATATGTAAAAATGGAAATAGCTGTGTAAGGTAGTATGACAGAAAGATTCCCCCCCCCCGCTATTATGAATTATTATGTTGTCTTTGTGACTTTGTGTGTATGATTGTGGTTTCCCCAGTCCTTAAAAGTCAAAGAGCCAAAGTTACCCTTCTGCTTCCTCCATCTCCAGTGGGAGGAGAGGCTGTGAACATCCCAGAGGGAGTGTTCTGTGGCAGGCCCCTGAGCTGTGGGGTTGGAGGGGGGCACCTGCTCGGGGCAGGTGCCTTGACCCCAACACCAACCCCGACCGGCTTTTCCCTGCAGGACATCACCGAGAATGGCTGTGCCCCCACTGCGGAAGAGCAGCTGCCGAAGACCATGCCGTCCCCACTGGTGGAGGCCAAGGACGCGAAGCTCCGAGAAGACCGGAGGCCAATCACAGTCCACTTCGGACAGGTATGTACCCTGGCCCTTGGACTGGTCTTGTTTTCGTTTTGTTTTGTTTTGTTTTAGCAGAAGCTGGAGCGTTGCGGGAGACAGGCTTTTCGTTTCCACTCTCTTTGGCAAAAACACTCCATGGAGCTTTGCACATCTTTGAATGTTTATTTGGTACAAACATGGTTTGAAGGGGAATTTTTCAAAAATTTTGAGGAGACAGCATGGCTCTGGTCATAAATGAGCTCAACTCTTGAATGAAGTCATTAAATGCGGCTGCCTCCTCCCCCACTCCAAGGCCCTCCGTGGAAGGCGCCTCTGTTAGCTAAGCATCTCATTAGAACACTTTAGCATCCCAGGCCCTTCTTTGCACCTTCAAATAAAAGGCAACAAGCGAGGTCTTAAAAAAAAAAATCAATTAGGAGTTCTTTATTAATGTACTTCCTGAAAATCAATACAGGAAGTCGTGCTTCTCAGAGCAAAGCCCCGCGCTACTCTTTGAGAGATCCAGTTCTTTCACCAACTATTCCTGATGACCCGAGCATTGGAAAAAATTGTCTATTTGTTTGATTTTTCTTCCCCTTTAAGTAAAACATGGCATTCTGTATGGAAACTGAATTTTTAAATCTGTTTCCAAGCCGTCGTTGTGTTTTTAGCTGAAAAAGATTGTTCACTGCCCCCGATTTCTCTCGAACTGACTCTCTTGATGAGCAAAAGTCATACTTACTTGGTTTGTGGAAAATGGCTGTCAGCAAGATGTGACTGTGACAAGAATTTGCAGGGTTCCTTATTTTTAAATCACTTGATTCTTGAGCCATTTATTAGATGGAACGTGACTAAAATCGTCTTTATGATTTTATCTTAAATACCGTTGCTTTTTCATCACATAAAGGATCTAAAAACATACATTTTTAAATGCCCTGTTTTTAACAGACATTTATCAAGTGCCTACTGTGTACCAGCATTGAGCTGTTTAGAAATGAAGAGAATTGATGAAATGGTTGCTCTGGGTTATTACGTTAAGGGGTGAGTGTGGGCACATAAGAATCTTCTCTGTAATCAGTGTTTTCAGATAATGCATTTCATACATCTTAAACTTGGGGAGGTTCGTCCCTCTTTTGGATTTTACACTTAAAAAGGACTTTCTAAAAATTGAAACGTAGTAGTGCGAGAAAGGAGCATTCTCGGGGCAGTGCTCCCTTGGTCCATGCTTCTCTTTCGGATGGTGTTTTTCCACCCCTGAAGAGCTGCCTTCTGTGGGGCTCAGGCCCTGTTGGAGAAATCTGCACCCCGGTTTCCTGGTGGAGTTTGCTGCAAGCACAGCCCCGGTTGTAACCAGCATGGCATTCCAGAGCCAGCTTCCTGCTTTCCTTTGTCCTCATTCCTGCACACACTAACCTTCCCATGAAAAGAGCCCCTCGCTGGAGTTTGAAGCCCATTACAGAGAAAGAGGGGGCGGGGGAGAGGGATTTCATGGTGTTAAACATTCCATTTTCGAAACACAAAAAAGGAGGCCCTATTTGAAATGGAGAAAAACCTTCTTTCCATTTCAGCAAGAAGTAGAGATGCTTTAATGTCATTCCCAGCTAAATGCAGAATAGGAGTGTGTGTGTGTGTGTGTGTGCACGCGTGCGCACGCGCGCGGGTGGGGGATAAACAATTAAAAAAGCCACCCCAAACTCTGTTGAAATAAGAGCTGTCTGTGCCTTCACAGGTCTGTAAACTGGAGAGGATGAAAGTGGCTTTTTCTCCCCGTTTGTCACTTCTCTCACGTGGCTGCCAGCATTATGCAAGTATACAGGAAGGCAGGAATTTTTTTTTTTAATGCATGCATGCGGATTAAGGTCAAGCCCCAAGTATCAGCCATGCAGCGGGCTCTCCCTTACAGCTGCAGCCAGCAGAGCCTACCCACAGCCGCGAGATGCCTTAATTGAGACGTGCTGTCAAAGTGACAAACACATTTGCATACAGTCTACACTCTATTTATTTTCTCTGGAAAGGTCTACAGTCTGCTGTTGGTTGAACATTCTTAATCAGTTTGCTGTAAGTGAACTGCCAGCCAGCTCACTTGTGCCGGCCGCTTCTTCATTAGGTGACAGATTAGCTGCAGGGGGGATGGGCCAGGGAAACCGCAGACCCTTTCTTTTAACTCTTTCCGGCTGGCTTCGCCCCCGCCCGCCCCGTGCTCGGTTGTCCTTCGGGCGCTTTTCCCTGGTGCCCGCCCGGTTTGATGAGCCCGTGACCGGAACCAGCCGTGTTTCTAGAGCACCTACTACTGGCAGGGATGAGTTTTAGGGACTTCCTAGGCTCCTCAAAGAACAGTCTTGAGAGTTCCACTTCAGCAATTTGTGCCACACCCTCCTACCACCTGTGCTGTTCTTTTCCTTGCTGTTTTTCTTTAAATAGACTCAGAACCGACATCCGTACCAGCCTTAGTCGTATGAGAACTAATGACGTTGACAGGATCACAGGCCTGACGTACTAGTCCAGTTTGTTTTTTTTTTCCTAAGGCCTATCAAAAAAATCTTTTTAAGTGTCAATCCATACACCGCCCGAACCGCTCATGGGGCCCCAGCAGTATGCCTTCTGTTTTGGGGGAAGCGTGTCATCTCTGCCCTAGCCCTTCAAGGAAGGGACCACTAGCTGCAATTTAGGGACCCAGAGCTAGAGCCCAGGGACCCAAAGGGATCTGGCCAGGGCCACAGTAGTCTGTACAGCAACCTAGGACAGTCCAGCTACAGAGCCCACGCCAGCTCCCTCGCCAAACAGGGATTTCAGCTGTTTGATGTCTGTGAAAGCCAACGCATCCAGCGAGATCATTTGAACTAGCCGGACAGCGATGCTGTCCTCAGAAAGACTTTGCCTTGGGTTAGCGTTTCGGTGGATCTCATTCTTTAAGAGCACTGAGCTCTCCAGCGGGGACAGAGACTGTGGAGGTGGTTATTATATCCCAGGAGTGCTCTGTGTCTCCAGCCAGGGGACCTTCATGGGGACACGGGGTGGGGCGGCAGGGAGCCAGCGGGGGCCTGTGTTGGACCCCTCAGATGCAGCTGTTGGGGGCACTGGCCAGAGCGCTCTCTGCCGGGGGAGAGAAGGTGCTCTCCTGTCTCTCTGCCTCATGGCAGCTTCCTCCTCTGAGGCTATGACCATCCCTCAGTTTAATGATGCATCTGTCCGTCCACGTATTGGGACCTACAAGGGGCAGAACGAGGGAGACAGACCAGCCCATGCACAGTCCAACCCAGAGCAGTGAGAACGGAAGTGAGGTGAGCCTGGGACACAGAGGCCATCCCTTCACCTCCAGGACCACTCTCCGCAGCCCCAAGTCGGGCCCTGTCATTAAAAGATGTTTTGTCAACCAGCTAAACTCACGAATAGTTCATTTGTTTTCGAGAGCAGGCACACGTGTCGCCATGCTGCGCTCACGATCACCATTGATGATGGTTCCAGACGAGCAAAACGGATTTTCAGTGAGCCCCTGCACGGCTTCTGTAAAGCGTTCAGAAATCTCAAATAACTTGAGAATGCCTGTTCCTACCTTGAAAAGTAGTTAGGTTTGGAGAGGCTTTAAATAACTCTTTTTGTTTCTCCTCCCGAGTTCGGAATAGTGGAGAAGTAAAGCCCAGGAGATAGTCAAATGAGAGGAAAATGCCAGCTTTTTTTACTGATAAGGCTGAAAGAAGAATACTGTTTTAGACCTGAGGCCAGACAGGCTTGCTAAAACTTCACTTCAGAACTACAGAGACGGAGCTACCCAAGCAGGAGAAGGGACGGCTGTAGGCAGCACCCAGCAGGGCCCGGGACTGGCTGCTCGGCGGGAGGGAGCCTCAAGGGCACGTGGAGCCCAGAACATGCTCAGGGAGGCCCTCCTCTTCTCCCTGGCGGGAGCGAGTAAGAAAGTGCAAAAGAAGCTAAGGACCCCCCTCTTGCCCTATGTTTTTCTCTCTTGGGCAGGGGAGTGGACATGCCCTCCTCTCTGTAGGTGTGGAGGGTGAAGAAGTAGTGTCCTGCACTCACCCCTCAGCCAGAACCTCTTGCCTCGACCCCTTCTTCAGGGAGATGAGCAGAGGTAACCCCTCCGGGAGAGGCAGACGCTCCCTGCATCTAATAAGGTGGACAGGCCACTAGGTGCTTTCACATCTCTGCTCGTTTCGCTGAGTCTTGACCAGCTGGTGAGGAAGAAAGCACAATACCCATTGTGCAAACGAGGAGACAGGCGTGGAAGGCGTGTGCTTGAACTGGTAGCTAACTGACACTGCGTCGCCAGCAACAGCTCTGCCTCTCCGGGCCACCCCCGGCCTCCTACCCCTGGCCAGGGCCACCTGACTGACCGTGGGAGCCCAGTGACTGGCCTCTGGTCCCGCCTACATGTTGGCAGTGCTGCGTGCCTGGTCTGTGGCCAGGCCTCCTCAGGAAGTGGGAGGACAGGGCTCCCCCAGAAGCATCAGGGTAAACCCACAGGGCCCCCTTCCTGTGTTCCCTCCAAATGATTGATCCTGCAAACGAGGTAACTGCCTGCCCTCCAATCTGGTAGCTTCCAAAGTGTACATTCTCCCAGTGGAGCCAAGGTTTCTAAATCTCTTTAACATAAAGCTTGAAAAGCCTGTTAAACCGAAGCCCAAACGAAGCACTGTCATGTCTCCCAGAGATCTGGGACAGAGGGATTTGGCTACACCCCCCAGGAACAGCTCTTGGAATATGGTTGCCTGCTCGTCTGTGCACATGGAGAGCTCTGGCTTGACAAGCATGAGCTGGGTCACTTAGTGCCAGTCTCACACTTGGCTGGAAAAGCTGCCCAGCCAGTAAATGGCTTCTCAGCACCCTTGGCTCCGAGTGCCTTGAGAAACCCCTTCTGCCCCATTGAGCTTGGAAGTCACACACGATTCCCTTCTGTTTAGCCACTGACATCTCCAACAGATGTTCCCGTGTTCCCCAGACACCTCAAACCACAAGCCTCGAATCTGAAATACACACCCCCCCCACCACCACCACCAAACTGTCTCCTCACCCGCCATCTCCACCTCCGTGGACGGCACCACTGTCTCTCCAGAAGCCTAGGTGCGCTCACTCTCATATCATGGCCTCTCCCTTCCGCCTCCTAGACACTGCTTGGTCCTCTCCTCTCCATGGCTTCCCTCACAGCTGTGGTTCAAGCTGTGTTGTCACTCAGCTGGACGGTTCCATAGTCTCCTGATGGGCCTCTGACCTCCAAACTTCCCTCCACGACACACCCCACCTGGCCTTGCAGGGTCCACTTAAGGGATCCACGAGTGGCCTTGTCACCTCCCTGCTCCTCCCCACCCCCAGACATGCCCTCTTCATCCTTGGCTTGGCAAACAAGGCCCTTCATGGTCCACCTGTCTGGCCTCAGAGCAGGTCCCTTTTGTAAATCCCCAGGCTCCCCTGGGGAAAGCTAGCTGCTCCCGTCTTTATGCTACCCTTAGAGCTTGGCACGTGCCATGCATCTCCCACAGCCTTGTCATTATTTCTTTAAGGCTTGTCCTTCCCTGTGAGAATATGAGCCTCTGGAAAGTCTACCACAGGCCCTGGCGCTGAACTGGCAGGCAGTAAACGTCTTAAGGTTTTATTATTGATGTGGATTTTTAAATTGATTAATAATTGATTGATTTTTGTTTAAGTACACGCTCTGTGTCCAGCTAGTTACTTGGTTTTATTTCAGTTGCTACCCTTATAATTCTGTTCGTATGAAGAAAAATGAATATTCCATTAGTGGCCAAAAACCACTTCCAAATCACTTTCTATAAATAAGGGTTTTATGTCCAAGTAGAAACAGCTTTGTATTATAGGAATTTAGATCCTCTTAGTTCATGTTTTTATGAACTCCCAAGGTCTAGTCCTGTATGCCACAGGAAAGGGAGGGCGGGGAGAGAAGCAGAGTACTGGGACACCCACCCACATCCCCACGATGGGTTGACCTAGGCGGCAGGGGAGCGAAGGAGAGAGCAGGCAAGGGAAGGAAAAGCCTGGCGTCCCCTGAATTATATCATGTAAAGCAAAGACTTTGTCTATAAAGGAGACTAAGCTGCATGACCAAATGCAAAGTATTAATTTAACTTGGATTATGGTGGGGTTTTTTTAAGCTTTAAAGACATTCATAGGGAAGTTGGCAGACTTGAAGATGGACTGGGATGTTAGTCTGTGTATGGTGGAATTGTAATATTCTGGTTTGTGGGGGGTTATCTTTGTTCCTAGGAAATGTACACGGAATCATTTAGGGGCAACATACCAGGACGTCTGAAACTTGCTCTCAAGCGGTGTGGTCAGAATATTGTGCAGGGGCGCACACACCCATTCATGGAGACAGAAAAAGAAAATACAGCCCCATCCCCCACAAAATGTAACTACAGAAAAAGCAGATGCTGAGTGGTCGCTGGGGGGCAATGTGGGAGAGAGGGCAAAGCCCAGATTTTAGCATCGGGCAGCTGTGGAATTCAGTTTCAGCTCTGTGACTATCTAGCTGTTAGGAACTAACCTCAGTGAAATCAGTTTCCCCATCTGGGGAGTGGGGATAATAGTACCCATGTGATGAGTTGTTGTAAGGGTTCTGTGAATCTGTTCAACCAAGTGCTGCCCATAGGTCCTCGGTAAATATGTGTATTTCTCCGGGGGGAGGGGGAGGGAGAGAAGGGCTAGCTGTCAGTCACCCAGTGACTCAGCTGCCCCAGCCGGCCTGGCAGCCCAGCACACGGCCGTCATCGTGGCTCTCCGAACACACGGCCCTCAGTGGCAGCCCACCTGGCTGTACACTCTGGTGAGGGACCTGCGTCCCCGCAGCTCTTGGTGGAAAAACCCGCACCTCATCGGAGCCGGGCTTACACCCCAGAGCAGAGGGCCAGGGGCTGACAGCGTGGCCAGGAGATGGCGCCAGAAGGAGCAGGTGCCCAAGCTCCCGGCTGACTAGGATAGTGGGCGCGGGAGGCCATGGGGCACATTGGGGCACCAGATGTGACAAGCGTCGTGGGCTGCGGTCCCAAGTCATTTTCTTGGTCTAACTCACCAGCCGTGCTCTCGCAGTCCACAAAGCAGAGTCCTTGCCTGCCGCTCTTTCAAACCCCGTTACTTCCAAACCCTTGTTCCCCTTTTTCGTCACCCTTCTTTCTGCTCTCTCAGCCATGTCTGCGCGTGAGAAGGCAGGTGCTACAGCTGTGGGTCCCCCAATCCAGCTCCTCTGGCTCCAGTCCAGCTGTTGCCAGCTGCAGTGTGACCACAGGCCCTTCTGCCTTCAGTCCTGGTGGGGTGGCCCTCCCAAGTTGTTTCGACTCATTCGCTGCCATTCCAAAAGCAGCAAGGTCCCTGATTGCTGGTGGGTTTGTCAGGTGTGCCTGGGAAGGGTGACTGACGGGCCTGTCTATCCATGTGGACTCACTTTGTCAGAGCCCAGGCTAGCCCAGAGACAGCTTTCCACTGGGAGGTTAACAAGGCCAGGGTTCGCTCCTCTGAGCGTGCATGTTCGATTTGGGAGGGAATACTTGCCCATCAAAGGGAGAACTCAGATTCTGGAAATTCGGAACAAGTGGAAAATTCCAGCGAATTCCGCTTAAGCCTGACGTGCCTGGGAGCTTGAGAAGGCTGGAGAGTTCATCACTGGGGGTGGATTTGCTGACGCACCGCAGGTGGCCTGGGAGCGTCAGCTGCAGCAGCTGGGCCCCATTCAGCGCAGGTGAGGATGGCTGCAGGACCAGGGGGCCAGGCTCCCCCCCTGAGCCCCCACCCCCTAGGACGTCTGAGCACTTTAGCGGTAGTCTGAGCTCCTGTTACATGCTAGGCAGGGGATGGTCTAAGGGCAGTCGTGGGAGAAGCATGAGCGTGACTTGCTCACCGAGTGCCCGGCACTAGGCCGAGACCCGGAGAAATGTATTCCAGCTCTGACTATTGTGCTAGGCGGTCCCCACAGGTTAGCCCACTTAGTCCTTTCAACCACCGAGGGGAGCCTCAGATAGCATCTCCCCTTGCAGAGGGGGACACGGGCCAGACACAGAGACAATAGAGACTTGGTACAGCTTAGAAGCAACAGTCAGAATTCAAGGCCATGTTGCTTGTGACTAGAGCTCGGGCTTGTACCCCAACTCTGTGCCAAGAACGTGGCACCTTTGTTCTGGTGGCCCCAGTACCCGCTTCTAACTCATTCCTGTTGAGCTTCTCTGGCCCCGTGTCTTAGTGTGTCGTGGGCCTCCCCCAGAGCTGCCCCACCCACTTCCACCCAGGCATCAGCCCAGTGGATCCCAACATCCCTCTGTTTCCAGGGTCGCGTGTTGCTGTTCTCAAGGGGTCAGTGAGGCACAGGGCGCCTCAGAAAATATCAGCAAGTGCTGAGATAGGCAGGCCCTTCGGTCCTCCAGAGTGTGACTGTCCCCAGGATTCCCCCCCCCCGATCACGACTCACCTGGTCAGAGAACTTACCAAATCTTAGGGCCCCACCAGTGTCGCCCCCTCCCCAGCCCCCCTGCCCACACCCCTTTCGGGCTGGAGGTACCTGCTGTCCTGCACATCAAGGTCAGTGCTTATCACCTTGCAAGACCCTGCTAAGTGCCCCTCCACCCTGGACAGAGTCGCCTTCTTTTGTCCCCAGCACACAATTTATATTATTCATCTCACTGCTCTTCGTGGGCATCTGCCTCAGGCCAGACCCCACGCTGGGGTCGTGAATCCACTCCTACCCTACCCACTGCCAGGAATATCCTTCCTCTTCTCTTCCTCCTGACAAAGGCCCATCAACCTGTCAGGGCCACTTCAAGAGCTCCTTCCAACTGAACCCCTCCCTGACTCCTCCAAGCAGAGATGTTCCCTCCCTGCTCGGGATCAGCGCCATCCCCTTGCCTGACACACTGTCCCGCTATGGGGACGGTGTCAGCCTCCATTCTGTGACCTTGGCCGCCTCACAGGGCCTGGCACA
Organism: Meles meles; assembly: GCF_922984935.1. Taxonomy (NCBI): domain Eukaryota; kingdom Metazoa; phylum Chordata; class Mammalia; order Carnivora; family Mustelidae; genus Meles; species Meles meles. The sequence continues at coordinate 11,216,537 of NC_060076.1, forward strand.
GATGACTTGCCCCGGGGGAGCTTGGGGAATGACCAAGTGGCGAGTGAGCGCAGACTTGAAAGGCGGCGAGTCACAGAAGAGGTGGGAAAAGTGGGAGCTCTCCTTGCCCCCCTGAGCAGCCAGTCAGCTCAGCAGAGGCGGGGGACCCAGACACGGGGCGGCTGGCATGCCGCGGTGCCTGCGTTCCCTATTAAACCCCCACGTGCAGTGCCGTGCTTGGGTGACAGGCCACCTCTGTCCCCCACGGCTCTGCCCGCCCAGCAGCATGACAGCGGGGCCTCTTTGCCAGGGGACTGACCAGAGCCTAAAAACAGCATTTCTTTTAAGGCCTGCGCCAGAGCAGCTCAGAATCCAGCTCCCTGCCAGGGAGATATTGAGCCCAGCAGGACAAGAGCAGGAAATCTGATTCAGCGAGACCAGAGGAGGCATTTTCTCAGATTAGAATTCTCTGTGCCAAAGGTGGGGAGTTTATCACAGTAGGGAAGGGGAAATAAAACATAAAATATTGAAAATAAATCATATCCCAGAAGCAAGATCCTCTGGGAGAATCAACTCGGTGTCAAGGGGCCGTGCAGGGGGTCCCCCCACCTTGGCTATGGCAGTCCTATGCCAGGAGCCACCTGTCCTGTTGTCCCCCAGCAGTCCCTAAGCACCTGTGTGAACTAGGTAAATTATTAACCTGGCTGTGCCCAGAGGGAAGGGATGACAAGGACTAATGGAGTGGTGGCCCTGGAAGGAGGGGTCAGATGGGTTGGGTTGGTTTTCATGATAATGTTGACCCACGGTGTGGGACTCCGGCCTCTGACAGGCATCACCTCACTTAATCTTCTCAGCAGTCCTGTAAGATTCATGCTTATTATTATCTCCAGAAAGCCAGTGCTCAGAGAGGTTAAGCAGCTTTCCCAGGGTCACACCGTGAGTGGCAGAGCAAGAATTCCAAACCAGGTCTGTCTGACGCTGGAGACTGGGCTCCCCCTTCTGTCTGCGCCTCTCATCAGACCCTTATCATTCACACGGGCTTCCTGAGGCATCTGGTTGTAGCTGCCGGTAGTCTGGGACCTGCTTAGGCTCCAACAGTGTGGCCTAGGATGGCCGTGGAGGTCATGGTCACTCTGTTTTGCCTCTCCCTCTCTCCTGGTCAAAGCTCCAGCCACTGCCTGGATTTGAGACTTGGCTCTCTCCCCAAAATAAAACTACAGAGTTCCAGATTCCCCTGGATTTGAGACTTGGCTCTCTCCCCAAAATAAAACTACAGAGTTCCAGATTCCTTAACACCGTGGGGGCAGGGAGGGGCGTGCAAAGCCACGGTGATGCCGCCCTCCTGATGCCCGCTGGTGTGGGGCAGGATGCCCAGTAGGTGCTTGCCTTGTTTCACAGGACCTTACCCAGGCTGGTGTGGAAGGGTCTAGACTGTCCCGCTTTTCAGGATGGTCAGGGGCCTCACTCTAATCCCCTGACTGGGAGGATAGATTCAGAGGCAAAGCCCTGGCTTCTCCTACCTGGCCTCCAGCTCCTTTGACCCTGAGGCAGCTTGGCAGCAAAGGCGCGTGCCAGCCTCCTGCACACGCGATCTGAGATCGCACTGACCGTGCCCCTCATTTAGGTTATTGTTTGGGCCACATTCGTTTTATTGTCAGTCTCCTTCTTTCCCTGTCTTCTGGAATATTGTATCGCATTTGTTTGTTTATACTGCAGAGAATTTTAAAATATAATAAAAGTACGAAAACAGAATATATAAAAGGGACTTCTCCCAGGGGATTGTTGATTATATCCCACTTGAAATGCAAAGTGTGGTATGGGATTAACATTGCCTGGAAGCAGTTGAAACTGAATTTCTGAGAATTTGCTGCCCATCAGCCATATGGTTCCATGGTTACAGCTACTTTCTTGGCCCTCCCCGGCAGGCCCCAGTCCCAGACTCCTTCGAGGTGGATCCCAGCTTGCACTTTCCAGAGAGTAGACAGTTTGCAGAGGGACAGTAGGTTGAATGTTGACGAGATGCTGCCTGGAGAGGCCAGGTGGGCTAAAGTAGTCAGTGGAAGCCAGGAGCCTGGGAATCTCCAGGTGTGCTCACCATGGGATCATTCTCGCCACAGATTGGGGTGCAGGGGTGCGGGAGGGAAGCGTCTTCCCCAGGGCTGTCTACCAAACACTTCCATTCTCCCAAGCCATGAGGATCAGCTAAAAATTCTTCCCCTGCTGCCCTCCTGTCTTTGTGGCTAAAAATCCTGACGCTTTTTGCCGGGTAGAGCTCTTGAGTTATTCTTTTATGCCCTCTTTAATTCCTTCCTTCACATATTCAACTTAAAATGAGGCATGTCAGCTGCCAAACCCTGCCCGAGGCCCTGGGGTCACAGGAATAAGACGTTGTCCTGCCTTCTTGACCCTCATTGTCTGGGAGAGACAGTCGGCAAACCATATGGAAAGAGGAACGCTAACGGACGTAAGTGTACTGGCTGGAGAGGGGCCCTAAGGTGTCTCAGGAAACCTAGGCAGGCTTCTCAGAGGAGGTGACATTCCTAGTGGATCTCGAATGGGAAGTTTATATTAGGTGGAGCCAGAAGAGGAGGGCATTCCAGGTAAAGAGAGCGAAGTACATAAAGGACAGGAGAGGCTGGATCTTCAGAGAAGAGGAAGGGCTGATGTGGGGAAGCAGGAGGCCAGAGGGCAACCGGTGAGGGCTGGGAGCCAAACTGCGGAGGTGGGCAGTGCCACGAGAACTTGAAATGTATCTTGTGGGTGTCAAGGAGCCAGTGAGGGTTGTGTCTGAGGGAATGGCATCTGGGAAGATGGACGCCGGGCCACCGTGGGAAGGGAAGGAAGAAGCTGAAGTAGGGAGGCTGCTAATGAGGCTGCTGACTCGCGGTCGGGAGCTGGTGGGCGTCTGACCTCGGACCCCATTATGGTGGTGAAGAGAAGGGAAAGATTTGAGAGATCTGGGTGGTCTGCTGGCTGCTCTCCGTGGGAGCTGTTGGTGTCCTTCCTTAGAATGAATGAGGCTGGACGCAGACTGCGGTTCTCTTCCTCCAACCAACGTGCTCTGATGAGATTTGAGGCGCCGTCCATGACCACGAGAGTGGCAGGGCCAGTGGCCATCCCCCTCTGTGGCCCAGGGTGAAAGTTCTGCTGAGGGATAGAGGAGGAAATAGGGTCCAGTGACCTCCACCTTCTCTGTCCTGCTTTTGCCCCAGGGCTGTCTCCCAGCCCCCTTCCTTTTTCTACTTCCTCTGGGTCTTGGAACCAGGGTACCCATAGCTCCTTCCAGCCTCTCCTCCATCCCAGGGTATGGAGCGTTACGGCTCCTGCTCTCCAGGTCACCAGCTCTCTGGTGTCCCGGGTCACCTCCACCACGGATGATGTACAGTATTATGCTAAACCAAGTTTACGGGCAGCCCCTTAAAATGCAAGCCGCTGCCCGTGATGGACGGAGAGCAGGCGCTGTTTAGCCGACCACTTTCGGTTTGTTGCAAACCCGCAAGAACCGCACACAGGCGTCTTGTTAGGCCTGTTGCGACAAGGACCCCATAAATAAATAGCAGAGTGTGTCTTGGTGCATCAGGGCTGGAGTATGGAAATAGGGGCACTGTATAAATAATACATATTTACAAAACAAATATATCAGTGCGTTAGCGTACGCAGCCATAACCAAATCACCCAGCGTAACAACCCGAAAGGCTCCGAGGGTCGCCCACGTGGTTGGCTTCCATCCATCAGTGTGCATCAGCATTAGAAATGACCGCCAGAGGGAGGGGGTCCTCCTGCCCGCTGACCTCGAGGCCTTTGAATTGAGGCAAGCGGTGGGATCGCAGGTGGGCGTCCTGACACACGGCCTTCCTGCCAGGGTCTGAAGCCTACTGCGGCCGTGTGTTCCTACAGATGTCTTAAGGTCTGCCGCCAAACAGAAGGCTGATTAGCACCAAGTTGCAGGATGTAATGGGGTGCACCTCCAGGAAGACGGCTGGCTGGAGGGGAGGGAGGGGGACCGGGAATGGACTTTCAAATCATGCAGATTTGCTTTGGCTTACGAAGAGAACCCGTGGTGGACTTTCCAGGTGACTGTCACCGGAGGCCTGTTCCTTTCACCCTTTCACCCCGAAGGTAGGGCTGGGTTCTCAGAAAGGCAGTTCCCTGTCTCCACTGCCCCTTTCTGAGCCGTGAACCCCACTGGGCATCTGGCTGTAGCATCTGGAGTTCCGAAGAAGCAGCTGACAGAATGGCCACTGGAGTGGGCGCCCCTCCCCTTGCTCGTAATGGCACAATGCTGGATTTCAGTATTTTAAATGAAAAATATATGCAGTTAGCTGTGCGCTGACAATGTCCTTGAGGATTTGACAGTGAGATTTTCCAGCAGTTGGTCTTCGTTAGGATCCTGGCGGTGTTTAATAAGGCAGTCGAACTGCTGGCACCTTGGGTTCCTGTTTGTTCTCCGAGGGCTCTGGGGCTGCTGCGGTAAGCACATCGACCAGAGCTGATCATTACAAGGGCGTACGCCACCATGAATAAAAATGTCACACGTTTTCCCATCTCACAGCGGTACAAAATGTCAGTCCTGTCAAACACACATTGCGGGGAGCTGTGTGCAGTCCGTACAAATTGGAGAGCTGCATATTCCCCCAGCCTTCTGATATTCTTCATTTGAAGCTGAAGAAAAACAGTTGTTAACCTATTAGCTAGGATTTTAAACTCTGCTGAGGCGGTGGAGGGGTAGACTTTGACACAGATAGAAATGTATTCCAGGGTCCAGGAATTTTAAAACCCCATTCTCCATCCATTTGTTACAAGGGAAGAAAAAAACCCCTCTGTCGAGTGAACCTGACTGTCTTTCTTTAACAGACACGCTGGGGAAATTTGGGGAGGTTTCACATCTAAGCTTGCTGTGGCGTCCCACTTTTGCATTCCACTCAGAAAGTCTCCTGCTTTTTGGGATGGCCCTGGGGCTCAACCTGTTGAACCAGGATACCTCTAGGTTGGGAGTTTTTCCTGATCAAAAGCATGCCAGGAAGGTTGCCAGCCTTCCGTACTGAGCCACTGGCATCCAGAGACAATGACTGGTTGGTCCCGGTTTGTGGAATGCTGGGAAATGGCCTCCCTGGTCGTTTGGTAGCCAGTTCCACAGTCCTGGGCAAGCATGTACTTTGCACTTACCATGTGCGGGCCTTGTGCCAGAGCCCTGGGTCCAGGTGTGAAATAGACATAGCACTGCCTTTGAGGGGCCCCTGTGTTCCCGGGAGGGATGGAAGAAAGAAGCCCGAGTCTGTCAAGCCAGGAAGAGAGACATGGCTTCCAGGGAAGGGAGAGACCCCAAGGATGGGCAGGACCTGTCGGGTAGGTGAGTGCCAGAAGGGCACACAGGACGAGCACGTGATGGTGAACAGCAGTAGCACGTGAGAGACAGGGCAGGGTCTGCATCAGGGTCTGGCCGGAAGGGGCTGCTTGTGGTGGTGCATCGTGGGGCGGGTGGGGGCAGGGCTGGCCTTGGCTGGCCTGCCAAAGGCAGTGTGTGGGACCGTGACCAGCTTTCCAGGTTGCCGGTGGATGGGGGGGCTGGGGCAGGGAGAGCAGTGTGGAGGCTGGCGTGGAATCAGGCTCTGTCCGGAGGCTGCCGTGCAGTCCTCTCTGTACCACCACAAAATCAGGAGAAGATTTCTATTTTCATTTGCTAGTGTCGTTCTGCATGGGGTGGGCATCGTTCTGGAGATGATAAATTAGCCTCGGTTTTGCTGAGCTGGTCCTGGCCCTTAAATGCACTGAGCAAACCCTCACTGAGTCAGGACACAGCCTGGGGAAATGCAGGTAGCAGCAAAGATGGACCCTTGTGTGTGGTCAGAACAGACGTAGCAGGATAAAAGCTCAAAGTGGTTTCGGGGACAACTCCCTAAGGAGAGGGGAGCACCCTCGGTCTTGAGGAGCTGCGTTTCACCACCTTTTCCTTCTGCTGTGCGTGTATTGGGTGTGATGGAAGGAGCGTGGGCTTCTTGGGGGTCAGACACAGTTGGGCGAGGAGCCAGGCTGTACCATCTGTTAGCCGTGAGGCCTGGCCTGGATGAGTCACTAACGATGTAGCCTCAGTTTCTTCACCTGCCAAATGGGGATTTTATCTTCTCTGCAGGGTTGTCAAGGTCAGGAGAGACCTTACGTGTAGAGTTCCTAGTATAGGACCTGGTCCGTAGCAAGTGCCAAAAAACAGTGCTGGTGTGTGAGGGCCTTTTCTCTCCCAACATCTAGAAGCCCGTCCTCCTGTCCCCCACCTCCTGGGAATGTCACCCAGGCACCCTAGGCAGCACCTCCAGCTTCTGTCTGGGCAGAGAATGGCACATGTCAGCCGCGCTCCCTGCCCAGCCACCGGCCACCTATTCAACCCCAGCAGCTGCACCTGACTAAAAACAAAAGGCTTCCCTCCCCCGCCCCACTTCTGGCCCTCCTCCCTATTTGCCCCCCAAGCGGCTGGGGTCACCCGGCCCCCTCACAGCCTTCCTCACAGCTGCCTCGCCGCTTTTGTTCAGCATGTGAACTTCCCCATGAGCCAAGCTCCTTGCACGGGAAGTAATCAGGGATCTTGACAAGGCTTCAAACCACAAATGCCACTACAAATTAACCAGCACCACTACAAAATACTACTCCTGTCAACATCAGGGAGGAACGCGGTGCTCTTCAGGACCAGGCTGAGGTGTCTTTCAGCTCCGCACTCACTCACTGCAGAGAAAGGGTCTAGGACCAGCCTGCCAGAGTGGCCTCGCCAGGTGACTTGTTGAGGGGACCGAGTCCTAAGTACACGCTCTCCAGAGACGATGGCTGACAGACCCCGCGGCAGGGGCTGCAGCTTTTCTCGGACGGCCACCGTCGGTCCCCTCGCAGATGGTGCCTCTAGGCAGCAGGTCACAGGGCATGTGGAGACCTTCCTCGGGAGCCCGACAGCCACAGCCCGAAGACCAGCGCCACCAGCTTCCTGTGTCGTGCGAAGGTCAGCATGGGGCTTCCGGTTCCCCGTCTAGAGAATGGGGGTCATGATAGAGCCTCTCTCCAGAGTCTGAGGACTGACTGGGATATTCGGAGTGACGCTGGCCCATCCAGGGTGCTCCGAGATGAGACACCACCCCCCCCACCCCAGTCCCTCCGTCTCATAAAGAAGCACCTCCCTGTCACCTGCTATGGGCAGGTTGGAAACTTCTTCCTCAGCCACAAAAGAGAAGTCCACCCTGGGCCACATCTTGTAAGAAGCGTCCCTCTAAGACCATAGCCCCAAGCTTAGAGCTACCTCTGCAGGTGCTCAGGGCCCGAAGATGGCCAGGATCCCGTCTGGGGGCCCCGGGCGCGGCCCCTCCAGTCACCCTCGCTGAAACTCTGAAGCCAAGGCAGGCATTTGATCCTCCCAACAAGCAGGACGGGCTCTCTGAAGGGTGGACGAGAGGCCCGCAGGTAATGACAGGAGCTGGGGGACAGGTAGGAGCTGTGCCTGAGAGAGCTGGTTGGGCATTTCAAAGGAGACGCTCCACACAAATATAGCTTCAATACACTCCTTTTTGGAGGCGTATCAAAAGGAGCCCTCTTTTATTTCCATATCTTGCATAATAGCAGCTTTCCGGTCCCAAGGAGTAGAGCAGCCCTGCTCTCAGCCCAGAGGCCCTCTGTAAAGCCACGGAAAGCTTTGTCTTCCTCTCCCAGCCAGCGCCGTTTCATGCGTAGGTCAGAGCACTGATACGGCTACTAACCAGGAAAATTAACCAGGTGAACTCTCCTTCGTTAAACAGTGACAGAGCTTAATTGTGAATTTTCTCTTCTCTCTTCTGGCAGCCTGTCTGATTGGGCCATACCCCGAGATATGGGTCATACTCCTAGGACAGAGAAATCCCAAGTATCTGTCCTTTGGGGACACCAGGGCCACCTCCTTGTGGACTAGATAGAGTCTGATGGGGAAGAGAGAGCTCAGCACCATTCAGACACAGGACCTGAGACCCCCTTTGGGGCCAGCCCCAGAGGCCAGCTCTCATGCCTCCGGCCCTTGGAAAGGGGAAGTGCAGGGGCCCTGGCTGGCTCCCTAGGCAGGCTGCCTCCCTACCCCAAGCTTTGCATGCACAACCTTCTGCCCCAGGCATCTTTGTTCTTTGACCTCCTTCCCCTTGCAACCAGGCTCTCATTGGCGTCTGGCCTTTCTCCCTACTGACTTTGACATTTCACCTTCTGTGTGGCCTTAGGTAGCACCTGTTCCTCCACCGGCTCCCTGCGCCTGCTTTCCCAGAAGCCAAACGGGGTTGCTGATGGTGACCTTGAAGGGATGATCCAAGGTGTGTCCTCCACGGGGACTGAGTAAATCCATGCTTCACTTTCTAAACAGTCAGCCCCTTCCGCTTACATCGCAGGACCCCTACCCCCGCCCACAATTAACTCGAGATGAGCTCTTTGACCTTCTTCCAAGGCCCGTCATTCCAAGGCCGCTGCTCTGTGTGACCTGGGGAAAGCCTTCGCCTCCCCCCCAATCTGTGAAATGGGGTAATGACCCTCATTCCCGTCCAGAGGATTCCCCTGGCTAGCGAGTGAGCTGGTTATGCACCGGCCCACACAGGCAGAAGGTGCTTTGGCTCTGCACTCTGTGCAGGCCGAACCTCCCCCAGCCCCTCTCGCACACGCTGCACACTCTGCCCCAGGTCCTTGCCGCCAGTCCAGCATTTTCCACCCCGGAGCCCAGTGCAGGGCATCCACTCACCCATGCTGCCCAGGTAATTAAGTTGCTATTCCAACACGACTTCCCCTCCTGACCTTTTGGAAACAATGTGTTTTGCTGCATCAACAAATTAACTGCAAATCAGATGCTGTCCTCATACATGTGGGTTTCATACCCAATGAGCCTACTCACCTGGTCCACACGGCTGACTGATGAAAATGTCAAGGGCCGGGCAGAGGCCAAAGAGTTCCTCTCCTCTTTGGGACTTCTGTGTCAATCATACTTCCGGGCTTACCCGTTCATGTTTACATCTTGCTGTAGTCAGGGGGCCAGGGGTGGTGAGTTCACAACTTGGAGGCTTGGGCAGGGCCCTGCAGCTTCGGGGGGAATATCTGTCCTTAGAAGCCCACCCATCCTCCTCCCATCCATCTTCTACAACAAGGACACCAAGGCCTCTGATATGTCCCTCCCTGCCTAAATCCCTCCCAGCTGCTCTCAAGAGAAAAGCCACATCTCTTCGCCTGATTAGTCAAGGCCCTATTATGTGACCCACCCCTCCTCCACCAACCCATCCAAGGTCCTGGCCTGCCTTGCCCTCATATCCATCCTTGCGCTATTCATGGTGGGCCACCATAGTTCCCCTCTACCATGCACTGAACTTCCTTCCACACCCATCCAGGAAGCTCCTCCTCTGTACCCCCACAGACCTCCGCAACCCTCTCCCCTCTGCTCTGTAACCCTTTCAATCAGAGAGGGAGCCCTTGGAGGACAGGACCATATCTTGCTGACTGACGTGCAGCGTACATGCCATTTGTTAGATGAATGTTTGTTAGATGAATCCTCCGCCTCCTTTGGAAGGCCCTGGAAAGAGCTGCTCAAATAAAGAAGGAAGGGGAAGATGTGAGTCACTCTCTCACCAGCCTTTTCTCTTAAACAGATCTCTAACAACAGATTCTAACTTCAAATGGGTTAGAAAAGCTGTATCAGAAAGGATTCCAGACGACTTTAGAAATTTGGGTTGACAAGGGTAGTGCAGTGTCCTAAGAATACCTGCTTGTTTTCAGTTCCTGCCACTAGCTGTGTGACCTCATGCTAGTCCCTTAACCTCTCTGGGCCTCCTGTTTCCTGCCACTGTAGCAGGGACATGATCCTCCTCTAACTTGCCTCACCAGGGGACGTGAGGCTCAAAGGAGAGAAGAGAAGCAGGAACGCTTTGAAAGGAAAACACATCGTATAAATAAGAGAGATTATTGTTAAAATCCAGTCACCTTCGACAGTGCCTTGCTGATAGCACACTTCCTTGGAAGACCAAGGTCTTCACATCCACAGGACTTTTCTGGGAAGATTTGTGAGCCCGGCAGGGGCAGAGGATTGGCTGGGGTCGTCGTCAGGGGCTGGGCCAGAGCCCCTCAGCCAGAACTGCAGCCCTGCACCGTCCTCTCGCCGGAGCCTGCGACTCGGGTGTTATCCCTGCTTTATAGAAGAGCAGACTGGGGCTTAGGTTGAAGTAACTCACCCAAGCAGCAGAGCCGGTAATGGACTCAGCTAGGAAATGGCGGAGCCACAACATGAACCCACATCTTTCTAACCCAAAGTATATTTCTGGAGGTTTCAGCCCAAATGCTCTTTGTATCTAAGAGAGATTTTTTCCATGATGTGCTTCAAATACCACCAGACCATACATTTCTTAAGGACAAGAACATTTTTTTTTCTGAATCTATGGGCCCTGACTTTGTTCCATAAACACACACAGGAGGAATCTTTCCACTATGCGGGAATGAAGCTGCTTCCCCAGTTGGACAGGACCTTCGGGAAAACAGGTGCATGTGTTGATTATCAAAACCTCCAACCCCACCATCGTCCCCCCACCCGCCCCAGCCCAGCTCAGAAAGTGCGAGATGAAATGTTGAATGGAACTCTTCTTAGCAAGAGATAGCCAAAGGCCCAGCCTTCTGAGCTCACTTAAGAAACAGCAGTCCGCGCAGCCACACTTTGATCCAGCCAGGGAATTAGGGTTCCCATACAACGTGATTTCTGTGCAAAGGTGCCTGGACTTGGCCCTCTCAGTTCTCGGCTCCTTCCTACGTGAGGCTCTCCTGGGTTTGCTTCCACCTCCTCCAGCAGCGGGAAGAGCACTGGACCCACCGCTGAGGCCTGGGACCCACTCCCGGCACTCCCCATTACCAGCTGGGGGCCGTGTGTGGGGCGCTTTACCTCTCTGCGGTCTGTTTCCCCGCACACAGATGGATGTGCTCCTTGCCACTGGGGCCACGGGAAGAGCTAAACAAGCTGGTCCAGGCCCTGGACTGTGGGGTGAGAGGCAGAGAGGAGTGAAAGTCGGTCTGTACCCTCAGGGAGTAGAGGGGCGTGGGGGTGCTCCTGGCTCACCTGAAAGACTTTCAGGGTGCCCTGGCCAGATCCGCAGCCTCCCTGGGCCCCACTCACATTGTCATAGCCCCCACTTTCAGTTAGTCCCAATTCAGCCTCCAAGCCCTGGGGCCACGTTCTAGAAAAGGCTGTATCAAGTTGATCCTTCCCTAGCTTCTTACGTCACCCTCTCTTCCCACCCAGATCACCACCGGTCACCCCTGTGGCCTCTTCTAATTGTCCCCAGGGTACTTGGTCTCTCCGGCCTGTGTCCCCAGCTGTCATCCTACCCCAGCAGGCTTGGGAAGCTGTCGCAGTGGTGTGTCCTCTGGTGCCTGACCCTGTTTACCCCCGCAGTGAGGCCCTGACAGATGGAGCACATTGCCCTTCCATAGTGTCTTTAAATCCCCCCAACTTACCCTGCTCGCTTCTAGGTCGGGTGTGATCAAGAGTCTACTTTCTTCCCATCATTGATAAAGTCAGTTGCAGAAGACCTGCACTTCCTGGTGACCCTCAAGGGAAAATAAGTTAATTACAAAATCTAGAGAACTTTTTTTGAGTCTCTACACTTGCCAGGGAAGTTTAAGCCAAAAATCATTTGCTGAGCACCTGTTATGGACCAGTACTGGGCTGGCCCCCAGGATAAACAGAGAGTGGAGATGAAGAGGCTTAGAAGGACAGCCTGTGTGCTGTGATGACACGTGGGTGGGGAAGGGTAGGGAGGGCCTCCTGGGGGAGGTGGTGCTTGAGCCAGACACCAAAGGACAAACAAGAGGCACCCAGGGTGAGACAGAAGGAAATGGAAAGGTATTTTAGGCGAAGGGACCAGCATGGAACCTCAAGAAATGGGAGGCACTCGGGGGAGCTGAATGGTGTGTTGGGTCAGCTGAGGGTGGTGGGACCCCAGGGAGATGGGGAAGCTCCAGAGATGAGACCACAGAGGTCTGTGGGTGGGGTCCGGCATCTGGAGGGCTTTGAACACTTCGGGTGGCATTTTTCAGAGGTTGTTAACGGCTAGTACAGGGAAAGCAAGTCTGGGTTCAAATCGATTGAAGAAATAGGACGTAGAAGAAGAGAAGTTAATAGGGTTTTGCATATTTAAGGTGGGGTTTTTTTATTGCAAGACTTGGTAGCCTTTGCTGTGCTGACTGGCATTGTGAATCTCCAAAAGGAATAAGGCAATAGACAGCATTTCCCAGACTCATCTACCTGGGGAACCCCCTTTCCTTCCTTCATACAATGCGTCTCCTGGGATGCACTAGGAGAAGCTGGCCTTCCACTGAGATGATTTAAGCTGGTGAGAGACACGACCGGGCATGTATTTTTTAAAGTCCCCTCTGGAGCAAGCGTGGGGATGGATAGGGAAGGGAGACTGGGGGCGGGGAGCCTGCCAACAGTGATAGTTGCCAACGTCCACGGACAGCCCTGTGGGAAGATCGTGGCCAACATGGTGTCTCTGAATCTTCCTGACAGCCCCCTTGGTGGGTGGGGCCGTTACCTGTATTTGTGCCAATGAGAAACGGGAGGCTCAGATAGTTAAATCACGGGCCTGTAGAAACCCAGAGGGTGGGGGGGCGGTGCTGAGGTTCAGTCCAAGACTGTCTGACCCCAGGAGCCACCCCCAGAGCGCTCTGCCACCCCTCGCCCCCAGCAGGGGTGGAAACAGCTTGTTCAGAGGCAATGAGCCTTGAGGACGGTGGGCTGCAGCAGAACGGCCGAAAACAAGTGAAGGTGGGGGGGGTCACATGACGGTGGGGGAGGCAGGTGTGGACGAGGCAGCAGCCTGTGCACCGTGCAGGTAGCTCCCCTCTCCCTGTCCTTAGACGTCCCCCTGCTGAGCAATGTGAGCTGAGGGGCTCCATCCTCTTTTGCCTCTTACTTTCCCTGTAAACATGAAGGAGAAGAAATAAGCTTAGTGGGTTGCCAGGCTTATCGCACTGGGTGGCGGCCCCACCCCCAGGAGGCCCCCAGCTGAAGGCAGGTCTGTGAGCGTGGTGGGGCCCACACCGCCAGCTAACAGCCCGAGGCCGGGAAGCCACAGTGAACCTCCCACCAGACGTGCTCTGCATGTGCTGTGGGGGACCCCAGGACACTACTGAGTCCCTCTGCCGACTCTGCCACTGGCCCCGTGCTGGGCACAAGGGTCCAGGATGCCTGAGACATGGCCCCTGCTCTCTGGGAGTCGGGTACCGAGAGTGAGTCCCAAGACAGGGCTGGTATCTGAAGACTGTCTCTGGAGCCAAGCGAGGCTCTAAAGCACCATCCAAGAGAAACGTGGCAGGAGCCTCAGTGCAAGTCACGTGTGGAATTCAGAACGTTCTAGTAGCTACATTAGAAAAGCAATAAGAGGGGCACCTGGTGGCTCAGTCTTTAAGCATCTGCCTTCTGCTCGGGTCATGGTCCCAGGGTCCTGGGATCGATCCCCGCATCGTGCTCCATGCTCAGTGGGGAGCCTGCTTCTCCTCGCCCTCTGCTGCTCCCCCTGCTTGTGCATGCGCACGTGCTCGCTCGCTCTCTCACTCTCTGTCACTGTCTCTGTCAAATAAATGAGATCTTAAAAAAAAACTTTTTTGGAAGTAAAAAGAAACATGAAATTAATATGAAACCACATGGCCAATTTGTTTTTTAATTCTAAGATAGAAAACCAATGTAAAGTTACTGAGATGTTTTACGTACTTGTTTCAAACTAAGTCTCCGAAATCCAGTGTATATTTCATGCTTAGAGCACATCTTAATTCGGACTCACCACATGTGGCCATTGGCTGCCAAAGTGGGCAGTACAAGGGCTGGACTTTGTCAGATAACAATACACCTTTGTGAATGGCGTGGCCAAATGGGGAGGAACCAACCAGAAGCCCCGAGGGATTTACCAAGGGTCCGCAGTCTTGGTCTCATGCGTGTACTCGCTTTCCTTACTCTGCCCGTGCATCTCCCACACCTGCCGGGGCATCTACGCAGGCAGGCGGTTGAAAGGACAGAGCTTGACTTTCAAAATAAGAGGTTAGAGGATAGAGCCAAGAAGCTGTGCGCTCTTGGTTTTTATTCAAATCCTAATTTCGAAAGCCGAGTGTTTTGTACAATTTTATTTCTTCATCAGACATTTATTTTGCAAATGTTTTTTTCCCTGAGGAATAAGGATGAGTCCCTCAAGGAAATGAACATTTGAAAGGAAGTGCAGGGGTCTGGTGGGAGGGAGACACTGGGTGGTGGATCCCATGTAGCAGGGGCACGGGGCAGGGGGAGCATTGAAGGCGGCATCTGACCTACCCTCCTGAATAACAAATAGACATTTACCAGGCCGATGGGGATGGGGTAGGTCATTCCACACTGAAGAAACAAGGCATGAGAGCCCGGGGCCATTTGAGGGTCTGCCCAGGTGAGCAAGGATGAAGGTTGGGAGGCACGACAGAGCCCAGGTCCCCGAGGACTTGGAATGCCAGCCCGGAGCTTTGTTGCGTTGTCACCCAAGGAGGCAGGGAGGGCAGTGCAGAGGTCTCGAGGCTGGGGTGCCACAGGGTCAGCTCGCATCTTAGAAGCTTCCCCTGGCCTATACGGAGAATGGCTGGAGGGGGTCCTGCTGGGAAACGATTACAGAGATCCAGGCCTCAGAAATGTACAGCAGGACCCGGTGACGCATTGGCGTGGGGGTGAGAGGGCGGGAGGCATCGAGGACGTTCCTCGGGGTCTGGCTTGGGGAACCGGATGCTTCCTCTCGTGTGCCAGGTGTGCACATGCATGGGATCATTTCCATGTGTACTGATGTCTTAAGTTTCGCTTTAATGCAGCCACAAAGACTCCGTCCCACCCGCCCGCCGCCGCCCAAGATACAGCGCTCGAGGCCCGTGAGTAGCCGGTGGTTCTGCCCTCCCGCCTAACACTGCCTGAGCCGTTCTCCCCGCCTGACTAAAACTCGGGAGTTTGAATCCAGCTGCCTTGCAACACCAAACCGGGAATTGGGTTTTTCAGCTTCCCTCTCTGCGTGGCATGAACCCGGACTTGCATTTTCTGGGCTTCTCTCTCCTTTGTCCTGAGCCCGTCTGGCACCTTGCCGGTCGGAGCTGTAGGTAGCCGCGAGCCACTGTGTGGTGTGTTTGCCGTGTGCGCATCATTTGAGCCCGTCTCCCAGGCTGAGTCCTATTCTAGCCAATGAGCTTCAAAGTCGAGCTCCCCCCGCCTCTTCCTCACAAAGGAAGCAGAAGTCTGGCAGCAGGGGTCTCGTTCCCGCCAGAGCCGGGTTTGGAAAGGCATTTGATGTCCCTTTTGCGAGGGCAGAGGCTACGCCCAGAGAATCTCCAGCGGCCTCGGGTGGGGACCGGCCTCACATAGAGCCCCACCTTCCCTAGTGAAGTGTCAAGTCAGGGCGGAAAAGCAGGACGACATGTGACAAGCCCCCCAGCACCTGGGAACAGGGTGGGTGAGGCAGAGAGACCCCTCTGAGGTTTTTCAAGACAAATGCTGTGGGAAAATCTGGGGTGCGGGGCCCCGTTTTCCTTGGAAGCTCAGACTTTGGCCCTGCCGAGGCATAACCACTGTAACGGGATCCTTTAAAGCGGGGAAACTTGCCAGGACCTCTGGGTGAGGGCTGCTTACCAGAAGAGGTGCTCTGCCTCATTCAGAGCAGCCACCGCTCCTGCAGCCCAGCGAAAGAGGTCAGGATCCCGGCCAGCTATGACCAGAGTCCCCACAAACCCATGTGCCAACCCCCGCCCTCCCCCTGACCAAGGCACATGTCCACAGCCATCCTGTGACATGTGGCAGCCAAGGGGTGCAGGTGGCCCTGCCCGACTGTGTCTGTTTTTAATCCACAGCGCACACGCCCAGCATCGCTTGGGTGGCTGCTTTCTGCGTGGATGCTGGAAAATTCTGTGGCGCTGTTTTCCTTCCCTTCCCTCCCGTGTGTGGGAGTTAGAGGGCCGGGGGTGGGGGAAGGATGGCGGGGTTTAGATACCTTCACCTACGGCAGTCGTGAGTCTGCAGTTCCAACCACGTGTGACGGATCCCTCCCGAACCCAGTCAAACCACGATTAGCCCAAACCCCATCAGCGAGGCTCCGGAGGGGCCGGCTGGAACGTTCCTGCTCACTGTCATTGGGAGGAAGGCACAAACAGCAAAAAGCTGCTTTGTGGAACAGGAAGCCCCTCCTGGGTTCAACCGCATGTGATTTAGTGGGAGCTGCGGGATGAGGCATCGGCATGATGGTTTGGAGGGTAGACAGAGCTGAGCTTGGGGACCCAGGCTCTGGGGCTTGTGGGCAAGTACTGAAGCTCTGAGCCTTGCCACTCTCTCCCCTGAATGCGCCTTCTGTCTCTCTGACGTGCCCTCATCCACAGACACTTGGACAGTGACCAGAGATCATGGTTCTAGAGCCCGATGCCTGGCACGCAACGGTGGTTCTTACTCTTAATGTCTTTAAACCTTACAGCTTCTAAGGAAGGACTTGGTTTCTTGGTGACTGTTGTTTGCCTATGAGTTTTTATAGTCAGCAAGTCATCCCAGCCGAGCCTCACAGTAATTCTGTGAAGTGGGCATTGTCTCCACCCATTTAAGAGATGAGAAAACTGATGCATAACCCAACCCCCTCAGGTGCAGATAGGGGTCACCAGACTCGAGAACCTGTGGTCTTTCCAGCATACCAAGCTCCCGGGACCCTCTGTCTGCATTTCCCTGGAGCCTGTCATAGCATAAAATCCTAGGGCAGTAGGACACCTGGATGGCTTGGTCAGTTAAGTGTCCGACTCGAGACTTCGGCTCTGGTCATCACCTCAGGGTTGTGCGATCAAGGCCCACATAGAGTTCATACTGGGCATGGAGCCCGCTTTACATTCTCTCTCTCCCTCTCCCTCTGCCCTTACCCCTTCCCTTGCTCCCTCCCTCTCTCTGAAAAAAATAATTTCTCTCTCTCAAAATAAATAAATAAAAATTTTAAAGGGTGGGGTGGGGCGCCCAGATGGCTCAATCTGTTAAGCGTCTGACTCTTGATTTCAGCTCAGGTCATGGTCTCAGGGTTATGAGATCAAGCCCTGCATCCGGCTCCACACTCTGTGGGGAATTTGCTAGAGATTCTATCTCTCCCTCTGCCCCTCCCCCACTCACACACGCATGCCCGTGTGTGCTCGCTCTCTCTCTCTCTCTCAAATCTTTAAAAATAATAATTTAAAAAAGTTGTCTTTTAAAAAAATAATAATAAAAATAATGATTAGCAGCAGCCAGCTGGGTTCCTTATGGGATCTCTAGGACCGTGTTGGGGTTTGGCAAGGATACGGAGGTGAAGACAATTAGCATTTATTTACTGGGCACTTTCTCTGTGCTGAGGACTGTGCCAGGCACTTATATAATTATGGTCTTATCTGTCCCTCCAGCAACCCAGAGGAAACAGAGACTGTTTCCCCAGCTTGCAGCCAAGGCCACAGAGATAAGAGGCCAAGCTGGCCTAGGAGGCCAGGTCTGCATCTCCTCAAGCCCTCCACCAAGAGGATTGCTCTCCGAATCTCCTGTAGAGACCTAGGACCCAAGGCAGGCAGGGGCTCTCTTGCAAAGCGTGATCTGGGGCAGGACAGGTATTGGAGACCACTCCCTGGGACTCTGTGCTGTCTCACCCGTGTGGGGACCTGTGCAGCGTCGGGGAGACTCCCACTGGCGAATCCAGGCTTGGGAAGGCACACATGGCCCTGAGAACCAGCCCAAGTAGCATTTGCCTCTGCCACTGCGCTGGTGCTGGAGGCTGCTAGCCTGGTGCTCGGTGCTGTGCCCACCCCAGGTTACAGTGTGCTAATGGGGAAGGGGACCTAGTGGAACCAGTTCTCCCGGGCTTGGAAGGCAGAGAGGCCTGTCCTGATTGGAATCACAGGTTGGCAATTCCTGGCTGTATGACTTGGGGGCAAGACACTTCATTTCTCTCTGAGTCTTAGTTTCATCATCTGTAAAATGGGTTTAGCTGCAGCTGCCTGGTGAGGGTCAGGAAGTCACGTGTGTATAGTGCGTAGCACAGTGCCTGGCAGGAAGTGGGTGCGTATACCCTACGACCGTCACCCCAGATACCTTGTGCCAAGCAGAGTCACTGTGGAACTAAACTGAGAGTCTTGGAAGGCTTGGGCTTTCTGGGCACAGCAGGAGCCTGTGCCCCAGAATCTGCTCACTCTTTATGCACTCACGTAGGCCTTTCCAGTGGGCATCACTGTTCACTCAGGGTGAACCTGGGAGACGTAGGGTATGGAACCCCTCGAGGGCCTTCAAGAGAATGGCCTGGCCAGTGCTCATGTCAGGGCCTTCTGGCCCCCAGCCGGGCTTTATCGAGTACTTAGCCACGAACATCTGGGCAGGAGTGGGGCCATTGGCCCAGGGTGGCAGGAACGTGGGGGCTAGGCATTCAGCCTTTCTGGAAGGAGCTTTGTAGCCTGGCACCTGTGGCTGGAGTTCAGATGTTACCAGAGGATTTAGATTTTCTTTTTTGAAAGAAGAAAAAGGAAAGAGCAGAAGAAAGCCTTGCCAGTGTCTGGTGGACTAAGGGGAGTGGATGGGGGCGTGCAGGGGAGAGGCGGGCTGTGGTCGGCCACATGTGAAGCGCTTTATAAGCTCGGTATTTATTATTTCTTGCTCACCATTAAAATCAAATGTACTCGGTGCTTTTGTATTCAATACACATTTAACCCTGCCGACTTAGATTTCTCAGGTTTTAAATCCAGTGGGGAATTGGCTGGTTTCCCAACTTTCCCCACAAGTCCCCCTTGAACAGAGCTCAAAATCCCTGTTTAGCATTTTCTCCCCTGGCGCTGCTGGGATCCCAGTACCGGCGGGGCCTGTCGTCATTATGTGTGTTGTGTGCGTGCATGCGGTTTCTTACCCCCTCTCCAGCCTCCCACCCCTCCTCAGCACCCCGCAAAAGACAGATGTGATCGCTGAAATATGACGGGCCAGTTGTCGGCACCGTCTTATGACTCAGGCTTCATTAAACCATTTTGTCTGTGTGTGTCAGTGCCTGGTTTTGGCTGTGTGTGTGTGTGTGTGTGTGTGTGTGTGTGTGATTCACGCAAATATCCTCGACTCCCGTGCGTGCCTCTGTGAATGTGTAGTTGTGAGACTGCGTGAATGCCGGCGCCTCGAGGCCTCCGTGCATGTCTCGGGATGGCTGCCTGTGAGTATAATTTTGTGTCTGGCTTTGTCCACACTAGTCAGGTGTGTGTGACTCTGAGTGTGTCTGAGCCGTGCAGGTGACTGTCTCTGGGTCTGTTGTGCCTTCCTGTCTCTCCCCCGCCTCACTGCCTCCCTGCTCCCCTCCCCCACCCCCTTCTCCCTGCTCTGTCTGTTTTATCATCCCTAATGAAGCAGTCTTCTCCATCGATCCTGCTGATTGCCAACCCATTCCTTTTGTTTGTTGGCGCTGAGCCATTCGGCGGCACTCTGACAGCTCAGCTCGTCTAATTAGCTCTGTTGTTCTTTTTCCCCATGTTTCACCACGTTGCAAGTTCAGTTGAAGTTGCCACAAACTTAATCCCCCCATTTCAGCCACAAGTTCACATTCCTCACCCGCCTTTATTGTAGCAAGCAGCGGCCATGTGCAAGGACAGGCTGATAGGCCTTCATAGCTGAGCTTTGCCGAAACCCCCATCCCAGGACCCCCAGGGCAGGGCAGAACGGCTCTGTCACCCCATACCTCACATCCGCCCTCTTGGTGAAAAGCCTGGGGGAGCATTCCAACCCGGTGATCCTGGTCAGCAGCAGTGAGAGGGAGAGGAGTCTGGCTGTGGTCAGGGAGACCGGCTTCGAGTTGGAAGGGCTGGGGGATCTAGCCATCCATTCATTCAGCAGTGGTGACCGGATGTCTGCGTTGTAGCAGGCCCCATCATGACGACACCGATGAGAACAGCAGCATCCTTGTGCACTTCTTAGATTCCAAGCAACCTAATCCATTTGTTCCTAAAATTCTCGCTGGGTGACCACCGCAACACCAGGCAGCTCTGAGCAGGAAGCTAAGCGGGGGTCAGGTCATCTTAGATCATCTTAGATGGCGTCTTCTAATTCAGAGAAGCACCATCCCCGTCTCCTTTCTGTTATCGATAATGTCACAGAGAAGCCACCGTGTATGCCACACTCCTTGTTGGTGCTTTCCCTGTGACATCTCGTTGGACCTTCATTCAGAGGAACCCCTTGGAAGGAGACCACAGATTTGGTGGAATGCATTTGGCGGTTACGCATCTCTGATTTGCCAAACAAGGCTGAGATCCTACTGGCCACTCCACAGGAAAAACTCTGGTTAGATCAGACATGCGGAGACCCGAGAGCTTGATGAAACTCTGCAAAGACTTGTCTCTCATGCAGCCAACTTCTGTAATCTGTGTTCTCCAGCCATTACGCTGGTCGCCCACAAATTGCTAAGGGAGGCAGGGGGTTCAGGGGAGAGGGCAGGCAGTGAATGGGGCATGTGTGTGCTCTCCTTCCCTGTCTTGTTAGAGAACCTTAACGATTGTGGCATTTAATCTACCTCGGCCCCTCGTCTGCAGAGAGAAAGCAAACCCCTACACTGGGATGTCCAGGCATTTTTATTGGCAACAAAAGTCACAGACAGACTTTCTTGGTTTAGCTCTCTCTAGTCCCTCTCTGGCATTGGAAATGCTCAGAGATGATGGTGCCAAATTTAAAGCCATGTAATGTTGATTAGACCATACGAGGATTTTATCCTTGTAAGGGCACCCTCAAATTCTTAGCCTAACTCCCATCACAGGCGATGGTGGGGGAGGAGGTGTCTTTTCCTGTGGGCCGCCATCTTGGCTTTCAGATACAGATCAGGAAGGAAAAAGAAAAAACAAACAAACAAACCCATCCCATCTTGTTGCTGTAGCCCAGCCGTGGATTAGGAAACTGTGTACTTCACTGTGCAGTACACCCGCCGCGGAGCCTCAGGCTGGGTCCCCATGAATGCAGGAGCTCCATGGGGCATGCAGTGTCCAGGCTGAGTCCTGCTCAGGACTGCCCAGAGATGGCCTGGGGAGCAGAAAAAGTATTTTTAGTGGCACTCTGTAATGCTACCATTTGCTTTATTCCCCCCACCCCACTCAGAAGAAAATACGCATTGTAGGATTCCGTCGTAAAAAAGAATGAAAAGAGCACGTGTACTATAGACTTCAAGTCCAAGTGAAACCTTTTTGTTCTCCCAGACCAGTTTCAGGGTTCTTGAAGAAGTGGGAACTTTTCATAAATGGGGGCCTCTGTGCTCTGGGTCCTACACGGACAGCATCTTGTTGAACTCCCACAGCAGCCCTGCCAGCAGTCAGGTGGCACTGTCCCCTACCTGCAGACGAGGAAACCACTTGAGCGGACCACAGGTGTCTGGTTCGTGTGTCTGCTGCAAATTCAGTGGCAGTATTCTCGCAATAAGCAGAGCTTTTGAAGCCTGTACCATGCAAACGCCTCAGTGTTTATTTGGGGCCTGGGGGATCTAGATCTGCAGAATGTTCTGTATGGCTTTTCCAACTCACTCCTTGGGGCCTTTCCCCTGTGCCTGTTCTAGGTACGCCCGCCCCGTCCGCACGTCGTGAAGAGACCGAAAAGCAACATCACAGTGGAAGGCAGAAGGACTTCTATCGCAAGCCCTGAGCAGTGAGTACCCGTTGCTCCCCTCCCCTCTGTCTGCCAGAGCCTGAGCCCAGGGGGCCAGGCCTTCATGCTGCAGCCATGGCCTTTGAAAGGCTCCCTGGCCTGAGCGGTGTTTCAACAAAGAGGTCAGTTGGGGAGCTGGGCTTGATCTTCCATGTCGGCTTTTGCTAGCAGTTGTCATGCTTGCAGGAGGCCCCAGAGACCAGGGAGCCAGGCCTCTGGGCCGGGTTTCGAGTGGTGACACCAAAGTGTACTCAGACAGGCTCAGAAGAAGGCCTGGGTCAGCAGGGGAGAGCTAGGACCCGATCGAGGAGGCACTCTGTTTAAGAAGGGGCCACCACTCTCCCAAGCCTGGGGTGCTGAGGGCTCTGCAGCTTGGATTCAGACCCAGACCTGTCCTGGTCCACCACCCCAGCCCCAGCAGTACCTTTGCTCACCTGGGCCTGCGGCATTTGTTTCATTGGGACTTGGTTTTTCTGCCTCCCCCCTGGCCCGGAGGGGCCCGCGCTGGGTGTTCTGCCAGAAACTAGCGCAGGGCCCGGTTCGGAGTCCCGTGCAGGATAGATGCTGGACGGAGGAGGTGAATGACAGAGGCAGGTGGACCAGTGATGCCTGGAGATGGAGCTGCCTGAGTGCAGCCAGGCTCGGAGCTGCACAGTCCCAAGTCCAGAGCCCTCTGGCATGCTGCCCTTTGTTGCCAAGGCCTGGCTCTGCCCAGACAACCCAGCAGCTACACACTGGCTTCTTGTGAGGCTTGGAAAAAGTACACGAAATCGTCTCAGTCTGGGGTTTGTTAGGGGAACCGTACAGTTGCCCCAGGGACCCTGAAGCCCCTTGAGTGAGGAGAGGAATGCTCCTCCTGTCTGCTTTACTTGCAGAAAAGTTGTCAGGGAAGGAAGCTAAGGGAAATGGCAGGACCTAGCCAGGGAAGGAGCCGGAAGGAAGAAACAACTCTGAAAGGTCACGCCGTGGCCTAACCCGGGTTGCAGTGTATTTCAGCTCTTCTAGGACTCTCTGGCTTACAGCCTGGCATTGCCTGAGACTACTGTGTTCTTAGAGAACCAGCCTACCTGGGCCTGCTTACAGCTCGCCCGGACAGTGGTAGGAGACTGTGCGCGCGTGTGTGTGTGTGTGTGTGTGTGCTCGCACATCTTGAAAGATGCTTGATTATGCAAAATTTGGAAGAGAGGACTCCTGAAGTTGGTTGTAGGCATAACTGATCCCCAGCACAATAGGACGGTGGGAATAGGAAGGACTAGGTCCCTGGCCACCACTGGCATGGATTGTGATTGCCCCCTTGTGGAGAAAATGCCACATAGCTTCAGAGTGCCTCAGGCCCCAAAGATTTCTCCTTAGGGAGGGATGAAATGAGTTACTTTTCTTGAAAACCATGTCTTTAAAACTGGGCTAAATCTTTAAGACGCTGTGCGGGGAGACAGGGTCACCGGCCTGTGGATACTGAAATGCAAACCTAGAGTGTCCTTGCTTTGCTTTGCCCAAGAGCACACCACACCAGCAATGCTCCACGTTCCACTGAAAAGCATTTCCCATGCTGTGTCCGGGTCACCGAGTAGAGGTCAGAATTCCTAATTATGTTTATTTACGCCGTTGCTCTCCCAGCCCCATGATAGGGGACGTGTCTTCAGTCTCTTCATGCCAGAGAGTCAGTGTCTGGTAATCCTGTCCTCCTGGGTGTCAGCACAACTGGGCCCATATCACTTTTCTTTTTGCAGTGCGCCTTGTTTGGATGTCTGTTCAGGAGACGTTTGGGGTTGAAACAAGCCAGTGGGAACATGGGAGCTCGTTTAGGGGGTTGGCAAACTGGCAGCGATCGGAAACAAATGAGAACTTTTCTGTGGCCAGGGCTCAGCCGTCCCAGCCCTCCAGGTGATCAAGATGCACGTTTGGGGATATGATTCCGAGAGTTTCTGTTCACAGTTTTTAATGGTGGGGGGGGGGAGCTGTTCTCCCATAATACCAGTGACGTTTCTGGGACAACGGGGGTATTTTCCTGCATCTCCTCCCATGCTGCCTCCCCACCCCCATCCCCCAACCCCCCCCCCCCCCCGTTGTGCTCCTCCATTTCCAAATGCCATGTCACAACAGCACTTGGATGTGTTTTTCTCAACTGTCATCAGCTCCAGCTGGCAAGACCAAGTTCTTGAAACACAGGAAGCATCCAGCGGAAAATATTTTAATAAAACAGACTCCTCATAAAATATTGTTCTGCGGGGGAAAGAAACCAGCTCCACCAATCTGTCAGCATTGTGCTGGGAGACACGAGAAGACAAGCCGGCAGGCAGGAGCCAGATCCTAATGGGCCTTTGTTGCGGGTGGTTCCGTGTGGGGCACATGGACTCCATGCCTGGCCCTTTAATCTGGCCTGGATTTTCTGGACTCACGGATCTTTGTCTCCACTGGGAATATCAAAGTACATGGCAACTTAGAAGGTTTGGCCCGCAAAGAGAGATACAGGATCTTTGAAGTGGCGGGAGGGGTTCAGTCGTCCTGACTTCTCGCCCCAACTCTCACTTCTAAACAGCACATTAAATAATTAACTTTGTGGACAGCAAGACGGAGCTGATTAACAATAAGACGGTCTCCTTGGCCTCCCGCAGCAGCTCGGCGTCTGGAATTCATCAAGGCCCAGTAGCATCAGCTGCCAGCTCTGTGGCCGGGCCCTCAGTTGGATCCAGGTCTTTCCTTCCAGATGATGTCCATCTGTCTGTTCACGCGTCCGTTCACTCAGCAGAGAGCTTCCCAAACCGACCAGGTGTGAGCGATTTGGGATGCTTAAGACAAGGCCTTTAAAGACAATCCCCTCGCTGACTCTTTTGTGACTTGGGTTTTCCCGAATCGAAATTTCTCGTATGTCAGATGTCCTTTCCTCATCAAAGGTGGGTGTCCTCGCCCCTTTAAAGCCATCCGATGACAACAGGAAGAACGCTTCCGAAAGATTTCTGGGGAAAACATTCCCTCTGTTTTTCAGCTAACACCGGTTAATTAATATTCAGTGACTATTTCTCCTCAAGAAGTATTAGCTACTTGCATTATTATTCAGGACAGGCTGATGGAAGGCCCTGAGGGTTCCCTAGGGTGAGAGCTCAGGCTAGTAGGGGTCAGGCAGCACGGGCTGTGGGTCAGAGGCCATCCAACAGCAAGTGCAGTCGAGCACCTCTCGTGTTCTAGGCCCTCTTCGACTGGTGTTTGTTTCTTCTTGCACCGAAGGGGAACTCAGCAAATATATGTGCTCAGTGTTCCCGGGTCACCCGGCTAGAAGGTGGCAGGGCGAGGACTCCAGATGCTGCTTGATTCATTTACTCAGCTACACTCTGCTGCCCGCGGGGCTCCCTTGTCAGTTTGGCTTTGCCTAGAGAGATGGTTCTGGGTCCTGTGTCCTAAGATGACTTGCCCCACACGCCTCTCTTCTTCTCTGGTTCCTCAAAATCGGGAATTGGAGCTGTTTGGTCCTCCTCCCGGCCAAGAAAGAGTGTCCCCTGGTGCCTGAATGTTTCTACCTGGAGAAGGAAAGACAAGCAACACTGACTGAACGTCCTGTGGGACTGTGAAGGGGAGGTGGTGGCTTTCCCATCTAACAGGGAAACTGAGGCTTAGCGGGGGACTTTCTAGTAGAACTAACGCAGGGTCTGCAGGCTAGAAACTGGTAGCATCAGCTGTCTGCTGACACAGACCTCACCCCTTCCTCTGTACCATCCAGCCTTTTTGTTGAGAACCGAAGTAGGACCATGAGCTACTCTGAATGATGGGGACAGCAGTGGCTGCAGGGGGCGCGATGCGGTCCCCATCTCCCACCCGTGAACGGTCATTTCGGCCACAGTGTGCGTGGCTGTCAGGCCCCAGCTTATGTTCCCCTCACCCTGCCAGGTGTAAGAGAATTTCCCACTGAATGTGCTGCTTAGAAGACGCCAACAGCAAACTCTAGAAGACTGCACCGTGCTCAGGACTGCCCAGCCGTCAGGATCACGCCCAGCTTGCAGAGGAGGCCAAAGGCAGGGAGTCACCTGCTGGTCCCCGGGCGCCCCTGTCTGCCAGGCTGCCTGTCATTTGTTCCCCGCAGCGGGGGCCGGGCAGTACCCCTCTCAGAGTCGAGGAGGGTACACAAGGACGTGGTCAGCCTCCACCTTGTTTAACCTTAACAGCCCAGAAGGGGGCGGCTCGCTGTCTTCTGAGCCTTAATGGCCAAGAGGCTGACAATCAGGGTAGCTCAGAGACGCACCCAGAGCCGACCAGCTGCACATCCTGAACTCGTGACCGCACACGTCTGTCTCCCCTCCGGTGGGTGAGCCCCACAACACCCTCACGGGGGTCCTGTCCGTGGGCTGGTTATTTGAAGTTTCGTTGTACTGAGTAGGAGTGGTCCAGATTCAGGCGCCGAGGGCCCACAAGCCATCTTCCGGCTCACCTGGCTGACCGGATTTGTACAAAATCTGCTCTTTTCAAACAATTTCCGTTTGTCTGTAAAAATAACCCGATAACCTTATAATCCAGGAGTTTGGGAAAAGAGACAAGTTCATTCTGAACCTCACTCCTTGTTAGCATTTCTGCAGCTTCCCCTCCGGGGTTTGTCCTGGAGATCATTTGCAGAGCCGCAGTCTCCTTCCTGTACTCCAGCCGCTGGATTCGCCCCGTGTCCTTGTAACCCCCGCTGCTCACAGCTGTGGCAGGATCCCGCTTTGTGTGCGAGCGTGGTCAAACTCACTACACCCCTCATACTGGTCTGTAGATTGTTCTAGGGGTTCACGAACATGAAACACCAAAATAAATACCCATGTTCTTTTTTTTTTTTTTTTTAAAGATTTTATTTATTTATTTGACAGAGAGAGATCACAAGTAGGGAGAGAGGCAGGCAGAGAGAGAGAGAGGAGGAAGCAGGCTCCCCGCGGAGCAGAGAGCCCAATGCGGGGCTCGATCCCAGGACCCTGGGATCATGACCTGAGCGAAAGCCAGAGGCTTTAACCCACTGAGCCACCCAGGCGCCCCAATACCCATGTTCTTAAAGCTTTTCTCATTTGATACCATCTAGGGAATGGAACAATTAACAGCTACCATTAGCCACGAACTGCCGGCTAAGCACCTTGCGTACGCCATTTCATTTAATCCTCCTGAGAAATCTGGGGGAGTAGGTATCGTTAGCTTGATTTTATAGGAGTAGCTGCGACCCTGAGAGGTTGTCACGGCCCTGTACCCCAAGTCCTAGAGGCAGATTTCTGTTCCGTGTTGCTAAAGAACTTGCTAAAAGAATTGTACCACTTTATACTCCCACCAAAACTCTGGACTCCCTGTGAATCTGGGTCCAGGGGACCCAGAGGAACATGCATTAGAAATCCTTCTGACCAAGGAGAAATCCTGCGGGTTGCTCTGGCTGGACAGACAGACAGTCTGTGCACCAAACTGCCAGCCCACGCCGCTTAAGGATGGCAGAGTCTCGTCATCCAACCTGCACCACGTGACCCCAGCACCCATAGCCCCAGAAGATTAAAATAAGATCAGAAGACGCTGCCAGAAGCATTTCGTGAGAGCTCTGCCCAAAGACGAGGTCTCAGAACTCTGCAGCTGTGTCCCTTCAGGCCAGTGGCACACAGGCTCAGGCAAAAGACAATGGGCTGCTCCCCGCTGTCTCAAGACCTGGGCTTGGCACACCTCAGTGGTGCTGGCCATGGCTCACGCACGGGTAGACCCTCTCTCTCCCCACCAGGCCCAGAGCTGCCCCAGGGGTGTGGTTGGTGCGCCACTAGGCCAGTGGGCTGGTGCAAGGGGGGCAGGGGGGATTCTGGCACTCCACAGCGGCCAGCCAGAGACCCTGGGCAGGACTGTCTCCCCTCTTTTTTCCAACACAATGACGGTTCACATCCCAAAGAGCACGATTTGGGAAACTGCCCACAGGAGCCACACTAGCATCCTAAGGTGGATGGGTACACCGGTCTCCCCTCCTGCAGCGGCCTGATGCTCACCCTGGTGCCTCCCCTCCCCACTCCCACAGTCCCCCCGCTTCCCCGGATACAGCGCCGACCTTCCACGTCGCAGTCTTCCCTTTACGTGACGCACAGGCACGTGTGCACACATGCGCACCCCCGACCTCCCCCCCCCCCCCCCCCCGCCTCCTTTCCCCACCCACCACCCGGGGGCCTGGGAGCTCCTTCAGGGCAGGGCCACTGTGTGCCCTTTAGCTTCGACTCTTCGACTCCTGGACCAGAGCTTAGGCCAGACCTCTGCTCCAGGATGTTTCCTAAATGAATGAACAAGGGAATCACTGAAGGCAGCCTAGAGCTTATAGGCCAGCCCCCTGGACATGGGGAAGGGGTGTCAGTTAACCATAAATGTGTAAAGATCCAAGGTAATCCATGCCAGATGTGATTGGGTTGTGACTCTGAGGCTACCAGCCCCTCTCCTGCCAGAGCCATTTAAGAGCCAGAAACTGCCATCCGCCCCAGGAGCCAGTCTCCAAGATGCCAGCTGGGCCCTGGGCCCTGGGGGTGGGGACAGCTGTCTAGGTACTACCCACTGGCAGCCTTCCAGGACCTACTCCCTGAGTGGCCAGGAGTCCAAACACCAGAGCAGAAGGTCTCAGACCCAATTAGCAACGTGAGAGGCCCCTGACCCAACTCAGGCCCCCAATTCCCTCTCCAACAGTGGGTTCTGGGCCCTGGAGACAAAGCCATGCCAGGAGCCAGACGTGGGTCTGAGCCCAGACTGAAAAGAGGAACTGCCACGGGGTCCCCAGGGATGGGCAGCAGCAGGAAAAGACAGGTTTCCCTCATCCGCAGCTACTTTTGCCTGACAGCCGAAGGGAAGGACCTCTCCAAGGAGCAGTCGCGCCTGGAGTTAGTGCCCCACCCGCAAGACTTGCTGGTTTCAGCCTCCTCCAACAGCTTTGCCGCCTCACCTGAGCCCCTCCCTCTTCCAGGCATCAGGCCTGGCACTTCCACGTGTCACCTTGGTTAACCCCCCCAAGCCCCAAAAGTCTTCACGGTGCAGGTGTGTTAGCCTGTTCGGCCATGAAGGAAGCAAGGCTCTAACACAGGTGGAATGACCTACCTTGGATCCAGAATGCGCACCCACGCCCGCGTCCACCGCTCTCTCACCAGACACCCTGCCCTCCACCACGGCTCCCACGGTCCCCACGAAAGACTCGGGCTCATGGCAGGCAAAGGCCATCTTCGGGGAGAGGCTCAGTTGTTTCTCACAATCTATACAACTTCTTTAACAGATAGGAAAAGTGTGGAAGGTGTCCCCATCCCCATCTTTCCTCTACTAAGGAGCCTGGAGAGTGGGATAGTAGAGTGAAGCCCTTGTCCTGTGTTCGGGCCTCTGCACCCATGAGAGAGTTCACCCAGTGGCCTGGGAAGGACTTCTCAGGGTGCGTGGGGGCAGGGGTGTGGACGTGATAATTTTTTGAAAGAATGAATGAATGAGTGTATGATAAGTACAGTGAGTACAGTGAGGTTGATAAGTAGTCAAACAGATGGACTAATGCATATCAGAAAGGCAAAGGGCATAACCAGCCCGACAGAGAGAGAGAGAGAGAGAGATGAGGCCAAGCCAGTAAGGCCCCCTGCTGCCTCCACAGCCCCCACATCACCCCCTAACTCCTCATGTCATCTCGGTCCTCATGCGGGTTCAAGACCCTCCACCACCTGGTCCCTGCCCACCCTGCCAGCCCCTTTTCTCGAAACCCCCACCCTGACCTCAAGCCCCTTGTGCCCACTCCTCCCAGGGACACCTGCAGCCTTCTCCGTACTCATGACTGAAAGTGCAGCTCCCGCATCACCTCCCAAGGGAGCCTCCTCCGAGACCCCCTGAGCCAAGTATACCCCCACCGCTGCCCTCCGGCAGAGCAAGTCCCCAGTGGTGTGAGAAAAACCTGATCTCACAGCCACCTGTCCCCACAAGGCCAGTTCACCTGACAGGCAGAAGTGGTGATCATGACTCATTACAGCAGTGATTCTGTCTTACTGTTTCACAGTAGAGACTCACATACAGCGGCGTGGAAAGACCCAGTGTCCAGCAGGTTCTGTATCTTTTTTCTTTTTTCTCCTGGGAATGGTCCTAGCCGTTAGCCCAGGTCACGCGGAGGATAGCGTCAGCGCCGTTCCAGAGCTGCCCCCCGCCGTGGGTCTCACACCAAGCTCATTTCCCCCAAAGACCACCCTGACTTGCTTCAGAGTCTAGCTATATTGTTTTCACCTGTGCACATGGTCCAGCCTGGTCGGGGGGCCCGGCCCCACATTACGGTGATGGGGAGATGACGTGACCCGATCCCCAGACGGGTTCTTTCCGGTAATTCTGACATGCTGTGGTAGGCCAGGCTGCGGACCACCGACCTTGACCGGGAAGGTTTTTGAAGGCAGGAACCACCTTACATTCATCCTTCAATGCCTAGGGAAGACGCTTCACAGGATGAAAATGCCCAGAATCTATTTGTTGGCAGGTGAACGTGGTATATTGGTAGTAATTGAGTATGTACTATGTGCGGGGCCTGAGGCAAAGCCCTTTATGAATAATTCCATTCAGCTTTTCGAAAACACCACCAGAGGGATGTAGAATCCCCATTTTACAGCTAAGAAATTGAGGTGCAGGGAGGTGTAAAATGACTTTCCTGAGGTCATCTGGCTGGGAAGTGGGGGATGGTGGAAAGCGGGACAGACTGGCATCGCTGGGCAGGCAGGA
Source organism: Meles meles (assembly GCF_922984935.1). Taxonomy (NCBI): domain Eukaryota; kingdom Metazoa; phylum Chordata; class Mammalia; order Carnivora; family Mustelidae; genus Meles; species Meles meles. The sequence continues at coordinate 11,246,841 of NC_060076.1, forward strand.
CCTGGCCTTGTCCTGGGGCCTGTCCCCGCTCATCAGCCCAACCAGAGCCTCGTCATCAGAGGATGCCAGGGTGGCCGAGACATTTACCAAGGAAAGATCCTTTGTGCTGGAGTGAAAGGATCCTTTAAAAATGATCACCAGCTCCCCTCGTTACCTCCGGAGACCAAGTCCTTGCTGATTTTTTTTTCCCTTCTTTATCTCAAGTACATTTAAATGTCAATTAAATTTGAAATATCTACATTTGTCAGCATTTCATTTTGGGCCAGCGTGACGTGCTGCTGATTTGTCCACGCGATGTGACACATGAAAAAAACTCTCAAGATGCAGATCTTCCTCATTAAAAAATAAGCCCTGCGATCCCGGCGAGGCAGAGAGCCACAGAGCACGTCCCTGCTTCCTGACGCCGTGTCTCTGACATGGTATTTAAAAAGGAACAGCCGCGCCTGTCACACGCACCCGCTAACCGGCGACACGTTAAACCAAACATTAGAAAGGGTTCGGGAAGTCATCTGCATGGGAACTCCGAGCCGAGATGAGGTGGGCAGAGGCGGGAGCAGCCGTGGGAGACGATGGGGTCTGAATGGTGATGGACAGCGGGCCTTTCTTTCTTGCCAAGACTCTGGCAGCCCTCACCGGGTAGCCAAGTTCACCACGACCTGCCTTTTCACAGACAGCTCTTTGTGTGTAAGAAAATCCAGGCGAGTGGTGGGTGGCAGACTGCAGGGTAGTCGCTGAATTGGGTTAATGAGGGAAGAGGTACACTTTTTTTTTCCCCCTCATATTCTGCCCTAAGCTAATAAAAAATTTAAACCTGGACATTTTCAACGATTCGTCCTTTATCTCTGACAAATATCTGGCTGTATGTTTCATAGGAGGACATGAGCAGCCAAATTTAAATAAGTTTATTTTGAAATCTCACTTTTTATTAAAAGTAGAAGGGGGAACGCCCTACCCCTTCCCTTTCATTGTTTCAGGTCTGCAGGACTGAAGAGGCAGGACCCCAAAGTGGTTTCAAGTCAGGCAGATCCAGATTCCTGGCTCTACTGAGAGCCGCTGTGTGACCCTGGGCCAGTGACTACACCTCTCTGAGCTTTGGCTTTTCTATCCGCAAAGGGAGGATGTGATCAGGAATTAATGAGAAACTGTACAAGCAGCATTTAGCCTAACACTTGTAAGTACAGTCAGTCTCACCACCATCATCCATGTGGCCCGAAGCCTGAAAAAAACACCGATCAGACCAAACCACCCCCGGCAAGGTTCTCTGTCACTCTGGAAAGAGAGATGGTGTGTTTAGGAGACACCCCGGGCCTCTTATTGAAACCACAACCCAACCCGCCTGGCCTGGCCAGGAGAGCTAACTGGCGAGGGAAAGTGGTTTGTGAGCTGGAAGTTGAGGTTCCCTCTTCCCCCCTCTCGCCCCCTGGGCCCGCTCCGCCACCACTCCGGTGTGGGAGGACACGGGATTGGATGGGGCTGTGAACTCCAGCAGCCTGGCTGGGTGAAGCCACAGTCCAGCCCAGCACAGAGGCTCTCTGCTCACACGTGAATCCGGACCCTCCTGGCAGCTCGTGTGCGGAGCTGTGATCTCGGCTTCCTCGTCAGAGCCAGAGGGGGAGAGCATGCTCGGACGGGTGCACATCCCCCTCACGCACGTCTGCCACCAGCCTGGCTGACGGGGACCTGAGGGTCCTGACCTGGAACCCCTGTTTGTCACTTCCTGGCCAGGGCCCGTGGTCGCGTCTCAGCGCTCAGCCAGCACTGGGTCTGCTCGCAACAAGTACTCCGGAAGTACCTCTCGGTTGGGTGTGCGGACGGATGGACGGATGGACTAATGACAGGCTCATCCTCCATAAAATCAGTGCAGCGAAGCCTTCCCGCTAGGCTGCTGGGAGGGATGGAAGTCACCCGTGTGAAGCCCCTCGATGTTATCGTAACATCGTTTCCGAGATTGCCGCCTGCTCCTCTACCCCCAAATGTGGTCCCATTCTACGGTCTCAGCATCTCAGAGGACAGATGAGGACCCCAGGGGACACTCTTCTGCTGCAGCCGCAAGCAGATGGAAGGGACAGGTGCTGTGCTGGGGCTCCAGGAAGATGCGGGACGGGGTGGGGCCTGCCTTGTCTCCCCAGCGCACTGTCTTCCATTCCTGCGATCACGAACCTCCACTGCACAAACGTGCCGCACGTGGGGGTCAAGAGAAGGACGAGCCAGGCCACTGACCTTGAGGACCTCGACTCAGAAACAGAATTGCAGGAAGTTCAAGATACCGATGAAGTGCCCCAACGCGCAGCCCAAGGGGGACGCGAACTCCATCTGGGGGAGGACTCCAGCTGGGAGTTCCAGGAAGGCTTTCGAGAACACCAAGTGAGCCGGGTCTTCAGACCGAAGAGCAGTCAGTGCACCAGGCAGAGACGACAGGGGGGTCTGCGGGGTGTGCAGGAGGAGGCAGCAGAAGTGGACGGGGCTAGGCAGACAGCCCGGTGTCTACCCTACACGAGCCTGGACTTGGCCCTGCCTCCCCGCAGCCCTCGCCCCTGCCCACCCAGCACATTCCACAAGCTCCCCAGTGTAGAGCCTGAGGCCAGGGTACCTGTCTACCCCTCCAGCCCTCCTCGCCTGCCTGGGAAAGCCACCCAGTGCTAGAAGTGAGTGAATCCCCCTAACTTGTAAACGGTTGAGTAAACCATTCTGTAAATGTCTGAACCTCATTGTTCTGAACCCTCAACGGGTTAACTCATCTCATAGCCAACGCCCTCGGCACCGCTGTTGGGGCCATGCATGTGCGGGCATTAAGCAGGAGAGTGACGAGGTCGGGCCTGTGATGCACAGCAGGGTTCCAGTGGCTGCGTGGAGTGGCCCTTTTTGCCACACCATGTTTTAGGTCCCAGGGGATGTGGCAGGAGCCGGGCGGCCTTGTTTCTGTGGGTCCCATCATCCTGCCCTCTTTCCTGACACCAGAGGAAAACAAGCGACCTAAGCCAATGTTCTCTCTGGTCCAGGAAGGGCTGAATCCCTTACCATCCAGGGAGGTGGCCTGGGCAAGGACAGGAGTTCGGTGACCCGCCACCTCCCTGTCCCTGTGCACGACCCTGGCCAAGCGGCTTCCCTTCTCTGAGCCTTGGTCTCCGCTTCAGTATGAGGACAAAGCTTTTAGCCTGCCGGACGTGCAGGCACCTGACGGCAGGTCGCGGCACAGCCCACTCTCCCCGTCCCTCACCACCCTCCAGCGTGGTTCCCATTCACCTTTTCAGACGGGGTACCCTTTTATCACGTGAAACCCAGAAGGAACTGCGTCAGAAAGCAGAGAAAGGACTTGCTGTGTCCAGGGATGGGGAGAGAGGAGACAGCCCCCAGCTCAGACACCCCTACACTTCCTGCCCCCCACCCTCTCCCGAACTTCACCCCCACCCCCAGGGATCCGTGGAGCCCACCCAGCCAGACATGCAGACCCGAGCAGCGGCTGTGGGAGCCAGATGGGACCCGAGCTTGCCGGGTCCGGCTCCCCTCTCACAAGCCGTCCACTCGTGGGCCCGTGTCGGTGTATAATTCATGGCGGCCGCGTGGACTTTCTCGGGGCTGCGCGGTGTTTGTGTTTATGGAGGTAGAGCTCACAGGTGGCTGACAAGGGAGATGTATTTTTTATAACAATGAATATTTAATTTCCACATCACAGATGAAAAGGCTCTCTGAAGAGGCGCGTGAGAGAGACTCCGGAGAGCAGCCGCTAATCAGGAGGGGCTCCAGCCCAAGCCCCTCCACATGGCTCACTTTCTTCTGTAACTTTCTAGTTTTATGTTTTCCTGCCTACTGAAGTTGATACGCACATTGTGGAAAGTGCAGAAGACACGGAAAAATTCAAGGAGGCAGGGTAGGGGGAAGTCGCCCCCGAGCCCCCTAGCTTTTGTCGACATGTACATACATCCCTTTCCAGTCTTTTTCCCCCTGCCTTTTCTCATAAGTAGGTGAGAGAGAATGTAGTCTAATTGCTGTTCTGCATCGTGGCATGGAGATTTTTCTCTTTTACAAACATTCTGGGTGATGGATGGCTCCTTTCTGGCCGAGTATACCGGAATTCACCAGCCTCCTATTGCTGGAAACGTAGGACGTGCCGTGTTTGGAGACTGTTAGCAAATCAGCAGTGAACTTCTTTGTGCATTGTTCTTTGCTACATCTGGGGTTATCTCAATGGAAGGGGAGGGTATGAGGTCATAGGAGAGTGGATCACATGTCTGGCAAACCCTCCGTTTCTTTTCTGAGAAAAGCTTCCCCGCCTCGGGACCTGTCAGGCCTCCCAGGCCCTCCCCCCAGCCTTCTCCAGGAGCCTCTACCTCAGGTTGGCAGAGGGAGCCCGGGGCCAGGCGCTGTGCCCAGAGCCCCCCCCCCCACCACGTGGTGTTCCGAGGGTACCTCCTAACCGCCTCTTCTCTCTTGTCTTCCTCTGCCCCAGCCTGGTAAAGCCCTTGCGACACTATGCGGTCTTCCTGTCCGAAGACTCCTCTGACGATGAATGCCAGCGGCAAGAGGGCCCGAGCTCTGGCTTCACCGAAAGCTTTTTCTTCTCCGCTCCCTTTGAATGGTCTCTCCTTCCTTCTTCCATTTCTCTGAGCTCAACTTGGTGACTCTCCTGGGCCGTGTGGGGGAGGGGGGCCGGTGTCGCTTGCCCTGTGTGTGTGGGGGGGGGCTGTCTCAAGCTGCTGCCTGCCAGTGCCCCCCATGCCAGCCCACGGGGTGAATGCCCCCTTGTGTGCCTCTGCCCAGGACGGCCTTTCTGCCGGCCCCCCGCAGGCTCTGTCGTGAGGAGCCAGGGGACGGGAGCTGAGTCCCTGGCCCTCCCCCAGGAGAATGCACTTGACTGTTAGCGGAAGTGGTTGTTGATGCCCGAGTCCTCTTCTTATCTCAGCGCATCTCCAAAAACGATGGAGATGGAGGGTCAGATTCTAAGCTTAGAAAAAACAAAACAAGAAAACTTATTGATAGGGAATGTGTATATTATTGCTGACAGAGACAAGTATCTTACTGATCTTCCTGACTGTAAGATAATTGTTATTGTTTATAGCCTGAGCCTCATCTGAGTAAAAAGAAGGTTCACCCACAATCCAGCCACCCCCCGGTGTTAAGCTTTGGCAGTTTCTCTTCCTTCACCATTTCTTACCCCTCTACCCACAAGTTTTTCAGAGCTGGGATTGAGCAAAGGGACAGTTTTTGTCTGTCTTTAATGGGAGCCTTTCAGGAAAGAGCGCTGCCCTTTGCTGAACACCCCCTGGGGTCTTACAGAAGAGGGGATTCCTCCCTCCATCCCCCTCCCAGGTCCCTTCCCTTGGGCCAGACCTCTGGGTTCCTCAGGGCACCTGATAAACTCCCCAGCTCTGCTCCTACCACTGCCCCCCCCCAGGGGTCAGAGGGTTCTGGCCCTTTCTGTCACCAGCTCACTTGTGAGCACAGGCGTGTCAGTCCCCTCCTGATCCCCTCATGTAGAAGGCGGTGGCCTAGGTCAGTGCTGCCCAAACTCACATGCCACCTTCTCTGTACGTTGAATCTTTCTTTAAAAATTTTCTGTTAAAATTTTAGTAAGTTAACTTTGTCCCGTGGTTAACAATGATATCGGTGATACCTGATATCATTGGCCTAATGTATCAATTATCATTTCTACTATTAGTTGAAATCGGGGTAGAACCACTGGAGTAAGAAATGTTCATCCATGTATCAGCTCAAAATCACCTTGCTGGTGAAAGCGCTGTGCCCGGGTGGCACCCAAGGACTCCCCACCACAGTGGGGTCTCCCGTGGGTCTCTTCTCTATCTTTTAATTCATTGATGCCTTAATTATTTAAATAGTAATAGTGCTCACTGTCTTAGCAGGACCTATGAAAAGTACAGGCTTTTGCATATGTGGGATTAAAAAGGCAGTGGCCCATATGTTAACTATATTGAAGTTAAATAAATACAAATAAATTGCACAGGAGAAGAAAAAACGGCACTGGGCCATCTTAGGTCAAAATAAAATGGTTTCTTCTGAAAGAATGCATTTCTTTCCTTAAGTGTAAGGAGCACTCAGACTTTTCTTTATCCCCCGCATTGCATTCAGACTTGGTTAAAAGGACTTTATTTAATTCCTTGGTCAGATGCCTTAGAGTGAGTGGGGACTTTTGAAGGCTGTCATACTTGGTGTCCATGGCTACCTTTTGCTGTGTGACATAGGGTGAGTTACTTAGCCTCTCTGAACTTGAGTGAGATCCTGAAGGCTGATGAGTCCTTGCGGAGAGATCTAGTATGTTCACTGAGCCCTCCCCTCTACTGGACGGTCCCTGCCCTGGTTCCTGCACGGGGGCCTTTGGACCAGCAGGTGGCGCCCTTCCCCCCACTTTACCAGAGCTGTGGGCGGTTTCTGCAGGGACGCAGAGGGGAGAGCCAACCTCAGCCTTCACTAGACTCAGGGTTGATCCAGGCACCCTTCTCCACGCACCCAGTGGTGCCCTACGGCTCAGGCTTGTGAGAAAGCAAAGTAAAAGAAGCCTTCTGTCACCTATGCCTGCGTCAAAGGTGCAGAATGCTGTGAACAGCCTCTGTTAGTTGGTTCACGTAATTACCACCGCCACCTGCAAGGGAGGTACACTCTGGAATGGGGAGAGGCTGAGGTTCAGAGAGGTTAAGAACCTTTCCCAAGTTCCCTTAGCAAGAGATGGTAAGATCAGAGCTAGAACCCGTCAGCGCAGGCTGAGGCCCACACGGTTCCCTCTGGGGGTCCTGAGCCACCCTGGGCAGTCGCCCTGGGGCCCTTTCCCCAGCTCGGTTCCCTCTGAGCCACAGGGTGGTGGAGGGCAGAGGCCTGGCTCTGGAATGAGCAGGCTCCCTCTTCCCTTTTCAGTCCTGTCCCATTCCTCCTACCTTGTCCGAATGGCTTACAAGCCCACTCGCCAGTTATATGATGGGTCCTGTGGTTTTCGAGGGAACCAGGTGGCTCCCCTAGTGCAAATGAGTCCCACACTGAGCAGCGGACCCAAATGCAGCCCCAGGTCTGGCAGAGTGCCCCTGCCCAGACTCCAGCCCTCACAGGGGCCCCAGAACACTCTCCTGGTCCCCCGGCTCCCAAGTGTGCCCCTCAAGGCCCGCAGGTTCCTGGGGGTGGGGGCTGCTTGCTCCCCCCATGGAGGCTCTGGGTGGGAGAACCCGCTGCTCTGCCCCTTCCCAGGCCTCAGCCCTACCGGACGCTCAAGGAATCAGACAGTGCGGAAGGCGACGAGGCAGAGAGCCCAGAGCAGCGAGCGCGGGAGCCCACGAGTACTGCCCCCGCTCCGCCTGACCGGGCGGCCAGCATCGACCTTCTGGAAGACGTCTTCAGCAACCTGGACATGGAGGTCCCACTGCAGCCCCTGGGCCAGGCCAAGAGCTTGGAGGACCTTCGGACCCCCAAAGACCTGAGGGAGCAACCGGGAACCTTCGACTACCAGGTATGCTGCCCGCAGGGACGGGGACCTGCTAGGGCTGGCGCTGTCCACTCAGGAGGCAGGGACCCCCAGGGGCAGGGAAGGAGACCAAGGGAGAAACAGCGACTTTTCCCGGGTCCTCAGCCGATGCTCAGGGCCATTCTGCCTGCAAACCCTGCCAGGCAGGCCAGCAGCCAGTGATGGCTGTAGAAACGTTGCACCTGATGGAAATCGACCCCTCGCGTCCCGGTGTGATCGGGCAGAGGTGTGCTCCCTCCCGGGACCCCAGCCCCACCAAGTCGCCTCAGAGAGCCTCGGGGTCAGAATTCCTGGGTTCTGGAGTATTTGCGTGGGACACTGATTGTCCGTGGGACACTGATTATTTGTCGTGACTTGCGATCTGTCACATTCCCTCTCTGGGCCTGTTTGCCCACTTGAGAGTGGAGGCTGCTGGCGGAGTCACTGGGTCTTTGGAATTCCCGAAGCTACCATGGTGAACACAGTGATCCACACATGCCCTCCCACAGGAAGTTAGCGGTCCCTGCTGCTGACGCCCAGGTAGCGTCACTAGTGAGGGACAGAGCCGGGACAGGAGCCCAGTCCTGTTTCCCTGCCTACCAAGGAAGACACTTTTGCCCTGGCCCCATGCCTCGCTTGTCCTCAAGTTCACAGGTGATTAAAATGCCCACATGCTTTGAAAAGTGAAGAAGTCCCAGCCAGTAGATGGTCAATAAATGAAGTCATTTTCCTAAAACTTCTTGGCAACACCGATGTAAAAGGACAGGGGCTTTTTCTGGAATCTCTTTGTGCAGTGAGAAAAGAAAAAGCCTGGCATGGAGTCCGAAAAGTGAGGAAAGCCTGGGCTTGGCATTTGGACAGACCCGGGCTCTCTGCTGGTGACTTGGGCCCAGCTCCCCAGCTGCCCTGAGTCTCGGGGGGCGGGAGGGTCGCGGGGAAGGGGCCCTGCTGCCTTCCAGTCTGTCCCAGTCAGTCTCTGGTCACTGCCTCCCTCGCTCTCTCCCCCAGAGGCTGGACCTGAGCAGGAGCGACAGGAGCCGTGGGATGCCGATGGCCTTGAAGCTTACCCACCCATACAACAAGCTCTGGAGCCTGGGCCAGGATGACATGGCCATCCCCAGCAAGCCCCCGGCCACCTCCCCTGAGAAGCCCTCGGTCCTGCTTGGGAACTCCCTGGCTCTGCCCCGCGTGCTGCCGACCCAGGACAGCATCCTGAACCCCAGTGACAAGGAGGAGGCACCCACCCCCACTCCGGGCAGCATCACCATTCCCCGGCCCCAGGGCAGGAAGACCCCAGAGCTGGGCATCGTGCCTCCGCCCCCCACTGCCCGCCCGGCCAAACTTCAGGCTGCCAGCGCCGCCCTCGGGGACTTCTCCTCAGAGCGGCTACAGGCTGAACGGGAAAGGCGAGCTCCCCTGAGCCCAGCCCCGTTCCCTGGGCTCCTCCCCAGTACTACCCCACAAGGACCCACCGAACTGCTCCAGCCGCTCAGTCTGGCCCCCGGGCCCACGGGCTCGGGCAGTGACGCCCTACTGGCCCTTCTGGACCCACTTAACACAACCTGGTCAGGCAGCCCTCTTCCGCCGCGCCCTGCGGCCCCGAGTGTAGCCCCCTCGTTCACCTCCCAGTTCAGCTTCCCACCAGCGGGGACCCCCACCCCGTTTCCACAGCCATCACTCAATCCCTTCCTCTCCTCTGTGCCTGCGGCGCTGCCTGCCATGCCCCTGGTCTCCACAGCGGCCGGGCCTTTTGGGGCCCCTCCTGCTTCCCTGGGGCCCGCTTTTGCCCCCAGCCTCCTGCTGTCCAATTCTGGCTTCTGTGTCCCACACAGATCTCAGCCCAACCTGTCTGCCCTCTCCATGCCCAACCTCTTCGGCCAGATGCCCATGGGTGCCCCTGCCAGTCCCTTGCAGCCCCTGGGCCCCCCAATGGTCGCCCCGTCAAGGATCCGAACGTTGCCCCTGGCCCGCTCAAGCGCCAGGGCTGCCGAGGCCAAGCAGGGGCTGGCCCTGAGGCCCGGAGACCCCCCGCTCCTCCCTCCCAGACCCCCGCAGGGCCTGGAGCCAGCACCGCAGCCCTCTGCTCCTCGGGAGGCCAAAGACCCCTTTGAGGATTTGTTACGGAAGACTAGGCAAGACGTGAGCCCGGCCCCGGCCCCAGCCCCGGCCCCGGGCTCCGTAGAGCAGCTCAGGAAGCAGTGGGAGACCTTCGAGTGAGCTGGGCGCTGGGCGAGGGCGAGCAGGGCCCCTGCACTGCACTGCCGGCCGCCGTGCTCCCGGGCTAGCCGGCCCTGCATCCCCTGCTGCTCTGTTTCTGCCCAGGTTCTACTGGTGGGAAGGGATGGGACCCCTCTCTGCCGCCCCTCCTCCCCTGCACACCACCCATCTCCGAGGTCTGGCTGCTAGAGAATGGTGCCAGTTCTGGCCTGGGAGTGGGCCCAGCCCCTGGGCACCCCCCAACCCTGCCGCCACCTTTCCCCTGCACCCCGATTAGGTTTTGCACTAAAGCGGTCAGCTGGGCAAATGACTGTCCCAGACCCGGCCCCACCCGCCTTCCCTCTGGAAACCAGGAGCCTGAGGCTCCACAAGGCCTCTCCTCCCCAGCCCTTTTGGCCCACCGGCAGCCCGGCCTGTGCACCCCACCAAGTCCAGCACAGCAGGCCACGTGGGAGCCTCGCGTGTGCGTGTCTGCACCAGACTCGTGTGGTTTGGGGTTGGGAGTAAGGAAAATCGGCCTTAGGACGGGGCATTTCCAAACCCTCTAGCAATATGCACACTCGTTCTTTCTTTCGTCAGTCTTCACCCCAGCCCTCAACCTTCAGTTCTTTCTGGCTTGGTATGGGTTGGGGGCTGAGGGGTCCCTGGGAACCCTCTGACAGCCAAACACAGCCGGCCCTGGCTGGGGGCTGGGAGCACCAGCAACTCGGATTTGTAGGAGAAAAAACAGCAGCAGGTGAATTGAGTGCACTAGGAGGAGGCAGGCCGCCGTCCTGTACTCTCCCTCTGGCCACTGGGCTTTCTCCAGATCTCCAGTGTTACTCAGATGGGGCTCTGTCTCTTGTGCCTGGGACCATGGGGGGCGGAGCTGAGAAGCAGGCACCTAGATTCCAACTGGGAAGACAAGCTTGAGGCCACAGGCTGATGCAGGAGGGAGCCTAGGCTCCCTGAGTCAGGAATGGCCAGGGGGCACTGAGCCCTTCTCCCGGCCCTAGCAGGGCAGACGGACTTGGCTTCTTGCGCAGTTGGGAGACAGGAGAAGGGCCAGGAGCCACCCCCTCCCCCGCCCACGTAGCATAGAAATTCCTGAGGCCACTGTCACCAAAGCTCAGTTGAAATGTTTTGTTATTGTTTCTTTTATCTATCTTTTCCTTTTTACTTTATTGATTTGATGAATCTTAAAATTGACTAGTTTCAATAAACCGAGTTAAAATACAGCCCAACCATGTAAGAAAACAACCTTCTGAGACATGCAGGAAATTGGGAGCATTTTGACCTGATTTCTCATTTCCTATTTGTGAGTGGTCAGACACGCAGTCTCAGAGGTGTCTGACAGGGCAAGGGGGCCCCCAGAGGCCCCTCTAGCCCCGGGGAGCTTTGTCCCTGTCTGAGGGACCCTGAGGCCTGGAGGGCGGGCCCTGAGGTTCTCGGGCATGGGAATGTGAGGAGCTGTCGGCCGGCCGGCAGGGTGCCCCTTCCTGAGTCGGGCACAGCCCCTTTGGGCAAGTGGCTCTCAGTCCCGGAGCGCTCTCTGGCTGCTGAGGTGGAGCGGGGAGCAGGGGGATGTCTGGGCACGCGGGCACCCGCAGGCCTCTCAGGTGTTTCAAGACAAGTTCCAGATCTGCCCACCCATCCTGGGCAGACCCCTGAGCCCAGCTGGGGAAGAGAAACCTCCCCACCCCACCCCTGTAGGCAGGGAATGGGACAAAAGGTATGGCGGGGCCCCAGGGACGCAGAGCCCACCCCATGGCCTGTCTCCCCGGCTGTGCTGGGGGCTGGTGGCGAGGCCCTCTGTGTCCCAGGAGCATTGTTGTCTCTTCACTTGCTGGATTGAATTCGCACCCAAGGATGAATGTTGTGTGTGCGCTCAATAAAATCATCTTGGGGAGAAGGTTGGTATCCCTGCGTCCTGAGGAAGCTCTGGGGAAAGGGGAGGGTTTAGAGCAGTCAGGGAAGGATTTGGCCCCTAGCCCACACCCCAGCTTGTTCCATTGGAGCCTGAGAGTCCAGGCCCTTCCCTGTCCCAAGCAGGGCAGGGGGGAGGGGGGTGGGGGCAGGAGCAGGTCACAGGCACGTGCAGGCTTGGTGGGTCGGTGGAGCAGGGCTGCCGGTCACCGATGGTGCTGAGTGCACCCGGACTCCAGGGAACAAGTTCAAGCAAGAGAACAGCAGGAAATCCAGCCCCACAGATCTCTCATTATTAAGGGCAGAGCCTTAGGACCCGCACCTCTGTGGGGTGTTTGTGTTGGGAGAGCTGGACCAAGCCCCCAGAGGAGGGGTTCAGTACACTTAATTGCCCCTCGTCAGCCCATCATCTGGTCATGCTCCCCTCCCCTGGCTGCCCTTGAAAAAGGACGGGTGCCAGAACCCTTAGGAGCAAAAGAGGACAACATAGGGCTCCCCAGAAAGTGGCACTTTTATTTACTGGGGTTTCACGTGCCTTAGAGGAGTCTGTAAGAATACAGGTTTGCCAAATCCCTGATTTAATAAAATAACCCAGGCACCAGCTGTGGCTAAGTTGCTGGTACCAGATCATGATGGAGTTGGGGGAAAGGCACCACCTCTTACAGGATAAGGACGAAGCAAGCCCCTTACCCTAACGTTCAGGGCACTTCCAGCCTCAGCCGAACCCCTCAGTCTCGGCCACCCACGTGCCCCCTTACCCCCCATCGCCACATGGCTCTACTTCAGACTTCACGCCTGTGCCCCTGGAAGCTGGTGAGACCCTGAGGGGAACTGGGGAAGGTCAACTCTAAGTGGAAAGAGGCCTCCTGGCCTTGGCACAGGGGGCACTGGCCTGGGAAACCGGAAGGACGGGAGGGCATGTCCCTAGATCAGGAGGGAAGGGACTTCATGAAACTCGGAGGAGGCCAGCCACTTGGGCTGGGGGTGCCCCTCTGGGGTCGGCGCGATGGCATGGCCAGGGAAGGGACTAGAAGCAAAGCGAATTTCTCCTGCGCATCTGTGTCTGTCTGCAGGACCAGCCCCGACACAGAGGCAGGGCCAACATTTGCTGAGTTCAGCCAGCGATTCTGAGGGCTTCCTGCGAGTCCAGAAGCCCACCCTCCACCCCCCCCCGATACATACACAGCCACTTAGAGAGGTGTCCGGGCTGGAGGTGAAGGAGAGCCCCCTCCCCCCAGGCGGCTGTGACAGGAGCGGGGCGCTGGAGGAGGAGGTAGTCCGCAGAAGCTGGGGTGAGGGAGGAAAACGGACAAAAGCTTTGCTCCTTCATCCTCTGGCCTTCTTGCCACCCCCAGGAAAGCCCCTTCCCCTGCCTTCTCTCAGCTCCAGGCTGACAACCTTTCCTGAAACCTCAAAGGGCGACCCAGAGAGCTGAGAAACAGATAAGGCCGGAGCTCTTGTCCCGTTGCCGTCACTGAGCCTCACAGCTGCCCGGTGAGGTAGGCCCAGGCTCTCCCCCGCCGCCGGCCCCCCAGCGGCAAGGTGCGACAGCTCGGGGCAGCCGGTCCTCCGCGCCTGCACGTCTGCCCTGCACACGGCCTGGGTTCCCGCGCATCCTGTCTCTGGGGCCACTCGCTCATGACCTCCCCACCCCCTGACCCAGTTTCCCAGCTGCCTCCAGAATGGGGTCGGCCTCCGGAGCTGGAGAAGCCCCCAGAGCTGGGGCGCTTCGGTCCTTGGGCTAGCCCTAACCAGGCTGCCTTGAGAGCAGGCCCTACGCCTGCCCCGGGGCTGGGGAGGGTAGCTCCCCAGCCCAGCCGCCCCTCCACGGGATCACCTGCACCCACGACCCCGTGACAGGCACACCCAGCAGAGACTCAGATGTGCCCACGAGTCCCGTCCCGGGTTCTGCAGGTCAGCAGCCTCCAGGGACGTGCTCACATACACTCCCGACGCACAGTGGGTGCCCCCACGTGCTGCTGCCCTGCACAGCTGCCGGCTTCCCGAGGCAAGAGCCGGCAGGTCCGGCGGGAAGTCCACGGCCTTGCCAGGCCCCCGTCTGCTTCCCTGAGTGCTCCCCTCTCCTGTCCACAACGGGGCGGAGGCAGGGGCTGCCAGCGAAGGGGACGCTTGGCCACCAGATGTCCTGGGCCCCACTGCTGCGGGAGGAAGCCGGCCACCAGACACGGCCTCCTGGGGGCCTCGGGTGGAAATCGCCTGGGACCTCCTGAGTGCTGGAGCCGGCAGCCAGGCAGGCCTAGATGAGTCTCTCCTCCGGCGGCACCTTGAGGACACTGTCCATCTCCAGCCGGGCTCCGGCCACCTCCTGCTGGCTGGGGCTGTAGGTGCCCTCGGACTGGCGGCGCTTCCTGGCTGCCAGGATCCCTGAGAGGAGGCCCAGGAGGAGGAGGAGGAGGCAGGCGCAGGCCGCGGGCAGGGCCACCTCCAGCAGCGGGAACGGCAGGGGCAGCGGCAGGCCCTTCTGCAAGAGACGTGGTAAAGAGGGCTGGGGGCGTGGGGTCCATGCTGGTGTGGGGGGAGGTTTTCCCAAACTTCCTGAGGGTCCAGTGGAGAAGGGTGGGGATAGGCCCTCACTCCCGCGAGGACAGGAACCTCTGCTTTTTTCTGTGGACCCCTGAATTCCAAGTGCCCGCAACAGGGTAAGCCGCAACGGAAATAACAGAGGCTTCCCCAGACACAGGACCAGCAAGCCAGGGCTGGCAGTCCCCTCTGTCTGCCCCCAGGGCCCATGCCATGCCCACGCCACCATCCTTCAGCCTTGAATTCCAGCTCCGGGCCCTTCCTTTCCTGGCCACAGCCGACCCTGCCACCCGGCCGCCCGGCCCGCTTCCCCCTCCCTGCCATAAACCCAGCCAGTCTGAGGCGGTGGGGACTTGATCCCTCCCCGTGCCAGAAGGTGGTCTGCTTTCTTAGTGTCTGTGGAGACCTTGTTTCACCCCGTTTCACCCCGGGGGAGGCCTCTCAGGCAATACGTAGGAGACGCTCCCCTGCCAGGTGGCCTGTGCCGGGCGGGAGTGGAGGGGGCCCGCCCAGCTGAGGGGAGCTCAGAACCCACCAGGGTCTGCCCAGCGAGGGGGCCTGAGACCAGGCTTTAGGGAGCCCCGAAACCTCTTCCTCTCTAGGCGCAGAACAAGGATGCCTGCATCAAAGGCCTGGACCTTGGAAGTCCCCAAATCACCGAATTCTTAGATTCCAGGGCCCAAGGGTCTCAGACTCACCGACCCTCCCTCTGTCCTGTGAAACCTCTCGGCCACTGGGACCTGGGTCCCCAGTCCCAAAACCCAGCCCTGAAGGAGGAAAGGCACCCAGGGCTGGACAGCAGAGTCCGACCAGCCCAGAACGGGCGTCCCCAGCCTCCCCCCGCCCCACCTTGGGGAGAGCTGTAAAGCCATTTCCTCCCTTGGCCCCGAGAGGAGGGGAGGTAAGGGCGCCAGAGGCTGTAAAGTTCAACTTGAAAGGAAACATTCCCCAGAAGCAGAGGGGATTTGCGGGTTTATGACCGGGGCTGCCAGAAGCCTGTGGAGATCAAGGCTCCGCCCCAGGCTTCCCTGCCTACCTCTCTCCCACCAGTACCCACGGTGGGCTCGCGGCCCACTGGGCCTGTGGCACCGGTTCCGCCCCTTGGTGGAAAGCGGAGCCAGGGGGAGATTCAAACTCAAGCTACCCGCATCGATTGGGCCCCTCCTCAGCTGAGTCTCTAGCCGCTCCGGCTCAGAATCCAGGGCTCTCCAAGTCTTCCTACTCTGGAATCCTGGCACGCAAACCACTGGAGATTACAGGCCCTTGGAGCCACCAACCGAAACCCCAGAATCCCAAGATGCTGTGAGACCTGAGTCCTGGTCCCAGGGAGGACTTGGCAAAGCCCCCAGAGGGACGACAGGGGCCTCCCAGGCCCTCCCTGAGTCTCCTTCCCTCCTACTCCCTGCCCCAGGACAGGGCTGGTCTAGACCCAGCACCACGGGCTCTGTAGGTGCTCCCCCCACCCCCAGACCATCTCACCGAAGTCCAGGACAGGGCCCTCGCCAAGCCCCCCCAGCATCACTCACCACCACTTCGCAGAACCGGCCCGAGAACCTGGCACCGCAGACGCACTCATACAGCCCGCCAGCAGCCCGGCACGTGCCGCCGTTCACGCACGGGTTGACCTCGCAGGGGACCTGACACCTAGAAGGCAGAGAAGGCGAGGGTCGGAAAGCTGCTCCCTCCTGGGGGGGGCCTCTTGCTCCCCCATTGGCTTCAGCTTCTCAACCCCCGCCCCCAAATACACAGGTGTCCACCTGCTGTCGCCATGCACGATCCCCGCCTGGCAGGGCCCTGCCAGGTGATTGAGGCCAACTGTGACCTCCAGCACCGCCCCACTGTGTCCCAGCAATCACAGCGGAGAATGGCCTGCCGGGGCGGAAGCGTCGGGGAGCCTGTGTGAGGGCAGCGGCCCAGGGATGCGGACGCCCTCTCTCTGCAACAGGCCCAGAACCTGCCGAGCTGTGTCTCCCTGGGGGGTGCCGAGGTGGGCTCAGGCCTGGGCACTGGGGGCCAAGGCTGAGGTTGAGGTCTGAGGCTGAGGGCTAAGGCTGAGGTCAAGGGCTGGGGATGAGAATGAGGGCTGAGGGCCTAAGAACCACCACCAGGCCCCTACTTCCCCAGTGACAGCCTAACAAAGGATGGCCTTGGAAACCCCGGGAGGAAAGAGCTCAAGTGACAGAGGTGGGCCGTGCGGCACTCTGGGCACAGTGAGGCTTGAGAAGGTGAGCAAGGGTCCACACCCCACTCTGTCTGCCCTGCCTGGAGGGGATCCAGCCTCCCATCCCCCACCCAGCTCCCAGGCCCCCAGGCCCACCTCTGGCCACCAAAGCCCTCCTGGCAGCTGCAGTTGGTCCCCTGGAGCCCACCCTCACAGGGGCCACCGTTGAGGCAGGTGAAGTTCAGGCTGCATTCCTCCGGAACGACAGGCAACCTGGGCAGAAAGCACAGAGACCACACTGGTGGGGAGCAGCACCCCGGGGACCCGGCCGGGCCCCCAGCCACCGAGGCTACCACAGGCCACCTGAGTCTCCACATCCTGAGCTGTAGCGTTCAGGGCCCCCCTACTACAGACCCAGATACCCACCATGGAAGTGGTGTCCGAGGTGGAAAGGATGGGGCACAGGGCTGTCCTCCTGCGGCTCCAGCCCCCTCCCCCAACAAGGTGTACAACCTCCAGACCCAGGCTGGGAGCATCTCCCTGGGCTCAGAGTCCCTGGAGAAGCTGAAGAAGGTCAGAACTCTCCTTGGAACAAAAGCCTGTTCCCAAACATAAAACTTGGGCTGGACATTCCTCCTGGGGCGGGGAGGAGGTCACGCCTCTGCCAGACCACTCTCCATAAGCTTGGCTCCAAAGGGAGCAGGAAGTCAAAACCAGACTGAAAAGGGGAAGCATCAAAGTCCAGCCGGCTCCCTCTGCCCCTGCCATCCTCATGGGACTAACAGGGATGAACGCCGACAGGTAGGGAAGCCTCCAGGTTTTCTTCCAAACCTAGCTCTGGGTTCCCCCATCCCCTACCCCCCACCCTCGGACAAGAGCAGCATTGATCTCAAATTCAAACTTATCTGGGTTTTACCTGGCAGCTCTAGGGGGTGGCTGTTCCCATTTCACAGATGAGGGCACGGAGGCTCAGAGAAGGGCCCACAAAACCAGAGCTGCGGCTGCGGAGCCCGTGGACTTAGTTGCCACACACCCGCCCCGCCCGGGGAACCCACAGGGCCCCTCCGGTCCAGGCCGCCCCGGCCATCCGCACCTGCAGCGCGGGCCCACGAAGCCAGGCGGGCAGCGGCACTCGAAGCGGCCGTCAGGGCGCGAGTGGCAGCGGCCACGAGCACAGGGTGCCGAGCGACACGGGTCGGCGCGGGCCTCGCAGCGCGGGCCCTCCCAGCCTGGGCCGCAGGCGCAGGCGAAGGCGTCGAAGAGGTCGCGGCAGCTGCCACCATGCAGGCAGGGCGAAGGGACACACACGTGCGCGCCGTGGCAGCCGAGGCGTGGGGCAGGTGCCCCGGGCCAGGCCGAGAAGTGCTCTCGGGAGCCGGGGGCTGCGCCGGGTCGCGGGCGCACCAGGGGCAGCGGGAGGCCGCCGATGGCCACGCGACCCAGGCAGCCGGTGAAGTTCTCGGCCAGCAGCAAGCGGGCAGCGCCGGGGCCGCGCAGGAAGCCCAGGTCGCCGGCGAGGCCGCGCAGCGCCGCCGGCACGGTCGCCCCGTCGAGCCAGAGCAGCCAGCGTGACGCGGCGGCCCCCGGGCGCTCCATGGCCAGGCGCACGCGGTGCCAGGCGCCGTCTGCCACGCGCGGCCCGGAGCCCGGCAGCACTGCCCCGGGCAGGCCAGGGCCGCTGTGCACGCCGGCCGCCAGCGAGCCGTTGCGGATGGCCAGCCAGACGGCTGCGTGGGCGCCCGCGGCGGCGCGCAGCAGCCCGGCCTCGGAGTCGCGTGTGCGAAAGGCCAGCGACAGGCGGCTGAGCGACAGCCGTGACGACGCGTTGTGCCCGCTGAAGGCGGCCGCGGGGCCCTCGCGGAAGGTGGCTTCACCCACACCTGTGGGGAGAGGGAGCGCTGGGAAGGGCACACGGGCAATGACACACCTGCGGCCGCCCATCTCGAGGGGGCACACCCACACCCCCATCATTCCATCCCAGGAGCCATAACCCCCACTGCCCCCACCGCCCGGGCTTCCACCCCTCAGAATTCCCCACCTCCGAGAACCAGCTTCCCCCCGCGGAGGGAGACCTACCCTACCCTACCACGCCAGGCCCTCTCTACCCTCCAGGTCACACACCAGGCAGTAATTCCTCTGTCCCCTTCCCTCTTCCGTGGAGTCTCAGCACTGAGGCTCACTATTCACTGCAGTCATCTTTTTTAAACGCAGATTTTTAAAATGCTGATCATGCATTTTAATAAAACGCACTCATCTTTCTAAAATGCTGATCACATCCCTCTCCTGTCTAAAACCATCCCATGGCTCCCCACCTCCCTTAGGAAAAAGTTCTGAACTGCCTGGTCTAGCTTTCAAGGCCCCTCCTGGCACTATCTGGACCCCAAGACCTGTAACTGTGCTCAGCTGTTCTTATAAACCCTAGGACTTTTGCATATGCTGTTGCCCCTCCTGAAAATGCCCCCCGCCATGCCTAGTCAGTCTTCCCTGTCCTTGGAAACCTGGTGAGTGCTGTCTTCCTCCAGAAAGCCTGTCCCTCTGGATGCAGTGGCCTAACCACACTGGGGGCTGTTGGCACCCTGGTCTACTGCCTATGAGCCCTCAGGGTCGGGGTGGGCTCTAACCCAGCCTGGGTGTCCAGAACCCAGCATGCAGGCGGCCCAGAGCACGCACTCACAGACAAAGCCATCGGGGACCTCCTCACAGGTGGCAGGCGGGAGGCAGGGCTGGCCAGGACACCGCAGTTGCTGGGCACATGTTGGCCCCGTGAAGTTGACAGGGCAGGTGCAGTGGAAGTCATTCCAGGTGACGAGACAAATTCCACCATTGAGACAAGGGTCAGGCTGCAGAAAAATCAGGGCAGGGATTGATTGGCTCAGGCGTCGGGCTGGCGTCATCCCACCACAACCATCACTGCACGGGCTCTTCACTGAGCACCTTCTACAAACACATTAACCCTCACAAACACAGAGAGAGGAAGTCACTATTGTCCCCATTTTACAGATAAACTGAGGCTCAGGAGAAGAAGCCACTTGCCTGGCTCATCCAGGCAGGAAATAGGGGAGCCAGAGTTCACACTCGGGCCATTCCAATGCCAAGGTTGGTGTTTTGTCCATGGACCCAAGGATACCCCTGTCGTCCGCGCCCCCTCCCCCACAGTTCCCACAGACAGGCTCAGGCAGCCCTCTGCCTGGGTTGGGGTGTCTGTCTCACACCAGGACTGGGGAGGAAGGTGGGGGCCCAGCAGAGGCCAAGAGCAGCTGGGCCAGGAGATCAGTGTGAATCCTGCTGTGTCATTTCTAGCAGAGGAAACCTGGGCACAGCGCTTCACCTCCTGCCATTTTCCTCACCAGAAGCACATGCCGACCCCCAGAGAAGCAGGGTAGAGCCTGAGAAAGGGACCCACTCCTTTTCCCGGGGAACTCACACTGCATGTGTCCTCAGAGACGCAGCCCACGGTGAGGTTCCGGGACTGCCTGCTGCCCAGCTCGCTGGGCTGGCTTGAGTTCCCCAGCAGCAGCGGAAAGAACGGGAGGTGGAGGTCATTGACTCTCAGGTCCTGGAGGCAGCCTCGGAAGGGCCCACCCCAGGGCTGGGCGTCAGCAGGGAGGAGCCTCCCACCAACATGCACCTGCTGCCCCAAGCCCTGCAGCTGGTCAGGCCCGAAGCTGAGCGTCACCAGGTGGCGGAGCCCATCGTCCCAGCGCCCAGGAAGTACGAGAGTAGGACTGCCCAGCACCTCGGCCTGGATTCGGCCCTCACTCAGGAATACTGTTAGCCCAGGTACTGAGTCATTGGCAAGTTGGAGCAGCAGGCCAGCGGGTTCCCGAGTACGGAGGAGAAAGGACATGGTGAGGTTGGGGCCTGGCAGCTGGTGGAGCAGGAAGGAGGCAGAGCTCAGGGTGCCCCCCAAGCCAAAGGTGGCAGCAGGAACCTCTGCAGGGAGAGAGGATGTCGGGTGTGAGGCCTGTGGGCCAGGGGAAGGCCCACTCTCTGCCCCGGGGGCCCCACCTGCCTCGCTCCTCACCATCAGCGCAGGTAGGACCGCTATAGGGCCGGGGGCATTTGCAGAGGAAGCGAGTCCACATGTCCACGCAGGCCCCTCCGTGGGCACAGGGTGGAGGCTGGCACTGTTCACGGCGCTCGCAGCCCAGGAGGACATTCTCGCCGAGGTCCTCGGGCAACAGGAGGTGCCCGTCCACGTACACGTCCTCGAGGCAGCCTTCAAAGGCTGTGCCGCCCAGCTGGGCAGAGCAGAACCTGGCAGGCGTTGGTGCTTCAGAAGCCACAGGAGCCGGGGCCACAGGACTGGAGGCCACACAGAGCCGGGCAGGGCAGTCCTCATGCCAGAGCTGCAGCTCCAGGACCCCCAGGCGCAATGAAACCTCCACTTTGTGCCAGTGACCATCATTTAAAGCCAGGTCCGGCAGCTTCAGCGTTAGCGCAGTGGTGTTGCCGTGGCTCCAGTGGGTGGCCTGAAGTGTGCCCCCTGCCAGGGCCAGCTCCAAGCTGTCCTGGGCGTCAGTGCGAGCGGCCAAGGCACCAGCAGGTAGTGTGGTGCGAAACCTCAGTGCCAGACCCCGGGGGCCGCCAGCTGGCACGGATGTCTGCACAGGGCTCCCGGCCACCACAGAGAAGGTGGTATTCTGGCCACAGAAAGGTCCGTGAGTACCGGGTGGGCAGCGGCAGGCGTAACTGTGGACCCCGGCCTTGAAGATGGGGATGCAGGTGGCAGCTGGTGGGCAAGTGTGGCCCTGGCAGCCGGTGAGCTGCACGGAACAGTCATGCCCACCCCAGGCCTCTGGGCACCGGCAGACATAGCCTGCCACAGTGTCTTCACACGTCCCACCATGGAGGCACGGCTCCGACAGGCATTCGTCCACATCTTCCTGACATGCCAGGCCTTCAGGAGAGACCAGGTCAAGGCTCAGCACTCAAGGCAAGAATCGAGCACTCAGGGCAAAGCTTACATGCCTTGTGGGACGGGGATCTCAGCACCTAGTGACCGAACCAATTCCCAAAGGATTTCTCATGGTCCCCTAAGTCCCTGGAGGCTGGAATCCAAGATACCCCTTCCTTTCCCATGTCTGGTGGATCTCCATGCTCCGTGGATTCAATCCCCTAAACACTCACTGGTCTCGCCTTTTCTCCGCCACCTTTCTGACACACCAGCTCACAGGGCCACAGTCTAACGTCCTCTACTTTGCCTGCCTTCAACCCCCTCTACCATCCATCTCCACAAGGAGTCAGAGGCCTATTTCCAAAGCATCACCTGGCCAGATTCACCTGCTTAAGGTCCAGTCACTCACCCTGGCACTCAACATTCCTTAGGGACTGGGCTCTCCATGGCCCCAAGTCTCAACCCTGCTTCCTCCAAACCTTGAACTGCCTGTTCCTCTAAGCATTTCCTAGAAAACATTTCCCAGGGGGCTTTGCTCGTACTATTTCTCTGCTTGGAATGCCTTCTCCTCACTGACCCAGTCAAACTCCTACTCATCCTGCAAAGCCCAAATTCAAAGGGCCAGGCCCCTAGGAAGCTTCTTGGATTCCCAGGCCCTAGCTCTTGTGTCACTCCCAACTCCTTGCCCAGACACAGCTCCCCAGAACCCGGTCCTGAAAGTAGCTGTTTACTCAGCTGAGATCTCGGGGCCTGAATATGCCCAGCAAAGAGCTTGGCCTGGCTTTTGTGGACAAAGTGCCAGGATGGGGGAGGAGGGGATGGATGAATGCACCCAGGCTCCACCCCCCAGTCCCTCTGCCCTGGGACCTCAGGCTGACTATGGGCGGGGGGGGGGGGGGGTCACCTCACCCTCTCCTCCAAGGGCTCCCACACCAGGTACTTTGGCCCCAGCTTGGGTCAAAAGTCCACAGCCCAACTCCAGCTCAGCCAGAACCTCCACAAAACAACCAAGGCCAGCCCTTCCCATCACACCCCACCTGGAGGAGCCCAGGCCCAGAAAGGCTGCCAGGATTTGAACCCTGACCCCTGTCAGCCCCCAACCACCATAGCCTCTTTTTGGGGACAGCCAGCCACACCTCATCCTGCCCAAGGCCCCAGCCCTGCATACCTGCCAGGAGCCACAGGCCCCCCAGGAAAGTCCACAGAGCCCTCGGCTCCATCGCATTTCCCCATGGATGGCCAAGAGTGGCAGGCGGGTCGTGGGCCAGGGGAGCTAAGCTCCCTGCCTGACCAGCCGCCTCCTTCAGAACTGGCTCAGGAATGCCAGGCACTGGCCTCCCCCAGGCCAGCATGACCCAAAGGGAGGGTGGGGGTGGACAGCGGCAAGGAGCCCAGCCCTATGGTTGGGGTTCCCCCTCCCGGGCCCTGACCTCCCTGTCACCCATCAGCTGAGCTCAGCTGGGGGAGGCGCTGGGCTCTGGCTTACACTGGTGAACCACAGGGAACGACACCTCCTCTCTCAAACCTCCGTGACTTCATCTGTAAGAACCCTACCTTGTGGGGGGGTGATGAGGAGGGAATGAAATGTACAGAAATGCTCACCAGGGGCCGTGCCCACTGTAGTGGGCCTGCCGGGTGCCTGCAAGGCCATTGCTTCCAGGCAGGACTCGGGGAGTCTCAGCCCACGGGGGGCCGTTGATGGGCTTCCCAGGTGGCCGCCCTGGGGCAGGGGACACTGAGCCCAGCATCTTTGGGCCGCTGAGTTGGGAGGGAAGGTGGTTATTAGCACCTCCTTGCCCTGGGTGGGGGAGCCAGTGCCCAGGAAACCTGCCAGGGAGAGGAGGCAGTGTGCCCAAGCAGGAATGCGGGCGGGCGCAGGGGAGGTGTCGCATGCATTCCAGAGGGGGCAGGGACACCGGAGGAGGATGTGAGCACTTCTTTGGGTTCACCAGCGTCCTGGAAAGGAATCTGCATGTCTATGCATCTGCTGTACTGGAGGCAGGGAGAGGCTTTCTGCAACCCAGCTCCTGCCGGACAGGCCAGCTCTGCAGAGGTCAAGCTCACCCTTCTATCTGTGATCCCCTCCTTTACCTCTTCTGTCCTGTCCCTGCAGGGCCCTTGGCCTCTGCCCTGCCCTAGGATGTCAGGTGCTTAAGGTTCTCTTTGCCCATCACTCCACACATTGGCCCCAGCTGCCAGGACTGTACCCATGAAACCTGGTCACTAGTTCCTCCTGGGCCCCAGACTCTAGACCACCAGCCCCCACCCTGGCTCCTCCCCGTGGGTGCTCCGCAGACACTTGGACTCGGTATAGACAAGTATGGACACCCAACCAACATCACCCAGGGCAGAAGCAGCCAGCATCACTGACCCTTCTCACTCATTCCTGGACTAACCCCCAGGGCCTCCAGAATAGTTCTCAACCCACTTAGTTCCCTCCACTTTCACCTCCAAAGCCCGGGTCCCCGCTCAGCCCTTCTTAGCTGGACCTGGACCTGCTTAACCTGGACCAGCACATCCACCTCCTTCCTGCTCTCCTTGACCCAATCTGACCCCATGCCTCCATGCATCAGCCAGAGGAAGCTTCTCAGCCCAGCCCTCACCCCCCCCCCCCGCCCCGCATCTGCCCTTGCCCTGTCCCCGGTGCCCACCCTGCCCTCCGCACCTGTGTATCCATCTGGACAGCGGCACTGGAAGCCGTTGGGCAGGTCCTGGCAGCGGCCACCATTGAGGCATGGCTGTGAGGCACACTCGTCCACATCCACGCCACATTCGTCCCCTGCAAGAGGGCCAGCTGTGGTTCCCACCTGTGCCCTCACAACCAGAGAGCTGGAAGGGCCCATTTTAGAACTATGGAAACTGAGGCCCAGGGAGGAGTGCTAACACAGGCGGGCTGCACCTGTGTGACAGAGCCAGGCCTCGAGCAGAGCGCTGGCATTTTACACACACACACACACACACACACACACACACACACACACACACACACCCCCGGCATCCACATGCAAGTGGCCCGGCTTTCTCCGTGGAGTGGAAGGAGACTCACCCTCAAAGCCGGGAGGGCAGCGACACAGGAAGCCGGCAGCGTGGCGGAAGCTGAAGGTGCCGGGGAAGGGGGCCTGGGCGCCTCCGTAGAGCGCCGGGTCTGAGCGCTGCAGGCACTGTCCCCCGTGCTGGCAGGGGCCCGACTCGCACTCATCCTCATCCACCTCGCACTGCCGGCCGCTGTAACCTGGGGGCACACGCGTGTAGGTAGCAGGTCACACGGGGTCTCCGGGGAGCACCCCTCCGCTGCTGCCAGGACAACCCGGGGCCAGGCTGGAGCGACTGCTCGGAATACATTCACCGATGCGGTGAGGGACAGGGACACTGAGGACGGTGGGAACGACCGTGGCAGGCGGTTGGCGTCCTGTTACTATCACGGCTAGTACTGCGGAGCCCTTCGCACGTGCCAAGGCTTCACGGGCATTTCACCTGGACCCTCCTCACGACAATGCTCGGAGCAGCTGCTGCGATTAGCCCGATTTTGCAGATCCCCGCAGAAGTGACGTTCAGAGAAGCCGCAGTCACAGACACACCCGGAGGGCAGAGGAACCCCGGCGCACACCTCCCGGCCGCCCACGCGGCGCCACCGGGGCGCGAGTACGCGCACGCACACGCACGCACACGCACACGCACCTGGCCAGCAGAGGCAGCGGAAGCTCCCGAGACCCTCGAGGCAGGACGCGTTGTTCGCGCAGGGCGCCGACTCGCACTCCAGCACCTCCTGCTCGCAGCGCGCGCCCTCGTAGCCGGTGTCCGCACAGTCGCACCGGAACCTGGAGCAGAGCGGGGCGCAGGCCCGGCTGAGCGAGCCCCGAGCCTCCACCGGCCTCCACCTGCCCAGCTCTAGCGTGCAGCTTCCTCCGCCCCCCAACCTCAGGGCCGCGGCCGCCCGCTCCGCCCGCTCCCGCAGCTCACCCGTTGACCAGGTCGTGGCACTCGCCCCCGTGCGCGCACGGCTGGCTCTGGCACTCGTCCAGGTCCAGCTGGCAGCTGGCGCCCCCGTAGCCCGGCGCGCACACGCAGCGGTAGGAGCCCACGCCGTCCAGGCACGAGCCGCCGTGCAGACAGGGAGCCGAGGCACACTCGTCCACCTCCTCCTCGCAGGTCACCCCTGGACAGGGCCGGAGACACAGACAGAGAGATGGACACCCGGAGGGAGATCGAACGAGGCCCAGGCAGGCCGACCTGCAAGCAGCTTCAGACAGCTACAAGGAGCGGAAACCTGAGGATCCGGAGAGAATCCGTTGGTCCATTCGTCTGGAGGAGGTATCTCCTGAGCCAGCAACAGCAATGAGGTAGAAACAGGACGGCCGTTCCCTGCCTCCCTGAGCTCACAGCCGTGGAGCTGGGGAGACGGGGAAGAGGTCGATAGGACATAGATGCTGATTAATTTTTCACTGTGATATGCTCAGCAGTGGGAGCATAGTGGATCCCCTAAAAGCAAGACCCAGGGTTCTGGCCTGGGCAGCTGGAGTCAGGGAAGGCTTCCTGGAAGAAGAGACTTTTGAATGAGTAAGCATTCACTGAATTGGGCCGGGGCTGTGCCGGGATTTGGCTTCCAGGCTGGGGAACTGGCCCAGACTAGCTTGGGGCAGAGGCATGATGTCCTCAGAAAGGGGAACAGGGAGGGTCAGGAGCAAAGGACAGAGCAGAGGAGGTGAGGTAGGGCTGGGGGGTGTGGTGGCCTCGGGGGCCCCAATCTGGGCTATCTTAAAAGTTGGAAGCCACTGAGTTACACGATTCTGTCCATACTGCGGAAGGCTCACTCTGCCGACTTTGAAGAGAGTGTAGAGAGGGACTCCGTCCGGGAGGGACAGGCCCCAGTGAGAACTGCTGGAGTGACCCGCTCCTTCTGGTTTCCACTGCGCCTTCTTGCTTCTAAACCCCCAAGCCCAGGGAAGCCCCTCTGCCCTGGGCAAAACTGAAACATCTGGGCAGCCCTCCGGGGTCAGGAGATGTGTGGAGACGAGGGGAGATGGAGAATCTCAGGGTTTGGGGATGTACCGCCTGACTTCATCGGGGGGCCCACATGTCACAGTGGACCCCAGAGGCCCTGCCCCCCCCCCACCCACTACGTGGGATTGGCCCTGGGGGACCAGGCACCCAGCTGACTCCAGCTGGAACCTTCCACCCCTTCCCAGATCAGTGAGCACCAAACACAGCCCCTCCTTCCTATGACCCCTCGGGCCCCAGTCCCACTCCCACTCTCTGTGCCAGGGGGAGCCAGGCCCCAGCCGCCTGGAATCCCAGCCTCCCCCGCCCGGCTCTGAACGGAGGGAGGAGGAGCGCAGTGAGTCATGGCAGACTCTGCCCCCACCTGCAGCCGCAGCTCACCAGGAGCCGGCTCCCCAGGGCCCCCTGGGCACGGCTGGTGCATGCACCTGCTGGCCCGCACACACCTCCACGGATGCACTCCGGGAGCCCAGACACCCGCAGACAGAAACACGCACGGGCCCCTCGCGTGACCTCCCTCGCACACGCAAAGCTAACACTCCACGCAGACTCTCAGACGGTGAGGAGGATACGTGGGACCCGTTTCCAGAGTCCGTCCCAAAGTGCCAAGGTCCGTCTCCTCACTATGAGCTCCCTCCCCTGGGACCCGGCCCCCCCCAGGGTGCACCCCTTGCTCGGAGGCGACCTCAAACCACTTTCTGCCCTCAGAGCAGAGTTGTCTGAATTCGGGGTTGAACTAGAACTGGGGGTGTCTATGCTGCAGGCTCCCCACTGCCCTGGGCGCAGCCTCTCCCAGACCTGTGCCTACCTGCTCCCCAATTCCTGGCTTCCGGACATTCGTCCATTCTGTGGCAAGCCCCAGAGCAGAATACCCCGCAGCTTCCACGATGCCTCAGTGGCTGGGGCGGGGAGGGGGGCACTCTCTACACTAAAGTCAAAGCTCAGTGTGTTATTTTACAGCCTGAGCCACTGACCGGATGGGCATCACAGACCTCCATCCAGGACATGAGGCCATTACCTGCATAGCCAAGGGGACAGCGGCACTCGTAGCGATCAGCCAGGTTGTGGCAGGTGGCCCCGTGGCGGCAGGGCCGGGAGGCACACTCGTCGATGTCCAGCTCGCAGCGTGGGCCCTGGAACCCGGGCACGCAGTAGCAGCGGAAGCCATGGGGGTCTGGACCCTGGGGCACGCACAGAGCGCCGTGGTGGCATGGCTGGGTGGCACAGCCCTGGGGCTCCGTGGGCCCACAGGTGTAGCTGCCGTTCTCCGTAGCCCGGCACTCGGTCCCTGGAGTGCACGGGGCTGAGGCACAGACACTTGGGGCCTCCGGAGGCACCATTCCTATAAAGAGAGAAAATGCGCTGGGCAGGGTGGACCGGGACGCTCCCCTCCCCACTGTCCAGCCCACCCCAGACCACAGAGCCGGAAAGCAGGAGGGGGTCTGTCTGCTTTCAGGAGGCTAGACGGAGGGCCACAGGCTCTACAAGGCGCGGCCCCACCCATCGCCCCTGCACAACTACGGCTGGAACTGAGACTGGTTCAGGAGGGTCTCCGTGAAGGGGAACGGACCGGATGCTTACCACCACCACCACCCCAGCCCCCCCTCCTGCCACAGCAGGACTAGAGGAAGTTCAGGAGGGTCTCCCTGAAGGGGAACGGACCGGATACTTACCCCCCACCCATGGCCCAGCCGGACTAGAGGACAGACACTCTCTGACCCTGAGAGCTTTGCGCCCTGCTCATCCCCTCCTCACAGAGCCCCTTTGGGGCAGGCACTCTCGTGCCCATTTTACAAGAGAGCAAACTGAGGCTCACGCGAGAGAGTGAAGACCTTTTTCTTTTAAGATGTATTTATTTATTTCACAGAGAGAGCGCGCGCGTGTGTGCGCACAATCGGGGTGTGCGGGAGAAGCAGGCTCCCCGCCGAGCAGGAGTGGGGCTCCATCCCGAAACCCTGAGTTCTTGACCCGAGCCAAGGACAGACGCTTACCTGACTGAGCCGCCCTGGTGCCCCGAAAGTGAAGACTCTTGCCTGAGCCTCACAGCAAGTTACTAGGACAGCCCTGGAGCCTGTCACACGTTTCCCCACCTCCACCCGCCCAGAGGGGGGGTCTCCTCCCACCGTCCCCATCCACCTCTCCTGCTGGGGGTCTGGCCACTCCATCCCAGGGTGAAACCGGAGATGGAGGACTTCAAAGGCAGGGACTGGGAACTGGGCAACCCCCCCAACCCGGGCCCTCCTCCCAGCCTCCACTCGCTCACTGCTCGGGGCCTGGAAACCTCTCCAGGGATCCCTGGCCTTCACTCTATCCCCCACCTCAGCAACTGGCTGACCAGCCCGCCTGGCCAAGGTCCCAGGGTGCAGGACAGCCGGCTCAGGCCACTGCTTCCTCCACCACGCCAGAGGGTCACCTGCTAGTCTGAAAGCCCAAGCCCTTGGGAGAGTCAGCCCCCCGTCCCCTCCTGGGAGCCTGCACGGCTGGTGAAGAACTTAGGCTTTGAAGCGGAACTGCGCTGGGTTCAGATCCCTGCTCAGTTACCAGCTCCGAGACCCGGAGCAGGTCCTTCCTCCTGCTGAGCCTCTGTCTCCCATCGGGGAGGGGATGAACACCGGGCAGGCCTCACAGCTTCGGGGGGGCGGATTCAGAGCCTCAGGTACTGCCGCTGGCCACTCGCAGGACCCCAGTAAGAGCTGGGGGAGGGGAACCGCCGTAAAGCAGGCGGCATCCCCAACCTGTGGCTCTGAGAGGCGCCCCTCCCCTGCCCAGGTTGTCATCCAGACACTAACCAGGCCTAGAACAGCTTCAGGCCCTGCACCTCCCTTCCCCCACCTTGGTGAAGACCCCCCAGATAAGGCTCAGCGTCATCCACATTCCACCAGGCAGGGCCTGCCCCTGGCCAACCCCCACCCTTCCCAGCCAGGGCCCGGCAGGATGGGGGACAGGGATGTGGAGACACAGACCTTGGCACCAGAGAGAGAACCTGGCTGGCACTCCCCAGCGCCCCGGGCACCTGGTGCAGCTGGGCGTGGACTCACTCACTCCCTAACGGTGGGCCACCAGTGCCCACCCAGGGCTAGGCACGTTGCAAGGGGGCAGAGGGGCTGAAACACTGTCAGCCCAAGATGACCGTGTAGGGCTCTAGTGGTGTCCACAGCCCCTCTCTGACCACTGTTCCCTCCCCAGCTCAGGGCATCCATCCCAGCCCCCTCCCCCAAGCCTGGCCATGTAGGTGAGGGCCGGGGAGTCTGGGCCTCTCTTGGAGCAGCTTCTGGGCAGCTCAGCTTTCTTTTCCCCACCCCAGCTGCTGTGGCTGATCTGTTTAGAGCCATGTCCCTTAGGGCTAGATGGCCAGATGAAGGTGGGAAGATAATCTAATGGAGGTAGGAAGATAGTCTGATGGGGGTGGGAATGGATTGAGCTCCCTTAGGGAAAGGACAGCTGTTTGGGCATCAGACAGGCCTGGCTTCTGTGATTCAAACAGTGCCACGTCATGGGGTGCTGTGAGAAACCAATGAGGGGACAAGAGTGAAGATAAGGCTCTGGATCACCATGGGAGCAGGCTGCCCAGGACCCTATATGCTGGCGGCCCGCGGAGTCAGAGTCTAGTGACAGGAGAGGAAGGAGCTCCTCCAGTGAGAGTCAGGCAGAGAGGAGGAAGCTGCTTATCCCACGGGGCACGCAGTAGCACCAAAAGCCTGGATGGGAGACACCCCTCTTTCTTGTATACTCCCAGTTATCTTCCTGTTCAGCTTAGCAGACGCAGAGAGCTGTGATTCCTGTTCTACAGCTGAGGGAAGGGAGGCTCAAAGACAAAGGGACTGCCCTGTCCCGCAGCCTGTGAGGGGCTGGAATCCAAACCCAGGTCCCACTGCTCCAGACCTTCACCCCTGGGGCTCCTGAACCTCCGGCCTGTATTAAGGATACAGATTTATGGGGGTGCCTGTGTGGCACGGTCAGTGAAACTCTTGGTTTGAGCGCAGGTCGTGATCTCAGGGTCGTGAGATCGAGCCCGCATCATCGGCTTCCGTGCTCAGGGGGAGTCTGCTTAAGATTCCTCCTCCCCTCTAAAATAAATCAATAGATCTTTTAAAGAGAGAGAGAATAAGAAAGAAAGAATACAGATTTCTGGCCCTGCACTCCAGACCAAGAGATTCGGAGCTATTGGGCCTGGGCCCAGAGAATCTGCATTGCAGCAAGCTCCCCGGGGAACCCTTTGCACATGGAGGCCAAGGAACTGCAGGCCTCAGTCCTCAGTCTGGCGGGAGTGACACCAGAAGGCCAGGCCAGCCACGGGCTGAGAGGTGGAGGTGAGGGCAGTGGGGCGGGGGGGGGGGGGGGGGGGGGGGGGGGGGGGGGCCGGCCCTGGGCCAGGCTGGGGGCGTGGCCTGTTGCCAGGGCGACGAGGGGCCTGTGCTTATCTTTACAAATCCCTCCTGACCTCTCAGGCTGCCTGGGAAGACCTGGCAGGGGAGGGATTAAGGGACACACGCCCCTCCCCTTCGACCTGCTGCCCTGTCCCAGGGCAGGCCCAGATCCCACCGCCCAGAAGGGAGGACGATTGTCCTAGGATAACAGCAACCGTTAGTATACTGAGTGCGTACTATGGGCCCGGAGCCGTGCTTAGGTCTGTGACTGCGTGACTACCGTTGATTCAAACCAGGAAGGATGGGTGCTGTTAAGAAAAGTTCTGTTTTCTAACTCAGAGAGGTTGTAAACTTGCCCCAAATCTGCGCTCAAAAAACTAAGAAGCAGGTTGTCTCCAGACTCCTGAAAGGCCCACATCTCCCAAAGCATGTAAAATTCTCACTTTGCAAACTCTGCGTTACCACCCTTTGTTGTCCTCTTAGGGCGTCCTGGCCCAGCCTTCCCGGGCCCCAGGAAAAAGTCTCTGAAGGTTGGCACCAGGGTGGAGGTCCCCGGATGGGCCTGGGCAGAGCGGTCAGCCTTCCCTCGTGAAGCAGAACCGGGCTGTTGGCAGCCCAGTGTGCTTCGGCCGTTACTCAGGGCCCAATAACTCCTACTTTATGTGCACTTACGGCTTGTGTATAATCACGGGACGGGTATTCAAGAGTTAAGTTACTCGGGATTTAATTGCAGCAGGATAAATTGAGCTTTTGTATGCCTCAGGTACAACACATTTTTGTGCACTTATAACAGACCTCGTGATAACTGCTGACAACTGATGGGAAGTGTTTGCCGAGGGTCAGTTTTGAGAAGCTTCTTGTCTTAACGTGGCAAGAAAGAGGGTATTTCTAAGAAGTGGCCCGATCTCTGCTTATCAGGGAGCCTGCTTCCTCCTCTCTCTCTGCCTGCCTCTCTGCCCACTTGTGATCTCTGTCTGTCAAATAAATAAATAAAATCTTAAAAAAAAAGAAGTGGCCCGAGATCGTGTAAGATGTGGGAGCTTCTGATATAGGGGCAGGTACTGCTCATCTAATCCCACTAGGCCCCCCGGACAGGAGTGAACCCCCACTACCCCACAGCCACCAGGAAAGGGCTCAGTTACCCTAACAAGATGGGACAGTTTGGACTACTCTAACACAAGAATGTTGAACACCCCCGCCAAGGCTAAAAGTGGGGTTCAATATTGATAATTTTGGTGACGATAGCGGGTGACAGAGGCTGCCACGATTCACCGCCCACCCTGTGCCTGGCACTGGCCTATCCCAGTGTTTCCAGCTTGGATCTCGGAGCCCAAGGCCATGGAGACACTTTCCCACGCGGCTTTGCCACTCAAACAGGCCACTTTTATGAGTGGTCTCTGGGCTAAAATGTCCTTGGAAACTGCAAGCCAAACTGAGTTGGAGAACGCTGTGTTTTCCCGCTGCAATTAAATCCTGAGTAATTTAACTCTTGAATACCTGTCCCGTGATTATACACAAGGCGTAAGTGCACTAACCCTCAGAGTTAGCTGGGTGGCCCCCTGAAGGGGTGGAGGAGCAAAGAAGGGACGTGGCTTAAATAGGCAGGTGCCGAACACAGTAGCTGTGCGACTCTAGACAAGTCCCTAAACCTCTCTGGGCCTCATTTCCTCCTCTGTAAACTGGGGGTGTTAGAGCCGGCCTCACACAGCTGTGGGGAGATTCTCAGTCCGTCATGTGGGGCGCCCGGCTGGCATTGTCGGCACAGCATGGAACTCTCGATCTCAGGGTGGTAAGTTCAAGCCCTGTGTCGGGTGCAGGGTGACTTAAAAATGATAAAGAGATTTTTAAAAAATTTAATAGGGGTGCCTGGGTAGCCCAGGCTTTAACCCTGGGTTAAAGCCTCTGCCTTCGGCTCAGGTCATGATCCCAGCGTCCTGGGATCAAGCCCCGCCCACATCGGGCTCTCTGCTCAGCAGGGAGCCTGCTTCGCCCATTCTCTCTCTCTCTGCCTGCCACTCTGCCTACTTGTGATCTCTGTCAAATAAATTTTAAAAAAAATTAAAATCTTTAGTTAGAAAAAAAACAACAAAAAACAAAATCCCTCACGGGAGCCCATTACCATAATATTTCCCAGGGGTGGCCGGCGGTGCTCTTTATTCACTGACCAGCAGTCCTTTACTTGGAGCAAAGGCTGTCTAGCCAGCCAGTCCTGACGCTGGTTCCCATGTGTGTGGCTCCCCTCACCCGCCGTCCCTGCCTCTCTGCCTCAGTCCCACAGCCCCCCACCCCACTCCCAGCGCTGGGGGGAGGAGGGGCCAGACGCGGGACCGAACTGCTGCCCTTTGTCAGCCAGGCTCCCAGGCTGAGAGCCCAGCCCGCCCCCATTGTCCTCCAAGATGCTTGGTCCTCTCCACAGAAACCAGCCAGGCTTTTGTGGCAGAGAGCGGGCCCGGGATGGAGGGGCTCAGCTCAGGGCCTGGCAGACCTCGGAGGCAGAGCCAGGGGCCCAGGGCTTCCAGAAAGCTCATCCCCTCAGGGATGGAAATTACTTTCCCAGGGACACGGTCCCCAGCCCCTCTCTTCCTGGCAGCCAGGCGTCGGGCGCTGGTATCCAGGAATGCTGGTGCCCACGCTGCCCTCACCCCAGCTTTTGGGGATCCCCAGGGAGGGGGCTCCCTGCAAAGAAATCACAGTGAGAACGGCCACTCCCGGGCACTCTAGCAGGGTCAGATGGGGGTGAGCCTGTCCCTCAGCAGCCACTTCTTCTGCAGCATCCGTCTCCTTTGTGTTCACTCGGTCTCACGGTTCACGCGAACGTGTGTCTGAGTACATGTGTCTGAGTGTGAATGCACACGTCGCTCCCCGTGCCCTGTTGTGTGCAGGCACCCATCACACACCTGGCGGGCCGTGTGTGTTTGTGTGTGAGCGCACATGGCCCCCTGCTCACGTGGTGAGTTGTGCCCTTGTACGTGCCACACCAACGTGCAGGTGCGTGTGTGTCTGCAGGTGTGAGTGTGTGCGTGGTAGGGCAGGGGGCAGAGAGCAGATCCACCCGCCAAGATCTCGTGCCCCTCATGTGCAGAGAGCAGGCCCTCGGCTCCTCTCCCGAGCCCCGGATCCGCGGCAGGAGCCCCGCTCCTCAGCCCCCGTCCCTGCCTGCGCCTCAGTCAGGGTCTTTCCCTACAAAGTGGGGTCCTCATCCTCCCCGGGGGCCCTTCAGAGAGGAGGAGACGAAGGTGTTGCGAGTAGGCCCCATGAATGGGGAGGAGGGCCCCAGGTAGGGGCCTGGGGAGGCTCGACCTCCCACCCTAGGAGTCTGAGAGGTGCCTCCCCCCCAGCCCGCAGTGAAGTCCAGGCCACCCGCCCTGGGTTGGCTCCCGCCGCCAGCCAGCAGCGGAGGCGGGGTCAGGGGACTTCCCAGGCCTGGCCCCGTAGCTATAGTGACCAAGACAAAGCGTCCCCAAGACCCCCCAGGAAGAAGTCCAGGCTGCGGGCAGCACACGAGAATCCTCTGGGACAAAAGCAAAACCGTTTGGCGAACGGGGTCTGGCTGAGGAAGCGCTTTCAGCCAGGTCTGGGGATGCCGGGGAGGGGGCAGCAGGGGACACACGTGCTCCCCAGTGCCTGGCCACCCCCCAGGCGCCCAGAGCACCCCCCAGCCCCCAGTGCAGGCAAGGGAACACACACATGGAGGGGATGCAGGTGGACGCCGGGCTCCCCTGGCCGCCTTCCCCCTCCCCACCGGGATCCACAG
Source organism: Meles meles (assembly GCF_922984935.1). NCBI lineage: Eukaryota > Metazoa > Chordata > Mammalia > Carnivora > Mustelidae > Meles > Meles meles. Next base: position 11,281,122 of record NC_060076.1, read on the forward strand.
AGCTGGGGTCTGCTGCCCCAGCCCCGGGTCCCCTTGTCGAGAGCTAAGACACAGCTCAATCCACTTGACAACTTATATCCCACAACTTGTGCCCAGTCGTAGCCCACCACACCCAGAAAGCCTCAGAGGACTCTCAGCTCACCCGGGACAGCTCACAACTTCACCGCACCCACAGCCCGGCGCACACTCACCACAGACTCGGGGATGAGACGCCCACTACCTGCAACCCCCGGCTCCCAGCCTCAGCCCAGGGCTTCCCAGTCCCAACACCGCTCCCAGGCCGCAGCGCCCCAATCCACGGCCCCTTCATAAAGGCCCCCAGGCCGCCCCGCAACCCCCCAAGGTCCAGGACACACACTCCACACAGGCCCGGGGTATCCATGCTGCTGGGAGACAGACCCGGCCCAGTCCCCCGCCCCCACCACCACCCCAAGGTTGTGCCCCAACTCACCACCCAGGAGGGTGAGGGCCGGAGCCAAGAGCAGCAGCAGCGGCAGCAGAGGGGCCAGGGGCCTGGAGGCCGGGGTCCCAGGCCTGGCCAGCGCCATGGCAGCACGCTCTGCTCCCGGCTGTGGGAACAGGCGGCCTGGCTGGCTCCGCACCCCCCTCTCCCTCCAACCAGCACTAATGCGGTGGACAGAGGCCCGGCCCCTCCCTCCCTCCCCTCCTGCCTCCTCCCCCACCCCAGGCCCTCCCAGGCTGCTCCACTGGGAACTGATTCTAGAGGAGGGGTCTGACCCATCCCGTCTCCCCAAGCTCCAGGGCTCTAGAGAGACCTCAGGGGACCCTGACCTGATCTTCGGGCACCCCCCCATCCCCTCTCCCACCTCTCAGGTCCTCCTGCTTCAGCCTCCTGGCTGGGGAGGCTCTCTGTTCTCTTCCGGGATGATGCCAGCGGCTCCCAAGTCCTAGGTCATCCCGGCCTGCCCGACACGCCCCCATCTCTTCTCAGCCTGGGCCCCCCTCCCCAGCCCAGGGCTGAGCAGCCAGCAGCCTCCCAGACCCCCTCTTGGCTCAGAAGCCCCAGCCCTTCCCACCCAGCTTGTTCCCTCCCGCTGCTCCCCACCTGAACAGGTACACCCCAGCCTGCAGCCAAAGCCCCCTTCCCCTCCCCACACTCAGGCCACCAGCCCCTGGTGGCTCTTCCTTCTCACTCTCTTAATCCCACCCCTCTCCTTGGCCTGTGCTAACAAACCCTCCCTCCCAGGGGGGTCCTCAGGATAAGGCCCCTGGCTCCCTTCGTCCTCACCACTCACCTCACCAGCCAAACTGCACCTTTTCCATCTCTCCCCTTTGGCCTAAATCTTTGCCTCTGCCATTCATAACCCTGGAAACCTCACTGCAATCCGAGGCACCCCATTCTAGTGAATGGTAGTGCCAACTAAGCAAAATTTCCCGCTCCCCTGCTGGGAAGTCCTTCTTGTTGTCTAACCTTACAGTCTCCTGCTGCACTTGATGTTTGCTTGCTGCTGGCTGGAAAAGGGAATGTTGTGTGCATGGGGGGGGGGGGGGGCGTGTTCTTTGGGGCACCTGGACTCAGGAATCCTGTGCTGGGCTCTGGGATGTGCCCTGACATCTGGAGGGCACAGTCTGGAGAGATAGACCTGAGCTGTGAATGAGGGAGCTCAGGCTGTGCTAGCAGGTCCACGGAAGAGCAGGGAGAAGGGCAGTGGGCATCACACAGCACATGGGTGGCCCAGAGCCACGCTGGTCCTCCAACCCTGGCAAAGTGCTCAGAAAGGGAGCCAAAGACCTGGGTGGACCCCTGGTCCACATCTCACATCATCCCCACCTGGAGTCTTGTTTCCTGTGGGATGGAAGGTGCTCCTTGGTTTCTGGGACTCTCCTCAGGGGGTCCCTGCCTTTCACATACCAGGAGCTCCCACCACCCCCAAGACCCTTCTCCACTCTTGAGAAAAGCGCAGACCCCGCCGCTAAATAGATCTCAGTTTGAGCACAGCTCTACCACTGATTGGCCGATTCATCTCAGCACGTGACTTCCTCCCCAGGCCTCAGTTTCCTCATCTGTAAAATGGGAATAACAGTTCCCACCAGGTAAAGCTTTAATGAGCTGAAGCGGCGGTGAAACTTCTGTCCATTCTGTGTCTCAGAGGTTCCCGAGAGTTCCAAGCAGCCCGGGCAGCTGCGCATAGGAGGACTGAAGGTCTCCCATCCCCCCGACCCCATCCACCCCCAGTCCCCGGCCGCAGACACAGACGTGCGGATTTTACACTGAACCCTGAGGTCAGCAGGACGCCAGTCCAAACGCCCACCCGCACCCCGCCCCTGTCCTGCAGCTGCTGTGCGCCACCGTGTGGCCAGACTTGGGAGTGTCCTGCGAGGTCTGGAGGGCACTGGATGGGCGGAGGGATGGACTTGGAAACTCAGCGCGGTCGCGGGGAGCCCCATGTGAGCGAGGGGGCGGCGGCTGGGGAGCCACCGCTTGGCAGGAGGCCGAGGTCAGACCGGGCAGGCCGTCCTGCCGCGCTCCCTGTTCGGGTCTGGAGAAGAGACGGTGAGAGTGGGTCAGCCCCGCCGCGGAGCGTTTCCCCACCCAGTCCCACTTGGGGGGCGGCTGTGAAGAAGGCGGAGGGGGACCTTTTTTTTACCCCCTCAACAACACTGCAAGGTCAGCGCTGTCCCCATTTTACAGATGAGGAAACGGAGGCTCGGGAGGGTGAGATTGGCTGCTGGGGTCCCACAGCTGCTCCGTGCAGGGGGCGGACTCCAGCTCGGGCCGCCTGACACCAGCCCTTTCCCCTTCTGGAGTCTCTGGCTCCAGGCTGAGTACGTGCGCTCGAGGATTCGCTCTGCTCGGGCGGGACCCGCTTGCTGACTTCCTGGTCAGGGCACCTAGCAAGAGGAGCCGAGGGAGATGTGACAGGAAAGCTTAGGGCTGGGTGGCCCCACCTTTGGCGTCGCCCCACTTTGTATGAATCCTGAATCTGCTCTCTGCCCTCAGGCAAGGTTTTGTGGGTCTGTTTTAGTTTTCCGATCCTCGTTTCCCCATGTGGAAGTCGGGATAACAGTATCTCCATCGCAGTGCTCTGAGTGGGCTGCCGGCCCCAGCGCGGTGGGGGGAAGGGGATGCACTCCCCGCTGAGCAGATCTCCATCCAGGACGGATGCCTCTGGACCCTTCCAAGTGATCCCCCCACCAGGGGCCTGCATCTCCCCCTTCAGGGGACCCTGTTGGTTATTCTGTCTCCCACTCTCCACACGTAGGAGGGAAGGACCCCTCCTCCCCCCATACGGCCCACTGATTCCCAAGGACTTCCTTACCCCTGGCTTCCCGGAAGTGGCCTGCGGTGGCACAGCGGGAGAGATGAGGGAGGGAGGAGGGGAAAGTCCGGGTATTTCCTCCCTCTCGGTCACCCCTCCCCCCCCACCTCCCTGCACCCCACCCGGCGTCTGCGACACTGCTGAGGACAGCTCCAAGCACAGGCCCCGTTGTTGCTTCAGCTCTCACCAGCTCAATGACCCGGTTCCCTTTGTGGCCAAGGGGGACCCCCTTTAGCCCTGACCTCCCCGACCTCTCAGAGGCCTTCCCCACTCTCACCCTCTCCCTCCTTCTTAGAACCATTTCCCCTGGCTTCCCTCCTACTTTCCTGGCTCTCCCTTGCTCCTTTCCTCCCCAAATGTTGGGGTGCATGGGATCTGCTCCCATCCCCCTGCCCTTCTCACACCTCCCTCCCTGGGTGAGCCCGTGGATGCTTGTGAGCTCTCCGCCAGTGGTTTTTAACCACGTCCGTTCCCCCCTCGATAGGTACCTCATATCACCCTTTACTCCCCTGCGATGAAATAGCATACGCATGCATATAATTCCCCAAGGAGAACCATCCCACCGCCCTAACTGAAATATCAGAATGAGCCATTATAGGCTAATGGTGAAGTGCACAAAAACTGGTTCAAATCCTGGCTTCTACACTTTCCAGCTGTGTGACCTTGGGTAAGTCCATTACCCTCTCTGTGCTTCAGTTAGCTTTCCAGTAAAAAAAGGGGGGGGAGGATTTTTTTTTTTTTCCCCTCTATGTAGTACTTAGCTGCATCATTATGAGGATTAAGTGAATAATTATTCATGAAGTATTTAGAACAGAGCCCGGCACATGCTAAGAGCTGAGCGAGTTCTGATTAAATTAATAAGGAAAGTAGTTCAAGAGGAGGTGTATTTCAAGTTGTAAATACTTTTATCGACGACAGTAGAAAGACATGATAAAATAGCAAGACACCTGTACCTAGACATAGAGTCCCCTGAACGAGACAGACCCAAATGCGGACCGGTGAGGGCTTGTAAAGTTGGCAACTCAGATACCACAGTAGTGTTAACATCAGGAATGTGATTTTCCGGAACGGTGACAACTCTGGGGAAGGTTCTGAACAAGATAAAGAGCACTGTTCCTTCCATTTACATGGAAACCGTGTATCTGGCAATTTCAGTGTATGTCAAAATTCAGAGCTTTCATACAAAAGTGCTCTGTACTTATAAGCAAGACTTGGGCTCTTGCTCAGACACAAGCAGGTATTTTTCCCTCTACTTAGATATCTGGTAGAACTTTCCAAAGTCAAAGGGCATATGGGACATTCTTGGTGGTCTGGACTGTTCTGCACATCGCAGGGTGTCCAGAACCCCGATCCCCACCACTCAGTGCCAGCCGTGGCCCCTAGTCATCATGAAAACAGCACTCCCTAAAATTACCCTCAAAAGCATTCAGGAGGCCCCTGGCTTCTACACCAACTGCCAGAATTTTCCAAGTCCCAAATCGTGTCTCTTGCTTTTTGGCTTCCAGGCCAAGTTCAAATTCCTGAGCCTGATGCCCAGATTCCTCATAATTCAGCTCCCTGCTTACGTTCCCACAGGTGCGGATGCCTATTATGGGGCTTCACCCTCCAGTTGTGTTCCCCCCAACTCCCAACTAAACACACACACACACACACACACACACCCCAGGGTTTTTTTTGCGGGGGGGTTGTTTGCTTTTCTGGCAAGTCTTCACTCCCAGGGTCTGCTCCCTGGAAAGCTCATTGCTCCTCCCTCCACCTGGTTGAATGCTGTGCTGATGACCTTGCCAATCCTTTAAGACCTGGTCTGGCATCCCCTCCTCAGAGCAGCCTCAGTTCCCTTCCCAAGGCTTGATTGGGGCCTCTCCTGCGCTTCCCCAGCTCTGTGGGCTTCCCCGAATGACCGCAGCACTGACCATCCCCTGTTCCTATTGCCAGTGTCCATCTTAGAATGTCTGTACTATCCTAAGGCAGAACACATAGCAGTGAGAGCCATTCAGCCCTTGGCCTTCAGAGGCTCACATCTAGTGGAAAGACAGACACATGGACAACACCGGGAGACACTCGCTCAGAGCCTGGTGGGAGCCCCGAGGACAGAGAGGCCAGCTGCCAGAGGGCAATTTCCCAGAGGAGGTGGAACCTTGTGTGGGGATAGTTTTCCAGGTAAAGGGGACAAAAGGCTTAGCTGGCTGAGCTAAGTGTGCCCTTAGTGTGGGCCAAGGTCAGTTGTTCCGCTGTCCTATCGGGGACTGCAGGCAGGTGAGCATGGCCTGCGGTCAGAACGGGAGGGGCTGCAGTCAGAGGTGAGGCTGATGCACCAGCAGAGAAGAGCTCGTGCAGAAGGTGCCAAGGAGATTGGGCTTTGTCCCGGGGACACTGGGGAGCCATGGGAGGGGTTGAAGCGAGGGAATGGCACATTCGGTTTGTGTGTTTCGGAGTGCCCTCTGGGAGGAGTGTGGAAGATGCGCTGTAGGAAGGCAGGAGTAGAAATGATCCAGGGAAAGGTCACAAAGCCTAATCAGGACAGGGATGAGGGTCGAGAGAGGGTGGGCATTCGCGGTGCTGACACAAGAGAGGTTGATGGCTGCTGGGGCTGAGAGAGAGGGGGAATGCCAGTGTGTGTCTCTGGTGAAGCATCCCAGCTTGGTGAATGCCCCAGTGATGAGGGTGGAGACAGGAGCAGTCGGGGTGGCTTGGGGAAGGGGGTCCCCACAAACCCGGTCCTCCCCCGCCCACAGGATGGGCTGCAGGCCCCTCTGGAGCCACTAGAGGGAGCACCAGGATAGGCCAGGCTCCCCTGTCCCACCAGTCGCTGGCCTCCTCCCCCTCCCTGAGGGAACAGGACCCACCACGCTGCTCAGATGTGGGCTTTGGGTGTCCTGCCAGGGCCTGGCCCAAGTGCAGCTGCTCACAGAATTGGGCCACCTCGTTCTCCAGCCACTGGGTTTGCCGGGGGCAGGGGGCATTTCTTGAGCTGAGAGCAGGTAGGGGCAGAGGTTGGGGACCGCCAGCAAGCAGCACAGACAGCCTGTCTTGCCTTACCTGGCACCTCACCCTCTACTCCCACCAGGAGAGGAGGAGCAACAGCCTCAAGGTCACATCACTGTCAGAGGCAAGGCCAGAGCCAGCCAGAACTGCTTTTTCCCCAGCTGGGGATGGAAATGCACCAGAGCTCCCGAGTCAGAGCAGCTCTTGAATCAGAACAGGGCAAGCAGCCTTGGCGAGCCCCCTGACCCTTCCTACAAAAACCTGGGATGGGGGTGAATTTCCTTGAGCCTCCTACCCTCGTGACAGCTCTCCAGACCTGGAGGCAGGGAGAGGCTGGTAGGTTCAAAGAATGGGGCGGAGGGCAGGTTGGCTGCTGTGCTGACCGCTGCTAGGGGGATGGGGGCGCCATTAGGGAGTCTGGGGGCCACCTGGGGGCAAGGGGCCTCAGCAGGCCTCATTTGAGGCAATGTGCGGAGAGCTCCACAACAGGACAGCCTGGTATTTGCAAAGCATGGCTCCAGCTGCAGAGAGGGGAGTGGCAGGATTACAATTTTCGGAGAAGTGACTGGCCTCTCTCTACTTGAGTCCAAATGGCACAGTCTTTTAAATCTTTATGAAAACAACAAACGAATAATGAATGGAGACCCAGAAAGAGGAGATCCATTTCCTTTTAAATCTGACGGAAAGAGCGCATCCAGCCCCCAGAGAATGCCCGCAGGATCGTAATCGGCTGTGACAAAAGGCGCGATCCCCGCGGAAGTCAGTGCAAGCTGCCTACTCGGTTGGGCCTAGAAGCCGAGGCTGAATCCCTTTCAACAAACTGAATCTCTTTCCACAGTGCTGCTCTGGTTGCCTGAGGTTTGGGTGGCGGGCAGGGACTAAGCCAAGGTCATACGGCAAAGCCGGAACTGGAGCTCAGACTCCCGACTCTCAAGCTTGGGTCTCCTCTCTGTGTACCCGCCTACTTGTCTGCATACACTGCACATTCACACACACACACACACACACACACACACACACACATCCCACCCCACACAGGAAATGCTTTCCAAACTCAGATATGCAACAAGATCCCACAGACTCACAGATTTGCTCACCCAGACACACGTGTACTTGCCAGGCTAGAAGTGCAGGGACACCCACTCAGTGCCCCCCAGGGCACCCCGATACACAGACAAGCATATTTGCATTCACATGCGCAGGTGTCCTTACTCGCAAGTGTCTGATCTCGCCAAGTCTAGATGTACACATGCGTCCAGATACCGACACAGGGCGCACTCGCGCAGGTTTCTGCGGGTACACACGAGATTCTGTCCCATCTCTCCGTACACACCTACACACACACCCCGCTCACACAGCAGCACAGACTCCTGAATGTTCACGGACACACTCCCACGACCAGCATACTGCACAGCCCCGTGAGGCCCACCGGCCAACACTCCGGGCTAAACAGCCATGTCCTCTGGCTCCCCACCCCCGTCTCCCCCCACCCCGGCCGTGGTGGCACTGAGGTCAGCACAGAGTGTCCTGGAGACCCTGACTCTGGGGGGGGTGCCTGGGGATCTGAGATGGGCGAGTGCAGGAGCCCAAGGACACTAGGTTCCTGTGCAAAGAGCCCAGGCTGATTCATGCAAGTGCCCAGGCAGCTGGGGGGCCTGGAGCGGCCCCCAGACCCACCCTCGCTCAGCCCCACGCTCTCCCCTCCCAACAGGTGTGTGTGAGCCGGTGGGCTCCAGTGTGTCTTCTTGGGGGGCGGGCAGAGGCAGTCAAGATGGATGATTTCCGCTGCTATGTGGCTTTAGGATTCCTTCTTTCATTCATTCCTCTGATACTTATTTACATTTGTGAATGCAGTTCATTTGTGAATCAGGCAAAACAAAGGCAAACAAAGGGCAAGGAGCTGAGCTGCACCTGGGCTGTGGGACTGAGCAGTTCACAATCTTCTCTGAGCCTCGGTTTCCTTCATCTGAGAAATAGGGACCCCGGGAGCTCCCAGACCCCTTGTTGCATTTGTTGTTAGAATCAAATTTGATGATGGATGCGGCAGTGCCTTCAGGGGGAAAGGGAAATTTGAGTAAAATAAGAGTCAGACCTTTCTTCGGCACCATCTGTGGGCCAGATCCATGGTATGGGAATGTGGGCAGATGCGTGGGTCGTGGAATCAGAAGCCGGGCTGGGTTCTGATCACTGCTTTGTCAAGACTGGCTGTGTGAGCTTGAACAAGTTACTTAACCTCTCTGAGCTTCTACCTTCTCATCTGTAATATGAGGAGAAGCCTCACTGTATGCACGTGCTGTGGGATAGCGCACCGAGAAGCTCGGGGCCGCTTCAGAGCAGGTGTGCAAGCCAGGCCGTCCCCAGTATTGTCTCTAAGCCTCTAGGCATTCATTCACCAAACACTTGCTGAGCAGTACTAGGAACTGCCATGATTCTAAGGGCTCTCCAAATTCTGACTCATTTAATCCTTCTAACAACTCTGCTGTGGTCCCTGTCTTATGCTCGAGGGAACTGAGGCACAGAGAGGTCCCGTCACTTGTTCGAGGTCATGCAGCGGCTAGAAGCCAGAGTTGGAATTGGAAGCCAGGCCTGTCAGCCTCCCTAAACCCATCTAGAAGACATGTATTTCCCCTCTTAGGGTTCAAAGTCCTCCCCTCTCCCCAGGAGCAGACCCTGTTAAATAAATCATCCAGTAACGGTTTCTAATTCCCAGACTTGGTTGCAAATGAATTATTCACATTGTAGGGCCTGCGAACGGCTGGCTGGGCCTCATTACCCAAGAAGGGCTGCCCGCCCGCAAGATGCCACTCCCTCCCCTGGGCATGGGTCCTGGTGGGCCAGCCAGAGGCTGCTGGAGTTGGCGGGTGCCGGGGCTGCTCTGGGAACTGGGAGGAGGGGCTTTCCTCCTCCCATTCCCAACCTTTGCTTTCTAATAAGCTCACAGCCTGCCGTTGTCAAGAGAACATGAGCTCTGGACTCAGCCAGGCCTGGGTTCCAATCCTGGCTCTGCCCTGAACAGCTGTGTGACCTCAGGTCGGTCGCCTACCCTCTCTGAGTCTCTGGGGAGGCTGACTGGCCCAGCCTACTTCACACTTTCTCTTCTTCCTCCATTTGTGAGCGGAAGCTTGTGCTGCCCAGCCAGGCCCTGTGCTGGAAGCTGGGGACAAAGATCCTGTCCTGGGGGGACACTCCGTCTCAAGGTCTTTTATCTTCTACTTCTAGCATCTGGCTGAAACCCATGCCTGAGCCAGAGCCCTGGGGCTGGTTGTAGGGGATACTGGGTGTTCCAGAGCCCCCCCTTCGGGGCCAGGTACCCACCCCAGCGCTGGGAACATTGACCACTGATGGCTTCTAGGCTATGCCCACTGCCACAGGGCAGCAGGACCCAGTGCCTGACCGATGCGGAGCTGCAGATGCCCAGCACCCTTTCTTCACCTGGAACAACCCTGAAGGGTCTCATAGCCCCAGGGACCCCTGCAGGGGCCTTAGCTGCAGCCTCATTGTGGCTCAGGCTCTCCCCCTGCCCAGTCCTGCCTTCCTGCCTCCTTCCAGGTGTACCATCCGAGGGCATGCCCCAACCAGCCTGTGTGTGTTCCTCCAGCTCGGCACATTTCCAGGAAGCCCATTTAACATACTTATCACAGACAAGGCCCAATCTCAGCAGTAAAGGAGACCTGTGCAGGTCCCCAGTACTCAATACTGCTTACAGGCTGAGCCTACGTTCTGCCCCAGTCCGAGCCCTGCTCCTCCTCCCAGGCTGAGCCCAGTTATCGTATGGGAGGCAGAACTAGAGGCTAATCAGTGGGAGGTCGAAGGGGGTTGGAGTCTGGCTTAGCCGGAGAACAGGACAGAAGCCAACCTCACTAGAGAAGATGAACTGATGACCCTGAGCAGCCAGGAGATCAAGGTCACAGACTCACTTCACAGGGAGGTCTTTTTCCAAAAGCAACTGAACAGGATCTTCTTTATGGAAAAACTAAGTTTGAGCCAAGAATGATAAGATTAGTCATAATAGTTGCCATTTCTCGTGCAAGGAGGACGTCCGGGCCCTGTGCCGTGGGAGCGGGTTCATGCTCTTACCGTCTCCTCAGAACAACCTCATGGGGTTCTCTTCTCACCCATTTTACAGATGAGGAAGCCGAGGCTTGCAGGGCTGAAATGACTTGTGCCTCAGCCGTGGCAGAACCAGCATTCGAACCCTGGGCCATTCTGTGCTTCTGTGGGATCTAGACTCAAGCAGCCACCAGCGTCCTGAAGAAAGGCACCTAAAGAGCTTCCAGGCCCTGGGTTTCACCCGAACGAGATGTTTGCTAAGTGCCTGTGACAGCCCAGGGCAGCAGGGGAGTCAGGAGAAGAGCGGTGGACAGTCCGTGAGTATGTCCCTGTGACCCAGTCCCAGGCAGTCCACTCTTCCTGTCAGGGCCCTCCAGTTCGTATATTTGATTCCAACCCCTATCTGTGTGCCACAAAAGAGGAAATTGTGGCTCAGAGAGAGGATACAGGCTTGTTCAGGCTTGCAGAGCCGAGACTCAAGAATTCCTGACACTTGGTCTCCTGTCCTCTGCCCAGCGTGTGGAGGAACGGAGGCCACTGCTAACCGATCGTAGATTCAGATGTAGAAACCCAGCCCCCAGTGTGATGGGTATTTGGAGGTGGGCCTTTGGGAGGCGATTAGATCATAAGAGCAGAGGCCTCATGAATGGAACTAAAGCCGTTTATGAAGGAGACCCCAGAGAGATCCCTGGCCCCTTCTGCCCTGTGAAGGTATAGCAGAAAGACCTCTGTCTGTGAAGCAGGAAGGGGCTCTCACCAGACACTGAATCAGCCAGTACATCGATCTCGGACTTACCCGCCTCCAGAACTGTGAGAAATAAATTTCTGTTGTTTATACCCAGTCTATGGCATTTTGTTTCAGCAGCCCAAATGGAAACGAAGGCAGCCACTTTCCCCATCTGTTCCGCACAGTTGATCTTCCTCCCCTCCGTCCATGCAAACCTCTGTCCACGCAAACCTCCGTCCATGCAAACCTCCGTCCATGCACGGGTCCATGCCTGCCTCCTTCCACGTGTTCGTCTCCCTGTGCGTCCACGCACGTCTCCGCCCACAGCCGTGTGGTAAGCATCTCTGCGCACCGGGTCTGGGCTGGGTGTTAGGGACAGAGCAGGCACAGCCTACCCTTGTGGGAGAGCCACGTATTAAACAAACAGCCCACAAAGCCCAAGTGCCTAACAGTGTGCAAAGTGCTGGGAAGAGGCAGCTTGGGAGGCCTTGAGTGGGTGTAACAAGGACCGTCTCTCTCGGGAGTCTTCTCTGGGCCCCAGGGAGCTGGTGGGCAAGACACCCGCTGAGACAGCCCCATGGGCTTGGCCTCGGGGGACAAAAGCTGTGAGAAAACCACCATGAATAATGCCCTAGTGGAGCCAACGGGCTTGGCGAGGCCGCAGCCAGCCCACCTGGCCCTTCCAGCCGATGGGCTTCCTTGGCTGCCGGTGGAGGTGAGTCAGGAGGTAAGGGGGGGGGGGGGCTTCTGTAATGCTCCCTCCAGATTTGCCTGGTGAGCCATCCCAGCTGGAGCCTACAGCATCCAAGAACTGGATCAGAGCTTTAGGAAACACAAGAGAAGTTATTTCAGGAGAAGGGAACAGCATGAGCATACGTGTGGGGGTGGGGATAGTAGACAGACACAGGAAGGTAGAGCGAGGAGAGAAAGGGGAGGAGAAACTGAGTCCTGGTCGCCAGGGACTTCACCAGCACCCCGGGGGCTCAGGTCCCACAGGGGCAAGAATTACTTTTAAAGGCTAACTGGGCCCCCAAAGAGGACTACGTGTGATCCCCATTTTATTCTCACTGGATCCAGTAAGATCATTACTGCTGGGACCCATTTTACAGACAGAATAACCAAAGTCAGGAGAGGAAGAATGTGTCACCTGAGAGCACAGTGTTAGCAGGTTAAAGGGTCAGGATGAGTTCTTAACACTCCCCAATGTGCTCAGCAAACAAGGGGAGGAAATCTGGACACATGAGGGGCAGCGTCCAGGCTGCTCTGCCGGGGTCTCGTCTGTCCCGCCCACCAAACTGAGAGTTTATCTCCGTCACCGCATGACACTGGGTACAGAGTTGATGCTTAGAAAATTCCATGAATAAATCACCATCCGAAGGGCAGGCACTCATAAACCGTGGGCTCCGCCACCACAAGCCTGTGGCCATACTGTTACCACGCCCATTTCACAGGTGGGGAAACCGAGACCCAGCTAGTAAGTGGGAAGGCCCTGATCCATTGGACAGCAAATATATAATTCAATCAGCAAACTCACTGATAAGCACGAGTAATGACCAGTAAATGGATGAGAGCAAAGGAGAGTAAATAAAGGTTGTGGGGTTGAAGGAGGGACAGAGGGAGCCAAGGTGAGATGTGGATCTCAGCAGAGTACAGGAGAGGAGAAAGTCATTACACTTGTCCCACCTCCAACTCCTAGGAAAAGGGCTTTTCCTCCTCCCAGGGCGGCTTGAGTTCTAGCCAGGATGTTGCCTAGCAACAGGGCCCTCACCCTGGCCCCGCCCCCTTGAGCTGGCCAGAGCTGGGCACCTGCAGCCAGCCAGGAATAGGGACCCTGGGCTCTCAGGCTGGAGGGAAGAAGGCCAGGGCCAGAGAGGCAGGCCTGGCTGGGCCCCAGCACTGAGAAAGGAGCCCCAAGACCTGCCTGGGGGAGGGGCTGCTCGGACCAGCCGTTTCTCCCGAAGGCTGTCTGCGGAGCACAGGGGAGCGGAGGTGCTCGTAGCTGCCCAGAGCAGGGGCCACGAGGCCCTGGGTTGGAGAAGATCTTGGATGAGTCACTTTCCTTCCTCAATCCCTTTCCTCATCAGTAGAAGGGAGCTCGTGCCTCCTTGCCAGGGGGTCCGTGTGGGGAAAGAGCGGGCCCAGGGGATTCTTTACTCGCGGAACGTGCAGGCTGCTTCTAGAGGAAAAAGATCTGGGGCAAAGGCCTCTCACAGTCCCCTCCACGAGGGGACACGGTGCCCTGGGTGGGAGCACGAGGCCTAGGGGGCTCCCCAAGGAGGTGGCGATGGGACTTCTCTAAGTGGGGTGGCTGGGGACTAGGAGAATTGGCAGCGGAAGCCAACGTCCTTTCAACGGCCCAGAGGCCGGAGATCGGTGCCCACTTAGCAACAGCGACACTGCCCCCTGCCCCACCCGTTTCCATGCAGTCCTCAGTGCAGCTCTGGAGTGGGCCGCTGTGCTCCCAGCTCCTACGAAGTGAGATGTTGGCTCAGAAAGGTAAAGAGACTTGCACACAGTCACACAGCGGGCGGGTGGCCGAGCCATGTCCAGCTCTGTTTCCCTGGCTCAGATGGGGGGAGCAAAGAGCAAATGGCCTTTGGCAAAAAAATGTCACAGTGGAGTCTGCAGGGGCCCCTCCCGGCACCGCCAGGGGGTGTGGACTTGGTGCAGAGGGCACTGGGGAGCCACTGATGGTTTCTGAGCTGGGAGAGAAATGCCCCAGGCCGGGTCCCCAGGTCCCTAGGTGCTGTCCCGGGCCATCTGTCTCCGCCTCCCACACCTGCCACCCTCTGCCTCCAGCCACCCCCGCCGCTTCTCAACCACACCGAGAAACCATGTGTGACGGAGGAGAATGTAAAAATATATATATGTAACTGAAAAACAACGTGCTGACAGAACACGGCTATAAATACTCTGACGGGTGCAGAACCATTCCTCGGATCCTGCTTCCTGCTGCCTGAGGAGCGGGGACATGGGGCCTGGCAGGTGGGGTGGGAACTCGGGAGGGAAAGGAAAGGGGGCGACCACTTGTGGACCTACTTTGTACCAAAAGCTTTACAAGCAGCATGTCTCTGAGTCTTCCCAAAAACCCTCTCAGAGAATCGCTACTGTCGGTTGTCTCAGGTTCACAAGGGAGGAAGCTCAAAATCAGAGAGGTAGGTCATCCGGTCAAGGTCACACAGCAGAGCTGGGCCTCTCGCAAGCCGTGCAGTGGGCCCGCCACCATCCAAAGAACAGCAAGTGCGCTCGGGCTCTGCTTTCCTTCCAAACTCAGCGAGGCCCTGAAGACCCTGTACTCTGGCCTCTGGCGGCCCCCTGAGCCCACCTCTCACCATGTTCCGATCTCTGAGACACAGAGCCCTTCTGTCGGGACCACTTCAGGACCAAGTGCTCTTGGCCTCCGTAACTACTGTTCCCTTTGCCAGGCATGCTGTTCCCCTCTCCTTACTTCCACCTACACTGGGGCCTCAGCTTAAGTGCAACCTCTTTCCAGGCCTCCGCCGCTGAGGCCCCCCCCTGCGTTCCCTGCAAACCCTCAGGCTTGGCTGTAACCGCGTGGGTCATTACGGGTGGTGGGCCACAGCTGGCCAGGGCAGACCCAGGGCTGGCTGCCAGCCTCGGGGCCACCCAGTGGGTGCCCCGGAGTACTTGGCTGCTTGAGGGCGGGGTGGCCATGCCACCTAACTGCCCCTCTCCTGTGCATGGGTGGGGCCGGGTGATGACCGCACCAGGTAAAGCGGCTTTCAGGCTGTCAGAGACTCCCCGGGGTGGTGAGAGACGGAGCCGGAAGAGCTGCTGGCTTCAGGGCTCCCAGGGAGAAGGAAGGAGAAGGAGGAGAAAGAGAAGCAAAGGGGGCTCCCAGGGCCCCCGCCAAGGGCACTGGACACCCACAGAGGAGTAAGCTGGCCCCACCTCCGAGACCCTCCCTGGACTGGGACTAGGCTTCCGCCCGGGGTCCGAACCTGCCTGCAAACCTGCGTGCGCCTCCGGCCGGCATGCAGCACAAAGGTAAGGCCGCAGGTGGTTACCTGGTTCGTCCCCACTCCTTCCACGTAGACCATCGCCGTCCCCTGCGAGTAAAGTGTGAGCCACCTATGGCATTTTGACTTTTCATTTTCTAGTAGCCACTTTAAAGAAAAAAAAAAGCAGCAGCTGAAGTTAATTTTAATGTTTTATTTGGCCCCAATGTCATCTCATGTAATCCAGATTAAAAAAAAAATCATTGAGATTTTTTTAAACTTTTTTTTCTTACTGAGTGTTCAAAAATCCCATGTGTCTCATGTACGAACAACACATCTTGGTTTGGACTAGACACGTTTCAGGTGCTGCTGTATTGGGCAGCAGCGTTCCAGACTATGCCGTGGTGAGAGCCAGGACCACGCTTGTATCCACCATTGGCTCCAGGGTTCGGCCTGTGAGGGAGACTCAGGGCATGTTTGTTGAATGACTGGCTGAGCGACTAGGTGAACGGAAGTATGAATGCATGAATGAACAAATTATCGAAGACGTTAGATCAAAAGCCAGATTCCCAGCCCAGGCCATGGGAAGAGCCTAGAAATAAATTCTCATCCCACTTCAGCCTTTAAGTCTTTGCCCAACCAGAACCGAGTCCTCAGTTGGGGCCTCAGTTTCCCCATCTGTACAACAGATTGTGGGGTTGGACTGCATGACGTTTCCAGGCTCTCCCTGGAGGTTGCCAAGGGGAGGCTGCCCTCCTGTCTGCAGCTCCCTCCCCTAAGTCAGGCCCCCAGGGAAGACCGCCCCACTCTCCCCTCTCCTGTGTGTGAGACAGGAGGTCTCCACAGAGACCTCCAGGTGACCTTCTGTGCCGGGTCCCAGAGGACTCCTCCGCATCACAGCCGTGGCACGGGGAACAAAGCCAAGGTGTGTCCCCAGGCTTGGCCCTCCTCCTTGGTCACCTCCGTATCTCACATTTGTTCCAAGCTAGGAAGACAGCGGGGGAGAGCTTGTCCCTTCGATTCTGTAGAGGATGAAAAGGGAGGGCCAAGAGAAATGCCAAGTCCAGTCCGAGGCCACACAGTGAGCAGGGCAGAACCAGGCCTCTGCTTTCCTCACCTGAAAAATGGGTGCAAAACCTGCCTCCCTCCCCCTCAAACATCAATGCCTCAAATCCAGGCTCTGCTGCTGACAGCCCTGTGACCTGGGGCACCAGGCCTTACCTCATTGTGCTGATTTGTAAGTGGGGATGGTAACAATACCACTGTCCTCGGTTGCTGTGCCCGTGAAGTGTGTTAACCTACGTAAAGCGCTTATACAAGCGATAGATATTATTATTAGCCTTCACTAGGGAGCCATTCTGCCCTTCAGATAAGGCAAGGGGTGTGACTAGGGTTTACACACCGTAAAGTCCACTCTTGAGAGGCAAGCGTTTTTTTTTTTGGCTGCAAAGGAGGTTGCAAACTGTAATATGCATTGTGACTTGCAAAGTGTTTTGTAAATGTTGCCGCATTAAGGAGGCTGTTGTAGATTAGCTTTTTACAATCTGAAAGGCACTTCAAAATCATAAATCACTTTGGAGGCCGTAGAGCTCTTTCTAAGAGCTTTCTAGACTGTCGAGCGCTGTGCAAGTCTGAAACAAGTGGCCTTTCACGGCCACGGGCAAGAAGCAGGGTGGGAGTGGGCAGAGAAAGAGACGAGGAGCAGAGGATCGAAACTGCAGTCCGTTTCCCCTCTGGTCACGGCACCGTCGCCGTGCATGCCAGCCCGGTGCGGAGAAATTCCAGGGTATCTGCAGATTCCTGAGCTTCTGCTCTGAGGCCAGGGAGGCCTGCCTGCAGCGCTGACTCAGCCCAACGGGATGAGTGAAGCAGGAATCAGCCCCATCTTCCCTGCACTTGGGCTTTATCTTATTAATTTTTTTTTTCTACCACAAAGGCAATAAACCTGACACCATTTAAAGATTTCCCTGTGGGCTGGGGAGGTAGTGAGCTCCTGGGCTGCCTGATGACCTTGAAATTGGGCCTGCTCTGGAGACCCAGCCCGGAGCTCCTGCTGCCCCCAGGTTGACAGGATGGCGGGGGTTCAAGGGCTGGGGGCAGGTGATGCAAAGGCCCTGGTCTGTGAAGTTCCCCTCTGGGGTGGGCGGTGAGGGGGGTTCCAATCCTAGCTCTGCCTGTTACTTTTTCACCTATGACCTTGGGCAAATTCCCTTAGGCTGAGTCAGGAGTCCTTCAGCTATAACAGACTGATAATGCCCATTTGCGTGTAGGCATTGGACCGCCTAGTGTGCCTGCAAATTCTGTTCCTTGCGTGTAGGCATTGGACGGCCTAGTGTGCCTGCAAATTCTGTTCCTTCTGGCTCTCCATAGGCCCTGGAGCCTTCCAGTCAGGGAGAAATGGAAGGTGAGGCAGCTTCTAGAGCTTTGGGGTCATGAGCATGGGATTTCAAGTCATAAAGACCTGGATTCAGATCCTGGCTCTGTGAGATACATCTGTGTGTCTTTAGGTGAGTCACATTCCCTCGCTGAGCCGTCCTTTCCTCAGCTGTAAAATGGGCCCTGTAATAGTCATTACCTTGCAAAAAATGGTAAGGATTTGGACACGTGTCTATGATACGTGTGGCATAAAATCTGACACGTAAGAAGTCATCGATAGTATCTTCGATCTGCCACGCCCTGACCCATTCTGAGGGCCCCGTTGTGCTTCCTGACGCCATGCAATCCCCCTTCCCGGGCCTCTGCACATTTGCAGCTACTCGGTAAAAAAGCCTGCCTTACCATGTGACCCAGATGACAGCTGGGGTCCTGGGCCATCTGCATCCAGCTCGAGCCGTGCCCCACCCCCACTGGAGTTTCTGCAGAAACGTTTTCTCCAGCCCTGTCTCCCAGTGGCCTCTGGGCTATGTGATGTTGACCCCAAAGTGGAAACTCCTCTGAGCTCCTTACACAAACCATGTGTGAGCAAAGCGCCTTGGCTGTAGATGTCACAGACAAAGGAGGGTCTGCTGGAATCTGCTCCAAAACCATCTTCCTCCTCTCAGAGCTCATCCCAGGCTTCCCCCCGCTGGCATCTGCCTCTCTCCCTCACCTAACTTTTAGAAGCAAGACATCGACATAGTTCCTTTTGCCTCGTGCAGTGTACCTCATTTTTTTCTGAACAAAGCCAGACTCTTCCCAGGGTTGTGATGAAGGCAAGTTGTCTTCATCTAGTTGCATCCCTGGGTCTGTGTGACATTTCAGGGCCTGGACTGTGTCCCTGTTCACTCTTCTATGCCCAGCCCCCAGCCCAGTATCCGGCCCCCAGCAGGCGGCTGGGAAGGTACAGTTAAGTAGACGGGGGTTACTGGGGCAAGGGGACCGGAGAAGCTGCCTTCTGGTTGTCAATGACCCTCTGGTCTTGGAGGTCAGTTCCATGGCACAGGGACTAATTCAGGAAGAGGCTGAAGCTGATGTGTGTCTGTCTCAGCCCCCAAAACGACCAAGTGCTAACACGTTCTTGACTCCTTTGAGGGTCACGTGAACTTTAACACTTGGAGGTCCTTCTTAGGGTCTGACACCATCAACGACTGCCTCCCTGGGGAGTTACCAAGGGCAGGGCAGTGGTTCTCAGGACGGGCTCACCTCAGACTCCCCTGGAAAGTATCGAACCCCAGAACCACACAGGCCCCATACCTCCTCCCTCAAGATCCATTCAAACGTCTGATGTAGCATCTGATGATGATTTGTTGAAAACCCTGGTGGATGCCGATATACACCCCTGAACCAGAGAAAGGGGCTGTTTTTTTGGTTTTAGGTTTTTGGGGTTTTTTTTAACTAATGTGTCTGTGCTGCCTGTGGGGTTTCCACGTGAGACCCTCTGAAGCGGTCTGTAGGGAGTCTAGGTGGAGGGCCTGGCTGGATGGTAGAAAGGAAGTTGTGTGGGCTTGGCAGGCCCTGGAGACCTGGGTTTGAATCCCTGTCTTAAGATGTCCCAGCTCTGTGGTTTTGGGTAAGTCACTTCACCTGTCTGCACGGCGTCTCCTCCCTCGTGGGCTGGCAATCAGAATTCCTGCCGCATGGGGCTGCCGGGGTCCGTCACCTGGCCCGGGGTCCAGCCTAGAGTCGGTGCTCCCCAAAGTATGGTTCTGTTGCCTTCCTGAGCAAGCTGCAGGATGGGAGGGGAGGTCACTGGCCTGGAAGAAAGTTCTAGTTCCGACACATCATGATGTGCAGTCTTGGCCAAGCCACTCCCATCTCTGAGCCTCCGTGTCCCCATTCAGCTCCAACCTGGGAGACAGTTAAGGGCTGACCTATAAGGGGGTGGACAGACCTGTTCCAGCCAATTCTTGAGCCTCCCTGAGCCTCAGTTTCCTCCTCTGTAAATAGACATCCAGCGGTGTGCACATCTCATCACGACTCTGTTTAGTGATGTCACGTCGCTAGCTTGAAATGGGCCACAGTGGGAGTGTCAACACCAAACAAGTCAGCAAACGTTATAAATCAGATTCTCCCCACTCCCCTTCCATGTCCCCCCCACCCCCGACAGTCAGTTTATCCACACGCCAGCCCCCGGGACTCAAGTAAGAAAACTTTCATCATGGTTGTTGGGAGAGTCAGAGAACTATTGCCCATTAAACATTTAGCACAGCACCTGGACTTAGCACAGCACCTGGGACTTAGCACAGCACCCAGACACTAATATGCGCTAGTTAAACACACTTAACATTTATCAGCCACCACTTTGTCTCTGGCCTGGTGTACAGTGATCACACCTGTCATCTCATACAGCTTTAAGAACCCCGGGAAACTTCTAGAAGAGGAAATTCAGGCTCAGACAGGCTTGCTGACTTCAAATGCAATTAAATTTTGCGAGCCTATTATATGCCAAGTTTATTTTTATATACCCATCTCTGTTCAGCCTTGCAACCCCCTTTTCCTCACTCCAGTTGAGGAATCAAAGGCCCCGAGTGGGCAAGTGACCCGCCCCAGCTCCCACATCGAGCGCGGGGCCGTGTCGTTGGTCTCTAACCTGCGTGTGCTGGCCTCCAGTTCCTCCAGACTCCCTCCCCACGACATCCAGCCGCATCCTCTCCTGGATCAAGGCAGGCTTTGCTGATCTGATCTCTCTGGCCCTCTCCAGCTCTGACATCCTCAGTATTTAAATCAGCACATGAATATTTCACAAGCATCCCCGGCGAAAATAACCCCCCGCCTGGTTATGTCAGGCCGAGGCCCCAGTCTCTGCCGGGCGCTCGGGCTATTTGCGAGGCCTGCAACTCCGCGAGGCCTCCCGGCAGCAGCCAAGGAATCAATAGCCTTTAAATAAATAATTAGAGGAGCTGAAGACGTCGGCACAGCCAGGAGTGAGCAGGGGAATATAAACTCATAACTCTCCCAGGCTCACTGCGGAGGGCCGCGCTCTGTTTCTTGGTTAGGAGATGTGGCGGGGCCTGGGGTAGGCTGAGAGGTGGGGGAAGTGCAGGGAGAGGGAGGATGGACACACCCTACTTGGCGTTTGCTGAGCCCCCTCCATGTGCCAGGCTTTCTCTCATCGTTGCATCCCTAATGTTCTCCTAAAGACACCGAGGCTCAGAGAGGGGCAGTCAGTTGCCCAGGGCCACACAGCCAGGAAGCGGCAGAGGCTGTAGGCCTGTCTGACTTCAGCACACAGCTTCTCAGCTTGGACACTAGTGACATCTTGTTGGTCGGGTGCTTCTTTGTTTTGGGGGTGGGGGACTGTTCCGTGCCATCGTAGGACATTTTCGCCCTTGTCTCTACCCTCTAGAGGCTGGTAGCCTGTCCTCCCGACTCGTGATGACCAAAAGTGCCTCTGGATGTTGCCAGATGTCCCCTGGACTTGGGGATGGGGCAAAATTACCCGGAGTGGCAGGGCTTTTTACTGAGCCATTCCTTTTCTCTGCTGCTGGTGGCTTTTAGGATAAGGATCAAAATCTCTCTCTGACCTAGAGAGGCAGTTAGAACCAGAGCTGGCCAGGTGAGAACATGCATGCTGTGTGACCTTGGGCAACTTCTCAAGCCCTCTGTGCCCCAACTGCCCTATCTATAAAATGAGGGCCCCCTCCCCAAAAGGTTATTATGAGGTTTCAATGAGTTAGCATGTGCAAGCATTTAGAGCAGTGCCTGGCCCCCACGGTCCAAGGACCGTGAGACCCAGTCCCAGCCCGGGTCTGCAGCTTCACTGGTACTATTCCTCCCCTAAGAATGGAGAGAAGGACCCTAGCAGGAGCTGGGAAGAAATCATCTCTGACAGCTTCTGCTATTTCCACCCGCTTCCCCCTCCCACCAGCCCTGAAGCTGGAGAAGCAGCAGCAAGGACGGCCACATGGTCCCACAGGACCACAAGGTGCTAAGAACAGAAGCTGCCACTTCCTCTCCCCTGCGGTGCTGGCTGCCCGGAGAGAGGAGTGCGGAGGGGCCTTACCCGATTTACAACAGCATCCGATTAAAATACAATCCCTTTTATTATCCAGGAAGCCATAAAAATACATATAAACAAACACGTTTTATCCCTGGAGTTGGTCATCGCATTTTACTGGTTGATGGCGTGTGTTTTCGTTCTGCTGACGTCTGTTAGAAACAAGGTTCCAGAAGGCTGTCCTCATTTGGGTGCTTGGGAGAAGCCGTTTCTGGGAAGGCACTGCAAGGCACCCTTGCAGAAACAGCCCCCAGCTGGCCACATAAATCCTCCCTTTTATTCCCCCCCGCCCCAGAAGGTCCCTAGAGATTACCTGGTCTAGCCTCATCCTAGTGGAGGAATCCGAGACCCAGGACACACAGTGCTTAGTCCAGGAGCCCCGAGCAGCTTGGTTCAGCAACTGTTTTCTGAGTGTATTAGCGACCCCCAGGTGCTGTGATAGATAGGCCCCCGACCTCAGTGACACAGTGGAATTGTCTTTCTGGCTCACATGGCCGGTGTTCTGGAGACGAGCCCTCCAGGTGACTCAGGGACCCAGGCCCCTTCCTTGTGGCTGCACCCTTCCCGAGGGCCTCAGAATCGTCTGCTTTCAGCTGGATGGGGAAAGGAATCAGAGGATGGCAGGTTTTTATGGATTTTTACCGAGGTTTTTTTAGGTCAGGCTGGGGAGTGGCCCATGTTGCTTCTGTGCACGTTCCACAGGCCCGTTCTGGAGTCACATTCCATACCGAGCTGCAAGGGGGGGTTGGGAGAGGTAGCCTGGCTGTGGGCTCGGAAGGAAGAAGAGACAGGCTGGTGAGCAGCTAGCTGACAGGGTCTCAGGGTCTGGCTCGGGTCTGGGAGCTGCCTGGGTGGAGGCCGACCTGCTCACTCAAGCTCGCTCGCGCGCGCCCCCCCCCCCCCCCCCCCCCCCCCCGCTCATAGCTAGCGGGGGAGGGGGAGCAGCAGGAGCAGCTGGCTGATGGTCCCAGCTTGAAATTCAGAATGAGGACTTGTCTTTTTGAGCCCCCCTCCCGTTGACCCCTGGAAGTCCATTTACTTCTCTCCAGAGAGACCACCCCCCACCCAGATGCCACGATAAATCCAAGACTCCTGCGGTCCTTGGCAATTCAGCCCAAAAGGAGTCAGCAATCTTTGTTTCTAAAAGGTTGCCGATGGGGCCCCTGGGTGGCTCAGTCGGTTGAGCACCGGAGTCTTAATCGCAGGATCTTGAGTTTAAGCCCTGTGGTGCGCTCCATGCGGGGTGTGGAGCCTATTTTTAAAAAAGAGAGAGAGAAAAGTTTGCAGAGAAGACACCGGAAGGCCCGGTTCACTTCCTGAAAGGCCCTATGCTCTGTAGTATTTCCTTCTCGGGGGAGAAAGGGGGGGCTCCCTCCCCAGGAGTACCTGTCACTTCACACTGCCACCTGCCTAGGCTCTCACCAGAACAGGTCTGGAGACATGACGTGGCTTCTCGGTGTACCCGCCCACGGGCGCGCACGCGTGGACGCACGCAGCCCTCAGAACCCACCATCGCAGGCATCTGCCGCTTGGGTCAGCTGATATCTACTGGGGGGATCCCGAGACGGGAGAGGACCTCCCGCTGCAGAAGCTGATTGGGACAGATAGCCTGTGCCCCCAGCAACTAGACTTCATGCACGCAGCCCGAAGGGTGGTCCAGGGGACACGTCCTCTCAGGACTGTCCCTTTACAGTGACATAGGCACAGGGCCAGTTGGGTTTGAAAGGCCACTGTAGCAGAATGGCATCCAGTGACGTGTGATGCATCGTCTCTGTGGCCCGTGGTGCCAGCAGGAGCCTCAGTGACCGTTGGCAGGTGGCCCCCAGGGCTGGGCCGGAACTCTGGGTTCCTGTCAAGTCTGTTTCTTCAGTCGCCGTCAATCGTACGCAGCACTTCACACTTTCCCAGACAACTGCTCTGGCTAAACCAGAGCCAGTCTTCACTAAGGACAGCCAAGGACCCTCCTTCTGTAGCCTGGGCGGCACCCGGACCTCCACCCCACTCCCTCCAGGATGTCCTTTGCTGCCAGACCCACACGGGGGCCATCCCGGAGCCCCTTCCCCCCCACAGGTCTAACAGCTTCCACCCTCAGGGGAGATGCCAAGGCTCCCGTCTCTTTTCCTCCAGGAGGTTCTGAGCAGATCTCTAATTAACCTGTCTGTTCACACTCCTTCCACATTCGAAGTCCTCGAGAGGGCTGTGGGCAGAACTAACATAATTGGTTTTCTTTGTGATCCTATGCATTTTATGCATTTAGAGCCATTATTCTGACAAGAGGTCCACTGTCTTCACTTGGTGCTGAGGGGATCCAGGGCACCAAAAATGTGAGGGTCCCTCTGCCTCTGGCCTTGGGACTGTGGGTAACAGGATTCCCTCCTCCATGACACACGAGGCCCCTTTGCTTTATGAGACCCTTACTGGTTGGGGGAGCACCCCGCCCTCCCTGCCCCATTCCTTCTGGGAAGAGATCCCTACTTCCTTCTGGGACCACCTCCTCTCACCACTCTGGATAGAGGTAGGTGGTCCCGGAAGAAGTTGCTGTGTCGTCCTGTGACCTCACTCACCCGTGTCATCTGACTGGCTAGGGAGGGGCAGGCTCCTGACCCAAACCAGGCCAGATGGGTCCTTCTCTGCAGATGGTGTTCTTTTCTTTTCTTTTTTTTTTTAAGAATTTTATTTATTTGACAGAGAGAGATCATAAGCAGGCAGAGAGGCAGGCAGAGAGAGAGGAGGAAGCAGGCTCCCCGCCAAGCAGAGAGCCTGATGCGGGGCTCGATCCCAGGACCCTGAGATCATGACCTGAGCTGAAGGCAGAGGCTTAACCCACTGAGCCACCCAGGGACCCTCTGCAGTTGCGTTTCTAAATGGGAATCGAATCGGGAGGGGCTTCCAGTTCTCTCTCCCCCTGTGGGGACTCGGAGCTAAGAGCAGTCATGTTTCCCACAAAGTAGGGGAAGCCGGTGTGAGTAGGACAGGGAAGCTGAAGGGAGAGAGATTGAGACAGGGATAGAGAGATGGAGAGAGGAGAAGAGAGGAAGAAAGAGAAGGAGGGCGGTGTGAGGGACAGGAAGGGCAGAGGGGAGGGGGAGGGGAGGAAGCGGGCTGCGTCCTGGCCCAGGTGGAGCTGTGCCCCTGCTGGTTTGCTACTCATTTCTCTTTGGTTCTCCATTGCTTCCTTAGGTTCCCCACTTGTGGCCTCAGCTCATTGGACATGGAGTTTCTCACTGTCTGACTTATTCCCACTGAATCTCCAGCGTCTGGCCAGAGCCCAGCACATAGCAGGTGTGCAGCCAACATCCCCGAATGAATGAATGAAAGAACGAACCAGGTGCAGAGAGAAGATTACACAGGGAGAGGGCAGAACTGCGGGGGTGGGGGGGGAGGTGATATTCGAAGTGGGTTTAAAGGGAGAGTAGGAGTTTTCTGGGGGAAGAGGCTCAAAAAGACAGGGGGGACTAGGTTGAAAAAGGCTTAACTGTCAGACTAAAAATTAGGATTTTTGCAAGTAGTGGCTGATCTGGGTATAAACCCCAGTGTTCCTGGATGTCCAGGCTCCATCCATGTAAGGGAGTGTGTGGGAACTCCTGGGCTCCCCTCGCGTCCCAGCTTCCAGAGACCCTGCTAATAGGAAAAGCTGGTCCTCCCCCCACCCCACCCAACACCTTTCTCCAAACTGCTCCCACAGGGCCCCCGCCTTCCTGCGGCTCCGTCCAGCAGGTCCAGATCCTCTCCAACCTCTGGGCAGCCTTTCCCATTCTGACTTCGACCCACACTCTCCTCCCCGGCAGCTCCCTCTCTGTCCATCTCGGGCTCCCTTCTTTTTTTTTTTTTTTTAATTTTTTTAAAGATTTTTATTTATTTATATGACAGACAGAGATCATAAGTAGGCAGAGAAGCAGGCAGAGAGAGAGGAGGAAGCAGGCTCCCCGCTGAGCAGAGTCCGGCTCCCTTCTTCCCTGGGCCCACAGCCATTCTCTAAATATCAGTGACCTCCAGGGCCTGCACTGGTTCCTCCACTTGCCCTGTCCCCACCCTGAACTGCCCCTTCCTCTCCCGTGGCTTCAGGGACCACTCCGAGCAGCACGTTCCAGGCAGCTCCAGACCCAACTATCCAGAGGCTGGACCTTCTCCTCCAGACCCTTCAGACTCAAACGCATCAGACTCCTCGTCTTCACCTCCCGCCCGCTGTTTGCACCCTCCCTCCGAGTGCACATCCCGCCTTCTGTCCTCCCAGCCGGTGCGGAGAGGGAAGGGAGCAGGCTTGGAGGAGGGCAGGACGGCGCACACAGGGCGTCTCCCTGGCTCCAGTCACGTTCTTGATTCGGACTCGGGCTGGGGCGGTGTTTCTCACCTCTGACCCCAGGCCTCCCGGGGCCAGGCCAGCGAGCGTTGACCAGATCGATTTCCACCGTGTTGGGAAGTCAGCGGTCGGCTGCTGACCGCACTGTCAATTATTCAGGCTCCCTGGGATTCCACCGAGAGCGAGGGTTTAACTAAAGCATGGCTCCATTGTCCTCACCCTCCCCAGCTTGCCCTCGGAGGCCTGGGCAGGGAGGGTCACCTCCCCACGCAGCCAAGTGGACATCTGGCTCAGCCCCCCTTCCCACCCTCCAACCCATACATCCCAGGACCCGGGAGCCTCGTTGTCCTCAAGTCTCTCGGATGTACCTCTGGGCCGAGGGGGGCTGAGGCCTTGAAGGCAGAAATAGGACCAGGGGTTACCTGAGGCGCGCGGTGTTGGTGGGTCCCAGGCCCAGCAGGTACAAGCCGGTCCGCAGCAGACCACCATTGGGAGGGACAGCGATCACGGGCGGGCCGAGACCAGGCTGTCAAGGAGAGATAACGATCATTTTCAGCGTGATCTAAATTTGCAAACTCTTCCTGACGTCCTGCGTCATCATGTGGCCCCGAGTCTTTTTTTGGAACTAGGTGATACATAAACAAAAACCCGTTCGTTTTTTAGCTGTTTACCGAACAAGCCAGGCACTTTGCTAAGGTGCTGGGAGATGAGGTAAGAATATCAGTTTGGCCCTGACCTTGAGTAATACTAGTACTAACGCTAATAGTAAGGGGAACTGTGACCAGTCAGGGGAGGTTCCAAACACTTGACCTGCTTCAAGGGACACCCCCTCATCACAACCCAGTGAGGCGGCGGCTGGGACTGTCTCGGTTTTAGAGGCAACACAAGATGTTATAGGCGAGGCACAGAGAGGTACAAAACATGCCCAAGGTCACACAGCCCATGTAAATGATGGAGCTGGAATTTGAACCCATGCATCTGATTTCCAGTCCCTGCTCTCAGCCTCTCTGATCCAAGTTGTATGAGGGGGTTCGGCTGAGGTCAGGTAGGTGATCAGCTAAATAAAGATCTAATGACAAGAGCTGCGGAGGAGAGATCAGAAATAATCTATCCAGGTTGAGGGGAGGGGGTAACAAGTCAGAGAAGGTTTTCTAGAAGTGTCCTCTAAACCGAGAACTTCTGGAAAAAGTGTCCAACAGGGGAAGAGTCCAGGGAAGGAGGAGCATTCAGAGAGGATAGCACGGCCAGCTGGATGGCCCTGCAGCCCCGGGGCTCTCGGAGGACCCCTCTGGGCCCCGGCAGAGGGGGGGGGCGGACCTGTGGCTGACGCTCAGCCTCCCCCTCTCTGGGCCCACTTCCTCTCTGTCTGCCGGCTGTATTTTTAGATCTCTTACTTTCTGATGACTGGTGGGCTGGCAGTATCTGGTCTTTCCTCAGGACGTTTATAGTCTCCTACTGCGGGTGGATCCAGCACAGCCCTCCCCTCAGAGACCTGAGCTGCAGGGCTGATTGGAAGCTCTCCCAAGCCCCGGCTGCTTCGCGGATGCCTCTGGGCAGAGGGGCCCACACTCAATGGCCAGTTGACAACAGCCACCTCTGTCTCTTCTGTCTGCTTTCTCTCTCTCTTCTTCCCGGTTCAATCCGTGCCGCCCCAAGGTCCCTATCTGTACTGGAGTCTGGGCTGGGCACTGACTTAAACAGCTGACCTGAACGCCTTTAGCAGCGTGTGCTAGAGGCAGGCTGGGCGCACACGATTCCTATCCCAAACTGGGCAGCATGTGAAAGTGAGGGCGCTGTTAACAATTCTGCTTGGAGCATGGTGTTGGCCCAAGCAAGCAGGGATACAAGTTCAAGTTCACCCCAGTTCAGCAGAAGGATGGACAAGTGAGGAGAGACTTGACACAGGGAGGATAGGTAGAGGGAGTCTTGCCCGGGGTAATGGTATGTGCAAAGACGTGGCAAGTTTGGGGTAAGCAGGGAGTTTATGATGACAATAACCTGGTCCCTGGACTGTGGAGAAGGGGCAGAAGGAGAGCCCCAGTGGACTCCAGGCGGGAAAGATGGATAGTTTGGTAGGAGTAGAACAGAGTGGCCAAACCTTGCTGTTCTGCCACCCCTGGGCCCATAGCAGGCATCACTAATGGATCACAGCACTCTGCTTCCCACGGATTCCACCTGCCAGCCTTCAACACAGTGCTGGGGCCAGTCACATCCAGTTGTCAAGCTGCACCCTAGAGGAAACCTATTTGCCACCAGGGGCTCAGCGATGGGACAGTGTGTACTTAGCTGGAGAGGAGGCTGGAGTTCAAATGGAGAGAGACCCAGAATGTGGGACTAAGGAGTCGGAATCTTCTCTTGGTGTTAGGGTGCCATCAGACAATGTTGCTGTTGCGGGGAGGGATGTACTGAAGACTGACATTTCAGGAGTTTTAGGAAGGTTGCTGCCATGGCAGGGAAAGCAGTGAGGGGTGCTGATGTCCAGATGAGAGAGGAAGGCACGCCCCCTCCACTGACCTGGGAGCACAGAAGGGATCCTGATGACCGAGCAGATGCTGTGGGTTAGGAAAAGAAGAGGAAGGCATGGAGGAGGACTCCCAGGCTTCTGGGTGCCTGATCAGGCAGGTGTGCCAACATGGTGGGAGGTCCTGATGGGAATCTTTGCTCCTGAGGTCAGCAAACAATGCAGGATTACCAAGGAGAGGGCCACCCTGGGCCTCCGTGCCCAACCCCCCACCCCCAACCCCGGCTGGGGGTGGAGCAAGCTGGTTTGGCAGGTGTTACCAGAGAACCGCAGAGCCTGGAGTGATTTGCCTTTTGAGGGAAATAAACAATCACAGAGATCTCATCACCCACCCTTGACCTGATGGAGGGAAAGAGGGGCCTGTGGTGCTTCCCGCCCCATCTCTGAGAAATGGGAGCCCTTGGAGCTGCTTGCAAAGTTTGGGGGTGACTGCCACGAGGGGAAACTGACACATCATTCCCCGATTGCATATCTGCTTAGTCCTGGGCTGCTACCTGCCCCCGGGGCCACCAGTGTGGGATATGGTTGTCCAGGGCGGGGGTGGGGTGGTGGGGGTGTAACGCCCCTTGGGGTCTGGTTCCTGAGAGGCACAGGGATGGCTCCGACTGGAGTCTGCGGAGGGCCCAAGGGAGTGGAGGCTGCGCGCTCGCTGGCACCCTCTCGGCGTGGGGGCGCGAGTGGCTGAGGTGCGGGCTGAAGCTTAGCAGGCAGGTGCCACTTTGTCTGGAGAAGGACCACCCGTGCCTGGGGGGAGGCCCGGGAATTCAGTCCTTGGTCAGTGGGATCTTTGGGGGCCTCCACGGTTCATCACTAGGCTTTGAGCTACGTCCACCACAGCCGTGGCTCACAAGGGCATCTCTGCCCAGCCACGTGTCCCTAGAGGGGCAGCTGCTTCCTCTTCCCCAAACCCAACCCTAGGGGTGAGCCTAGAGAAGGGTATGTGTGTGTGTGTGTGTGTGTGTGACAGAGACCAACTCTGCCCTTCCCAGAACTCCCCAGCGTGCATGCACGCACAGGTGCACACACACACGCACGCACTTCGAGCCCCTAGAGCTCCCAGCTTCACTTACCTTGTGGAGGAAGAAGAAAGTTTGGGGTCAAATCTGAGCCTGAAGTTTTAAAATGACCAGGGCTAAAGCAGAACGAGAGACTGCTTCTATAACCAAAACACTTGCGAGTCAGAAACTGGACCAAAGTGCCTGCGGAAGGTGCGGAAGGTGCGTGTCTGCTAACTGCTGGAAGGGTTCGCGGGGCCCAGCTGGTGGCCATTATTAGAAAGATAATTGTACCTGTAACCTAAGGAGCAGAAAGCCCTTAATAAGCTGTTGACAAAGGGAACCCAAAAAGGCAGGCGGATTTGAAAGGATGAAGAGGATTAGAAATAAGGATGGACTGAGGTGTTGTTGAATGAACTCGGCAGGGGGACCAGGAAGGTCTCACACCTGCCTCTGTGCCCTCCCCCTCCCTACAGGGTCTGGGGGAGCCGTATCTACGGGAAACACGGTTGGGCTTCTGCCCCCGTTCTGACTCTAGGTTGGCTTCCTCCAAGGCCAGATCTCAGGATCCCTTCCCGTTAAGTGGGCCAGGTGGGACCGGTCTGAGGCAGCAGGTGTCATGCAAATGACCTTTCAGCAGGGCGAGCAGAAGCGTGTCTCACTGAGCCCACCACTTCCACAACGTGGCTGGGAAGGTGGCGGGGCGGGGGAGGGGGGCGAGGGGCAATGCGGAAGGAAGAAGAGGACATCAGTACAAGGCCTGGAGACGTCGGGGTCCTCCTGGCGTCCACCTGCTGGATCAGGCAGCTCATTCCGGGAACCTGACTCCTGAGGTCTAGCTCTCTCCCTGGGGGTGGGGATAAGGGAAGCAATTAGGAGAAGGAAGGAGCTCTTGCCTCCCCCTGTTCCCCACGCCTAGGGCTGCAGAGAGGGGCTCAGCCTAGCTTCTGGATTTGAGGGGCCTGTGGCTTATCCAGGGCTGAAGGATACGAGGTCAGTGGCTCTCTCAAGAGAGAACCAGGGCAGAAGACAGGAATCTGGGAGTCATCAGGACAGAGGGAATGCCACAAACCTTGGTGTAAAAATGAGAGCAGGAGATGAGGCAGCCAGGAGAAGGGAGACTGGGGGAAGCCAACTTTTTGAAAATGGGAGAAAGAGTGGCAGGAACTCGCAAGAGAGCTTGTGGCTGCCAGATCCTGGCCACCCTCCGGGCCAGACCCCCTCGGGCCGCTGCCAAGATGCATCTCTCCTGCTCTGGGAAACCTGAGGGCCTGCGTCTGCCCAGGTGGGCAACGGGACAAGTTCACCTCCCCGCTTCCTGCCCTCCCTCCCCCGCCCCTCCAGCCGGGGCTGCTGCTCTGGGAGGCTGCTGAGCCAGCTCCCCGGGGCCGGCCCGCGCTGCCCTCCCCCTCGGGCCCTGCGTTCCAGACTTTTCTCCTCATCAGTTTACCAGCCTGGTCTCATTCCCTCTCCGGAGCCTCTCGCCAAGTTCTGCCTGGCTCCCTGCCCCTGTCTTCTCCTCTCCTTAGAGCAGGAGCCAGTTGGGGCCCATCTACAGATGCAGCCGCGTGCCAGGCCCAGGGACCCCTCCCGCCTCAGGCAGCAGAGCTAATGCTCTCCCCATTATGAGCTTTTCTGTGTCTGTCCTCACACCCAGTTCTGAAAAGGGGGTTTATGCTCCCTGTCTGAGGCCGGTCACGTATGCCCATCCCCGGCCCACACAAATCGGCCTCGGCATCTTCAAACCCCAGCCCCACCTGCAGCCACGGGGATGCCGCGGGAGCTGGTACTCTCCAGCTCTGGGGTCTCTCTAAGCCTCCATCGTTGGCCATCTGTACACAACCCATTTGTCAGCTGGGGGCCTCCAGTCCCGGAGAGTTTCAAAAATACCAGTTCAAAGCCATATTCCACAGCCTGTGGAAATGCAAAAATATCTTTAATATCCTTTGGAGAGTTCTGGAATGGTTTGCTTTTTCACACTCCCCTCTACATCAGAACTGCGGCTTCTGCTAAATCCGTTTAGTGTCTGGATTGGGCCGCTGCCCCGGGCCTGCTGTTTCGTTTTTACACAGCTCTGGCTGAGATGGGGAGTGCAGCGGGCACCTTCCGCTCTGTCCGCCAGACACCCACCGCGGAAGGTATTTCTGGGTGTGCAACGCAGACAGTCAGGTGGAGCAGGGTTTAGGGAAGTTGGGGGGGTATGGTTTCAAGGACTACAATGAAATTAACTTCAAACAGCATTGGATATCCTGTTCTTTAAAATTTCTTGGGTCACCACACTGCCGGACAGTTTCAAGGACCCTTTGACCTCACTCAGTTCCCCAGCCGGGTCCTGGCTTCTTATCTTCCTTATTTGCATCTCTCTTCCCTGAAAAGCAGAAGAGTGCAGTGCTTCAGCGCAAGGGACTGGCCCTGTGAGCTTGCCTCTGCATCTTATCAGCTGTGTGATCAAAGGAGGTTTACTTAACCTCTCTGAACCTCAAGCTTATCTTTTATGAGGATCATACAAGTTGAAGACAATACGACTTGTGGTGAGGATTTCATAAAGCAATCTGTGGGAAGCACTTAGCGCAGGGTTGGCTCAAGGATGTTAGTTATTACTATTATTACTATTAACCCCTCCAGATTCTCTTCTTATTCTCCTAGGCAGAACAATTCAACTTTCTCGGCATTATCCCAAATACGGCATGTCTTTACATATTTAAGCACAGAAGGGCTTGTTCTTTGAATGGGATTGACCCTCCTTTGAAGGAGGTCAGTTGAGGTTATGAGTGGGCCTAACAGTGACCTCCCATTGGTAAATACCAAACGAATGTATGCCCTTCCTTCCTCTCTCTCTCTCTCTCCCCGTACCCCGCTCTCCATCAGGCTGAAAGCGTACAGCCGAGACCAGCAGTGAAAGATCTTGGGCCTCATGGGAATCAGCTCGACTTTACTGAATTATTGGGAAACAGGTGCCCCTTTTCAGGGATTCGTACACAGCCTGGAGAGGCTCTTTATCCGACCTCATGGGAAAACCCAAGAATGAAGCCAACATAAACAAAAAGACAGCTTCTTGGTGATGTCACTTGAACTCTATCCTACCACACGTGGATTCAGTCTGAGTTTTCCAAATGTGTGAGCCCAGAAATCCCCCTTTTCTTGTTAAAGCTAGTTTGATTTGAGCTTCTGTCATGTAAAATCGAATGAATCTTGACTAAAGATTCTTGAATCTTGAATTTCAACTACACATCGGGTGTATTACAGAACAAGGGGGGATGTCAGGGAATCCACTGCGGGAAGTATAACCAGAAATCACAGGCCTGGAAAGACTGCTTCTGACTCCCTTTCTCTCTCTCTCTCTCAGACCACACAGTCTCCCATTTCTGCTTTTTGTCTGCATATCTGCTTCTTGTTTTTTAGCTTGGCTAACTGGTATTTTTGCTGGCTCACCTAGCCAAAGGTCCCAGGGCTGACGTTCACTGCCCCAGATTGGGTCATGTGACCGCCCTGACCCATAAACCATAATGGGCCAAATAGTGAGCCCATTACCTCTGGATCTGAGCATTAGGGTCAGGCCCACGTCAACTAAATAGACTGAGAGGGTCACAAACGGTTAAAAAAAAAAAATCAAAGTACTCTTTTCAGACCCATGGGGAATGAAAGTCAAACACACACACACACAACACATCTCTAACATGGAGTGAAGTGAATTTCTGTTTCACAAACCAGCCAAACCCTGAATAAGCTCAGGGCCAGCCTCTTGCCCCCAAGGAACATCTCTAATGGAAACTTCCAAACTTCCACTGGTGACAGCAGCTTCGGGAGATCTGGTTTGGCTTGGGCTTTCCTTAATCTCTTTTCGGGTCACACCACGTGCTAGAGGGGAGACGGTTCTGGCTCTGCCCCCACCCCCATGAGTCCCTTGTATGGCATCATTTGAGTTATAAATGCCCCATTCCATGGAATCATGATGGGGAGCTCCAAGGAGAGAAGCCAGGAATAAGGAAGGGATCCCTGAGGAGGGAGCCTCTGAATGAGGACTTCAAGGACGGGCAGTAAGTACTCGGGGCTGTAATCACGAAGACAAATGACCACAAGTGTACGTGAAAGTCTGGAAAACCCGGAGCGCCCATCCACTGCTGATGGGAACGCAAAATGGCACAGCCACTTGGAAAGCAGTCTGGCAGGGCCTCAGAAAAGTTGAACACAGAGCTACTGTGTGACCTGGCGATTCCACTCCTGGCTGTCTACCCAGGAGAAATGAAGACACATGTCTACACAAAAACTTGTACATGAATCTTCATAGCAGCATGAGTCATAATTACCCCAAAGTAGGAACAACCCAAATGTCAGATGAATGGATAAATAAAATGTAGTCCATCCATACAGTGGAATATAACTCCGCTGTGAGAGAGAATAAAGTCTGGTTCCTGCTATCACAGGGCTGAACCTTGAAAATGTTTTCTTTCTCTTTCTTTCTTTCTTTCTTTTTCTTCTTCTTCTTTTTCTTCTTGCAGATCATCAAACCTTTTCTATTTTAAAGCTAGAAGGACTCTTAGGGGTTGGCAAACTATGGCCCACAGGCCAAATTGGTCTGCTTCCTATTTTAATAAATTCAGTTTTTTAAGAAATTGATTTATTTTTTTAAGTCCCGTATAATTAATGTACAGTGTTACATTCGTTTCAGGTGTACAATACAGTGATTCAACCATTCTATACACCACTCAGTGCTCATCACAGTAAGTGTGTCTTAATCCCCGTCACCCATCACACCCGTCCCCCCACCCACCTCCCCTCTGGTAACCAACAGTTCTCTATAGTTAAGAATCTGTGTTTTTTTGTTGTTTATCTTTTCTCCCCCCTTTGTTTTGTTTCTTAAATTCCACATAGGAGTGAAATCATACAGTATTTGTCTTTCTCTGACTTCTTTCACTTAGCATAATACCTTCCAGATCCATCCATAGTGCTGCAAATGGCAATATTTCATTTTTTACGGCTGAGTTATATTCCTGTGTGTGTGTGTGTACACAAACACATACATTCCACACCTTTATCCATTTAGCTATCAATGAACGCTTGAGTTGCTCCCATAGTTTGGCTATTGTAAGTAATGCTACAACAAACATAGGGCTGCATGTATCTTTTCAAATTAGTGTTTTCATATTCTTTGGGTAAATTTCCCTCTAGTGGAGTTACTGGATCATATGGTGATTCTATTTTTAATTTTTTGAGAGACCTTCCATGATGGCTGCACCAGCTTGCATTCCCACCAACAGCACCCGAGGGTCTCTTTTTCTCCACACCCTTGCCAACACTTGTTGTTTCTTGTGTTTTTGATTTTAGCCATTCTGACAGGTGTGAGGTGATAACTTATTGTGGTTTTGATTTGCATTTATCCGATGATGAGTGACGTTTAGCATCTTCTCTTGTGTCTGTTGGTCAGAACCTTGAAAATCTTAAATGAAAGAAGCCAATTATAAACCATCATGTACTGCGTGATTCCACTTGAATGAAATGTCCAGCAGAGGCAAATATATAGAGACAGAATGTAGAGGAGGGTTGCCTACAGCTGGGGGGAGGTGTTAAGGGGAAAAAGGAGTGATACTAATGGGGATTGGGGAGGTTGTGGATAAATTGATTGTTGGGGGGCACCTGGGTGGCTCAGTGGGTTAAAGCCTCTGCCTTCAGCTCGGGTCATGATCCTAGGTCCTGGGATTGAGCTCCACATGGGGCTCTCTGCTCAGCGGGGAGCCTGCTTCCTCCTCTCTCTCTCTCTGCCTGCCTCTCTGCCTACTTGTGATCTCTGTCTGTCAAATAAATAAATAAAATCTTTTTTAAAAAATTGATTGTTGGGAATACACAAAAGATATTGAGTTGTACATTTTATTTTATTTACTTATTTATTTAGACAGACAGAGATCACAAGTAGGCAGAGAGGCAGGCGGGGGCGGGGCGGGGAAGGGGAACAGGCTCCCTGCTGAGCAGAGAGCCCGATTCAGGGCTTGATCCCAGGACTCTGGGATCATGACCTGAGCCGAAGGCAGAGGCTTTAACCCACTGAGCCACCCAGGCGCCCCTGAGTTGTACATTTTAAATGAGTGAATTGTATGGTATACAAATTATATCTCAGTAAAGCTATTACCAAAAAAAGGAGGTAGAAGAGGGGCCCAAGTTGTACATCAGCCTGGAAACTCAGAGATACTAGGGCCGACTGTCTGATAAGCTACCCCCTCCCCACCCTTCATTCCTCGGATTCCAGAGTAAGTGAAGGGAATTTGGGGCCTGGGAGTCCAGCCCTGCAGCCTAAAGGAAAAATGCTCAAATGAAAAAGCGGAGAGAGGAGGGGGCAACTAGGTGGCTCAGTGGGTTAAGCGTCTGCCTTCAGCTCAGGTCACGATCTCAGGGCTCTGGGATGAGCCCCACGTGGGGCTCCCTACTCTGCCCCTCCCCCTGGCTCTCAAATAAATAAATCAAATCTTTAGAAAAGACAAAATGTGAATAAAATGAGCGAATAAATAAATAAAAGGGGAGAGGGAGGAAAGGCTGTCTCGAGGACCTGAGGTGGGCAGGAAGCTCCATGGGAAGCGGGGTGTCTGGTGAATGGCCACCAGCTTGGGTCACTGGGTTAACGGTTGGGGGGCGGCCTAGGACAGCCTCTGATCGTGCCAAGTTTCCCTGGTTTGGAGGGCCCGTGGTTGGTACCAGTAGTGGGGTGTCTGTTTCGCCCTCAACAGCTCCCCCCACTGATGCCCACTGTCCAGCCACAGAGGTGTGTGTGTACCACGTGGCCTGCGGCTCCCGCAGCGGGTCCAGGTGTGGACCTCTGGTCCAAGCGAAATCAGTCCAGGTCCCATCTCTGGAATTTGGGATCTTGACAGAGGCAGAGGCCTTCTCTCCAAAGGGCCAGAATGTGTGAACCCCGGGGCTTTAAGACAGCCGCACTGCCTCCCCTCAAGTCCCGGTGGGCTGGGCTGAAAAGACTAGGAAGCTGAATCCCCAGCCTGTTGGAATGTTCTAAGCCCTCCGTGGAAGTAGCTCTAAAGCGAAAGCACCTGGGAACCCTTTGGGAGCCTGAAGGAGATCTGGGAGCCCTGAGCGGCCAGAGCAACCACAGGGAAGCAGGGAAGGAGGATTCTAGATGAAGCAGCCCTCATGGGAGAAGGCGGAGAGGGGCCGGGTGTCCCAGCAACTTCCCCAGACAGGGTGTGGGAATCAAAGACCATGGTCATGGGTAACCACGGCCCTCGGCCTGCAAGTTCCAGGGAAGCAAAACTTCTACAAATAGCGACCTAATGGCCTTGTTAATGTCATCAATAATTAATCATTTGTGCCAGGACAGCCCATTATACTTTTCAAAAGCACATCCACCTCCACAATCTCACTTGCTCCTTCTCCGTCGAAATTGGAGAGATATGTATTGTGCTCTGAGAGTTGCCCTGCCCACTGTCCCTTCTAGAATAAAGCTACCTGTGTGACCCACCCCTTGCACACCGGAATAAGGTTTGCAATTGACATAAATTAGCCTCCCCCTCCTCCCCCACTCACTGCCTCCCGCCAAGAGCCAGCAGCTTTGGAGGCAGGACAGCAGGAGACCAGTCTCCAGCACAGTCTCTCTCTCTCTCTCAGCTTGAGAGTGGGCCTCCAGAGAGAGGCAGGGCTCTGTTTTTGCAAGGGCAGAAGCCAAGAGACACAGAGAAGGCAGTCAGCAGGAGCCAAGATTCAGGAAGACGCGGCGGTGGCCCCCAGAAGATGAGATGAAGGTACGGAGAGACATTCGTGGGCAGGGGAAGGCACGGGATGGCGGAGGCCAAGAAGCCAACGGAGGGGCCCCAGGACAGACAATTGCTTTGGCAGAGTGCACCCCAAATCCCAGACCCTGAAACAACACAAGACCCCGAAGCATGTTCCTGTCTCCACGAAACATAGTCAGGTCGCTTAGGTTCCTGCCTTCCCTGTCGTCACAGGTATCCTTGATGGGAACCCTGGACAGGAACTGGTTAGCCCTGTTCCTTAAGGCAGCCACACCCCCCCCCTTTAGTCCCCAGCCCCCCAGGAGGAAGTCAGCCCATCTCAGCAGGAGCCTCCCTCTTCTTTTGAACCTTCTCTTCCCCAGAGGGGTCCCTGTCAGGGGCAGAGTACAGGAAGGACCCTGCTGTGACTTGGTGACATCAGTCAGGATGTCACCTGCTTGCAGCCTGGACAGTTCAGGGATCTATTTCATCAGAGGTGACCACGTCCTCTATTGGTAGCTGGCCAAATTAAATCAAGGCCTGACAAAGGAATCCTTCCTTCTTCCCTCCCTCCCTCATTCTCTCCTTCCTTCTGTTTCCTCAAGCGAACTTGACTCTCAAATGCATCACTTGCTGCCACGAGCACCCAGCAGAGTCTGACGGGTGTCTGCCCCAATTCTAAATTCAGTCTGGCCCAGTTTGGGTCAGGTGACCACGGGGGGCCAATCAGCCGTGGCCAACGTAACAGGGTTATGTGGTGTTAATCTGGTGGCTGCCGTCAGCCCTCGTGCTGTAGCTTCCCTGGGGGGAAGAGGGAGCACAATGCAGATTAAGACCTAAAATGTGTGTGCTAAACAAAACTAAAGCCAGGGGACAGGAATTAACATTTTTAAAAACTGGCATAGTGAGGGCCTCAGAAATTGTACATATATTTTTTAATCGACGGCAATTCTCACAGCTGTGTGAGATAAGCATTAATAACCTTGTCTTGCAAATGTGGGAAGTTGAGGCACTTGCACAAGACACGGGGTCTAGTCTGCAGCTGGATGAGAATCCAGGACTAACTCCCGGGATTATGTTCTTTCCTCTAGCACACTGCCTGGCATTGACTTGAAATGGTGTTTCTGCCCTTGCTTTGCTAAAGGCTCAAACGCCACTCACTCAGCCTTGTGGAGAGGCCTTTGAAGCTTTCTAGGTCACATTCATCAACATCTAGATGAGGAAGTAGAGCACAGAGAGGGTCAGTGACCAGCCCATGGTCACACAGGAATTCAAAGGGGACAAGTACCCAGGCCTCCCAAGTGCCAGGCTGGGGCTCTCCCCTGAAAGTCATGCTCCCCTGTAGGCATCCTGAGAGCCTGTTCCCTGGCTGCTTTCCTCCCTGCAGAATTAGGGGGTGAGGGTACCCCGTGCTGCTTCCTGTTCTCCCTCTCTGTCTCTGTCTCCTTCTCTGGTTCTTCTGCTCTTCCCTCAGATGTAACATTGGTCCCTCTCCTCTAAAGTCCCACAGCAGCAGAGTAATTTGGCTCCACAACTGACCCCTTCACTGTGCCCTTGGGACTTTCTCTCCAAAGAGACTGCACACTCCCTGAGGGGACTGTCTTCTCTGACATTCTCTGAATTCCTAACATGTCCCGCATCCAGGAAGTGCTCCAAAAGGACTGAGATAAGTGTTGAGATAAGATCTTTGGATTATGTGTCCCTGAGTGGCTACTGCATCCATCCACCCACTGTCCATCCATCCACCTGTCCGTGCATCCATCCATTCACCCATCGACCACAGTCATCCATCAAGCCTCGGGTCTGGGTGGACTGGCCTTAGCGGGAGAGCTCTGGGGAGGCCAGGCTTATTCACCCCACCGTGTCTTTATCCGTGCTGTTCTCTCTGGGTGGAAGGCCCTTCCCATCTCCATCGCCCGACACTCCTCTTCCAGCTGTGGCCATGGCAGCATCTCTGCTGAAGAACCTTTCCCGAAGCCCGTCCTCGACTAAGAGACCTCTTCTGTGTCCCCAAATGCCTTTTACGCTTATCACACTCTTGACAGGAACAGCTTAAGTAGGATATAATTCATACAGCACAAAATTCACTCTTTTGAAGTATACAGTTCTGTGATCTGTTCAGAGCTGGGCAACCATCACCGCTATCCAATTTCAGACTGGTTTTCAACCCCTCCCCCCGCAAAGAAAGCCTGTGCCCATTAGCAGTCCCTCACCATTTTCCTTCAGCATCTCTGGCCCCAGCAATCGTCAATCTCCTTCTTGTCTCTACAGATTGACTTATTCTGGAGGTTTCATTCAAATGGAATCATACAATATGTGGCCTTTCGTGACTGGCTTCTTTCACTTAAGATTTTATTTATTTATTTGACAGGCAGAGATCCCAACAAGTAGGCAGAGAGGCAGGCAGAGGGAGAGGGAGAAGCAGGCTCCTCACTGAGTGGAGAGCCCAAGGCGGGGCTTGATCCCAGGATCCTGGGATCATGACCTGAGCTGAAGGCAGACGCCCAACCGACTGAACCACCCAGGTGCCCCCCACTTGGCATGTTTTAAGGTTCACCCATGCTGTTGCGTGTATCGGGACACTCACCACATTTGTAATGGGTTGTGGAGCCTGTGAACCCGGAGCCCATTTGATA
This sequence comes from Meles meles, assembly GCF_922984935.1. Lineage (NCBI taxonomy): Eukaryota > Metazoa > Chordata > Mammalia > Carnivora > Mustelidae > Meles > Meles meles. The sequence goes on from NC_060076.1 coordinate 11,320,703, forward strand.
GCTTTGATCCTAGGGCGAGCCGGACGAGAAAGATACAGTCTCAGAGTCCTAGCACTTCTCTGATTCAGATCCAAAGTACTCATCCCAGGAAGATTGTTAAAAACCAAAGACAGAGAACAGAACTTCTCCATTCCGACTGTTCATAATCCCTCTTCCCCAACACTCAGCTCCCCCTCCCAACCGTACCATTATCTAATGACAGGTGGTATCTGTCAGCTTCCCACCAGATCTTTGACCTGAGCTCAGAGTTGTTTATCCTGACACAGGTCTATACAGGTCACATTTCTACTCAGGAATATGAACGAATCCAGACCTCACATAGATCCCTCTGTCTGGTCCAGGGGCTGTCCCCTGACACAGGTCTATACAGGTCACATTTCTACTCAGGAATATGAACAAATCCAGACCTCACATAGATCCCTCTGTCTGGTCCAGGGGCTGTCCCCTGACACAGGTCTATACAGGTCACATTTCTACTCAGGAATATGAACAAATCCAGACCTCACATAGATCCCTCTGTCTGGTCCAGGGGCTGTCCCCAGAGTTCCTCCCTCATGTCCATCACCAACAGATAAAGCAATCACCAGAATCTCTTACATGCTGGATGTCAGCCAGTCGGAGAGGAGGCAAAATGCTAAGACCCAGGGACTGCAGATTGTCTTTGGCAAGACTGTTTAATGAATAAGGTGTTGTAAGACTCCTAGAGAAAAGCCAGGTGAAATTATTAGCTAGGGTAGCTTTGATGGCAGGCTATGGGAACTCAGCACTTTCTCTTCCACTAAGAGGCCCCTCAGCTGAAAAGATTTATACCTATGCCTGTCACCCTACCCACACCCCGAGCTCCCTGTGGTTGGCAGAATAATGGCCTCCAAAGATATTAATGCCCTAATTCTGGAACCAGTGACTATATTAAGTTACATGGCAGAGGAGAGTTAAGGTAGTAGGTGGAATTAAGTTAGCTAATCAACTGATTTTAAGAGAGAGAGAACATCCTGGATTATCTGGACGCACCCAATGGAACCACAAGGATCCTTATAACTGAGCAAAAGAGGCGGAAGAGGGGGTCAAAGTGAAACATAGGAGAAGGACTCAAGAGGCTATTGCTGGCTTTAAAGATGGAGGAAGGAGCCACGGGCAGAGGAATACCCTAGAGGTTGGAGATGAGAAAATGGATTTTCCCCCAGAGCCTCCAAGAAAGAATGTGGCCCTGCTGACATCTTTATTTTATTTTATTTATTTTCTTAAAAAAATATTTTTTTTTATTTGGTAGAGATCGCAAGTAGGCAGACAGGCAGGTGGGGGGTGGGGGGAGCAGGGTCCCTGCTGAGCATACAGCCCAATGTGGAGCTCAATCCCAGGACACTAAGAGCATGACCTGAGCTGAAGGCAGAGGCTTAACCCACTGAGCCACCCAGGCACCCTGACATCTTTATTTTCACCTACTAAGGTCCAGGGAAGACTCTGACTTCCGGAACTATAAGATAATAAATCTGTATTGTTTTAAGCCACTAAGTTTGTGTTAACTTGTCCCAGCGGCAATAGGAGGCTAAAGCAGATTCTGGTGTCTGAAAGTGGCGTGCAGGACTGTACCTACTCCTTCTCAAAAGCGGGAGCAGACCCTGCATGCCAATTAAGCATTGAGATTCTGCCTCAGATAATCCAGGATTTATATTTCCAGTGTTTGCATGCTGGGTATCTTGAGCGAGTGACTCGTCCTTTCTATAGAATTTCCTCAGCAGTAAAATGGGAATAACTACACTTTCCTCATGAGAGTGTTTTGAAGGTTAATGAAGAGTAAATGCGTAAGTGCTTAGCACAGTGCCAGAGCCATGGTCCGCACTGAATAAATAAATGTTGCCCAATATTATCATTATCGCCATGCATCATTAGCTGTTTTTTTGAAGCAACCCAAATCAGCGCTAATTCCTCCTTCCTTTGTGGTATCTAAAAGGACAGCACCCAAAGGGTACTTGGGCTCAATGTGGGCTGGACTCTGTAGCTGAGAACATTCCTAACAGCTGAGGCTCCAGAGACCGACCACGTTCTTCATGCAGGTGGCCTTACGTGGTTCTAGATGTTTGCCTGGTTTAGAGTGGGACAATCGCAGTGGCACAAAACAACAAAGGTGTCTCGATGCATAGGAGGGGAGGGATGGAACCAGGGGAAGGATGTGGGATGTTAGGAGACAGCAATGTAGTCTAGAGACCAAGATGGGCCAGGATGGTGAAGGATGGACCACAGGGAAGCTGGGTGGACTCTTGAACCCAGAATTTACACCAGACCCAACAGTAAATATTGAATGCTCCCCCAACTAGGATGGTTAAAACAACAGAGGCAGAAAATGCCGAGTGTTGAGAATGTGGTGAAATTAGAACCCTCCCACATTGCTGGTGGAAATGTAAAATGCTACAACCACTTTTGAAGTCTGGCATTTCCTGGGATAGTTAAATACACGGTTGCCATATGACTCAGCAATTAGTTACTAGTAGACCCACGTCTGCGTGTGTGTCTACACCAAAGCTTGTGCGTGAATGTTCACAGAAGCACTTTTCATAATAGCCCCAAAGCAGAAACAACCCAAACGTCCATCAGATGAGGAATGGATACACAAAATGTGACGTATGGAATGGAATGGATCGCATTTGGCAATAAAAAGGAATGAATTACTGATAACATGCTAGAACACAGATGAACCTTGAGAACATGATGTTAAAGAAGCCGGACATGAAAGACCACCTGTTGTATGATTCCCCTTATGTGAAAAGTCCAGAATAGGCAAACCCCATAAGAAAGCCAATCTATGGTTACCAGGGATTGGGGGGAGGGAAAGCAAGGGAGGGACTGCTGATGGGTAGGGTTTTGGTGGTGGGGGGGTGATGAAAATATTTTGAAAACAGATAATAGTGATGGTTGCCCAACTCTGAAGAGATCACCAAATTGTACACTTTAAAGGGGTGAATTTTATGGTATGAGAATTACAATCTCGACAAAGCTGTTATTAAGAAAATTAAGTACTACCAGGCTTTGAGTGCCTGCCATGTGCCGGCAAGTGAGCAGAGTGCATGCCTGAGCTTAATACTAGGCTGTGGGTATGGGGCTGATCTGCAGTGGTGAGCCTGAGCCCGAGCGGGAGCCAGTAGGAATGCTTGGAGGAAGGTGAGGAGGAAAGAGGATAGGTAGCCCAGCTCAGCTGACAGGTGCGCCAAGATGGCTACTGGGATCTCTCACCCAAGGGGGTGATGCTGAAATCAGGGGGGTGGAGGCGACCTCGAGACAAGTGAGATAACCTCGGTCAGAGAGCAGGTCTGAAAGTTGTCTCCGTCTGTGTCTGTCTGCTGTCAGGGACTCAAGAACAGGGAGCCCGGGCCCCTTTCACCATACAACCCTCTATCCCCCACAGGAAACCTTTCAGACTTTAAGCAGAATGACATGCCCCATTTGTGGGAAACAGTATGGGAAGAGGGGAAAGAAGCAGACAGACGACGTAGGAGGTTGGAGGCATCATCAGGAAGCGAGGTGAGTGGGAGAGCTTGCACTTCAGTGGGGAGATGGGCAATGTGTCAGAGTTCTCCAGAGAAACAGTACCAACAGGAACTATCTATACCGATATTTCTATCTATATCTGTATGTGTGTGTCTATAGCAAGAGATTTATTCTAAGGAATTAGCTCATCAGTTATGGCGGCTAAGAAGTCCCAGGGTCCATGTTTGGCAAGCTGGAAACCCAGGAAAGCTAGTGATATGATCCCAGCTTGAGTCCAAAGGCCCGAAGGGCGGGAAAGCCCATGGTGCCAGTTCCAGTCTGAGGGCAGGAAGAATCCAATGTCCCAGCTCAACAGCCAGGAGGGTAAAGTTCCCTCTTCTTCGGTCCTTTTGTTCGACTCAGCTCTTTAATGATTGGATGAGGGCCACCCGCATTAGGGAGAGCAATCTGCTTTACTCTGCCTATTGATTCAAATTTAATCTCATCCAAAAACACTCTCACAGACCATCAGGAAGAATATTCGACCAAACGTCTAGCCCCCTTATAGCCCGGCAACTGACACGTGAAATTGACCATCACAGGCAAATAAACACTGTACTTATATATGTTCAGGTAGTCATAAGAAAGTAAGAAAGAAAAAGGAAAGGAAGCAGGATGAAGGACTAGAGAACAGTGGGGACAGAATGACAGGCACGGAGTGTCCAGAATGAATCCTTGTTGCCTGAATGGCTGAATTGTGCACCTCTGTCAATGGGACTTTTTTTCTTTCCGTCCCAAATTACTTTACCTTCCGTTAGGTTTCAGTTGTAGTGAATGCTATTGTTGCTGGGGACAAGGCATTTTCTATTTCTTAAAAAAGCAGCAGCAGCTTGAAAAATGCCATGTTCACACATTCTTCAGGAATGTCATATTTGATATGGCCGCTGGACACGCTTGACTTCTTTATTTATGATTGCTGGCGCTTTTCCTTTGAGGCCGCTCAGAATAGCTTCTGATCCTGTTCACTCACGCACAAGGTGAAATCAAATCTTCCTGTGCTAACCCCGTCGTCAGTGCCTTCGCTTACGAAAGCTTCCCCTGCCCTCCGTGGGTAATTTCAAATGTGACTCTCTTCACGTAAACATCCTTGCCTTGTGTACTATGCTTTTGGTAAAGTGCATTTATTTCCAGAAATCTCATCCCAATCAATAGAAGTTGGGTGCACATTTCTGAAGGCCAAGCGTGGGCCATTTGCTGTTCACCAATCTCTTTATACTGTCCTAAGTGTTTTTTTGGTCTATCGCTCGGTGATAGTCAAATCAATGTTCTCCCTTGTTTATTCTTTGGAAGTCTCATTTATCTCCCTCGGCATCATGCCATGTCTGTTTGATTGCTTTGGCTGAATTTCTGCACATTGGTCAAAGCAGTGGACTTAAGCCAATACACCTTGTTCAGTGTGATCCATTTATGTAGGGACATCTTTGCACGAGTGTGAGTGTGTGTACCCTAACCTCGTTGAAAGAGCTCTGATTTGGACTCAAATACATTCTAGGTTAGAGGGGGCAGCTCGTTCATGTTCTAGCTAGTAACTTTGGGCAAGTCACCGCATGAGGCCTGCATCCATACCTGTAAGAGAGAAATATAGGTGCACAACCAAGAGAAATGGAACTAGAGGTCCACACAGAAACGTATCCATGAATGGTCACAGCGGCGTTTTTTTCATACTAGGAAATGAAACCCAAAGGTCCCTCAACTGCTGAGCGGACAATAACATGTGGTATGTTCCTACAGTAGAATCCGTACAGTGGAATATTCTTTGGTCATCAAAAGGGAACCAAGGACCACCTACTGCAACATGGGTAAGCCTTGAAAGCACACGAAGTGCAAGAAGACCGTCACAAAAGGCCACGTGTGTGTGTTTGCCCTAACACAGGACTGCAGTCTAGGTGGCTTTGATAACACAAATGTATCGTCTCTGGGTTCTGGAGGCTGGAAGTCCAACATCAAGGTGTCAGCGGCATTGATTTCTTCTTGGGGCTATGAAGGAGAACATGTTGTCTGTCCCTGGCTTCACTTCTGGTGGTTTGTGGGCAATCTTTGGCATTCCTTGGCTTGTAGAAGCACCGCCCTAATTCCTACCGTTGTCTTCACATGGTGTTTCCCCCTGTGTCCAAATTTCCCCTTTTTGTAAGGACATCAGTCGTGTTGGAGTAAGGCCTACACTAATGACCTCAGCTGAATCGATTGCACTGACAAAGACCCTATTTCCAGGGGCGTCTGGGTGGCTCAGTGGGTTAAAGCCTCTGCCTTTGGCTCAGGTCATGGTCTCAGGGTCCTGGGATCGAGCCCCGCATGGAGCTCTCTGCTCAGCAGGGAGCCTGCTTCCTCCTCTCTCTCTGCCTGCCTCTCTGCCTACTTGTGATCTCTGTCAAATAAATAAATAAAATCTTAAAAAAAAAAACCCTATTTCCAAAGAAAGTCACATTCCAAATAAGGGGGTTCAGACTTCAACATATAAATTTTGAGGGGACACAGTTCAACCCATAGCATCACACGTTATAGTCTTCCATTTATGGGAAATATCTAGAATACATAAATGCATAGAGACAGAAAGTGAATTAGTAGTTGTCAGCGACTGGGGGAAAGAGGGAATTTGGATTGACTGCTAATGGGTACAGGGTTTATTTTCAAAAATGCTCTGGAATTAGAGAGTGGTGATGTTGTGCAACTCTGAGTATCCTGAAAACCAATGGATCATACGCTTTAAAAGGGTGAGATCTATGGTATGTGATCATATCTCCGAGAAGCTATTTTTAAAAGTAAAAAGTGTAAATAAATAGATAGATAAAAGTAAAAAGTGTGATGCTGGCTACGCTTCTGCCATATGAGGTGATGCAGATCATGTACTACAACTGAAATTGAGTGGGTTTGGAAAATTCTGTAAAGACAAGAAACAGTTGCAACTTTCCGGGCTTAATTTTTAAACGCCTTTGGATTTTGTTACGTGCATGCCACCCTGACTGCAGGGCGGGTTCCCTATTGATCCCAAACCTTTCTAATGTAATAAAGGGAATGCTAGCATTTCTTAAAAGCGAACTTTGTTGCTCAAAGCTCACTCGTATGACTTGGGAAAATGTCTTCTCTAAACCTGCCTTGTGATTCCCATGAAATGTTCATCCTTTCTAGACGGATATCTCTTTTACCATTGACTTTACCTCCGTGAAATCTCCAGAAAGCACCGTCAAGCCTTTGCATTTTCAGAGCTGAGTTTTTTCCCTGCATCTGTGTTTTTGCCCTTGTTAGCTCACAGTGAGTTCTTTCCCCAGAGGCCAAATAAAATTGCACAAAACAGTCAGGATTTCGGTAGCTAACAAAATGATTTCCCGTCCTCTGAGGTGCCTTTGTGCGTCTCTGCCCATCCCTCATCCCCAGGGGAACGTGCACAGAGCCTTAGGGACCCCTGAGTTTGTGGCCAGCCCATGCAACTGCCTCTGGCCACGGGGCCAGTGGGCATAATCATCTCACACGTGACCTTGGCTGGCCGCCTCGTGCTGGCGGGGTGCCTCGTGCCTGCTCTCCGGGGATCTGGGTGAGTTGCGAGTCTCCTGTTCACTGGTGTGAGGGATCTCTGGGTGTGACTGCGCGTGGGTCAGTAGACTGTAGGTGAACAGTGCAGTGTCAAGTCCAACTTGGTGAAACCCAGTCTACAATCCCTTCGATGCCCTCTTCTTCTATCTACCTGTTCGACTTTGTGCCTGGGGGCCTAATCATATTGGGTCCCCATCCTCACTCTGCAGTTGCTTGCTGTGTGTCTTTGGCTGAGGTGCTTGACCTCTCTGGGCCTCAATTTCTTTTTCCTTTTTTTTTTTAAGATTTTATTTATTTATTTATTTGACAGACAGAGAGCACAAGTAGGCAGAGAGGCAGGCAGAGAGGGGGAGAAGCAGGCTCCCCACTGAGCAGAGAGCCTGATGCTGGGCTTGATCCCAGGACCCTGAGATCATGACCTGAGCCGAAGGCAGAGGCTTAATCCACTGAGCCACCCAGGTGCCCCTGGGCCTCAGTTTCTTCAGTGGCGAAAGGGAAGCAATGAGCCTTTTCTCCTAAGGCCGTGGTGAGAAAGGAAAGGACTGAGATTTCTCTGGTATGGACTGAGCCCGACTTACTGTGGGTGCTCTGCCTCCCTTCCCCTCCCCCACCCCCTCCAGCCACCAAGGAAAGTCCGACCTCCCAGGTCCATCTTGACTGAGATCTAAGAGACCGTGGAAAGAGCGCAGCCTTCAGGGTCAGACACACCTTCTTTGAAGTGCCAGCTCTGTCTATGACCTTGGGCAGAATCATCTAACCCAGCCTCTCCCGTGTCAGTGGGGTTGGGGTGAGGTGAGGAGCGTGTGTGAAGGAAAGATGTTGGAAGCCCGGAGGGGGCTGTGTGTGTGGCTGCGAGCTGCGCTTGGCTGCCGTTGCCCTCTGACCTGACTCCCTCACAGCCCGAGCCCAGCTGCTCGCTCTTCAGGGGACCCGCCACGCCCCTCCTCTGCAGTTCCCCCATCCAAGACACCGTCAGGTTTCCCGGCTCTGGGCCCCTGTGTGTTTTCCTCACTCTCCATCCTCCCAGAAGACTTTTCTTAGTCTGAGGCAACTTCCAGGAGTCCTGGGCCAGCTGCCAGTCTCCAGCCCTGGCCTCACTCCTGGTGGGTGGTGAGTGGCCAGCGGACCGGGGACTGGGCCCCTCCAGTCATGCCTCGCTCGGCTCCTAGAGCTGTGGGGCTTTGGGCAAGTTCCTCAAGTCCTCTGGGCTTTAGGTGCCTCCTCTGTGAGACGGTGATGGTTATAGGACGTCCCTCTGGGGCAGGTGGCTGTGTAGACTAAGGCATCCTGAGGGAAGAATTTACATCCGAGTCTGGCACATAGTGAGCCCTCGATAACTCTTTGATATTACTGCTGCTTCCCTCAAGGAGTCCCTCACTGCTGGGTACTAGGGACACAGATGCGACCCTGCCCTGGCAGAGTTCCCAATCCAGAGGGGCAGGCCGGCAGGACCACTGGCCATCCCCATACCTGGTGATAACAGAGGGTCGGTGCCATGGGAGCCGGGAGGGGAGAGGCGCTGACTCCTCTGGGTTGGCTCGGAAGAAGCCTCCAGGAGAGAGACCGTCTGGCTGGGGCCCAGAGGAGGTGTGGGAGTTCTTCACCCACTGGGGGAGAAGAGGCCCAGAGATGGGCAGGCCAGGGATGGGAACAGCACAAACAAAGGCACGGAGGCTGGGAGAGATGGACCCACATTTGAGATGAAGACGGACAAGGCTGGCAGGCCCTGTGGCTGTCCCCTCCGTCCCCTCCCACATGTCTGGAGTGTGTCTGTGGAGCCCTGCTGTGGACAGCCATGACTCCAGAAGCAGCCCATGGGTGCCCAGGAGTAAGCACCCCAGGAAGGTCCCTCACCCCAGACAAATGGAAGACGGCAGGTATCCTTGGCCCTTGGGGTGGAGTAACACTAAGCCATGTTTCATCCCATTTCCCAGAAATCCCCAGGGAGACAGAGCCCCAGGTGCTTGGAATGATGCCTGCTCATAAAAGCACCCTATACTGGTCCATGCCTCCCAAGTGCCCCATTTGGACCCCAGCGGTTTCCTCAGGGTCTGTTTGCTGGAGAGCCCAACCTAATGTATCGAGCTACGTAGGAGCCAACCAGACAAGTTAGTTGTCCAGAATCCTGCTGTCCACTGTGCAGTTCTGGTGACTTCCTTAGTTCTTGCAGCAATAACTGAGCTTTTGGTCCGTAGCCAGCACTGGGCTAGACCCTGAGGGAGATGCAGAGAAGTGGAGAAAAGAGTCCCTCAAGGGACTATTGGAGGAGGCAAGACGTACCTGAAAAAGAGAAAACACAAACAAGTGGGAAAGGACGAGCTCATTTCAGGAGGAGCGGGAAGTCTGGCGCACTGGGTGGTGGGTGGTGACGCAGACCGAGGCAGGACTGGATGGAAGCAGGAAAACACGGAACACTGGGCCAGCCTGTGGACACTAGCCTAGAAGTCCTTGTATGGATGGTCTTTCATAGGCAAGGGGGAGTCATGGAAGGGTTTTGAGCAGTGGAGGGATGGGGCGATCTGTGTTAGAAGGATGCCTTGGGCTCAAATGTGGGATGACAGGGAGGGGGTGAGGTGGGAGTCGTCTTGGCTGGACTTGGCTGTGGTTCGGACCCCAGCTCAGCAGGCCCGGGATTCTAGGGGCCTCCCCCCAAAACTCAACAGGGCAATCTTTTCCTTAAAGTGCGGAAAACTTCCTGCCTTCCCCCCACCCTTCCTTTCAGACCTGCTTCCTGCTTGGGCTCCAAACCTGTTCCCATTCCTCCCACCTTCTCCCATTATCTCTGACTTCAGAATGTTTGCTTTGGCTCCCACTGTCTCCCGTCTGCTCTCTCCTGTGGTTAATGGTAGATACTCAGCAAAAACAAAAAACAAAAAACAAAAAAAAAAAAAACCCCTCCTTCCTGCAAGCCAGCCCAGCCTCCCGGGGCAGGGATTGTCTTCTTTCTACTTTAAGTAAACGGAATTGGAGCAACCTTGGCCTTGGAAGACAGACTGTGTCTTCTAGCGACTTTCCTCCAAAACCACAAATGCATTTTGCCTCTATTTGAGGTGGTTCTTGCCTCTGTCTCAGCAACCTCAGGGTGAATGTGAAGCGGCATCTGGCAGCCTTAAGATTTCACAGCGGATGCTGGGCTTTTGTGAAAAGTCAATCTCTCTGCAAACCAGCCGAGAGGGCAAAGATGGCACCCTGCTCCGTCCATTCAGTAAATGTGTCTGAGCCAGGCCTTGAGCTGGAAGTCAGCAGAGAAGACATCTGCTCCCCAGGCCCCCACAGACAGCAAGACTGGTCCCGTGCAGGGGTACCGAGTGCCATGTGTGGGCCCTCGCAGGTGGCGCGTGTCGGTTGCACTGAACTTGCCCGAGCAAAACGTCGTAGCTGTGCCACTTCCGGCAAGTTACCGACCTCCCTCTGCTTCACTTCCTGTCTACAGGGTAGGGAGGAGAGAGTTCTCCCCTCTTGGTCTTGGTGTGAGGATTAAATAAAGGAAAATAGGAAGACCTCAGCATAGAGCTGGGTGGAGTAAGTACCGAGTAAATTCTAGCTATTCTTTGTTCTTGTTTCTTTCTTTCTTTCTTTTTTAAATTCTCATACCATACAGTTCTCCCCTTTCCTGTGTACCATTCAGTGGGTTCCAGTATATTCACAAGGTTGGGCACCCGTCACCACAAGTACCAGAACATTTTTATCGCCCCAGAGAAACTCGGTGCCCCCTAGCCGTCGCTCTCCCCAACTTCCCCTGCCCCAGGCAACCCGCAAATCTACTTTCCATCTCTATGGATTTGCCTGTTGTGGACATTTCACGGACATGTAATCATACAGATAGGTGTGGCCTCTTGTGCCTGGCTTCTTCTCTTAGCCTAATGTTTTCCCTGTCATAGCATGGAAGCAGCACTTGGTTCTTTTTTTTTAAGATATTATTTATTAATTTGACAGAGACACAGCGAGAGAAGGAACACAAGCAGGGGGAGTGGGAGAGGGAGAAGCAGGCTTTCCACTGAGCAGGAAGCCCAATGTGGGGCTCGATCCCAGAACCCTGGGATCATGACCTGAGCTGAAGGCAGACGCGTAACGACTGAGCCACCCAGGTGTCCCTTGATTCCTTTTTTTTTTTTCTTCTTGGTTCTTTTTTTAAGGCTGAATCATATTCTTCTCCGGTGAAGAGATTTTGTTCATTTATTTGTCAGCAGTGGACATTTGGGTTATTTCCACTTTGGGGGTGTTATGAGTATACTGTCATGAGCATTTGGGTACTGTTTCTGTGTGAACATACATGTTCATTTCTTCTTTTTTTTTTTTAAGATTTTGTTTATTTGATAGAGAATGGGGGAGGGGCAGAGAGAGAAGCAAACTCTCTGCTGAGCGGGAAGCCAGACCCAGGACTCCATCCCAGGACCCTGGGATCATGACCTGACCCAAAGGCAGACTCTTAACCAACTGAGCCACCCAGATGCTCCACATGTTCATTTCTTTGGTTATCTCCCTGGGAGTGTCATGGCTGGGTCACGTGGGAACTCTGGGTTTCACTTTCTGAGGAGCCGCCAGACTGTTTTCCAAAGCGGCTGCACTAGCTATTCTTGACTCAAGCTCTCAAAACACTTTCCCACACACATCATTGCCCAGCCCCAAGGGGAGCTATTATCACAGCACCTAGAGGGAAAGTGACATGCCAGAGTCCCAGGGACAGTTAGTGGCAGAGCCAGGACCTGAGCCGAGAACTTTAGGGCCCAGAGTCATCATGTCACCTGAAGCCCCCAGGATCAACCACCTGGGTTTTATGCTGTGCCCCGGATGGATGAGATGAGGTGTGAGGCGTTGCCTCTGCTCACGGCAGCTCCCTTGTAGCAGGTGTACGCCGAGAACCATGGCTTATTCGACACCCCACCCCAGACATAAGAAGGCCCTGTGCCCTCCTACCTCCATCCTTCTCAGCAGACACAGCTTCGCCTGGTTCCTGAGTCCCAGGCCCAGGGGAACAGTGGCAGGTGTGGTCTAGGAATGGCTGTGCCGTGCCAGACTGGTGAGTGGTGTTTCTGGATGGGAGGGAGGCCTGGGAAGCTTCTGTTCCCAGCTTTCACTTCTCCTGCCTTGACTGGAGCTCAGCACTAGATCTCTGCTTTCCTGGTAGGGACCCCAGCCCCTTTCCTCACCCACACCAGCCTCTTCCCTTTCGTGACCCTCTTGTTCACTCAGTGTCTCACCCCGACCATCATCTGCTCACGCTGAGTTCCGAGGCTTCTCTGATCCTCTGCTGAAATGACCTTGAACTATGACTTCCCATGCCAAAACTCAGTTTTCTCAGCTCTCAGACCTGTTCCAGAGGGTGGTGTAGGAGCAGCACAGGGTACCGGTTAGGGGGAGGAAGTTGGCACTCAGACAAGGGCTTTTAGGCCCCCAATTACCTGCTGTGTAAGCACCATGATCTATTTAAAGGACCAGGGACTGAACAGTTGCTTTGGAGATGCTGTAAGCTTCCGAGCCTGATGAGCCTCATCCCAGCATGCCTTGTCCCATGACACTTGTATCCCTTGCAAGTGAGACAGAGAGCTGAGTGTGAGCTCGAGAGCCCAGAAGCCCACCGGAATCCTGGCAGACTTCCTGGAGGACCAGGCCTTGCACAATGGGCAGGGTTTTCAGGGCATAGAGAGGACAGGGATCTTCGAGAGAGAAGGACAGGACCACGAACACTGCTTCAAGGGAAAGAGCAAGGACACGAGTCTCCTTTTTAAGATGTAATGCACTTAAAAAAATTTTTTTTTTAATTTTTAATTTTTTTTAAGATTTTTTAAAATTTATTTGACAGACAGAGATCACAAGTAGGCAGAGAGGCAGGCAGAGAGAGAGAGGAGGAAGCAGGCTCCCTGTGGAGCAGAGAGCCCGATGTGGGGCTCGATCCCAGGACCCTGAGATCATGACCTGAGCGGAAGGCAGAGGCTTTAACCCACTGAGCCACCCAGGCGCCCCTAAAATGTGATGCATTTTATGTCTTAATGTGTATTTAATGTCTTAAATGTAAGACATTTAACAAGTTGGGGGCGCCTGGGTGTCTCAGTGGGTTAATCCTCTGCCTTTGGCTCAGGTCATGATCTCAGGGTCCTGGGATCGAGCCCCACATTGTGCTCTCTGCTCCGCAGGGAGCCTGCTTCCCCCTCTCTCTGCCTGCCTCTCTGCCTACTTGTGATGTCTATCTCTCTGTCAAGAATAAATAAAATCTTTTTAAAAAAGACATTTAACAAGGGGGGAAACTGTAAATATACAATTAAGAAAAGGAGGTAATCTTGGGTATTCTCCCTCCCCAGAGGTAACTAGTATTAACATTTTGGTGTAATCCCCTCCCCCTTTTTATCCTACACAAATATATCATATACATTCTCTTTGCTTTCCTACAAAAGAAGAAACGGACTCATGTACATACTGTTTGTGACCCACTTTTAAAAACGCATCGTGAACTGTATTCCCTGTCATTAAATATTCGTCTTCAAAACTCTTTAATGACTTTACAGTATTCTCTCATATGAATGGAACATAATTTATTTAAGTAATTTTCTATTCTTGGATATTTAAGTGGTTTCCAATTTTTCAGTATCATAAGCATCTTCTAAATGAACATCCTCGTGGCTGAAACCCTGTGCATATCCTTAATTATGTCCTTGGGATAAGTTTTTAGTGAAGGAAGTGCTAGGATAAAGGGATGCAGATTTTGAAGAATGCTAATACATATTATCAAATTGCTCCCCAGAAGATTTGCATGTCTCTACATTCCCACTAGCTAAAGATAGGGTGCTCATTTTCTAGTGTTTCCCCTAACATGGAGTATGATTTTCTTCTTGGTGAATTTTACAAATTCAAATCCAGAGGTCATGAGTCTAAGTTTCCTGAGAAGTAAATGAAGGTGATATTAGTGGTATCTGTCATGGATGGGTGGCCACAATCAGAACACATGGTGGGTATGGTATGCTTTAAAACACACACACGGGGTGCCTCATGGTGCAGTGGGTTGAGCCACTGACTCTCGGTTTCGTCTCGTTCCTGATCTGAGAGTTGTGAGATTGAGCCCTATGTCTGGCTCGGTGCTTAGCGAGGAGTTTGCTTGAGTTTCCCTCTCCCTCTGCTCTTTCCCCCACTCAAGCACTCTCCTTTTCTCACTCTCTCTCAAATAAATAAATAAATCTTTAAAAAAATTTTTTTAAGATTTTACTTATTTATTCTACAGATAGAGAAAGAACAAGCAGGGGGAGCAGCGCAGGGAGAGGGAGAAGCAGACTCCCCACTGAGCAGGGAGCCTGATGCAGGGCTCGATCCCAAGACCCTAGGATCATGACCTGAGCTGAAGGCAGACACTTAGCCCACTGAGCCACCCAGGTGCCCCAATAAATAAATCTTTACAAGAGATAAAAGAATAGAGGTGCCTGGGTGGCTCAGTGAGTTAAGCCTCTGCCTTCAGCCCAGATCATGATCTCAGGGTCCTGGGATGGAGCCCTGCATCAGGCTCTCCAAAAACCTATATAGGTTTTTTTTTTGCTGCCATCTCATAACAAAAAACCTACCTAATTCTTTTGAACATCTGCTTGGATGCTAGGACTGGATAAGGCATAATTTGCTTATTCTTTCCTTAAACAACACAGTAACAAGTCATCCTCAGACGCAGACCCTGACAGTATTTTTACAGTTTGGGTTCCTCCCAGTGGGGTGGGGGATCAGAGTGGTTAGACATTGTCACACTGTCAAATCGCTCTCTGAAGGGATTGTACCGATTAAATTCTTCCCCCGCCAACCCTCTAGGAGTCTGGGAGCGTGGGAGGGCTGGGGACACCAGACTCAGGGGAACAAGGACAGCCCTTCCGTGGCTTGGTCTGGGTTTGGAACAGCACCTGTCTCCCGTAACTCTTTTTTTTTTTTTTTAAGATTTTATTCATTGGGGCGCCTGCGTGGCTCAGTGGGTTAAAGCCTCTGCCTTCGGCTCAAGTCATGGTCTCAGGGTCCTGGGATCAAGCCCCGCATCGGGCTCTCTGCTCCGCAGGGAGCCTGCTTCCTCCTCTCTCTCTGCCTGCCTCTCTGCCTACTTGTGATCTGTCTGTCAGATAAATAAATAAAATCTTAAAAAAAAAGATTTTATTTATTTATTTGAGAGAGAGAGAAAGCAAGCATGAGGGGGAAGAATATCAGAGGGAGAAGCAGACTCCCCGCGGAACTGGGAGCCCAATGTGGGTCTCGATCGTGGGACTGTGGCATCATGACTTGAGCCAAAGGCAGTTGCTTAACCAACTGAGCCACCCAGGTGCCCGCCCTGTAACTCTTTTAACTCTGAACGGTCTGAGAGCAACTGGGAGCAGGCCTAGATCCGTCTCCAGCAGGAGCTTCTTGCTGTCCTCGGCTATGAAGCAACCCACAAAGGAATCTTTTTCTTGTTAATTAACTAGGGTTTTATTAAACACCTTAGCAGCTAGCCAACTGCTCTGACCCAGCTGTTCCTAGGAGACATTCTGATGAGAAGTTCTGTGTTTTAATTTATACATCTTCAATGACGGTTTTTGTGTCAGAGTGTGTGGTCTCTAATCAAATATTAAATTAGCTAAGAGACGTAGCATGAAGCCCTTACTCTCTGCCTGGCACTAGTCTGGGCACTGGGGAGGTAGACGTGAGCACAGAGGTGCAGAGGGGTGTCAGGAGCTAGGAGCAACCAGGTATGACCATTGCATTATGGGGGCATGGTGGGGGAGGGGGAACCAAAGCTCTCTCTTTGGGGAATCAGGAAAGTGGACATTCTCTGGATCTCAAAGACCCAGGAGGTCATTGTCAGTTGAAGAAGGGAGAAGTACGGGTATGTATTACAGTATGAGTAATACATCTGTATGGAAAATAGCAGGTTGGAGTCTGGTGTGGTTAAGAGATTAGTTGCAAGGCCAAGGCGGTACGGTCTGGGGGTATACATAGGAGATGAGGCTGGAAAGGAAGGTTGGGGCAAAACCATGAAGGCCCTCTAATGGCCTGATGGCCAAGGGGCTTGGTCTTTATCCTCTAGGTGATAGTGAGCCATTGAAAGTTTTGGAGGTGTGACACAACCAGATCTGTGTTTTAGAAAGTTCACTCATGATATGCGGAGAGTGACTTGCAAGAAAAGAGGCAGAAAAGACTAGTAGGTTTTTAAATAAAACTGTTAATATTACTAAAAGTGTTTTAAAATTCTTTTTTTTTTTAAGATCTTATTTATTTGACAGAGATCAGAAGTAGGCAGAGCAGCAGGCAGAGAGAGAGGGGGGGAAGCAGGCTCCCCGCTGAGTAGAGAGCCCAATGTGGGGCTCTATCCTGGGACCCTTAGATCATGACCCGAGCCGAAGGCAGAGGCTTAACCCACTGAGCCACCCTGGTGCCCCTAAAATTCTTTTTTTTAAAGATTTTTATTTATTTATTTGAAAGAGAGACAGTGAGAGAGAGCATGAGTGGGGAGAGGGTTAGAGGGAAAAGCAGACTTTCCGTGGAGCTGGGAGCCCGATGTGAGACTCGATTCCTGGACTCTGGGATCATGACCTGAGCCGAAGCAGATGCTTAATGGCTGAATCACCCAGGCGTCCCTTCTTCTTTTTTTTATTTTTATATTTTTTTAAGATTTTATTTATTTAGGGGCACCTGGATGGCTTAGAATGTTGGGCATCTGCCTTGGGTTCTGGTTGCAGTTTCCGGGTGCTGGGATAGAGCCCCATGTAGGGCTCCTGGCTCGGTGGAGGTCCGCTTCTCTCTCTCCCTCTGCCTCTCCTCCTACTTGTGCTTTCTTTGTCTCTCTCTCTCAAATGAATAAATAAAATCTTTTTTTAAAAGAGCAGTTATTTTTAAGATTTATTTATTTATTTGACAGAGAGTGTGTGAGCACAAAAAGGCAGAACGGTCAGGCAGAGGGAGAGGGAGAAGCAGGCTCCCCACTGAGCAAGAGCCCGATGTGGGGCTCCATCCCAGGACCTGGGATCATGACCTGAGCTGAAGGCAGACTCTTTCAGATTGAGCCATCCAGATGCCCCACCTTGAATTTCTTTCACCAGTGTTTTATGGTTTTCAGAGTACAGGGCTTTTACCTCTTTGGTTATTTTATTGTTTTTGGTGCAATTGTGAATGGGATTTTTTTGTTTGTTTGTTTTGTTTTTTAGATTTTGTTTATTTATTTGAGACACAGAGTGAGGAAGAGAGAGTACAGGAGCAGGGGCAGAGGGAGAGGGAGAAGCAGACACCCTTGCTGAGCATGGAGCCCTATGTAGGGCTCAATTCCAGGACCCCGGGATCATGACCTGAGCTGAAGACAGATGTTTTACCAACTGAGACACCCAGGGGCCTCACAGGATTGTTTTCTTGATCTCACTTTTTCCTGCTTCATTATCAGTGTATAGAAATTCAACAGATTTCTGCATATTGATTTTCTATCCTACAACTTTACTGAATTCATTTATCAGGTCTAGTATTTTTTTGGTGGAGTCTTCAGGGTTTTCTATAAATAGTATCATGTCATCTGCGAATAGTGAAAGTGTTGCTTCTTCTCTACCAATCTGAATGCATTTTATTTCTTTATGTGGTAGCATTACTGTGGCTAGGACTTCCAGTACTATCTTGAATAAAACTGGTGCCTTGTCTTGTTTGTTTCAGTCTCATTTCTAATTAAAGAACGAGACTGGGGTTAACAATGGGACACCTTATTTCACCTAATATCTTGATACCCAATTTGGCAAGAGTGTCTGTAAGCAGGCACTATTTTATACAATAATGGCAGTGTGCTCTGGACCAGAACTTGACAATATGTATTAGAAAAACTTTAAACAATCCTTTGTGTCTTTTTGTCAAAAATGTATGCTGAAGATAATAAAAAATGGAAAAAACTTGAGGATAAAGATGTTTATTATTCTTTTATTTATGAAAGTGAAAAAGTGGAAGGAACCAAATATCTAAACTAGGGCAGTTATTAAGTTAATTATGGTATGACTGCATTTTTGCACATATTAAATCATGTTTTTATTTTTTAATTTATTTCATTTCATTTCACTAGAGAAAGAGAGGGAGAAAGAGAATCTTAAGCAAGCTTCGTGCCCAGCGTGGAACCTGACATAGGGCTCAATCCTGTGATCCTGAGATCATGAACTGAGTCAAAATCAGGAATTAGACGCCTGACTGACTGAACCACCCAGGCACCCCTTAATCATGCTTTTATTTTAATTTTTTAAAAAGATTTTATTTATTTACTTGAGCAAGAGAGAAATCGAGAGAGAGCATGAGCTGGGGGAGGGGCAGAAGGAGACTTGCCGCTAAGCAGGGAGCCTAACAAGGGGCTTGATCCCAGGACTCTGAGGTCATGACCTGAGCAGAAGGCAGAAGCTTAACTGGCTGAGCCACCCAGGGTTCCCTAAGTCATGTTTTTAAAAATAATACCCAATTACAGGAAAATTATTGTTCTATAATAACATTCAAAAGCAGTATATGATGCTATGCAGAACATGATCCTGTTTTGGTTTTCTAAATATGTGATCTGTTTCTAACCCTCTCTATCCAGAAAAAAATCCACGATATGGTTAACTGTGGCTATCTGACTAAATTTTATTTCCTTCTTGGTATTTATTATTCTCTAAACTGTCTGCAATGAGGATGTAGTGCTTTAATAATTAGAAAAAACAATGAAATTACATTTGGTGTTAAAAAAAGGCATAGGAAATCCATGAAAATGGAAGCAATACAACTAATAAATATGAAAAATGCTCAACCTTGCTAATTATTAAAAATGCAAATTAAAGCAGCACTGTAATCCTATTTTCGTGGACCAGCTTTAGAAGAAAAACCTGTTAGTACACAGCATGTATGTATTGGCAACAGTATGAAGAGAAGCACTTGTATACTGCAGATCTGGGTATAATTTGGTTCAGGCTTTTGAAGAACAATTTGGCAATATATCTCCAAATCCTTCAGAATGTGTGATTTCTCTATAAAGTTGGTTTTAAAGACCTGTAATTGTATTCCTTGGATATCTTAAAGAAATTATGAAGAAACTGTTTTTAGGGGTGCCTGGGTGGCTCAGTCAGTTAAGCATCTGGCTATTAGTTTTTGCTCAGGTGGTGATCTTGGGATTGTGAAATTGAACCTTCCCCCTCCACCCCCGTAGGGCTCCATGTCTGCTTCCCCTCTCCCTTTCCCTCTGCTCTTCCCCACCTCAAATGAATAAGTAAATCTTTAAGAAAAAAGGAATGGTGTATAGGTGTATAAGCAAGAAAGCCTATCACTTTTTTTTTTTTGAAACAGTAGTAAAGAGTTGTTTGAAATAATATTATGGACTATATAGGCTGTGGGAATGTGATGATATATTTTTAAATTTTAACATATAGCTAAAAACCTGTCCTTGGTGTGATCCCTATAAGAAAAAACAAATAGGGGCACCTGGGTGGCTCAGTGGGTTAAAGCCTCTGCCTTCAGCTCAGCTTCATGATCCCAGGGTCCTGGGATCGAGCCCCGCATCGGGCTCTCTGCTCAGTGGGGAGTCTGCTTCCCTTCCTCTCTCTCTGCCTGCCTCTCTGCCTACTTGTGATCTCTGTCTGTCAAATAAATAAATAAAAATCTATAAAAAAAGAAACAAATATATAAAATATATAGACCGTATATTTATATATATGTATATATATAGTCATATTTATATATAATGCATTTATATATAAAGGATCTGGAGGAGGAAGAATACACATGGAAATGTTAATATTGGTTATATCTAGGGAGGTGGATGGGATTGTGATTATTTTAAAATATCTTCAAAATAACTTTTTTCAAGCCCAATTTAAAAAATCTTTACAGATTTTGAAATACAGAGTAATGTGTATTAAAGCCCAGCCATGAACAGGTGGGCTGAGGGCTCAAAGCCAAGAGCGAGCACTTCCATGGGTTCTACAGGAGAAGGAATCTGCTTGGTCCATGGAAGAAATGCTTCCAGTTCCCCTTCATCCTGGGGACCAGCCTGACCTGCATGGAGCAGGTCTGGGAGGCTGGAGAAGCCTAGACTGCAAGGGTGGGACCCAGCACAGGCTTGCTGTCATCTGACGCCTGGAACTGTTCCTGCCCCTTACGTCTGACTCCCTTACCACCCGCCCCCCCGCCACTGCACTTTAGTATTTCAGATTTTCTTTTATTCTCTCACCTGAAGCTTGCTTTTTCTTGCCATAGAACCTTAGCTGGAGGGGTCCCTTCTCCCAGAAATAGTTTTCCTGTCCTACTCCTCTGTCACCCGGGCAACTTCCGCTTCATGTTTTATCTTAAAAGTCACTTTCTACTTTTAGAGACGAGGGGTACGTTTGATTGTGGTGATGGTTTATGGATATAATATATCTCAAAATGCACCAAGTTGTTTCTTTTCTTTTTCTTTTTTTAAAGATTTTATTGAGAGGGAGAGAGAGAGAGAGAGAGAGAGAGAGAGAGTGTGTGTGTGTGTGTGTGTGTAAGTAGGGGGAGGGGCAGAGGGGCAGAGGGGCAAGCAGACTCCCCGCTGATCTCTCCAAAATCATGACCTGAGCAGAAGTCAGACCCTTAACTGACTGAGCCACTCAGGCGCCCCCAAATGGTATATGTTCAATATATGTGCAGTTGATTGTATATTAATTATCCTTCAACAAAGCTATAAAAAAATACAAGGACTTCCTCAATGAGACAGGTCTTGAACACCCCCTGCCCCCACCTCCGACTCCCCAGGCTGCATTAGCCTTCTTTGGTGGATACAGTGAGTACGAGTGACTGATTCATGATCTGCACGGTGACGGATGAATGAGCAAGGGCACAGGTTCAGCCCGTGTTCAGAGGCCAAGGGAGTGGCAGGGACTCCAGGAGTGAGGACGGGGCCATTCAACAGGGAGTCTGGAGATGGCATCTGAACAAGTCCAGAGAGGTACTCGGAAGTTGGAGGTCAAGCCAGAAGCTGGGTGGTACTCTGCCTCCGTTTCCCTAGTCTGCAAATTGAAGAGAATAATAATATTCAAATAATATTCATAACTATCCTATTACTGCTGCAGACTATTCTTGTCAAGGATTAAATGAGTTAATCCACCTCCAGGGCTTAGAAAAATGCCCGACTCCCTTGGAGGTGGTAAATGTTCACATCAAGCCTTATTTAATTGGGAACAGCCATCAATAAGGCTGGGAGCCTCTGATACAAACCTTTGATTGATTTGGATTCAGGTTAATGGTGGATGACTTCAGGGGTTGTCTCCTGTCCGTTAGAGACCCATCTCATCCTCTGTCCCCTTTCACCCAGCTACCGGGCTGCCTCCATCCTCTCAGCCTTCTCTGCGGTGCTTGGAAACCCTGTCAGTTTCTCTACCTTATTTTTGCAAAGCTGTGTTTCTGAAGCCTCCTCTTTCCAAACGACAGGGAGGCACACATATGTTGCAGCTTATGCTTCTATTTAGAGTTGGGGATTTGAAAAGAGAACGCACACACACGTGGACGAGCATTTGTGTGCAAGCTCCTGGGCTTGTAGGTGTGAACATGTGTGTGCCTGTGCGTGTGCTTGCACAAACTCCCATGGTTGTGCATTTACCCATGTTCATGGGCATGCGGGCTTCTAGATGACTGCCTGAGCATGTAGATGGGTATGTGTTTGGAGGATGTACGCATGCATGTGTGTCCGTGACCATGTGCGTGTGTGTGTGTGTGTGTGGTAGGGTGTATTTTGTGTGCATCTTGGTTTGCGTGCATGTCTGCACATGTGTGTTTTGTGTATCTGCGTGCGTGTAGTGTAAGCTTGCCTCTGCTCATGCCCCAGGAGGCACCAAGGCAAGTGCAAACCACAAGGAACAAAGGAATAATCTGCATAATTTAGCCTTTGATCTCAGGCCACCCCCCATCCTCCCTTGCTCTCACTCCAGCTGCCAAGCTGTTACCCCAGCCCTGTGGAGTCCATCTTTGAGCTTTGTCTTATAGAAGCCGCAGCCTCTCCTTGCCACCGCACCAGACCAGCAGGGCTAGAAAAGGGTTGTGATCATTTACTGAGTACCTATGTCACCCCAGGCACCTGTACCAGATGCTTCACGTACATGCTCAAATCGGCTCCAGCAATCCTGCAAAGTACAACAATTGTTCCCATTTGATGTTTGAGGAAGCTGAGGGTGGGGGATTAAGCCATGTGTCCTAGGTGGTAGGCTAGAATTCGAAATCAAGACTGTGTAGGCAAAGAGCCCACACTCTTTCCCCTTCACAAAGTTGTCTTCTGGGAGCATGTGGTCTGCCAGGACAGAGAGCTCCTGGGCAGAGGTGGGGGCCAGGGGGGTGCATGGCAGAGGTGTCCTGGGAGACACGGATGTGAGGGGAAAGGGAGCGCAAGCGGGAAACAGTAGGGGGTACAAAAGGCTTCACTTCCTTAGTCCTCACCAGGAGGGCAGGATGGAGAAATCCCAGGTGTGCAAATGGTCCAAAGATGGAGTGGGGGGAGAGCAAGGGATGAGCCAAGAGCAGAAAGAGCAAAGGTGAAAAAGACGCCATCTTTGCCACCCCTAGCTTCATCATCCTCACAAGGCGACATCATATCTCTCCATTTTCTCAACTGGGAAATATGCCTGAGGGGTGGGTTTTAGAGGGTTTTTATAAGCTCTTGCTAAAACTAGCATTTGTTGGTCTTCTGTGCTAAGTCACACAACCTCACAACCCACTTGTAGAATCGTTACTGTCGTTGGTCCCATTTTATAGATAAGGATACCAAGGCTTTGAGAGGATACACTGCTTGCCCAAGTGGCAGAGCAGGACCCAAACCTGGGGGCTTTCTCTACTACGGTTTTAAAGTTGAAAACAAATCTTATATAAAATACCAGAGACATAGTAGGCACTCAACAGAGGGTAGCTAATAACAACGATAATGATGAAGGAGGACGGGGGTGGGGAAGAGGAAGAAAAAAGGGTGTTTTGCTGAGAGTTGGGGTGGCATTCAACTCCTCAGGCGTCAAAATTTCTGGAAAAATCCCCCACCATTAGTGATCATTTTTAGGACAAAAGTTACTTTCCTTGGAGAGGGCAGTGATATCTGTTCCTAGACCAGCCAGGCCAGACTCAAAGCCCAGCCACCACTTTCCAGCTCTGTGGCCCTGAGTACCCCCAACCTCTCTGGCCATTATTTCCTTATCTATAATGTGAGGATAATAATAGCCCCGCCTGGTTCCCCAAAAGGTTAAATGTTAAGTTAGTACATAACTGACCTAGAAATCCCACTCCTAGGTGTTTACCCAAGAGAAAGGAAAACCGATGTCCACACAAAAACTTGTACACAAATATTTACGGTGGCTTTATTCATTAACAGCTAAAAAGTGGAAACAGCCCAAATCTCCATCAGCCGATGAAAGAATAAGCAAAATGTGGTTTACCCATATAGTGGGCTAGTATTTGGCAGTAAAAGGGAGTGAAACACCCATATGACGTTGATTCTTGGAAACATAATGCTAAGTGGAAGAAGCCAGTCTCAAAAAACCACATAGTGTCTGATTCCCCTTACATGAAATGTCCAGAATAGGTAGACGCATAGGGACGGTAAGCAGATAGGGGATCACTAGAGGGAAGAGGAAGAATGACTGTTAATGAGTCTTTTGGGATGTCTTTTTTGGGATGATGAAAATGTTCTGGAATTAGTGAGTGGTGATGAGTGCACAACTATGTGAATATATCAGAAAACCCACTGAATCACGTACTTCAAAAGAATGAGTTTTGGGGCATGTGAATTACATCTCAATAAAAAACATAATTTGTTTTTTTGTGAAGATTCAATGAGATCGTTTAGGTATAATCCCTTAGCACAGAGGCTGCCTTGCAGTAAGCACTCATTTGATGCTGCATAATTCAAATAAATGCCAGCTACTATGACCATGACTTTCATTACAAGACTAGCTGGTGATTTTAGTTCCTTAGCCTCCCGGAGCTTCAGCCTCCTTACCTGCAAACAGGAGCTATAACACTTTAATTAGTTAAGGTTTCTTAGTCTAGGCAACAGATACTGACTCGGGCTCATGAGTCAAAAAGGAACTTATTGGAAGGCTGCAGTGCTTAGAGGAAAGGACAAAGAACTGGGCTCAGAAAGAAAAGATTCAATAACTGAGAGGCTCCGGACTTCCTGGTGAAGCATGTGTTCCAGACCCAGGCTACTAGGGTTTGAACCTAGCTCTGCCCAGAAAGCTAGGTGAGCTTGGCTTTGTTGCCTCAGTCTGTTCATCTTCTAGGGAAGATAGGGAGTGTACTGAGGATGAAATGAATTAATGTCTGTTTGTACACCTATCATAGTGCCTTATGCTCAAAACTCAATATTATTATTATTCTTAACAGGGCCTTGTTGCCAGGATGATTCAATTTGACATTTTCTCTGACCGTGCATGGCTCTGTCCAAGGTTCAAATCCTTATGGAGTAGGATGGGTCTAGCTAGGGTCACTTACCCACTCCCTTACTCCAGGGGAGCCTGGAGCATCTTGATTGACAGCACCATGGAGACTATCAAACTACGGGGCAGAGCTGATGCCTAACAGAGAATCTAGCAGAAAGGCGAAAGGGTGTTTAGCAGCAAAATCAACCAGACCTCCTGCAAATACCCTCTCATGAGATCCTTCGGAGAATCAGAGATAAGAAGTGCAAAGTACATGGCGCGCAGTGGGCCCTTAACTACTGGGATTCTTGTTTTTTTTCTTTAAGATTTTATTTATTTATTTGACAGAGCACAAGTAGGCAGAGAGGCAGGCAGAGAGAGAGGGGGAAGCAGGCTCCCTCCCAGGACCAATCCCGAGACCATGACCTGAGCCGAAGGTAGAGGCCCAACCCACTGAGCCAGCCAGGCGCCCCACTACTGGGATTCTTCTCAGCTGCTGGCTGTTCTCTACCTGGGCGCTCTGGACTTTTCATTACCATTCCAATATGGATTTGGGATGGATTATAAAAGGCCTTGAATGTCATGTTTAAGTCACCTGTGCTTTGTTCTGAGAAACAAGCAGGGTGCACCACCTCCCGAAAACCCCATGGCATTTTCAGAGTCCGTGTGGACAATAGTCCACATTCCCCAAGCCTCCCAGTTGTGGGACCGTGGGCCTCAGGTTCCCTGTGTGTAAAAGGTGGTCACATTTTAGGTTCTGCAGGACTTAAATGAAATAGTATTTGCAAAGTGCTTAGAACAGTGTCTGGCCCAAGGTGAATTCTCAATAAATTGTGGCAGTTATAATAAATAAAATGAAATTCAAGAGCCCCACCTCTTGATGTCGATAGGAGAATCAGTTGGAATCAAAGAGGCTGTAACACTTTGCACAGGACATGAAGCTGCGTCCCAGAAAGCAGTGTCCTTGATTGTAATCACTCCTGGCAATAAGACATGCCTTTAGTCTAAGTCTTACTGTTTTCTGTGAAATAAAGTAACATAAAGGGTACACATTTAATAATAAGATGGAGACTGATCTTAGAAACATTAAAATATGAAAAGGGTGTGTCTTCCGATTTGAGGAAATAAAGTATCGATAATTTAATATTTCACGTAATTAAAGAATGTTCTCCTAGAGTCTATTACCAGTTTCCCAAAACTTAGAACGCAATATTGCTTACTTAATGCTAAAGGACACTGAGCATAATTTAATCTTTCTTTGAAGCTTTTGAATTTCCTTGAAGGCAAGATCAGCAATTTCAAAATACACTTTTAGATCCTCCCGCTCAATGGTTCTCAACCCTGACTACACATTAGCATCCCCGGGAGAGCTTTTAAAAAATACTGTTGCCTGGGTCCCATTTCAGACCAATTAAATCTGAGTCTCTGGGGGAGGAGCTTGAGCACTAGGATTTTTGAAGTTCCCCAAGTACTTCTGATGTCCGGAGATTCTGAGAACAGTTCCTTCCCTGAGGCCACCGAGCCTCCCCGGAGGGTGCCATCTGTATTTGCATATGAGGCTGACTGAGGTCTGCCGAGGCTGGGTCATAGAGGGTTTCCTACACGGTAACCAAACAGCCCGCAAACCTGGGGACTTAAAGCAATGATTTCTTTTTTTTTTTTTTTTTTTTTTAAGATTTTATTTATTTTTTAGAGAGCGTGCATGAGACAGAGCAGGGGCAGAGGGAGAGGGAGAAGCCAACTCCTTGCTGGGCAGGGAGCCCGACGTGGGACTTGATCCCAGGACCCTGGCATCATGACCTGAGCGGAAGGCAGAGGCTTAACCTACTGAGCCACCCAGGTGCCCCAAAGCAATGATTTCTTATTTCTTCTGATTCTGTGGGTTGGCTGGGCATTTCTTTTGCTGGCCTTGCCAGCAAAAGAGGACTCTCAGTCACGCCCCCCACCCCTGAGACCATGACCTGAGCCAAAGGTCAGCTGCATGAAGGGGACCTGTCCTTTAAGAGCCGCAGGCCTTGGGTAGGTTGGCTGGAGGCTAGCCTAGCCGGAACAGCTGGACCTCTTTCAGAGTGGTCTTTCATCCTTGATTTCTTCTCTGCATGGTGCTCTCAGGGATGGTGTTCTATAGGGGATGGGGGTAGAAGCTGCCAGGTCTTTTAAGGTCTAGCCTTGGGAGTCATGTAATCTTAGTTCTGTCTCTTTTCATTGGCCAGAGCAATTCACAAGGCCAGCACGGATTTGAGCACTGGGAAAAAGAGGCTGTGCCTTTTCCTAGGAGGCATGGCAAAATCACATTGCAAAGGAGTTTACATTCCATGGGATGAATCTGTGGCCCTATTGTGCAGTCCACCACACAGGCTGAAGCCTGGCCTAAGGCAGGGGCAGTAGAAAGAAGTGAACTAATTCATTCATTTAGTCAGGTAGTAATTCATTCAATCAATATTTATTGAACACTGCCTCTCTACCAGGTACTTTTCTAGGCATTGGGGAGACAGCTGTAACTGACAATGGCAGAGTACTGCTCTTGTGGAGCTTACAATCTAGGTAGAGAGGCATACAATAAAACATAAATAATGTGCAATTCAAAAGTGCTATGAAGAAACATAAAGCAGGGTAAAGGATTAGGGCTACTCTAGATGGAATGGTTAAAAAAGGCCTCTTTGGTAAGTAAAAGCAGCGGGAACCTGAAAGAAGTGAACCATATAGATGTTTAGAGATTGAGAGGGAAACAATAAGTGCAAAGGCCCTGAGGCAGCAACATGCTTCATGTTTGAGAAACGGCAAGGAGTCCAGTGTGTCTGGGGCACAGTGGGGGAGGGAGAGGGTGAAAGATGATGAGGTAGGAGAGGCAGGCAGGGCCCAGACTGTGTGGGACTTTGCAGAGCATGATAAGGACTTGGGATTTTTATATCAACTGTAAAGGAAGAAGCCATTGGGAAATCGTGTGCAAGATTGAGCTTTGTTTCAAAAAGCTCATTCTGGCTACTGGGTTGAAAGAGATTGAAAGCAGGGGGCGGGGGGCGCGACCGAGAGGTTATTGCTTGGACAGTAGTTGGAGTGGGGAAAGTGGTATATTTTGAAGACACAGCTAGTAGAATTTCCTGAGCTATTGGATATGGGCGTGGGAGAAGGTGAGATTAAGGAGAAGTCCAAAGCCATTGGCTTGAGCAACTGGGTGAATTGTGGTGCTCTTCACTGAGATAAGTCCAGATGGATCAAAAGTTTGGTTTTAGATATGTTAAGTCTGAGATGCCTTTTAGGTCTGAATAGGCAGTTAGCCATTGAGTCCGGAGTCCAGGTTGGAGTTCCAGTTAGAAACCCTGTGTTATCAAGAGCTACATCATTCTTGAGACTGGATGGATCACTTAGGGAGTTTGACTGTGAGGAGCTCTGCAGACTGAGCCCTGGGGCCCTGCACCATTCAGAGGTCGGGTTAAGGGGGAGGGTCCAGCTCGGGAGACTGAGAAGGAGTGGCCAGTGAGGCAGAAGATAAGGGGGAGGGGGTGTTGTGGAATACGGGAAGACTGGGAAGAGAATGCTTCTGGAAGAGGGTGGGATCAAGTGTTGAGTGCTGCTGAGGAGACAGGTAAACTGAGGCAGAGAAAGAACAAACCATTTGGATTTGGCAACATGAAAGCTTCTGGTGATCTTAAGATTAAATGGAGCAGAGTGGAGGGGGTTGAGCAGGGAATTAGGATAATTGCGAGGGAAGGAGGCTCTGTGTGTGTGCATTTAGCTGGAAGTACAGAGTATTTCTCTGTTGTGGAAATAATCTACTAGAAAGGGAAAATAATCAATGATGTGGGAGAAAGGGGGACAACCACCGGATCAAAGGGTGTGTGATCTGGGAGACCCAGGGAGGAGCTGGCCTCAGGGAGCAGGGAGGACTGTTCTCTCATTGTGTCTGGAGGGGAGGTTGAGCGCCGGGGCTCTGGTGCAGGTGGATGGGCAGGCTTGGCAGTGGGGCGCGGAGACAGTCAGGAGGCATTTGGAAAGCAGAACAGGAATGAAAACCAGTACCTTTAGGATTTAATGTGTCTCCCAGCAAGACTGTCTCTTATCAACAACCTCTCCCAACACCCCATCTGTGCCAGGCCTGGCGCCAGGTGGAGGGGCTGGGGGATGACTCACCCGGTGCCCCTGCTGATGAGAAATTCACAGTCTAAGAAGGGAGGCAGACCTGTAAACTGACAACTTCAATACGATGTGCTAATAATAAAGTCACATACAAAGGGTCTTGAGAACAAAGAGGGTGTGTGTAACTCTGCCTGGAGGGGTCAGAAAAGGCTTCACAGAGGTGACATTTAAATTAGGCTCCCAGGAGGAGGAGAACATTATCAGTCTGGTTGGAAGAGGAAGGTCTTTCAAGGTGGAAAGAATGGCACGGAAAGCCTCGCAGATGAGAAAGATCTAGTCCTGCTTTTCTGATTTTCCACCTGTCTCTTTTCTTCCCGCGGCTTCCCTCCCCATTCCAGGCTGTCGTCTCTCAGGCTTGCTTAGTTCAAGAGGAAATTTTTCTTTTTGGAAAGTTTAATAAACTTCCGCTCAGCCTGTACTGAGTCATGACAAAGGTGTGTTTCACACTTAAACAAACGTCTCAGATGTTATTTTTTGCACTTGAAGAACAAGCTATTTTTAAAGAAATCCAAACTCACTGGGGGCTCAGCAAGGACGAGTTCTGTGACCTGTTTTCAAGAAGTGAGCTTTGGAGAGGCCCGTAGTGACCAGCAGTGGTAGAAGCAGACGACCTAGCAATTCTTTCCTTTCAGTGAGCCAGTGAGTAGTCTCACCTTACTGAGTTGCTCATTTTATCTTGGCCCTCTGGTCTTCCAGAAAGCTCTCGGGGAGCATGCACCAATTACTCAATAACAGAATGAGGGAAGATAAGGTCAGCACTCTCTCAGAGGTGGCCTGCGATAGTGGCAGAGAGAGGACAGAGAGTCGGGGGTGGGTTTGAGAGGGGTCTAAACTGTGCAATGAACAAGGGGAAGAGGCATTTCCCCATGCTCCAGAAGTGTCCCCGAACCCATCTAGTAGCTTGCCGCCTCCGGGAACGCGCCTTGCCTTCCCCCATTGAGTCCATTTCCCACTCCCTTGAATCTTGTCTCTGACAACTTGACCAACTCAATGCAGGGGAAGCAACACGGGACCAGTCCTAAGACTAATCTTTAATAGTCCAGAAGAACTATTGCTGTGAGAAGCCCAAGATATATAAAGAGCTAACATTTCGGGCGCCTGGGTGGCTCAGTGGATTCAGAGCTAACATTTCCACTGAGCTCCCCAGCCAGTTCAATAACCGTGTCAGGGGCTGAGTACATGAGTGCGCCATCTTGGATGTTCAGCCCACTGAGCCTTCAGAGGAATCCGGCCCCAGCTGATATCTGAGTCCAATAGCGTGAGTGACCCCAAGAGAGAATGGCCCAGCTGAGCCCCGTCAACCCACAGGGCCATGAGAGACAATAATAAATTGTTGTTTTAAGCCAGTCAGTTTTATGGTGGCTTGTTACACAGAACACACTAACGAAGGTATCATATATTTTCATCAATCTTTGCTAACACCAGGCACTGTGCTAGATGCTTTTCATTTTAATGCTCATGACAACCTGGAGATAAGTATTATTATTCTCCTTTTAGAACATGAAATGATGCTCAGAGATGTTTCAGAACCGGCCACATACCATAGGTGTCCCATAAGTGCTATGGCTGGACACTTCCCTGTTATGTACATCATTTCATTTCTCCCGAGCCTGCCCCTCTTCTCAGCTTAGACAGGGAGGCTAGACCACCCAGGCTTTCACCTCAAAACACCTGGCACTGCCTTTGTCCACCGGTGGAAATGGAAACCACTTGGATCTTGAAGACAGGAGAGGTGGAGCTGAGTCCCAGCTCTGCTGTCCAGTTGCTGTTTTACTTCAGGCAAAATCATTTCCCCTCTCTGGGCTTTCATTTCCTTTTCTGAGATAAGGGGCCTGGGGTAGAATTGGGCTGTTTCTAAAACCTAAGTAATATATTAATTCCTCCATTTTAAAAAAGATTTTATTTATTTATTTGACAGAGATCACAAGTAGGCAGAGAGGCAGGCAGAGAGAGGGGGGAAGCAGGCTCCCTGCTGAGCAGAGAGCCTGATGCGGGGCTCGATCCTAGGACCCTGGGATCATGACCTGAGCTGAAGGCAGAGGCTTTAACCCACTGAGCCACCCAGGCGCCCCTAACTCCTCCATTTAAAAAAACTTTCTTATGAAAATTTCCAGACATACCCAGATGCAGAGAGCGCAGTGAACCTTCATGTACCTGTCATCTAGTTTGAACATCATTTCCGTTTTGCCATACTGTATTTAATTCATGGCCCCACCTTTTTTCCCCCCTTACTGGCACATGACATCGTATCATCTCACCCCTAAATTGGGGTTGCCAGACTTACTAAATGACAACAGAGGACATTCGGTTAAATTGGATAACAATAAATAATTTTTTTAGTAAAAATATGTTTATGCAATCTTGTATTTTATCTTGCAACCCTACCTTCAATGCTTCGGTTTGCAGTTTTAAAAAGGAAGATTTTATTACACAACTACAAGGTTATGATAGTACCTGATAAAATCAGCAATAATTCCTTAATGGCATTTAATACATAGTATTTATCCAATTTCCCTGTTTGTCTAGAAAATGTCTTTTCACTGGTAGTTTGTTCAGATGGAGATATAAAGGAGGTTCATCATTATATTTGGTTCTTAAGGCTCTTTTTTTTTTCAAAGTTTTTTATTTTTTATTTTTTTTAAGTCACTACACCCAACGTGGGGCTTGAACTTGCAACCCTGAGATCAACAGTCCTACACTCCACTGACTGAGCCAGTCAGGTGCCCGTTTGTTAAAACTCTCTCTCTCTCTCTTTTTTTTTAAAAAGATTTATTTATTTATTTGACAGAGAGAGAGAGAGAGAGATCACAAGTAGGCAGAGAGGCAGGTGGGGGTGGGGTGGGGAAGCAGGATCCCCGCTGAGCAGAGAGCCCAATGTGGGGCTCGATCCCAGGATCCTGACATCGTGACCTGAGCCGAAGGCAGAGGCTCAACCCACTGAGCCACCCAGGCACCCCTGTTAAAACTCTTTTTTTTTTTTTTTTAAAGATTTTATTTATTTATTTGACAGAGAGAGAGATCACAAGTAGGCAGAGAGGCAGGCAGAGAGAGAGGAGGAAGCAGGCTCCCTGCGGAGCAGAGAGCCCGATGCGGGGCTCGATCCCAGGACCCTGAGATCATGACCTGAGCCGAAGGCAGCGGCTTAATCCACTGAGCCACCCAGGCGCCCCCTTGTTAAAACTCTTAAAGTCACTTGTAATCTAGAAAAATTCCTTCTTCCTCCTCTTCCTAACTCCCAGATCTTCTTTTTTCGTGTTATTGACTTATCGAAATAACTGGGCTGGTGGTCCTGTAGATGACATGTTCTGAATTTTGCCAGTTGTGTCTTTATGGTGTGTCATTTACTTGTTCCTTTTGCCCCTTACTTCCTGTAGGTTAAGTTTTATCTAAAAGTTTCATTGGATTCAGACTAAATGTTTTTGGCCCAAATAGAGATGCTGTGTATTTTAGAATGCATCTCACCAGGAGGCACAGAATGTTTGTTCATGTAACTTTGAGTGATGCTAACATTTATCAATGGATTCAGGGAGTGACACCCTTTTTTCTTTTTTTTTTCTTTTAAAGATTTTATTTATTTATTTGACAGACAGAGATCACAAGTAGGCAGAGAGGCAGGCAGAGAGAGAGAGGAGGAAGCAGGCTCCCTGCTGAGGAGAGAGCCTGATGAAAGAGACTCTGAGATCATGACCTCAGCCAAAGGCAGAGGCTTTAACCCACTGAGTCACCCAGGCACTTTCTTCATTGTGATTGTAATTATAATGTTCCCTATCAATCCTTGGCTCAAAAGTTTTACCATCTATGGATGACTATCTCTTAAGCCAGGTATATTATTAGCATTTACAAAATAGTGATGATCTGATTTTTAGCATTCATTCTGATTTATTAGCTGAAGTTCTTTTGTATAGAACTTTTTCTTATTCTCTGAGGGTATTTGGATACTTGAAATTTAGTCCATAATAAAAGACAGAACAAATGCTCAACTTTTTTTTTAAACAGAACCCTCCAGTTTTTATGAACTTTCCAAAAGAGAGTTGAATAGCAATGCTGAGATTTCCAACTGAAATTGAAGACTGTAAGTTTTTTTTTTTTTAAAGATTTATTTATTTGACAGATAGAGATTACAAGTAGGCAGAGAGGCAGGCAGAGGGGAGGAAGCAGGCTTCCAGCTAAGCAGAGAGCCCAATGCAGGGCTCGATCCCAGGACCCTGGGATCATGACCGGAGCTGAAGGCAGAGGCTTTAACCCGCTGAGCCACCCAGGCGCCCCAGAAGACTGTAAGTTTTTTTATTTAACTCCTTTGATATTGTATTTGTATCACTTTTGTCCTAAAAATTTTGGATCTTAACAGCATTGATCTCATTACTAATGTTTTAACCCATGATAGACATATTTTAAAGTAGCGATACTGGGTGCCTGGGTGGCTCAGTCGGTTAAGCGATTGCCTTTGGCTCAGGTCATGATCCCAGAGTCCCAGGATTGAGTGTCACATCGGGGTCCCAGCTCCATAGGGAGTCTGCTTCTCCCTCTGACCTTCTCCCCTCTCATGCTCTCTCTCTCTCTCAAATAAATAAATAAAATTTTTTCTAAAAGTTTAAAAATATTTTAAAAATAAAGTAGCAATACTAATATCATTACTGAGACTATTGAGAGTTTAAGATTTCTTTTTGTTTTTTTCCCCTTTATTCCTAGCATATATCTCATTAATGATAGATAGTTAAAAACATTTCGTTTTAAGGTCAATTAAAGTGATTCTTTTTTCCTGTGTGATCATGTTATCAACCTGATGTAAAGTTATGTTTATATTTTGGCTTGTTTTTCATGTTAGGGATTATTTAAAAATTTATATGATTTAATGATTTAAATATTTACATGAATCATTTATGAGATTTCAAAGTCAAAGGTATCTAACAAGGCTCATTCAGAGAAGCCTCACTTCTAATCTCTTCCCTTCCACTCTGTTCACTTTCTCCCCTATAGAAGCCCTTTTAAAGCTTTCTCCAGCCCAGCACTATTGACATTTTGGGCTGATGATCCTTTGGTACAGGGGAGGTGGGTGGTGGTGATCCTCTGTATTTTTCTTTTTAAGATTTTATTTATTCATTTGACAGAGAGAAAGAGGGAAAGAGAGAGAGCGAGCACAAGCAGGGGAGAATGGCAGGCAGAGGGAGAGGGAGAAACAGGCTCTTGGCTAAACATAGAGTCTGATGTGGGGCTCAAACCCAGGACCTCAGGTCATGAGACCTGAGCTGAAGGCAGACGCTTAACCCACTGAGCCACCCAGGTGCCCTGATGGTCCTAGGTACTGAAGGATGTTATGTAGATTTCCTGGTCCCTACTTACTAAATGCCAGTTGTTACTACTGAAAATGTCTCTAGACCTTGCTAAATATATGTATGTGTAGGGGCCAAAATTACAGCTCATTGAGAATCACCATTTTAACGGAGACAGTTCTTGTTGGCTTGAAAACCTGACCCCTGATCTAAGATATCTGCAGTTAACATTAAACTAGTCACTTTAGGCAATCACTTTTGCACCAATATGAGCACTACATTTGGGGTGCCAGGAATCATTTACAAAGTGGCTGTCCCAGTGATCCATAATATACTTATTATTTGTTAATTGTAATTGAAACCAACACACACATTTAGAAACTTCTCTTATAACTTGGGACCCCTGAAAATGTGTCCATTGAGAGGACCAGGGAAGAACCTCTGTGCTTTCCCTGCTTTGCAAAATTCTGGAGCTAGGTGATTTCTTAGGGCTTTCCTTCTGTCTGGATGCTTTTGTCCTTAAAGCCTAGAGGCTTGCCTTTCCAAACAGGGGTGAACAGGGTAGTAATTGAGATCACAGAGTTGAATCCTAGGTCTCGAACTTACCAGCTCTGTGACGTATTGCCAGTGACTTACCATCTTGGAACCTTAGTCCCTCCAATGATAAATGAAGACAAAAATTGCATTAGAGACATAATGCATGGAAAGTATTTAATATACTGCCTGGTATATAATAGGTGCTTGATAAATGTTGGCTGTTAGTGTAATTACCAGCAGGGCTAGGTGGTGGTGTGCCAGGAAATACTCAGAGCCACAGGACAGATCAGGAGCATCTTCCTGGAGTGTGAATTTCTACTTGAGGAGTTGGAAAAAATAGGCTTTGAATTTTCCTCCGAAAGGGAAGTAATCAAAACTTTACTTTCATTTTTTAAAAAATTTTTTAAATATTTTATTTATTTATTTGACACACAGAGAGAGATCACAAGTAGGCAGAGAGGCAGGCAGAGAGAGGGAGGGAAGCAGGCTCCCTGCTGAGCAGAGAGCCCAATGTGGGGCTCAATCCCAGGACCCTGAGATCATGACCTGAGCTGAAGGCAGAGGCTCAACCCACTGAACCATCCAGGCGCCCCTGCATGGATTTTAAAGATAACACATGAGACTTCAAAGAAATTTTGTGCTTGAGGCTGGTGAATTGGGGCCTCATCCCCAGGCCTTCGGGGAGGCTGTCTCTGTCCTCCCTGCTGTGAGACATCTTTGGTGGGAGAGTTTCAGCAGTAGCTGAAGAGCTCTGGGCTGTTGTGTATCTTCCGCTAATGAAAGTATCAGGGGTATTAGAAGAAAGCCTGTAAGAAGTGGGAACTTCCTGACCAGGAATCCCTGCTACCTTCTTGTCATCTTTGGGGTTTGTTCTCTAATTTGCTGGGTATTCCTTCAGTAAATATTTATTAAGTGACTACTCTGTGTCTGGCATGAGTCAAAGGCATACAAGTAGAACAAATTAGTCTGCCTACATGAAACCTTCAGCTTACTGATCATTCAGAATCAGTAGCTACCAGCTATCAGTAGCCTCGATAAAGGAACAGAAATGGGGAACAGTAGGGGCAGTGGGTTTGAGGTTTAGGGGGAAAGATCTGGCAGTTACCGACAGTCGGGTAGCATGTGAGACATCTAGATAGGAATCCTGCGTAGGCTGTTGCATGAGAATCTAGGCCTTTTAGACATTTGTGGTGGAGTTTGGGTAGTCATAAGGGCACTTACTGGGGGGAAGCCAGGAATACCAGATGTCTCTCACTGCATGGACAGTACCGTGTGACCTTTGAATGTCGCATTGGACTTTTATGCAGGGGAAAGTCTTCTGTGCAATGATCTGAGCCTAATAACTAACTCCATTTTTCATATAGAGACAAAGAATATTCCGGTGTCATTTTAATATTCCAGGGAGGCAGGTACTGTGTAAGGTGAATGAAGAGCGTACCTTGCTGTGCTCAAGACTCTACCAAGAGTTAGTCACCATTTCCGAAAACCAGGTCCCGACAGTGATTCTGCTGTGGTATTCTAGTCTTCAATCGGTGTCTGTAGCTGTTGATTTTGGGTCAGTGCTTCTCGACTGTAAGGTGCATGGGATCACCTGGGAATCTTGTTTCCTCCCTCCCTCCCTCTCTTCCTCCCTTGGAATGGAAAGGATTACTTGGGTAATAGAATCTAATCCAGTAGGGAAGGAGAGGCTGACATAACAGAGCGGTGAATTGAAGAGTAAACTGCCCAGGTGCCTGGGTGGCTCAGTCATTAAGTGTCTGCCTTTGGCTCAGGTCATGGTTCTAGGGTCCTGGGATTGAACCCCGCATCAGGCTCCCTGCTTGGCGGGAAGCCTTCTTCCTGTCCCACTCGCCTTGCTTGTGTTTCCTCTCTCACTGTCTCTCTCTCTCTCTCTCTCTCTCTGTCAAATAAATAAATAAAATCTTAAAAAAAAAGGATAAAGAGTAAATTTCCTTAGAGGGTAGGAAAGGGCATTCAGGCCCAGGAGAAGGATGTGGTCTTTGGTGAGAGGGCTGGTTTTTGTAAAAGGAGGGAAGGAGGGAATGACTGGAGATGCAAGGTAGCTTTAGAAACATGGTGGCAGGCAAGAAGTTGAAGGATGTCATATCCCGTATCCTGCCTCTCACCCACAGCATGACTAGCAACCTTTCTGTCTTCAGCTTCTTTCTGTAGAGCCAGGCAATGGTAGGGAGAGGGGTAGGGAAATGAAGGATAGGGAAACCAGACCGACCTCTCTATTCCCAGGGCAACTGCTTTGAAAATAATATACAAGGAAGGTGCTTGGGGTGCCTGGGTGGTTCAGTGGGTTGAGCATCTGGCTTCAGCTTGGGAACCCCCCCTTAGGCTCTGTGCTCAGGGGAGAGTCTACTTGTCCCTTTCTTTCTGCCTTACTCTGCCCTCCGTTCTCCCTACCCCCCAACTCGCCCTCATGCTCTCTCTCAAATAAATAAATAAACAAAATCTTAAAAAAAAAAAAAAGTCGCTTGCTTTACTGACAAAGTCAGCCAGGTGCCCCAGGAATGTTTTGCATTGGTGCTGTTCAATATAGTAACCACTACCCACATGTAGCTATGGAGCACTTAAAACATGCTTAATGCAACTGAGGAACTCAATTTTAAATTAAATTAATCATTTATTTTAAGTATTCCTCTCCCCATAATGTGCGGCTCAAACTCATAACCCTGAGATCAAGAGTCACATAGCATACTGACTGAGACAGGTATCCCTATTTAATTTTAATTTATTTAAATTTAAATAGCCACATGTGGCTATTATCTCTTGTAGCAGAGACTACAGTGTTGTGTCTTTTCTGCCTCTATCTCAATGTAGGTCTTCAAAGAGGAATACATTTTATAGAGCGCAGTATCATTGGGGACCAAGAGCACTGGGCTGGGAGTCAGACCAGAGTTCAATTTCAGCTGTGCACTTTACTGGCTTGGTGACTCTAGGCAATTCACTTCCTTATCGAGGTTTCAATTTCCTCTGTTTTCTTCTCTTTAGTGGGGAGACGTGAGGGTCCAAAGAGCTAAGGATAGTAAGGCACTGGGAAGGGCTGCCCACTGCTCTCACAGGTTACCAATTCACCTCCCTTTACCACCTTTTTTTTTTTTTTTAAAATCTGAAAAGATTTTATTTATTTGGCAGAGAGAGAGCACAAGCAGTCAGAGCTGTAGGCAGAGGAAGTAGGCTCCCCACTGAGTGGAGAGCCCTACATGGGGCTCTTGATCCCAGGATTCTGAGATCATGACCTGAGCCAAAGGCAGACACTTAACTGCCTGAGCCACCCAGGCGCTCCTACCAAGCACCATTTATAAGAATGGCAGAGTGCGGGGCACCTGGGTGACTCAGTGGGTTAAAGCCTCTGCCTTCAGCTCAGGTCATGATCCCAGGGTCCTGGGATCGAGCCCCACATCAGGCTCTCTGCCCAGCAGGGAGCCTGCTTCCCCCCCGCTCTCTGCCTGCCTCTCTGCCTCCTTTTGATCTCTGTCAAATAAATAAATAAAATCTTAAGAAAAAAAAAAAAAAAAGAATGGCAGAGTGCTGTGCCAAGTGTATGTTCCAAAGATGCCACTTCAGAGAGCCTTTGAGAACCACATCTATTCACCTCTGTTGCCTGCTTCCTTTTCTTTGGGCTGTTCGATGTTATTTGAGTAATGTATATTGGCCTCTAGGGTCACAGGGGTAGGACACTGTAGCTGTTTTCTTTTGTATTGCTTTTGTATCTCTAGGGACTAGCACGTAGTAGGTTCTCAGTAAATATTTGTACCTGAATGGATGAAATGACAAGTGCTAGTATTTGAATTTAGGTGTGATTTTAAAGCTCATCGAGTTCTATAACTTTACAATATCT
The DNA here is from genome assembly GCF_922984935.1 of Meles meles. Taxonomy (NCBI): domain Eukaryota; kingdom Metazoa; phylum Chordata; class Mammalia; order Carnivora; family Mustelidae; genus Meles; species Meles meles. The sequence continues at coordinate 11,358,886 of NC_060076.1, forward strand.
ATTACCTTACCATGTTTATAACTGGAAATGCTGGAAAAAGACCCAAATACCCAACATAGGCGCTTGGTTTAATTAAATGATTCTTAAGATACATTATGCAAGAGAGTGTTCAGTGACATAAAAAGAGGTGTATGTACTTTGTATTGCTAAGTGAAAAAAAATAAAATCTGAAGGTATACTATAGTCTCACTTTGTAAAAGTTATATATATTTGTATGCACAGGATAAGTTTAGAACAATAGATATAATTAATATAAATATGATTACTATCACTGGGTGAGATTAAGGGATAAAAACACTTTTTTTGGGGTGCCTGGGTGGCCTAGTCGTTAAACATCTGTCTTCGGCTCAGGTCATGATCCCAGGGTCCTGGGATTGAGCCTCGCATCTGGCTCCCTGCTCAGCAGAAAGCCTGCATCTCCCTCCTCCCTTACCCCTGGTTGTGTTTTCTTTCTCTCTCTTTGCGTGTGTCTCTCTCTGCCAAATAAATAAAATCTTTTAAAAAACCCACTTTTTTTCTAAAACATTTATTTCAATTATAAGAATGTATCTGATATATCCAGAAAAAGCAAAATTATAGAGACAGAGTAGATTAGTAGTTGCCTGTGGCTGGGAGTGGGAATGGGAATACCAGTAAATTAGTCTGAGGGATTTTACGCAGAATCTGTAAATGTTCTAAAACTGAAATATTGATGCATCACTTGGTAACATTATTAAAAATCCTTGATCTGTTCTCTTGAAATGCATGAGTTTTAGGATATGTAAATATACCTCAGTAACATTTAAAAATGTGTTATATATACAATTGTTTAATATATATATGTGTATGTGTATATATGTGTATGTGTGTATATAAAAATGTGTTATATATACAATTGTTTAATATATATATGTGTATGTGTATATATGTGTATGTGTGTATATATGTGCTTTCTTAAATAATTAAAGCAATGTAGAAGTATTCAAAATACCCTATCCCCAACCCTAGCTCTACTTTTGAGGCGTAACAGTAGTAGTTGGTATTTAACCCTTTCTAGCCTTTTTCTATGCAAAATCTAAGGAAAACGTACACACAATAGACATGTAATTTTTTTGCAATTTTCTTCTCTCTCTGAACATACACTGTAGGACATGAAAAAGTTAATGGTAATTGCCCTGGGACGTGGGATTAGGGGTAGAGGGAGTAGAGTGGGGGTAGGAAGGGAGAGGCACACTTGAAATTTTTAGTTTCTTTATTTACTTTTACAGCATTTGCATGCTTTTTTTGGTCAGGAATGTTTGGAGATATGAACCCAATAAAGAGATTGGAATAAGTGACACCATTGAATGCTTAATTCTGTGCAGTCCACCTATTTAAAACAATTTAGAAATTGACCTAATGCCAGGCACTAAACTAAGTGTCTGAGATTTACTGTCTCACTGAATCCTTATAGCGATCCTACAAGGTATGCAATATTATGGTCTCACTTGACAGATGAGTTACCTAAGACCTAGAGAGACTGACTTTCCAAGGTCACATAGCTGGTCTGCAGAGAACCCAGACATTTTATAGTGCAGTGGCTCTTTCCCTCCAAGCAGATGCATGTTCTTGGAAAGCCCAGCTTTAAAGACCTCATTGCCTGTGCACGTGCAGTCCTCCCTAACCCACTCAAGTCCTCCAGGTGCTTACAATCCAGGGAGGTGACCAACAATTACAAGCTAATGCTTTAAGAAATCATGGTTTAATGAGCTGTGTGCAAAGTGGAGGAATTCAGACGATGTGTCTGAAGCAGCCAATGGGCTTTTGCAAGAACACGTTTGGAATTGACTAAGAATCCCAAGGAGTCTTCCAGGAGCATGAAGAAAGTTGAGAGCGATTGAAAGTGGGGGACAGGGTGTAGAAAGGGATTTTGGGCCTAGTCCCTGGCTCAGGCGGCTCAGAAAGTGTTACAGGCCCTGGCAACTACAGTACTTAAGTTCGGTGTGGCTGGAGGGTCAAGCTGGCCTGAAGGAGGGGCAAAGGGAAGGGCATTCACCTTGAAACTTGAGGCCAGATCACCAAAACTTTTGAAGTTGAGTTAGAGTATTCATACTTTATCTCTTGAATGAAGCAGAGGCCTTAAAACATTTGAATCTGGCATGTTACAAAGAAGGGAAGAGACCCATTGTTTGTTATGGGAGATCCCTCTTGACTCCCAGTTCTCCAAATCCGATTGCTGGGTGGTCAGGTTGTTTCCCACCCTGGGCTGGGAATTCTTTTAGGGCGAGGACCTTGTCTCATTCACTTGTGCTTCCTAACACCCAGCACCGCACCCGGCATGCAGCGGGTACTCAGTAAGGGGCGGAACTGGTAGGCAGAACGCTGTAACCAAAAAAGTGCCCAGGAGTAACTGTAAAATACAAAGTAAAACATAATTTCTTCCTTAGCACTGCCCAGACGAGTGTTCAGCCAAAGTCTGACACAACAATAAGGAGGCCAGAGAAGTCTTGGCCTCAAACTGAATTCCCAGGTAGGTCCATTGGGTGAGAAAAGGAGAGATGGTTGCTGACTAAGCAGCCAACTTCTGTTCAGTGCCTGCTATGTGATGAGAGAATTCACACCTATTGTCTTTTTCCATCTCTCCAACGGCTTCTAAATCGGAATTATTGTCCTAGTTTCCCTACCATAAAACTGCCGATCAGAATGGTTCTCTAATTTGGTCAAGGTCACACAGCTGATAAGTGTAGCGGGCGGAGGCTGGGAGAGAACCTCTTACCAAGTCAGAGGCCTCCCGCTCCTCCACCTGGGGAGGCCTTGCGCAGCCTACTCCGCTGCTTAGCCTCTGGGGTTGGGGGCGCACTCGCCACTGGCGCACGGGCCGGGAGAGGCAGGCTCTGAGTGGCATCCGGGAGCCGCTCCCAGATTCGGAAGTTACGAAGTTTCCGTGCATTTCGCTTGCTTCTCTGCGCAGCTCGTCCCCGCTCCGCAGTAGTTACGCTGCTAGCGCAGCGGGGCTCAGGTGCTGCAGCAGGCGGGGGCCTGGCGCCTGGAGAAAGGCGGGGACGCAGCTTACGTAAGCGTCCGCTCGCAGGTGCACGCGGCCTCCACCAGCGTGTGGTCCCTGCGCGCTCCCAGGTGCGCAGTTGGCGCAGGCGGCGGCGCGGCACGGCGGCGGCGGGCGCTGGCCGGCGCTCTCAGGTACGGCAGAGTGCGCGTGGAGGGGGAGCGCGGCGAGCGAGGGGGCGGGCTTTCCGTTCCCCAGCAGCCGCGGGCCCTCCCCCCAGATCGGCCAATGGGCGCGCTGGGCGGTGTCACGTGCTCGCCGCCGCCGCCGCCGCCGAAGCGGAGACCGGAGCCGCGAGCGCCACCAGGGCAGCAGCCGCCGCAGCCGCCGCCGCTGGGCTGAAGAGCCGGAGACGCGGACGGACGAGGTGGCGGCGGCGGCGGAGCGGGAGCGGGGACCGGGCGCGGGCAGAGCGCGGCGGCGCGGGTAGGCTGCGGCGGTGGGGTAGGCGCCTGCGCGGCCGGCCGTCCCGGGCGGGCGGCGGTTTAGGCGGCGGTTGAGGCGGTTGGCGGAGCCGGCCCGGGCCCCGCATTGTTTGTTGTGCGTCCTTAGCAGCGGCGGCGGCGGCCGCGGCGGCCCGGGCGGAGAGCAGGGAGCAATCCCGGCCCCCGTGGCTCTGGCATTGTGGCCGCCGCTGCGGTGCCCCGGCCGTTTCGGGCAAGGGCAGCGGGCAGCCTTCCTCACCTTCGTGGGGGACGGGGTCCCGGCCCCGAGTGAGGGGAGGGCGTGGGCAGTGTTGGGGGGGACCCGGCACCGGGGGTCTCGGTAGGATGGAAGGCGAGGGGCTCTGGGCAGGTGTTGGAGGACATTGGGGGCAGGGGCTGTGAGCGAGGCTTGAGGGGGCTGGCGGAGGGTGTGGGCAGACTTGGGGGAGAATGAAGGGTGGAGGGATCCGGCCCAACGGAGCGGGAGGGCCTTCGGGCAGGTTCGGGCGCCCAATGGGGCCAGGGCGAGTGCGAGAGGGATGGGGAGGGCATTCAGGCGGGTGGAGGCAGCCTTTGGGGGTTCAGGAGGGTGTGAAGGAGGCTTTGGGAAGGGTAGAGGCTAGCGTGATGGGAATGGAAGGAGGAAATTAGGGACTCGAGGGATGAGTGGAAGAAGCGGATGTCCCGGTCGGGGCAAGGCGTGGGGGCAGATTCAAGGAAGGCCACCGGACAAATGTGAAGGGAAATGTGGAGGCAGGTGTGCAGGTAGGGGGAAGTGTGATGGGGAGAGAGGGACGGAGGTGTCTAGGGGCCTCTGGAGTGATGGTGAGGGAAATGGAGGCTTGCAGGGAGGAGGTGTGTGTGAGGGTAGGCCCAGAGGTTTCAGGAGACCTGTGAAGGGTATGAGGTTTGTGTCTGGCCAGGAGGTGTATAGGGAAGACAAGAAGGAAGCAGGAATAGTATTGAGACTGGATAGGTGGGACACGCAAAGGGCGGACATGTGCGGCGGGGGGGAGAAGACAGGTGTCTCACTGGCGAGTGGTGCTCAGGGGAGAGCTGTATTGGGGGGGAGGGGAGGAGGAAGGTGATTGGAGGAGGAAGGTGATTGGTGCAGGGCCAGAGTTGGAGAGAAGTGAGGACAGTGGAGCAGGGTGATGGGGATGGACAGGAGGTGTGCAGTGTATTCAGCGGATAGCAGACGTGAGTGAAATGAGGAAACTTTGAGGTTGGGGAGATATTGCAGGGGACAGGTGGAGTGGAGTATGTGTGAGGTAGAGGACCAAAGGTGTAAGGGGTGAGGAAAATATTCTTGGAGTGGCAGCTGAGGTATGAAAATAGATGGAAGGAAATGTTTTGGGGGCAGGAAGTGTGGAGGGGGGAGTTAGGGAGAAGAAGTGGGGGTGGTACGTGTGTGAAGGGAAATCAGTAGAGGGCGGTAGCAGGGGATGGTTTGGAAGGGGAGGGATGCAGGTCAGGTCTAGGGTACATACAGTATGTAGAGGGATGGACGCATAGTTTGGGGGTGCTAGATTTTGTCTGGTAGGGGATAGGCAAGGAAGAGAGGGAAGAATGGGGGAAGACAGGATATTTTTGGGTAGCGGACGTAGAATAATGCATAGTATATAACGGGGTAAGAGAAAGGCAAGGTAGGGAGGTGTGTGACTAGAAAGGGATAGGTTGTGTATTGGATTGGGGTGATGGGGGAGGAAGCAGGTTGTCCAGGTTTAGGGGCAGGAAATGACTATTCAGGCTGGAGAGAGTTAGGAAAACAGGTTGTTTAACAGAGAATGGAAGGAGCAGGGTGCTGAAGAGTGGGGAGAGATAGGAAAACTTTGAGTCCTGAGAGATTAAGGGGTTCAAAAGTTTCAGGTCACTGGAAATAAAAGGCAGAGTGCAGAAGTTGAAAAAACAAAAGCCAAAACCAAACTGAAGAGGGGATTATATTCTGGACATAGAAGAACTGAAGAGTGTGTGTGGTGTGTGTATGTGGATCCTGGAATGATACTAATGAAAAATGGAGGACATTAAACTCTGTATATATTTGAAAGTTCATGCCTCTAGGATCAGAAAAATCAAGAAGCCGGATTTTAGTTCCAGAACCCTATGAATGGGGAAGGGATAGGGTAGAGCTGAGTAGTACACACTCCCAAGCTGGAGGAGGTATGTGGTAGAATATTGTCCTAGTGCATTGCACTGACAAGCTAATAGAAGAGCCATACAGGGTTGTGCGGAGTGCACCACAAGTGAATAGAAATAGGATTGCAGCAGGTGCAGGGCAGATGCCTTTTTGAAGATAGTGCAAGAGAGCCGGGCCGGTGTCCCTGCCATTCGAGGGCTGTGTATCAGAGAGGAAGGAATACCTTGGTGCAGTGTCTCAGCTACCCTGGTGCTTTCTGGGTAATGGGGCAGTTTTCAGGCTTTGAGTGATGTAATATCTGAGTCCCATGCTATAGGCAGACAGAGGTAATGTACATCCAGCTCCTAAAAGTGGCAGGAATGGAGATCTGCGATTCTTGAACTCTCTTTCAGGGTGCAAGTAACTGATCCTGGGTTGTTGGCTTTTTCTCCCAAATAGTGCAAGTAATAATTTGGTTGGAGGCTTTTGGATTTTCTGGTATTTTGATTTGAGTTAGGGAGTGTAGCGTTAGCTTTATTGAGGAAGACTTTTGGGGTTGTGAGGACATACGGCCAATCAGCTTGCCAGGCACATAGGAAATAACCTTCAGGGGTTTGAGCACAGATATTTCAGTGCGGTTCTCATTCAGTGTTCTGTGGCTTGTGTTAGATTCTTTGGGATTTGGAAGGATTAAGGAAACTGCTTTGAGACTGCCGTAGTAAGCAGGGTTTTCTACAATCTTGGGAAACGATTTCCCTTTGACTGTCGACAATTCAGTCTTGTCAGATTTTGCAAAAAAATTATTTCATATTGCAGAAATAACTTCAATTATCACTTTGTGGGCTTCATGTAGTGTGTTATGTAGTACCTGTGTGGTTTCAAATAAAAGGTATACTTTGATACCTTGGGAAGCTTTCTGGTTTGATTAGTTTTCTCCTTTTGTCAATTTAGGAAGTATCTTAATGTGGCCGTTGTAGGTTCAAATAATAAGTTTGGGTGGAAGTGAGAATCTTGCCTAAACATAATGAAGGCTGAGCAGAACAACACATTTTAAATAATCTGAATCGTAAACATAAATATTTAAAAAGTAAACTGGAAGCTAATTTTTAAAATCAAATTTAAAGTGCATCATGAAGGCAACAAAATAGTGTTCTGAAGGCATCGCTGTAAGATTTTATTTTTGGAGGGAAAGGTTTTTAAAGCATAACATGTCTTTCATTGAAATTCTTTGCAGTATTTTGAGATTTGATATATGTGTAGGATATGATTATAAGGGCATGTTTGGCCCCTTTGGCTCCCTGGCAGAGAATTTGAGCAGTAGGATATAAAATGAATAGAATAACCTTTGAAAATTCTCTCCGATATGGCTGTTGTTTCCTCCTTGAATTTTTTAAGTCCGTCGTGTTAGTTCATTTTATTGATTTGGGGCAAGCAGTATTTTCTTGCTCAGAATACTCAATTCTGGCAATGTTCTGGTTATATGTATTGTTCTGTGAAATTCTATGGTTTTCGATAGTTGGTAGGCACTTGAAATATTGTCCTAAGTTTATGAACCAAAGAAAGCAGGTTATTTAGACTTTGTAGACTAAATAATTGGGTCTGGTTTTATTTTCACTGGTGACTTGCTGGACAAGATACTTAATCCCTTTGTGCTTGTTTCTCCTCCAGAAACCTGACTCTGTCTACTTCCCATGAGAATTGAGATGGTTTATATAAAACAAGTATAAGTCTTTCAGGAAGATTAGAACTATGTAAATATGGAGATAGCTCCTTTTTCCTCTGTATCTTGGTCAAATAATAATTGGTGCTTCGGAATTTGGCATTAGGTGAGTTAATTTATAGTGGGAAACTTGGATAGAAATGAAACTTCTCTGAATGTCAGAGGTGTCTACAAATTGAAGTTTCTTCATTCTTTGCTCTATTGTCTGCTTAATCTTTTCTGGCTCATTTCTGTAGTTGAGTGTTGGTGCTGATTTGAATTCTTGAGTATGAGCAGAAGATTGTGAGAAATATTCTGCATTGTGGCTGTAGCCTGAGATTACTTCTAAGCATAAATTTCCAGAGATGAGCACTTCTCTCAGTGAATTCACTTCCTAAATCAGGAATAATAAATACAATACATTTTCTTGTGTATTTTTCAGAAAATCAACTAATTCTAAGTGACTTGAACAGAAGAATAGAGCTATCCTTCTTCTAGTGGCATTAAACCTCCTCCTTTAGATTATTGAATATTTTTTCCTTTTTAAAATTTTAGTTCTCAAATACCCATCCTTTTGACATTTCCAAGCCTGTTGACAGGTTATGCTCTATTTGAGGAAGAATGATGTTGAAATGCTTTTAAAATGTTTATTAGTTGTAGAAAGCCTCTGTATGCTGGTTATGATTGATACTGCAAAAATGTAAATAGTAAGTTGCTTTTTGGGCATTAATTTGCTTGAACTTGGTAATACCCAGCCCTGATAGTAGTCTTTTGTGCTAGCTGATCTTTTTTTTTTTTTTTAAAGATTTTATTTTATTTTAAAGATTTATTTATTTATTTTGGCAGGGGAGAGAAAGCTAGCAAGTGGAGGGGTGGGGCAGAAAGAAAGGGAGAGAGAATGTCAAACAGAAGATTCCCCACTGAGTGGGAAACCTGACATGTTGATCTCAGAACCCTGAGATCATGACCTGAGCTGAAAGAGTTGGATGTCCAACTGACTGAGCCACTCAGGCACCCCTTTAGAGATTTTTTTTTTAAAGATTTTATTTATCTATTTGACAGAGAGAGATATCACAAGCAGAGAAGCAGGCAGGGTGGGTGGGGAGCAGGCTCTCCTCTGAGCAGAGATCCCAATGTGGGGCTCGATCCCAGGATCCTGAGATCATGATCTGAGCCGAAGGCAGAGGCCTAACCCACTGAGCCACCTAGGCACCACTAAAGATTTGATTTTTAAGTAATCTCCATACCCAATGTGGGGCTCGAACCCACAACCCCGAGATCAAGAGCCACTCGTTCTACCAGCTGAGCCGGCCAGGTGCCCTGCTGATCTATTCTTAATAGTTTATACTCTCTTATATAACATGTTTGGACCTCCATTACCCATCTTATTGCTCTTTTTGTTTACATTTGTTTTGTATAGATCTTATTGGAAAATTGGTTGTTTTAAAAAATTTGTTCAGCTGTAGAAAAACTGTTTCTGACAGGTAATTATGAGAGGCTTCATCTAGTCTAATTTTAGAAAACTTTATTGAGAAATGTAAGTTAAATTTATATGTCATTTGAAACAGAAAAGAATAAAGTGATGAGGCCAGATTAGTGGTAATATAAATATTTAAATGGTTTAAGCCTGAAAGATCTGCAAGTCTGTAACTTTTAGGTCTTGCACTGAATAGTGAGGTAACCACATGACCTGATTTGTCACTTTCATGCCCAATTTAATGTATTTCTTATTTTAAGGGTCCTTGAAGTACATCCTTTTTGAGAAGTATGGGTATCTGCCTCACAAAAGACATTCCATATATATGTGTTGCTGAGTGAATGAATGCCATCCTAAATTTTAGTTATTTGATATTAAAATTCTCTTAACTTCTGAGATAACTAACACTGTGTCGAACATCTGCTTTCTTGAGTTAATTGTAAGTCAACTCCAAAGGTATAGTTGATTATATCAATAAAATCACAGCCTTGCATTGTGTGACTTCATGGTTCATTTCCATTTGAAGAGTGAGTTCTGCAGCAGGTTGTGTAATAAATTCTGAGGCGTTTCTGGGTCATGGATAAGATGTAGTTTCTTACTGCACCTGCAAAATTTCCTGCTCTTTGCAGTTTTCCAGGTACCAGTACTTTTCACAATATTCTATTAGGCAGATCAGCAATTTGTTTATAAATTGAATTTAACCATGTTAATACTATAGACATAAATCAAGTATGAATTTAACCATATTCATACTATTGACATAAAGCAAATAGTAATTGTCCTTAAAGACTCTGTTTAGATTTTTTTTTTTTTTTTTTTTTTTTTAGATTTTTTTTTTTAATTACACTTACCTATTCTAGTTTAATTCAGCTAACATGCATTGACTTAGGCTCAAAGGCACGTTTTGTGCTGGACCTAAGATTTTTTTTTTTTTAAGATTTTATGTATTTATTTATTTGACAGACAGAGATCACAAGAAGGTAGAGAGGCAGGCAGAGAGAGAGGAAGGGAAGCAGGCCTCTGGGTGAGCAGAGAGCCTGACGTGGGGCTCGATCCCACAGGTCAGATCATGGCCTGAGCCCAAGGCAGAGGCCTTAACCCACTGAGCAACCCAGGCGCCTCGAGACCTAAGATTTCTTAGTAGGGCTCTATAACACTGTTTTGAGTAAAGAATAGATCCTTCCCTAGATAGATTGGCCCTTAATGTGCAAATGGAATGTATAATTTTGGTTACCTAGGTAGTGACCTGGTAAAGAGATGGTTTGTTTCTAACAGTTAAGATAGAGGCAGTTTATTCTTATGATAGTTATAATTCCAAGTAAATCTAAAACTCCTTAAACATTGCATCTAATCATAGGCTTTTGTACAACTTAGACAACCTATGTTTTTACCTAATGAAGTAAATAAGCTTTTTTTTTTTTTTTTTTTTAAGATTTTATTTATGAGAGAGAACATGAGAGAGGAGAGGGTCAGAGGGAGAAGCAGTTTCCCTGCTGAGGAGGGAGCCCGATGCAGGATCAATCCTGGGACTCCAGGATCATGACCTGAGCCGAAGGCAGTCACTTAACCAACTGAACCACCCAGGTGCCCCTGTACATAAGCTTTTAATGTCAAGGTTAGTATGGAAGAACAGATATTAAACATATTAGTGATGAGGCTTTTAAAAAGTATCTTAAAGATAAATATTAACTGTGATGCTCTTTGAAATGCCAGCTTTGTGGTAAATGTTGTGGAATTATACAAAATTGGCTTTTGAGGGGCTTAGTGGATAGAGCAGGGGACTCTTGATATCAGGGTTGTTAAGTTCCAGCCCCATGTTGGGTGTAGAGATTACTTAAAAATAAAATCTTCAAAACTGGCTTTTGGTCAGTATTATTGTTTAGTAGTATTCTTTATTTCTAGAGCTCAGGGTTTGCATACCTGGACTTTGATCCCTCTGGGAGTATAATGTAGGTGTACAGGAGAGCATTACATTTAGAGAAATGGAGGCATGGAGTTGACTCTAGAGCAGAGATAGGCAGACTTTCAGAACATCCTTTCAGAGGTTCCTGTTGGTTCCCAAATTTGGGCAGGAAGGTTGGTGGCTGGGCAAATTTGAAATCTGCATCTTTTAGTCAAGCCTTTGAGTACAAGTCTTTTCAAAGACTGCCTGCAGTAATGCGTGGCCTTTGTAGGAAATTTGGGGCCCAGGATCATGCAGTAGTAATGAAGCTGCAGAAGAGGGCTAGCCCTTGGGTGTATTCCCCTTTTAGGTTATTCCTAGAGATGATCCTATGTGCAACCTTGACTGCTGTACTGGGTTGTAGAATGTTGTTGACACCAGAAGACTTGGCCTTGAGGTCTGATCCTGTTATTTCCTAGTTGTAGATCTCTCTCCTCATGTATAAAATTGGAATAAAACCCCTAAATTACAGTTATGGTGAGGATTAAAGAAGAAAGCTGTTTGTAAGTTGTGAAACATGTAACATTTTTTTTGAAGGGAGGATTGAGGAGAAATTAAGGGCATACTTTGAAGTAATGAGAAAAATTTGACTCAGAAGGACCTGGATTTTAATTTTTTTTATCATGGCATGTTCAAATGTACATGAAAGAGAACAGTACAATGAACTTTCACGTACCTGTCAACTAGCTTCAGCAGTTACCAGCATTTTGCTGCTTTTGTTTCATCTACCCCTCACAATTACTTTCTGTTATTTTTGTTGAAATATTTACAGTAAATCTTAGACATCATTTACTTTCATCCATAAATACTTCAGTATTTCTAACAGGTGGGAACCTAAAAAAAGATATAACCACAAAACTTTTAACCGTCTAAATTAGCTATAATTCCTTATCTAATAATGCTCAGGAGGAGCTGGATTTGGAACATAGCTCTACCACTCACCAGCTTTGTGTGTTAATCAAATTACTTGCTGTCTCTGAGCTTCTGGTTCCTTATCTGTAGCATAAAGATAATACCTCATGAAGTTATTTTGAGCTTAAATGAAATAACATATAAAAGGCCTAACATGAATGTTTTCAGTAAATAGCCCAGCTTCTCTCCTGAGCTTCCTATGGCATGTAAATTAGGATTATGGGCTGCCCTCCTTCCTTCTTCAGTATCACAAAGAATAACAGTGCCCTGAAATGACTGTCCACTAAGCTAGTGAAATTTCTCTTCATTGGGCCATTTGACTCTTTTAGTGAAATTCTGTCTCAGTTGAAATCATGTCTGTTCTCCCCCTCTCTTCTTCAAAATCCTTATTCTCCTGTCTAGTGGCTCATTCTAGTCAGCATACACATGCTGTTATTTCATCTGTTCTTTTTTTTAAACAATGCTTTCTTGACCACGCTGTTTCTTGTAGATGCAACCCAGTTTCTCAACTTGTTGAAAAAGTTGTTTCTACTCATCTTCAGTTCTCCTGTTCACTCCTGAACCTACAATAAGAGACTTTTAACTTAATTACTGAAACTGCTCTTGTTGAAATCACCAATTTTAATTCTTACTTAACCTGTTAGCAGCATTTGGTGCAGTGGCTTCCTTGAAATACTTTATGCTCTGGTTTCTGGGATACCATATTCTGTTGGTTTTCCTCCTGTCTCCTTGGCTTCTCCTTTGTTGGTTCTTCATAACTACTACCTCTTAATATTGGACCACCTGGGATCTCTGCTCTTCATTCTCATTCCCCCAGTGATCTCATCCAATCTCCTGGCTTTATTACTGTGTATATGCTGATGATTCTCAGATTCTTTTTTTTTTTTTTAATTTTTAAAAGATTTTATTTGTATATTTGACAGAGATCACAAGTGGGCAGAGAGGCAGGCAGAGAGAGGAGGAAGCAGGCTCCCCGCAGAGCAGAGAGCCCGATGCGGGGCTCGATCCCAGGACCCTGAGATCATGACCTGAGCTGAAGGCAGAGGCTTTAACCCACTGAGCCACCCAGGTGCCCCGATGATTCTCAAATTCTTATCTCTGAAACTCCAGACTTGTTTGTCCTACTGCCTATATTGACATCTCCACTTACATATTTTATTGGCATCTCAAACTAAACTTGCCCCAAACCAAACTCCTGATCATTACCCTGCCCCCTCTTTCATCTGCCCCTCTTGTGGTATTCCATGGGTTTTTGTTTTGTTTTTATCTTTTTAAAAAAGATTTTATTCATTTATTTGACAGATCACAAGTAGGCAGAGAGGCAGGCTGAGAGGGAGGGGGAAACAGGCTCTCTGCTCAGCAGGGGCTCGATCCCAGGACCCTGAGATCATCACCTGAGCTGAAGGTAGAGGCTTAACCCATTGAGCCACCCAGGTGCCCCTCCATGTTTTAGTTAATAGCAACTTCCTCCATCTTTTTAGTTGCTCAGGCCAAAAGAGTTGTCTTTGGCGCTCTCTCACACACTACATCTGACCCATCAGGAAATCTTGCCAATTCTGCCTTCAAAATACATTGAGACTCTGACCATTTTTCATCATCTCTACTGATTTAAGTTTACATCAGTTCTTTTGAATTATTGCAGTAGCCCTTTTTTGCTCTTGGCCCCTTCATATTCTGGTCTCTTTCTGGTCAGAACACTGTCTTGCTCAGAATAAAAAGCTACATCCTGTCAAGGTCTTTTGTGATCAGATATCTTTTTCTTTCCTCTCTGACTTAATCTCCTACTTTTTGGACACAAAAAGTGTCCTCCTTACTATTTCTTTAATGTGACAGGCATATATTTCTGTCTCAGGTCCTTTGCACTTGCTGTTTGCCCTGCCTAGAATGCTGTTATTCAGATATATGGTTGCTCCATCTTTTTTTAGGTCTTTTCTGGTGAGGCCTTCCCTTTCTACCCCGTTAAAATGGCAGCTCCTCCATTTCTGGCCCTTCCCAGCCTTTTCCACCTTCTCCCATCCAAGTACTAACCAGGCCCGACCCTGCTTAGCTTCCGAGATCAGACGAGATCGGGCGCGTTCAGGGTGGTATGGCCGTAGACCCTTTTCCACCTTCTTTTTCTCATTACCATTTAAACCATTTAGCTTATATTTTGCTTATTTTGTGTATTGCCCTTTACCTTTACTAGAGGCTAAGCTCCATAAAGGTAAGGATTAATACTGGTTTTGTATTTTGCAGATTCTAAGCACCTAGAACAGTACCTGGGACTAAGTTTGTTGACTATTTGTTGAATGAATTTTTCTTTATTAGTTACAGTCTGTTACTTGGTAAAGGTGCTATAGTTGAAATTTCAGTTTTTTCTATGGAATACTCTGTACCTTGAGGTCTTTATGATGTTTTTTTCTTCTTAATGAGTATCCTTTCAAAGACTGCTGTTGGTTTTATTAATTCATCATAATTTTGAATATTATGCAAATGTTGGTTGGGGAGATACAAGGATAAAGTATACATAGACCCTGACCTTCAAGAGCTTACATTCTATTGAGATAGATGATGTGTGTGTGTGTATGTACAAGTATATATGTGTGTATATATAGTTGGATGGGGAGATACAAGGATAAAGTATACATAGACCCTGACCTTCAAGAGCTTACATTCTATTGAGATAGATGATGTGTGTGTGTGTATGTACAAGTATATATGTGTGTATATATATGTATGTACGTGTGTGTCTTTGTGTTTTTTTTTTTTTTTTTTTTTTTTTTAAGGTAAGACCTTAGATAAAATGGTCCGAGAGTTCAGAAGAGCAAGATATTATTTCTAGCTAAGAGGGATAAGGGAGAGACTTCAGAGAGAATGTGATATGTACATCTGTACAGAGCCATGGAAAATGAGTAGGATTAGGTAATGAGAAAATAGGGAAGAGAATTGCATATGGAGGAAATTGCATTAGCAAAATCAGAATGCTCAAGATTTCTTTGAGAAAGAATATGTGGTTCAGTAAAGGTGAGAGAATATCAAAGGAAATGGTAAGAATGTTGGAGCCACTGATGATGGAAGGCCTGGAATGCAAAGGTGAGGAACTCAGTTTTTACTCTGTTGACAGTGAGGCTTCAGTGAAAGGTTTTTGAGCAACAATGGAGGGATGGTATTATTAGGCTATGTTGATGAATTTGGTAACTTTATGTGAAAAGAGAGGCTGAAATGCATACACTGATTAAGATGCTATTGTACCTGTTTGAAGAAAAAAAGCAATGAAAGTAGTGGAAACAGGAGTGGAAGGGATGCCTTGAAACTGGATGTGAGGGCCGAGTGACAAGTCTACAGGTTTCAAGCCAGGTTGACTGGGCAGGCTAGGTGCCTTGAAGAGAAGTAGGGAATCCAACAGGGACGTCGGGAGGCAAGTTTAGTTTAGTTTTGGTACTGAGTTTGCAAGTGTGGTGGTGACATTCAGGTGATGATTGTTTTGATAAAAAGAAAATTAGGAATGTTTCGAAAGGATGTGCATCTGTGGCTTTATGCTTTCATTTTGATACTAACTGCCAGAAAGAGACTTGATTGCTGAATCTGTTATTGAGGTCTGAATCTAGATAATTGATTTGGAAACCTTCTGATAAGGCCTCCAGACTTTTCTTTCGATTTGTAAGTGTCTCCACTTGCTTCACTAAAGTTTGTTAGATAAGTTGCTCTAGATTGTAAAACATTTTATGTGTTCTCAGCAGTTTGTTACAACTTAGATGTCATCCTTTGAGCTATTCTTTACTGCTTCATGGGCTATGGATATCTAACTCTGTCTATTCCACCCTTTTGGAAACAACAGATGAGGGGCACCTGCGTGGCTCAGTTAGTGAGTATCTGCTTTTGGCTCAGATCATGATCCCAGGGTACTCGGATCCAGCCCTACATCTTGCTCCCTGCTCACAGGGGAGCCTGCTTCTCCCTCTCCTGCTTCCCCCACCCATGTGCTCTCTCTTCCTCTGCTCTCTCAAATAAACAAAATATTAAAAAAAGAAAACAACAGATCAGAGTTTCCAACTAGTCACTTCCGTCACTATGTTGAGATCCTGTTGAGTTAGCAGGTTTGAAGGCTCATGCCAAACCCCCTCTCCTTCCCCTAAGGATTTAGAAGCACATTGGAGGAAGACAACCCTTCCACCCTAATTAATGGTAGTTAAGGTATTAGTTGCCAAAACATGTCTTTAACAACCTACACTTAACAAAATACCAGAAGATAGGAGAGGATTTAGCTTCTCTTCCAGGCATATTCAAGAACAGAATAAGATTCCTTTAGATTTATAACCTTTTCAGAGCTGTATAGCAGGAGGAGTTTTTAATCCGAAGGTCATTTATAGGAAAAAAGACATATTTGCAAAATAATGTTGATTAATATATGTAATTTTATTTATAGGCTATCTAATGATGCATTATACTTATATTTTTATACTTAATGCATTTTTAATAGTTGGATAAAAAGACATCCTTGAGTTTATTAGTTAAAAACTTGTAGTTCACCAACTTGGCTTATAATGGTGACCTTGAGCTTACTGCATTAGTTGTGTCTGAATTAAGTCTTTTCCTTTGTCCTTAGATCATAATGTCCGTGAATATGATTTTGGCACTGTCATTATAGATTCGGTTTTTGTTTACCAGTAAATAGGAGTCAGTAGGACCCAATCACCCTGAAATTGAGAAGATTTTCTTATATAGGATAACACATTTTAAGTTCAGTGGATATGTGGTGGCTTTTAGTTGGTCAGATTTAGCATATATTGTAGTTAAACTTTTTTTTTTTTTTAAAGATTTTTATTTATTCATTTGACAGAGAGATCACAAGTAGGCAGAGAGGCAGGCAGAGAGAGAGGAAGGGAAGCAGGCTCCCTGCGGAGCAGAGAGCCCGATGCGGGGCTCGATCCCAGGACCCTGAGACCATGACCTGAGCTGAAGGCAGCGGCTTAATCCACTGAGCCACCCAGGCGCCCCAGACTTTTTTTTTTTAATCTGGATAATTTTATTTCACATAATTGGTTTGCCAAGAATATAAAGTATAGCATCTTTGAGAAACCTTTTAGGTTCCTTTAGCCCCACTTTGTTCTTTGACAGATGAAGAATTCAGGATATATCCTAATTGGTTAAGGGACTTGGCCAGAATCACACACATTGCTAGTGGCATAGTTGGGATGTGAGGTGGATTTCTCGACCTCCAGGCTTGGGCTCCAGGCTGCTTTGGAAATGTGGACCAGAAAACCTCAAATAAACTCCATTTAACTGGTCACATTGCTGGCATCTAATGATGTTCAGTAGGAATAATTATGCTACTTTTTTCCTCATTCCCTCTGAAAATTAATTTTTTTTTAAATTAACCATTTTAAACTAAACAGTTCTGTGGTATTTAGTACATTCACATTGTCTGGCAACCACGACCCTCTCTAGTTCCAAAACATTTCCATCACTCCAAAGTGAAACCCCTTGACCCATTAAGCAGTTTGAAGATTTTTTAAGCAATTAAAACTCTTCAAACAATTAAAAGTCTTTACTCTGACAAGGTTGACAGTAGCAGGTTTTGTATTAGTGGTTACTCTTAGCGCTTTGCTACCTGTCTCTGGTTTGCCAGGGAGAATTAAAGTGAATCCCTTTACGTTGATTAGTAGTGGATGCATTACACTTACAATGACAACATTAAAAAAGAAAGTGTCAGACACGTAATGATTAACAATACTAATAGTAGGTATACATTATGCATGTTATCGCTAATCTTCACACTAGCCTTTTAAAGTGGTTGCTCTAGTTCAGATAAGAAGACTGGGGCTTGGGGCACCTGGGTGGCTCTGTGGGCTGAACGTCTGCCTTCAGCTTGGGTCATGATCTCAGGGTTCTGGGATCGAGTCTCATGTTGGGCTCCCAGCTCAGTGGAGATCTTGCTTCTCCTTCTACCCCTCTGCCTGCTTGTGTGCGCTCTCTCTCAAATAAAATCTTAAAAAAAAAAAAAAAAAAAAAAAGGAAAATGGAGGCTTGTTGAGTAAGTTCAGAATCACTTAATTGGTAAGATGTGGACCTGGTATTCAAATCCATGTCTATTTGGTTCCAAGAATTGGGTGTTCTCTTTACTAAATTTGGGAGTAGATGGGCAAAAGTGACAAATGGAAGGGATCATCTTGTATGGGGGACCTGGTACTGTTTTAGCAGGATAGTGTGTAAGGGAAGGAGGTTGAGTTTGCTAGTTTGCAGTATTGCCACTTCTCCTGACCCCTTGTGATCTATATTCCATATGAGAGAAGCAAAATATGAAATAACCTTTGGAACTCTTTAATGCCCATTATAAGCAATTAGAAGAAAGTGTAGCTTCTGAGATTTTGTTTTTAGAAATTCTTTCTTTCCCTGCTCATTATTTTAAAATCATAAGTTGATTTGCTGAGTAATTAACGATTAGTCTTAACAGTATTGGAACTCCATTGATTTCCCATTTTAAGATACTTTAAAAAAGTATCTTAGAGGGCACCTGGGTGGCTCAGTGGGTTAAGCCTCTGCCTTTGGCTCAGGTCATGATCTCGGGAGTCCTGGGATCAAGCCCCACTTTGGGCTCTCTGCTCAGCGCAGAGCCTGCTTCCCCCTCTCTCTCTGCCTGCCTCTCTGCCTACTTGTGATCTCTGTCAAATGAATAAATAAAATCTTAAAAAAAAAGTATCTTAGAAAAGATACTTTACTTTCATTGAGGAATAACTCAGATTGTGTGTGTTGAAGGATTTTGTAGTTATACTTTTGCCCCAATGAAGAAAACCCTTTTAGGTTTTTTAAAGTTTGAAAGGACTTTAATAGGCCAGTTTTCAGTCATTCTTCTAAAGTGGCTAGTAAGTCACCTGGTAAACCTTGTCATTTTCCTTCTTTTTTAAGATTTTAATTTTTAAGTAATCTCTACACCCAGTCAGGGGCTCGAACCCGTAACCCCGAGGTTAAGACTCACATGCTCCACCAACTGAGCCAGTCAAGTCCCCGCTCCCCTGGCCATTTTCTACTGTGTTTTGAATGACATGACTTCTCTTCTGGAGTAATTTGGTTCACTATGCTAGGTTTAGGCTAAAAGAAATGTAAGTAAAAGATAGCTTCCTGGCTACTTAGACAAAGAGATCTTTTTAGGTTATGTGAGCATAGCAGGAATGTAAGCTATAGCAACAGCAGCCACCTTAGATGCCCTGAGTTTAAGTGTATTGATAGTTATCCAAAGAAGTATAGATTTTTGGCAGTGACCTTGTGACTTTTGCTAATATCTAAATAGTAGGTACTTCCATAAATGGATTTCAAGCTTTTAAAAACTTTATTTAAAAATTTTAAAATGCCCTTGTATCTTGGCTCAAACATTACACATTATTTTTCTGTTTTGACCTAGAGATGAGGTTTGATTCACTCTGGAACCAGCCAAAATATGTTGTAGAGAACACAGGCCTTGGAGTTGGTCAGGTTTATTTTCAAATCCTTTTTCTGCCACTTACTATCTGTAAGACCTTATTTCACCTTTTAAAATGAATATAGTATCTCACAATTGTGTCAAATAGGATTAGAGGGCAATATCTCACAGGGGCTTAGCACAGTGTTCGGCACATACTAAATTGTGTTCAGTTTGTAGCTGTTGTAGGAAGAAGTCTTAAATTTTGGTAGGCTAGACAAATATTAATGTATGCAAGTAGGGTAAAACCTCATCTCCTAATGTACACTGTCCTGCAATCAATACATTTCTTCTTGGATTTTTTGTTTCTTTGTGTGTGTGTTGAAGTGCCGTGTGTCAGTTTTCACTAGTTCCTGTAGCTTGCCCTTCTTTTCTCAGAAATGCTTGGCAAATATCTCCATTGATTATTGTATAATTTGCCTCAAAGAATAGATGGTGCTTCCTATAGAGGTTAATGATGAGGCATTTGCTTCCCATAGCAATCCTTCAGTTAGGTGTTCCTGTGTTGCATGCTAACAGGTTCTTAACCACCTTCAGAGATGTCTGCTGGCAGAATGCCCAAACTTTTGTCAAAGAAGGAAGCTCTGGTTGCCTGGAATGAAAGGAGTACAGAGTGCCCACTTAGTGTTTATAGTATATTTTATGATAATTATTAATATTAAAGGATGAAGAGCCATATCCTGATCTATAAATTTTGCTCATTACTTCCCCATTATTTGTATCGCTTCCCTTACTCTGTTCAGAAAGGATACAGAGGACCTTTTACTCTAAGACTTTAGGGTTGAAGTTGTGATGAATCATAATCCAAGAATATTAGCTGTGGAGGGGACTTTGGAGATCAGCTAGACTAACCCTCTTGTAGATGAGAAAACTGGCTGAGAGAAAGTTGTGACTTGCTCAAGGACGCTGAATAAGCGACAGGACTAATTTCCAATCGGAGTTATGAAGCTAACCTGGTAGAGTGGAGAGAGCACTGGACTTTGGAGTCGCACAGTCCTGGTTCTGAGTCCCTGTTCCACCATTTATTAACTGTGTGACCTTTGACAAGTACATCTGAGTCTCTTTGCTGCTCTGTTGTATGTTGTTTGCAGGGTTGTGAGGATTTGAGATAATAGAAGTAAAGTGTAGTGCCTGGCATATGTTATGGCCTCAATAAATGCTGTCTGTTATGTTGTACTGTTTTTCTTGATTACTTAAAACAGGTTATATGGCTAAGTGATTTTTCTTTATGAAATGGGAATCAATGAGAATGGTTCATGTTTTTGCCAAATCCTTTCACTGAAAATCTAAGTAGTTGCTCATTGTAGGAGGACTGCTTATTGCAAAACAAGTGCAAAACATGCATCAAGAGCTTAGAGAATACTGCTCCAAGTTGTACAGTGTTGACATAGTTCTTTTCTGGGAAATCTTTGCATTTCTCAAATGAAATGGAGCTAGTGTGAGGAACACCCAAATCAGTGTACATTTAGTTAGGCCAGCCTAACTCCGTAGTTTTAAACTCAGTAGTACTCTACACTCTTCAGAGATTATTGAGGACTCCAAAGATCCTTTGTTTATGTGTTATAGCTGTTGATATTTGGGCTATTAGAAATTATATCAGATAAAATTTACATTTACATATGTATTCATTTAAAATAGTAACCATTGTATGTTAATATAAATTATGTACAAATATGTGTATAAATACATATTTTAAGACCTTAGTTTTATTTTTTGTTTCAAATTGCAAAAGTAGTACATGTACAGTTAAATAATATAAAATCAAAAAATGAAATTATTTCATTCCTGTCATATACTCATTCCACCCCTGCAGTCAAAAGTTTAGCATGTATTCTTCCATAACTATTTTTATATGATTATAAATTCTCTCTTTCATACAGTAGATGTTGTTTGGTGATCTACTTTAAAAAAAATTGTATATATTTTGGAGGTACAACATAATGTTTTGATAAACATACCTAGAGAATGGTTACAACAGTCAGCCTAATTAACATCTCTCTCTCATAGTTATGTGTGTGTGGGGTGGGGGGCGGTGAGAGCACCTAAAATCTACTCTGATCAAATTTCCAGTATCCAAAACAGTATTATTAACTGTAGCTATCATGCTTTACATTAGATGTCTAGACTTACTTATCCTAAATAAGTACAACTTTGTATCCATTTACCAGTATCTACCCATTTTACCCGCTTTCTACAAATGATAGGTTTTTAATGTAAAAGAACTTCTCGACAACAAAAAAATTTAGTGAGATGAGTGGCACTGCTTTACATTTTTGCAAATCTCATTAATGTGTAGCTTAATAGAAGACACCTGGGTTCTGATAGCTGTTGCTGCATTTAGCCCGTTGTGTTATGTTGTTCTGGTTGAAGTATATAAAGAGGAAAATTAGGCTTCACAAGATTTAAAATTGGAAAAGGGGAGGAGTATTTTAATAGCCTTTTCAGGTAATTGTGGATATTGTTTGATACTATACCAGAACTTGTCAAATGACAGTTTCTTGAAGGAATCTGAAGCTAGATCAGTGCACTTTCATATTCTGTTAAATTAAAATCCAGTAGTCTGTTGCATTTTGAAAGTGAATCTTTTATCCCTGCATGATTTCATAATATCATGTGTTGGTCATTTGGACGGTGTTGGTTCACTGAATTATGTTGAGCTTCCAAATGTGACACATTTCATTATATATCTCCACACATTATGTAGTCTCCAGAAAGGTACATTCATGAGAGGGACTTAAAAAGGCACATAATGCCTTGCTACTGCTTTGAAAATACTTCTGGCTTTGTACGCCCTGAAGGGATCCTGAATACCCCTAGAGGCCCTGGATCACAATTAGAGAACCAGGGAGTTAGATTAACTAAAGGTTAACTAACTAAAGTTAGTGACCAGGCTTGCAGACTGTATGTAGCTTTTTTTTTTTTTTTTTTTTTATAATTAAGGATGAAATTTTTTTTTTTTTTTAAGATTTTATTTATTTATTTGACAGAGAGAGAGATCACAAGCAGGCAGAGAGGCAGGCAGAGAGAGAGGAGGAAGCAGGCTCCCCGCTGAGCAGAGAGCCCGATGCGGGGCTCGATCCCAGGACCCTGAGATCATCACCTGAGCCGAAGGCAGAAGCTTTAACCCACTGAGCCACCCAGGCGCCCCTGTATGTAGCTTTAATAACGGATTATCTGGTAATTATAATGGAATGGATTGTTGTACAAGTCCTAGGCCTAGAAACCATCTTATTCTTTGAAATAAAATGTGCCTAATTTTGAAATGTAGTGAATTGGTCATTGAACATTTGAGTGCTTTTTATAGACCAGATATTATGTTGAGGTGCTACCAAAGGTATGCATTATGAAAAAGGATTCCTTTTCAGTAGATTACAGTCTAGCTGGAGAGGTAAGACATAATTTCATGAAAAGATAACTCATACGGTGTTCTCTGGTAACAAGTGTGACATACAGTGCTCGGTAAAGTGTGTTTTAAATAGGTGGAGAGAGGAGGCCATTGTCTTTATGGAAGAAAATTGCAATGCTTGCTCAGATAGTCGTTACGTCAGTTAGGCTAGACTGGAAAATTCATATAGAATAATTAATCTAGGTTTGCAAAATTAAGTTGCAGTTTATATTTTTATTTTTACATTGTTGTCCTGTTTTTGTAGGATTGTATGGTTTCTAGTATTTTTTTTAATTTCTTTTCAGCATCTAGTATTTTTTATAGATTCTTATTTGCTTTCTTTTTTAGACTAATTCACTGTGTTGTGTGTAGGATAGATCTGTCAAACATCTTACCAAAACACTGTCACTATTTGGTAGATAAGAAAATAAGATTAAGTAAAATCTGTCCAAAACACATACATATGAGTAATATGTTATTTGCACATATTAGAAAATATGTATATATGTTCAAAATAGAATAAAAAATATTCAGATCCTTTTTCTTTACGGAAAAATATATACGAATATATTTATATACAGAGTGTAAATATCTTCACTCAAGACTTTGTAGAAATATTTTAATGCTTCCTAAAGTACCTGTGTATACCTTGTGCTTGGTTGTTTTCTTATTGGATTGTTATAAAGATTTTTTTCTAAAGATTTTATTTATTTGAGAGACAGCACAAGCAGAGGGATTGGCAGAGGGAGAGGGAGAAGCAGGCTCCCTGGCCCGATGTGGGACTCAATTCCAGGACCCTGGGATCATGACCTGAACCATAGGCAGATGCCCAACCAGCTGAGCCACCCAGGCACCCTTGTTATAAAGATTTTTTTTTTTTAAATTTATAAAGTGCCTTGTGCTAGAAGGCACTCGTAGTAGCTATTATTATTGTTGTTGCTGTTGTTACAGTCTGTTCAACTCGGACTTATCTCTCATGTACAAGTTTGATAAAACATTTAACTTCTTAGTCCATTTCTGACGTTCATTTGTTGAGTGGTAGTTATTCAGCTGTTCTGGTCTCTGTGCATGGAATGCTTTATTGTGTTTCAGGCATTGTGCTAGGTGCTTTACATGCATTACCTCCTTAAATCTTTGTAAGTTTCACCATGAGTTGAGTAATATGGTGTTTCCATTTTATAATGGGAAAAGTGAGGCTGGCAATGGTTAGCTGCTCAAGGTTCTTACTAGTTAAGTTGTATAGCTGGGATTTGAATCCTCATCTGTCTCCAAGGTGTTATCTTCTACTTTTCCATTTGGGCAGTAAGTTGAAGAAAATATTTTTGGGATATAGTGGGGATTTAGCTACTTCTCAAAGAACAGGTTTGTGTGTATTTATGTGTGTGGGTGTCTGTGTGTGTCTCTGTGTGTGTGCATGTATGGCTGAGGGGAGTTGGATGGTGGTTATTCTCCCTTTTTACATGTATTTGGTTTGTGTTTGGATTCCAGAGGGTTTTTTTTTTTAATGAGTTAGTCATTTGATTACTTAATTGCTTGATGAAATCATGGTAAAATAGAAATAAATTAAAAATTTCAGGATCTCTTTTTTTCCAAGGTGACATTGTATTATATTGGTGAAGAACAGTTTGTGGGCTTCTATAGCTTGTTTTAGACCAAGAATTGACTTACCTTTACTGTCTAATACATTACTCTCTGATTGAATAATACGGTCATAGTCACTTTTGAAAGAGTATTGTGGCTTACAAAGCTTGTGTGAGAAAAAAAATTCATTTGTACTGGCAGTTAGCCAGTATTTTATAAGCTACAATTTTCTTTTGAATAGCTGGTGGTTTGTAGCACCATAATTTGTGGTTCTTCTGAACTTGTAAAAAGATTACACATATTTAAAAATGACCTTATCACTTTAATGTTTTAAGCAACTAACAACTGTCGAATTCTCTTATGTTATAGTGTCCATGTTTCCTTAATTTTTCTGGGCTGAGAATATTGCGAATTAATAATTTATATAGTATAATTACCTTCCCTCCTCTAAATAAACCTCCAAACAAACCTAAAACCAAAAACTACTTTGGTAATGTTAACAGGCATGGTTAAAGACAAAGAAAATATGAATCTCTTGACATCAGTCTGCCAAATCTTTGCTGTATCCTGCTATTCTATTTCTTAGCCATGGCTGTCCAGATATGTTGAATTATGTGGTATGTGGGTTTGTTTGGGTGTGTTTAGTGTTCCTGCATGACATTTAGTTTTAAAACCAGTTTTTATTGATGTTGCCACTGCTGCTGCTTCACATCCAGGTAGGAAAGCACTTCGTTTGAAATGCTTCCTGTTCTCTACCTTGTTCTCATGGTTTATGTGGAGGTAATTAAATTTTTGAAAGTTGTGAGATTATTTTATATCCTTACTTTTGATTTTAGGTTAAATCCTAAGGAATATGGTAAACTTCTGGTTTGAAAGATTTTAGAAAGCCAGATTAATTAGTTCCATTTTTATAGTTAGAGAAATTTCACAGATAAAAATGAAGCTAGTATTCAACTTCTGACTTAAACTCATCGTCAAGTAGAAACATTATTTAAAAATAAACTGTTGTGAACTGTTGTCTTTCTTGAGGTGATGTTTTGAGGCTTATTTCTGGAAGGTGGGTGAGATTTGAGTTAAAGTTTCCATTTATCAGAGAAATGATTTCCGTAGCTAATATTTTAGAAAATGGTTAATGGCCAAATTGTTAACACTTAATAATCTTGGCATGCTAATCAACAGGTTGCCTTTAAAAAGACCCTTGCGGGGTGCCTGGGTGGCTTAGTCAGTTAAGCGTCTGCCTTCAGCTCAGGTCATGATCCCAAGCTCCTGGAATCGAGCCCCGCATTGGGCTCCCTGCTCAGTGGAGAGCCTGCTTCTTTCTGTCTCTCTGCCTGCCGCTCTGCCTACTCGTGCTCTCTATCTCTCTGTCAAATAATCAACAAAATCTTTAAAAAATAAAAAGAATCTTGCTCTGAAGGATACTGATTCTCAGTCTTGATTGTACATTGTAACTATCTGAGAGCCTAAAAAATACAGATGCCTGGGTTTCACCTGGAGGGTCTCTAGTTGAGTTGGTTTAGGATGCTTCCTAAACTTGAGGGTTTTTAGAGGTGATTCTTAATGTGTATTTGAAGCTGAGACCCTACTGCTTTGCAAGATTTGTCTGCCCACCCAAGGGGAAATATTTGACTTTGAAGGGTAATTATATCTTTATCTTTGGAGCTTAAAAAACTTATTTTGAGATAATTGTAGGATCACTTGCTATTGTAAGAAATATCCAATAATAATTTCTCTATAATTTTGTCATTTCAAGAATGTCATAAATGGAATCATATAATATGTAAACTTTTAAGATTGGCTTTTTCCACTTAGCATAATTCCATTGAGATATCCAAGTTGTTGCATGTATCAATAGTTTTTTTTCCTTTTTATAGCCAAATAGTATTTCATGGTAGGTAGGTGTGTCACAGTTTGTTTAATTTGTTGAAGGATATTTGGATTGTTTTCAGTTTTTGGACATTACCAATAAAGCTGATGTGAGCATTAGCATACAGGCTTTTGTGTGGTCATAAATTTTCCTATTTCTGGGATTAATGCCCAACAGTGCAATTGCTTGATTGAATGGCAAATGCCATTTTAATTTTCTAAGTCATTGCTGTACTTCTTCAGAGAGGCTGTAGCATTTTACATCCCATACCAGCAATGTATGAGTGGTTCAGTTTCTCCATATCTTCACCAGCATTTGATGTTATCACTGGTTTTTAGGAAAAAATAATAAGCTTTATTATTTAGAGTAGTTTCAGATTTATAGAAAATTGAACAGATAATACAGAGTCCCCATAAAGACCTTCCTCCTTCGCTCGTTTCTCCCTTTTATTAACATCTTGTGTTAGTATGGTAAATTTATTAAAATTGATGGATCAATATTGGTACATTATTATTTGCTAAAGTCTATAGGTTTCACTCTGCGTTGTACATTCTCTTGGTTTTTACAAGTGTGTATGTATCCACTGTTGCATGATCATATAGAATAGTTTCACTGTCCTAAAAAAATCTCCTGTACTCTACCTATTCATCCCACCTCAGCCCCTGGCAACCAGTGATCTTTTCCTGAATGTCATATAATTGGAATTATATGCATGTAGCCTTTTCAGGTAGGCTTCCTTCGCTTAGCAATATGCATTTAAAGTTCCTCCATGTCTTTTGGTTGTTTGATGGCGCTTTTTTTTTCTTTTGACGTCTCATTTTTAAAATTGCTGAATAAACGAAAGATGTCTTGGTTGCTTTCAGTTTTGGGAAATTAAGAATAAAACTGCAGTAAACATTTGTGTGCAGGTATATGTGTAGGTATTTGTGTGGACATAAGTTGTCAACTCATTTGGGTAAATATCTAGTATGGTAAGACTATGCTTAGCTTTGTGAGAAACTGCCAGATGGTTTTCTTAAGTACTATTTTTCATTCCCTTCAGCAATGAATTATTTTTTATTCTAGCCATTTAGATTAATATATAGTGATTTTTCATTGTGGTTTTAATTTGTATTTCTCTGATGGCCAGTGATACTGAATATCTTTATCATGTGCTTGTCTTCTATATGTCCTTTACAGTGAAGTGTTTGTTTACATCTTTTGCCCACTTTCTAATTGGATTGCTTGTTATTTTACCGTTGATTTTTTTTTTTTTTTATTTGACAGAGATCATAAGTAGGCAGAGAGGCAGGCAGAGAGAGAGGAGGAAGCAGGCTCCCTGCGGAGCAGAGAGCCCGATGCGGGGCTCGATCCCAAGACCCTGGGATCATGACCTGAGCCGAAGGCAGAGGCTTTAACCCACTGATCCACCCAGGCGCCCCTTACTGTTGATTTTTGAGCATTCTGTATCCTAGATATAAATCTTACTGGATATTTGACTTGCAGATATTTTCTCCCAGTCTTTAGCTTCTCTCCCTTTTTTTTTTCTTCTTCTTCTTTTTTAAAAAAAATTATTTATTTCAGAAAGAGGGAGAGAGTGTGCGAGGGGGGAGATTGGCAAGGGAGAGGGAGAGAGAGAATCTCAAGCAGACTCCCTGCTGAGCACAAAGCCCAACACAGGGCTTGATCTCACAACCCTGGTGTATGAACTAAGCTGAAATCAAGAGTCAGACCCTTAAGCGAATGAGCCACCCAGGACTCCTAGCTTGTCCTTTTATCTTCTTAATTGGGTGTTTCATAGATCAAAAGTTTTAACTTGATGAGGTCTAGTTAATTAGGTTTTCCTTTTATGGATGTTGCTCTTCATGTCAACTCCAAGACATTTTGACCTAGCTCTATGTCCTGAAGATTCTCTCCTGTGATTTTTTCCTCAAAGTTTTTATAGTTTTAAGTCCGTGATCCATTTTGACTCAGGTTTTTTTTTGGTATAACATGTGAGGTTTAGATCAAAGTTCTTTCTTTTCTTTTTTCTTTTGGCCTTTGGATGTCCAGTTCCTGCAGCGTCATTTGTTGTAAAGGCTATCCTTCCTCCTTTGAATTGCTTCCTCTGTTGAATTGCTTTTGCACCTTTGTCAGAACCCAGTTGGGCATGTTTGTATGGATCTGTTTCTGGATTTTCTACTCTGTTCCATTGATCTATGTGTATTACTATAGCTTATAATAAGTCTTTAAATTGGGTGGAGTGATCCTCCCCTTTTATTCTTTTTCAAAATTGTTTTAGCAATTCTAGGTCTTGTGCTTTTCCATATTCTAGAATAGTCCAAATCTTGGAGTATGTTTGTCTCTAAAAATAACCTTGATAGGAATTTCATTAAATCTGTGGATTAGTTTGGGGAGAATTGATAGCTTTACTATGGTTATCTTTATTGTGGATTTTAATAGATTGGAATGAGATTAGATAGTAGTTCTATAGATAAAGTACTCAAACTCCTTAAATCAGACTGAGATTTGTTTATAACTGATAAAGTGTTAATTTTTTATGTCCCACTCCCCTTTTGGTGCTATAAAAACACCATTAATAGAGCAAAGGAAGTGGAAGTAGTTGTTCATTTATGCTGTTATGTATTCACTCAGCATTCTTTATCTAGTGTAGGCTAGGTAGTTCTAGACATTGGAGTACAGTGGTAAATGAGACAGACAAGATCTCTACTCTCATTGACTTTATGTTCCTGTGGGGAAATGGTAAGCAAATAATCAAGGAATACATCAGTTAAGTGCTATGTGGAGAATTAAAATGGACTGATATTGGAGTAGAGTGATAGGGTGGCTACTTGGCTGGATGATCAGGAAAAGCCTTTGAAGAGATGTCATTTATGATTAGATGTGAATGTTAAGAAAGAGTCGGCCTTAGGAAGAAAAGGGAGAAGACTACTCTAGTCAGAGCAAACAGCTAGTGCAGTGCAAGGACACAATTGGTATGTGCGAGGAACTAAAAAGAGGGATTGGAGTATAATGAACAAGAGGGAATGAGAAGAGGGTGGGTGGAGAGAGAGGGAGAGGTACAGATACAGAGGAATTCAGTGAAGTGGGCAGGGCCAGATCACCTAGTACTTTATTTTTTTATTTTTATTTTTTTAAAGATTTTATTTATTTATTTGACAGACAGAGATCACAAGTAGGCAGAGAGGCAGACAGAGAGAGAGGAGGAAGCAGGCTCCCTGCTGAGCAGAGAGCCCGATGCGGGGCTCGATCCCAGGACCCCGAGACCATGGCCTGAGCCGAAGGCAGAGGCTTTAACGCACTGAGCCACCCAGGTGCCCCCACCTAGTACTTTATAAGTCAGGGTGAGGAGTATGATTTTTATTCTGAGAATGATGACAAAACGTTGGAAGATTTTGAATAGGGGAGTGAAAAGGGTTGATATTTTAAACGATGACTCAGTTGTATGGAGAAAGGGTTGTATATAGGGGCCAGAATAAAAGCAGGAAGATGAATTAGGAGGTTATTTCATTTTAGATGAAAGATGATGTTGGGAAGGGATTCAGGATGTATTTTAGAGGTACAGTGGTAGGATATGTTTACAGTCTGTGTGGCAGGACTATATACATATGTATATATGTGTATAAAAGTGTATACTTGCACGTGTTGTGATGAGCACTGGGTGTTATAAGCAACTAATGAATTGGTGAATACTATGGCAACAACTAATGATGTACTATGTGTTGGCTGACTGAATATAATAATTTAAAAAAAGGATATACATGGTAAGCAATTGAGTAACTACTTGGGTCTAGCGTAATGCTATAATTAGGGGTGACAAAAGAAATGTGACATGTAGACCATACTTTCATTGAACTGTGATGGAAAGAGGCGAAAAAGAATACTAATGGGTAAGTGATGGTAGCTGAAGAGGATTTCTTGGAGGAGTTGGGGCTTGAAGAATAAGTAGGACTTAAGTAGGCAGGGGAGAAGAACAAATCCAGGTAACAGAATAAGGTGTGATAGAAAGGCAATGAGCTTTTTACTCAGAAGACCTGGTTTGAGTGTGGGCTCTGTCACTTAATAGCCTTGTGAACTTGGTTGAGTCCCTTTGAACCTGTATCCACCCTGCTTGCCTCTTAAGGCTGCCATAAAGATGAAGACTTGGGTTGCTTCAACTCTAATGACAATATACTCGTTCTTATATGGGATTGCTAATACTCATTTATTGCAGATACTCGCTTTAATAACATGGTTCATAAATTCAAATGTCTCATTTAGTAATTTGTATTTATCATATATTCCATAAGTTTCCATTACAAATTACTTAATGCTTAGTGTCTAGGCCAGTGTGAGGCATTCAGTAAATTGTAGCTGATACTCACTATTATTACCCTGCTCCGGCTAAAGAATAGCATAGCAAAAGGCGATGACAGTCTTTTCCCTTCTGGAGTTTTGCTCTTGGTGATAAGTCATCCTCAAGGGAATGTAAGACAGAGACCAAAAGTCTCTGCCCTGGTACCTCAATTTGTTACGCACATGCAAATAAAGAAGACAGGCAAGGCATCTTCACTGGGCCTCATTGTGACAATGAGACTAAATGTGGCCCAGAAGAAAAGGTAAAATTTGGGTAGTCAGGGAGGGCAGTCTATGCATTCCATTCTAAGAGGGCTTTTATTTTGTTTTGTTTAATTTATTTTACTTTATGTACAGCTTATTTTTAGGGGTAGCAAAACATAAATGTTACTGCCACTGCTGAGGAAATCATTAGTAACACTTAAAAGATTCTCATTCTGGAACTTTTGTAATGTTATAATGAAATTTACTTTTTTCCCTGTACAATTTATTGAACTTGTGCCTGCTCTCCAGATGGCATTATAGAGTAAAATTTATTTTTGGAATATCGTTTTTTAAAATATGGGATTCCTTTTATGATATACCTAGGTCTAATATCTGTTAGGGGATTTTCTTTTTTATGTGTATAAGTAACAAAGCCCTCTCTGTTTTATGTGGTAAGATTTATTGTTACAAAGGCAGGGCAAATTTCTGAAATTTCCTTAGGTAATCTCTCTGCATGTTTTTAGATTATTTGGATCTAAATGGTTTATAAATTCATCTGCATATGTGGGATGCTAGGATGACTCTTTTTGTTTTGGAAAACAGTGCCATCAGAGTCCCTGTACAGCCTGTGCTGAAATTGGGTTGAGTTAATACAATGCACTGTTCTCTCTTGGTCACTGTAATGGTTTGTAAATAGCTCGACCCTAGGTCATGCTTCTTTTATGCAGCTGTCTTTCTTGGTTACTGGAAGTTAGATGCTCTTAATTTGTCTGTAAGGGAATCTAGGTTTAATTGCATATCTACTTGAGTGCTTTGTACCACCAAGTAGGCTACAGAGAATTTTTGATAGCATTCCAAAAGCTTTTCTTATTGATACATGATCAGCTATAGCTTGATGAATTTTAAAATTTTAATAATAAAGCTGACATTTACTTAGTGTGCTTAACCACATGCACTCTGCCAAGCAGATTTAAAATTGCTTATAGAATATTTTTCATTTAAATATCACAACAACTTAGGTGAATATTGCTTTTATTCCTACTTTAAGTGTGAGACAGAGGTTAATTTTCTGTCCCAAGGTTACACACTTAGTGAGTAATAGAGCAGGGATTTGAACCCAGGCAGACTGATTTCAGGGCCTGTTTTCTTACCCACTGTGCTTTACAGTCTTCTCAGATAATGTCTTTCTGGGAAACTGTCATATTAGGAATTTAATTTTATCTTTTATGTGTTACTTTGTGTGAGGGCGTTGTAAGCTTGTTACTAAGTTCCTGTGAGGGATTTTATAGTTGTACCCACCACCTTATATGAGAGATTGGTCATTGTCTTAGGTAAGTAACCCTAGCTGCTGATTTAGAGCCCTGAAATACATTGCCTAAAACCTGAAAATACAGTGCATAATAGTCCAGAGCAGGTGTCCACATCAGCATGTGGCTTTCCTTTGTGTAACATTTAGGGGCCTTTGGACATTAGGGCCAGTGGGGATTCTGCCATCTTCAATGCATGGCTTCCAAGGTGGCTTTTAGAAGTATAGGGCAAGAGATTTTCTCTTGAGCAGCTGAGGTGAACGTAGGCAAGTACAGTTTCTGCTCACTTCCATTGCTAATGGCTTAGTCTCATTGTATTGTCTAGCTACAGATGGATTTGGAAATGTGATGTCCTTTCCCCTTGCTTACCCTAGGAGATTAGGTGCCATTCTTGAGTATTTTGAGTATTTCATCAATGTTGAAGTAGTCTTGGTGAAGTACATTTTCATTGGCAGAGTTTGTGGTAATTTGATTTAGGGATTGGAAACTATGGAGTATGGCAGAGTGTTAATGTATTTGTACAGATGGATTATTAATCAGAAAGTAAGAGACATCTACACATTCCCATTTTAGTATAACAAAGGCAGCAAGCTCATTCTGGTTGACTTATTTTTCTTGGAACTCTGTCTTTATTCCTAAGTTATCTCAGAAGAGGTGACTTTAGTACAGATTATTTTAATAGTTGAAAGTAGCGTGATCTAAGTTTATTTCCCATATCACAAACTACCCTTTGGACATTCCTTACAGCTTTAATTTTGCCGCGATTGGGACAAAGATCAGACCAAGAAACACCATTCTCTTTGCGTTTGGTTGGTGAGCTATAGCTCTGTGGGATGACAGTGTATTTTGCTGGGGTTTTACCTTAAATGATTTAGTCTTTTCTTAGATTTTCAGCTGTGTGACAGGATATCAATAAAAATGTAGTGGTTGTATCATAAATTCACTGAAGCCTAATTGAGTTCCTCATACAGTAAGACTAGCATTCTTTGAATGCTTTTGTAATAAAAACACACTTTGCAGATCTTCTATAATCCTTTATTTTAACATATACACTCTAAATAAAAAGTCTAAAAATAGACTGAATTTTAAAAAAAGTTTGTTCTCCAGCTTTTATAGCTTTGACTTACGCACTTTTTGGAAAAGTACATGTAA
This sequence comes from Meles meles, assembly GCF_922984935.1. Taxonomy (NCBI): domain Eukaryota; kingdom Metazoa; phylum Chordata; class Mammalia; order Carnivora; family Mustelidae; genus Meles; species Meles meles. The sequence goes on from NC_060076.1 coordinate 11,391,724, forward strand.
ACTTTTGACCTTCTACCACAGATAAGGAATGCAGGCATGTGTACTGCTAAAATTCTTTCAGGGCTTCTTTATTTGTCTAAAATGGGACAGGGCTTTCAGGACATTTTAATGTTCAGTTACAGTGAATTATAAGGTATGTCATTTGAATTCAATTATAATTCACATATAATGTGATTCTTATATTTATAACCTGAATGTCTAGTCCAAAAAAGATTAAACCAGTTGGACAAATACAGAATATTTAAGCTGAGGCATTTCATGTGATATTACTCTTTAATAAAAGGGTCTAGAACTAGAAAAGAGGATGGAAAGAGCACTGGACTTTTGGTCATGAGTCCAGGGTTTGATTGACTCTGAGCCTTGCTAAAAAGTTGTTTGGTGACTTTGGGCAAGGTACTTCACCTCTTTGGGTCTTAGTTTTCTCTTTGAGAAGTAAGGGTCATGTATTGTTAATCTTTTTGACTAGTTTTAGCAACTGTGATTCTGATTATCTCCTAATTCTCCAGTTCTCCGTGTGTGTGTGTGTGTGTGTGTGTGTTTTGTCTTATGAAGAGAGAGTTAACAATATAAAGCCACCAGTTCTTTTTCTTTTGTCTTGGTGAAAAGTGTTGATAATAGAAAACATGATTAGAGTTATCCTACTTTAATATGTTTTCTAAAATTTGTTTTCAAGGAGGCATAAAATTAGAAGTATTTTGTTAAACATTTTAGAAGTCCACTCTGTTGTGCATTGCACCACAGGGCCAGCTTGGTTATACATTTTAATTGTGTCTCACTGCTGTTGGTGTAAAACAAGCATGTGAACTGGAAAGACAGTTAAAACACTTTGAAAACCTTCTAAAAGGTATCTCATATACCTAGTAAGGTCTTTTGAGTTTCCATTTTTCAGGCATAGGGCAATAAAATCGGTTAATATGAGTACGTGTATGGAACTTTGCCATATAAATTAGTACAAATGTATTGCTGTCACATTTTTCTCTAAGCATTTTATTAGAAAAGTTTAAACATACAAAAAAGTTGCAAGAGTTGTACAGTGAAAACCTGTATATTCTATAATTAGCTCAACCTCAACAATTAACATTTTCTTTTATTTGCTTTATCACTTACTTTTTATTCCACTACCCATCTATCAATCCATCTTATTTTTTTTAAGATTAAAAAAAAATTTTTTTTTAAGATTTATTTTTTGGGGTGCGTGAGCAGCTCAGCCAGTTAAGTGTTTGACTCAGGCTCAGGTCATGATATCAGGGTCCTCGGATCGAGCCCTGTGTTGGGAATCTGCTTTTCCCTCTCCCTATACCCTTACCCGCCCCCTGCACTTGTGCACGTGTGCTTTCTCGCTCAAATAAATAAAATGCTAAAAAAATTTATTTATTTTGGGGGGGCATGCTAGTGGGGGAGGGGCAGAGGGAGAGAATCTTAAAGTAGACTCCCCGCTGAGTATGGAGCCCAAGAGGGGACTTGATCCCATGACCCATGAGATAATGATCTGAGCTGCAGCCAAGAGTCTGATGCAATTGACTGGGCCACCCAGATGGCCCTTAAGATTTTATTTTTAAGTAATCTCTACACTCAACATAGGGCTTGAACCTACAGCCCCGAGATCAAGAGTCACATGCTCTACTGACCGAGCTAGCCCGGTGCTCCAAGTCCATCTTATTTTTGTTGTATTTCAAAATGAGTTGCAGACATCCTTAGCGTTTGCCACTAAACTCTTGGATATGCATATAATTAGCTGGCATTTAATAGTTGTTTATACTTTTTAAGCTAAAATTTACATATGTAAAAATACACAACTCTTAAACGTGCCATGGATGTCGGTTATTAATTGAGTACCTGACATTTTCTAGGGTCTGTGCTAGTCTGGGAAATAGATGAAGAAGACACAGCTTCTGCCTTTATGGTGCTAGTAGGATAAATAGGGAAAAGCTGTGTAAAAATAAACTCAGTATTCTACTGAATTGAAAGATACAGGTCTTGCTTTCAGAAGCCAAGAGCAAGAATTCAGAGGGGCTTTTGGAGGGACTGAAACAAAGACCTGGCCGACCCACATGGCTGTCTTGTCTTAACCTCTATTTCACTTTGCGCATCTGTTCATTCTTTTCTCTTTGAAGATCTGCTTTCTCCTCTTTTTAGTACCTATGGTGAATATGCCTGCCCCCACAGCCTTTCTTTTAAAAATGAACACTTCTCAGCCACACAGAGACACCAATTTTCTGTTTTAATTGCAATTCCAAATTCCTGGGAGGTAGAATCTGACTGGCTCAGTCCTGCTTTGACTTTGGCTGAGGGCAGGGTTTTGAAGTACTTATGTCCTGTTGGAATTCTCCCTTTGTGGATGGAGTGAAGTAGAAGAAAGAGAAGTGACCCTCCTCAGAGCAAGTAGGGAACTATTGTAAGTGAGGATGCTGACACTGAAAAATGCTTCTAACTACAAATGTGATAGATAACCCTATAGACAAGAACAGGGTACAGAAATAGCATAGAGGGTGAACGAATCGCTGTTTAGGGATGGAGTGGGGTCAGGGACAGCTTCCTGGAGGAACTGGTGGCTGAGTTGGGTTTTGAAAGATAATCAAGTACAGCAGTGGGAAGGAAGGATATGCTCTACAGAAGAGCAGCAATAGAAAGATAACAGATGGCATAGTGTGTTTTGGTAGTTGTAAGCACGTTACTGGTATAATTTTTGAAGTGGGGCAGGTTTGTTGGTGGCTGGAGGGAGCGAGATCAGGCCCAGTTAATGGAGAAACCTATCTTGCTAAGATAAGGGAACCCCCAAAGAGTAGGTGACGATCAGGTTTGTTTCCTTATGAGATTATTCCACTGGATGAACTGGAGCCTGGTTCATCCTCTTGAGAACCTGGGCTAAGAGAGTGCCAGTAAAAAAGAAGAGGGGAGATACTGGGGCATCTGGGTGGCTCAATTGGTTGAGCTTCTGACTCAGGTCATGATTTCAGGGTTGTGGGATTGAGCCCCACATCTGGCTCTGCGTTCTGTGGAAAGTCTGCTTAAGATTCTCCCTCTCCCTCTGCTCCTCCCCCTGATCACACATGCCCACCTCTCTCTAAATAAATAAATAGAATCTTTAAAAATAAAGATTTTTAGGCAGTAAAATCTTCAGTACTTGGGATTTATTAGATGTAGGGGGAGAAGGATAATTTTTTTTTTTTTTTTTTTTTTTAGATTTTTGTTGGGGGGCACTTGGGTGGCTTATTTGTTAAGTGTCTGCTTTGGGTTCAGGTCATGATCCCAGGGTCCTGGGATTGAGACACTCATCTGTCTCCGTGCTCAGCGGGAAGCCTACTTCTCCCTGTCCTACTCCCCCTGCTTGTGTTCCCTCTTTTGCTGTGTCTTTATTATAAATAAATAAAATCTTTATTTTTTAAAAGATTATTTATTTATTTGAGAGAGAGGGAGTGCACGTATGAGCTGGGGGAGGGGCCGAGGGGGAAGGAGAAGCAGATTCCCGCTTAGCAGGGAGCCTGATATGGGGCTCTATCCCAGTACCCTGGAGTCATAACCTGAGCTGAAAGCAAACACTTAACTGACTAAGCCACTCAGGCACCCCAAAAAGGATAATTCTTAAGATGATGCCCCTGATCTTCTGATCTGGGTGACTGGATGAATTGGGATACCATCAAAGATAAGAGATAGGAGACTGAGGTGCTGTTGGTAGTATAATCCTTGATCTGACTGATAATTATAAGGGCACTTTAAATTGTGTCTTCTATGTTTTATGCATTTTTCTGTATTTAAGTTATATTTCACAATCTAAAATGTTGAACAGCAGCAAAAAAAAACAACAACAAAAAACAACCCAGTAGAAAATACATTTGGGGAAAAAGATGCTGACTTTAGGGTTGCAATTTGCATTTGGGGTGTCCATGCGACCCTCCCAGTGGAGGTGTTTATTTCTTTTTTTTTTTTTTTTTTTTTTTAAGTGGAGGTATTTAGAAAGCAGTTGGATATGAAATCTGAAGTCCAGAATTACGGACTGCTGCCGATAGAGATGAAAGGATTAGTTTAGATTAGGTCTGTAGTTCTCAAGCCTGGCTGTATATTACAATCTTCTGGAGAGTTTAAAAAAGTACTGATAACCTAGATTCCACCCCAGTCTGATTAAGTTGGTTTCTAGGGGTATGAGGGCACAGCATCTAGCTAAAATAGCTTCCTGAGTTTCTAATGCACAGAGATGAGAATGGCTGGGTTATAGGAAGATCACGTACACGTATTCCCTACATTCTGTGACAGAGGGAGAGTTGTGCAAAGAGGATTTTGTAATTGTTTTAGAACTCAGTATAGGTTCATTGTTTTTTTGGGACATAATTCATATGCCTTGTGCTTTCCCCCCATTAATACTGGAGATTTAAAAAGTATGCTTTTTGTTAAAACAGTGATGCACATGTGTTCTTAAAAAATATGTGGGAGATAACAGCTATTTTAGATAAAATAGTTTTAAAACAGAAGCTTTCCTTTATTGAAATGGCTGTGTCTTCTCTAATTTCAGTTACTAATAGCGTATAGTCTTTGCAGCCAAACTTAGAAAATTGCCTCATCAGCTGCGGTGTCTTTGAATAGTAAATATGAAGGACAATGATTGGTAAATGAATTGTGTGTATAATGTAGTCTGAAAGGCAGACAGCTGTAAATGGTGAGAGATTTTGTCTGATATTTGTGGGATACAGAAAGGACAGTTGCTCACTTATCGTTCTTTCATTCCCTCCCTGCATGGCTTTATAACTCAGCAGGGTCCTGTATCCATCAATATGTAATAATAGCATCTGGAGTATGCCCAGGAGTATATTAGGAAATTTATGTAAGTTACTAAACAAATAAAATAAAAATGCATGGGACTTGCAGTAGGCATGCCAGTTTGAGTTGAGGAGGGCATGTAAATGACAGTTGAATGCAAAATTATTTGGTAACGATAAGAATCCAGAAACTAGAATGATTTACTGGGCTTGAGCATTTAGGGATGACTTGCACATGGATTATTCTTCTAACACACTGGCCTCTGGTTCCTTGATCTCTTCTTCTCTGGTGATCTTGTTTTCCATGGATATCAGTCAGATGATGGACCTCAGATCCATTGATCTTACCATTTTTTCATTGTCTTTTATCTTCTTGATGTTCACACTTCCTTCCTCAGCCAGCTTAAATTCCATATTCATACCAACTTCTTATATATCCTCCACTTCCATGCTCTTCTTGCTTTATTACTCACTTGGCAAACGTACAACCCTGGCCAACCGGACTCTCCTACTCAGTATGTGCATTCGTGCATTATGTGCACTCACACACTCCCACAGCCAGGCCAACTGATATTATTTTTTAAATTATTACCTTGGACCTTGAGTGGGTCCTTAATGCTGCCAGGCAATCATATGTCCCTAGTCCATTCATTTTGTCACTCTCCTAGACAGCTCTTTTATACCATTCACTTTCACTTTAAGCCCGTAACGCCGCCTCCCGTTCCAGCAAGATGACCTTGCCTTCTGCTTCACCAAGAAAACTGAAGCACTCTATATTTATGCATTCTTCCTTCATTCCTATTACCATAGATGAACTGTCTATCTCTATCAGATAGTCTCTTTACTTGTCTACTAGATAGCATCCCCTCTCAACTACTCAAAGATATTGCTCCAAGAATCCTCCCCACCTCCAATTTTCCCACATCACTGTTTTCATTTCTGTTGGATCATTCATAGCATATAAACATGTTATTTTTCCCACTTTAAAAATACTCTCTTAATCCCACTTTCATTGCCAGGTACTGTCCCATTTATTTGCCCTCCTTTGTAACAAAATTCTAGAAAGAGTCCTCTCCTCGGGGCGCCTGGGTGGCTCAGTGGATTAAGCCACTGCCTTCGGCTCAGGTCATGATCTCAGGGTCCTGGGATCGAGCCCCGCATCAGGCTCTCTGCTCTGCGGGGAGCCTGCTTCCTCCTCTCTCTCTGCCTGCCTCTCTGACTACTTGTGATCTCTCTCTCTGTCAAATAAATAAATAAAATCTTTAAAAAAAAAAAAAGTTCTCTCCTCAGCTCTTTTGAATTTCTTTCTTCCTATTTTCTCTCTTCTATTATTTTTTATTGAGATACAATTTACATATAAAATTCATCATTTTGAGTGTATAATTCAGTGGTTTTTAGTACACTCATAAAGTTGTGTGTCCATCACCATTAATTCCAGAATATTTTCATCATCCCACAAGAAACATCATCTCACTGTTCTTTTTTGCCAGCATTCTTTGGCAACGTCTAATCTACTTCTTGTCTCTATGGATCTGCCTATCCTGGATATTTCATATAAATGGGATCATACAATATGTGACCATTTGTGTCTGGCTTCTTAGTAATGTTTTCAAGGTTCACCCATGTTGTGACATTTATCCGTGCTTCATTCCTTTTTGTGGCCGAATAATACTCCATTGTATGGACGTGTACCTACACATTTTGTTTATCCTCTGTTGATGGACATTTGGGTTATTTCCACTTACTGGCTATTATGAAATACACTATTATGAACTTTCATATTCAGGTTCTTTTATTTTTTTTATTTATTTTTTTTTTAAAGATTTTATTTATTTATTTGACAGAGAGAAATCACAAGTAGGCAGAGAGGTAGGCAGAGAGAGTGAGAAGGAAGCAGGCTCCCTGCCAAGCAGAGAGCCCGATGCAGGACTCGATCCCAGGATCCCGAGATCATGACCTGAGCCGAAGGCAGCAGCTTAAACCACTGAGCCACCCAGGCGCCCCCATATTCAGGTTCTTATGTGAATGTGCATTTTCAGTCCTCTTGGGTGCCTATCTTGGAGTTTGAATTGCTGGGTCATGTTAGCAACCTTATGTTTAACACTTTGAGGAGCTATTAAACTTGTATGAAAGAATTGCATTTAACATTACCATCAGCAGTGTGTGTAAATTCCAGTTTCCCCATCTCACTCTTTCACAAGCCAACTTTAATCAGACCTTTTTCCTGCTTCTCAGTTGAAATTGCCCTTGACAGGTCATTAGTAACACCAGAGTACCTAAATTCACAGTCAATTCTCAGTTCTCATTGTGTTTGACCTATAAACAGCATTTGAGGGCACCTGGGTGGCTCAGTGGGTTAAAGCCTCTGCCTTCGGCTTGGGTCATGATCCCAGGATCCTGGGATCGAGCCCCACGTCGGGCTCTCTGCTCCGAGGGGAGCCTGCTTCCTCCTCTCTCTCTGCCTGCCTCTCTGCCTAGTTGTGATTTCTCTCTGTCAAATAAATAAATTAAAAAAAAAAAAAGAGTTGTAATATGGTCCCCATTTAAAAACAAACAAACAAAAAAAACAAAAAAAACCCAGCATTTGACATAATTCATTACTCATTCCTCCATTCTTCACTTTTGGCTTTCAGGACACCACACATTTTTGCCCCCCATTTTATTGATCAGTTTTTATCAGTTTCCTTTGTTTTTTCTTCTGTTCTCTTTAAAATTGGAGTTCTCATTGGGGATCTTATATATACTTACACATCTTTTAATACTATTTGTATGCTGGCTCCCAAGCTGATACCTCTGAGATCTCTTTTTTTGTAGTTCAGAGCCATATATTCAACTGCCTGCCTACTTAACAGCCTCACCAGGATGTCTGATAGACATCTTGAATTGAAAACGTCTAAAACCAAACCCCTTTCTCTCCATACTATGTTCGACTCACAGGTCTCCCCATCTCTAATGAAGAGAATTTCATCCTCTAGTTGTTCAGGCGAAAAACGGCGTTAACTTTCACTCCTTTCTCACATCCCATATCCAGTCTTCTAGGAAGTCCTGGTGCCTTTATCTTTAAAGTATACAGTCAGATCGCTTCTCACCACCTCTGCCTTTGCTGTCATCTTGGTGTGGTCATCATCTTTCACCTGGATTTTTGTAAAAAAATTCCTAGTTAAATCCCCTGCTAAGGTACCTTTGCCTCTAGCAGTAGCATAATACAATAACTGGAATAATCCTTGAGGAGTATGTCATATCCTGTTCATTTTCTGCTCAAACCCTGGATTGGCTTTCCATTTCACTCAGTAACAGCCAAAGAAGGTCCTGTTTCATTTGATTATTACTTTTCTGACCTTATCTACCATTATTCTGGCAGGTTTACTCCTTTGACCTCCTTGCTATTTTTCTTTTTTCTTTTCTTTCTTTTTTTTTTTTTTTAAAGATTTATTTCATTTAGAGAACGCATGTGTGTGTACTTGCATGAATTGGGGGAGGGGCAGAGGGAGAAGTCTTCAAGCAGACTCCCCGCCGAGTGCAGAGCCCCATACAGGGCTGGATCGCCTGACCCATGAGATCACCACCTGAGCCCAAACCCAGAGCCCACTGCCTAACTGATGGAACCACCCAGGTGCCCCACCCCTTGTTATTTTTCAAACAGGTCAGGCATGCTTTAGATTCAGGGCCTTTCTTTTCATTTGCTGTTCTTTTGCTTGAAAATTTCTTCATCTCTTTAAAATCTGTTCTAAACTTGTGACTTAAGCTTACTCAAATTTTTAATTTTACAACTTACTTTTTCCATACTTGGTTCCTCTTACTCTGCTCTTTTTTACATAACACTTGAGTTACTGATTGGTTGCTTTATTGACTTATGTGTTTATGATGTATTGCTCTCCCTCCAAACTCCTCTGCTAGGCTGAAGCTCCATGAGGGCAGGGACATTTGTTTACTGGTGTGTCTTAAATGTTTAGGGACAGTGATGGTACATATTAGCCATTCAACAAATATTTGTGGAATGAACAAATAAATGGGATTGCTGTGTGGGGGAGGTGGGGTCTGAGGCAGATCTTGAAATATTTTGATAAGCAAAAGTTTCGGGAGAAAAGAACAGTTTGGAATCTTATTTTCCTACTCCTCTCTCTGCCTTTCACAAAATCACCTATCCTTCAAGGCGTGGGCATATGAATTAGGATGGAGTTTGAATCTGATTCTTATTGTGTATATGATCCTGAGCAAGATTTGTGGCCACTCTTTGAGTCATTATTTTTTTTTTTTTAAGATTTTATTTATTTATTAGTCAGAGAGAGAGAGAGAGTGAGCACAGGCAGACAGAGTAGCAGGCAGAGTCAGAGGGCAAAGCAGGCTCCCGCCGAGCAAGGAGCCCGATGTGGGACTCGATCCCAGGACGCTGGGGATCATGACCTGAGCCGAAGGCAGCCGCTTAACCAACTGAGCCACCCAGGCGTCCCTTGTTTTGTTTTTTAAACTTAGGAAGCTTGCTTTTTTTTTTTCCTTCCCCCTTTTTTTTTTTTAAGTTTTGAGAGAGAGGGGTGGGGGTGCGAGCACATGTGAGAGGGAGCAGGGGGAGAGGGAGTGTGAAAGAGAGAAGCCCAGTGCGGAGCCCGACACAGGGCTCAATCTCATGACCCTGAGATTGTGACCTGAGCCAAAATCAAGACTCAGATCCTTAACTGACTGAACCACCCAGGCATTCCAAAAAAGTAATTTTTATTAAGGTATATGCTTTACATCTAGTAAAGTTCACCCTTTTCGGGCATACAGTTGTTTGAAGTTTGATTTTCTCAATTATGTAATAGCCACAATCAAGATACAAAATATTTCTGTCACTTCAAGAAGGTCCTTTGGGTCCCTTTGTAGTCAGTTACCTCCCTTTATCTCCCATCCCTGGCAACCACTGATCTAATTCCTTTCTCGATAGTTTTGCTTTTTCCAGCATGTCATACACATGTAGCCACTAAGGTCTGACTCCTTTTGAGTCAGGCCTCTTTCATTTAGTCTAATGCTTTTGAGATTCATACATGTTATTACATGTATCAGAAGTTGATATCTTTTTATTGCTGAGTAGAATTCCAGTGTATGGATATAATAACAATTTGTTTTTTCATTTACCAGTTGATTTTTGGGTTGTTCCTAGTTTTTAACACTTATGGGTAAAGGTGTTATTACATTTTTATGTATCATATATACATTAAAAATATTTTTTGGAGGGAGGACATATGTTTTCATTTCTCATGGGTAAATACTGAGGAGTAGGGTTGTATGGTAAGTGATTTTTCACTTTATAAAAAACTGTCAAACTGTTCTTCAGAGTGATGAGTCTTTTTTCACATTTATCAAATGGGCTGTTAGGACTCTTAGTTGCAAGCAACAAAAATGGACTGTGGCAAGGGAACTTAGGAATGAGATATTTGGTGGCTCACAGAATCCCTTGGAGGGCTGGAGAGAGAGGCTCAATTATGTATCTAGGAACATTATCCTAGGCACAGACACTAGAGTTGGAACTGCCAAAACCATCAGGGGGCACAGACACTGTAAGTAGAACTGCTGTCTCTGGAAACCTGATAAAGCTTCAATGCTGCTAGCATTGGCCAGAATCCATTCTCTGAAGCCTAGCTCTTTTGAGTCATTACTTTTTGAATCACTTTCTGGAGGTGATTTCATAAGGCAGGGGGTTCCCTAAGGATAGAAAAGGGGGTTCTGATGTAGGGCTACTAGAAGGAAGTGGCCTATATGTATCACAAATATCTACTTCCGGGGTGGTTATAATTAGATAAAATAATTTCCATGTAATGTCTAGAACTTATTAGGTGCTTTCTACTTAATAGGATATAAATGCTTGTTTACTTATCTGTCTACTTCTTTCTCGTCTTTTTAAAGTAAATTTCATGAAGTATAATGAAATAGTGCATAAATCTCAAGTATATACAGCTTGGTGGATTTTCATGAAGTTCATACTTTTAACCATTACCCAGAAGAAGAAATAAAATATTACAAACATCACAGAAGCCTCTCCATATCCCCCCCCCATAGAAACTCCCCACTTTCTTCTCCACTAGGTAACAGCTATCTTGACATGAGTAATTTTGCCTCTTACCAACTTTATATAATCAAAGCTGTATGTTGTTTGGTGTGTATGATTTCTTTCCACACTCAAGCTCATTTGTGAGCTTCATCTATGTTCTTGTTCTTGTGTGTGACAAGAGTTGATTTTGTATCGTTCTGTTGTATGAATATAACACCATCCTTTCTATTGATTGAAGTATGGGTTATTTCCCATTTTGACTAATACAAGTACATGCTGTTATGAATATGCTTGCGTGTCTTTTTGTGTGTGCATATGTGTGTGTATACACACACACACGTACATACATACATACATACATACAAACACATTTCTATGGGGATATAACATGGAGTGGAATTGCTGGGTCATGGATTCTGTGTATCTGTAACTTTAGGAGAGAATGCCAAAAAGTTTTCTAAATTAGTTTTTCCATTTTATACTCCCATCAGTAATACATGTGGGTTCTGGTTTGTTACATCTTTTTTAACATCTTTATCCTTTCAGTAAGACTTTGTTCCCAGGATAATACTTGCTTGATTCTACCTGATCAATTCCATGTGTCTACTATATTAAGACTTTCATGGTAGATTTCCTTTTTTTAAAAAAATCTTTGTTCTTTTAGTATTAAGTACAGAATATAGGATGTATATAGTAAATAACTGCTCAGTGGAAGTCGCATGAAAAAATAAAGATGTATAGGCTGGGATAATCTTGGCATTTTTTTGGGAGAGAGAACTTTGTGATCTGACTGAATTAGAGTGAATGGTATGTTGGAAACAATGATAGGGTTGAATTAAGTCAGATGGAATCTGATTGGATTCTGTAGGTAATAGATAGCTCTTTTTTGTTTTAGGAACTGGGAGAGAGTTCATGAAACCTATTTTGTTCTGTGAATGAAGAATTACATTTTTGTTTAAAAGTGTGCCCAGCTCTTAGGAAGATTTGGGCCGGTGATTGGACACCGATTAGACAAAGCGTGGGCTGGTGTCTATTTGGTCAGCTTTCTCTCTTCTTAGTTTCACATCTCTCTTGTCAAGATTAGAACTAATATAAAAATGTGAGTAGATTTTTTTCTTTTTCTCGGCAGATTTTATTCTGCGGCAATCCAAGATTCAGAACTTTGAAATGTGTGTTGCCAAGTATAATTTATGAGAGAACGGAAGTTCAGCTTCTTCCAGTGCCAATCCTTGTGGAATTTTGTCTAGCTAACTGTAGTGTTTCCAGAGTGGCTTGCCTACATTCTCTTGTGCTTTGTTTGTTTGTTTGTTTGTTTTTCCTACTCTAGCACCTTTGTTCTGTTTGTTTCAGTAATCAAAAATAAAACTTTTATAAAGTGGCATGAAGTTTCTTGCCTCTGAGGACTTATATCACAAATAGATGTCAGACTTCATTTCATGATTTTTGTTAATTAAAAAGCATAATAAATATAGGGGTGTGGTTTATTATATTTATATAATAAATATAGGGGTGTGGGTGGCTCAGTTGGCCAAGCTTTTGCCTTCTGCCCGAGTCATGATCCCAGGGTCCTGGATCTAGCCCTGTATTGGGCTCCCTGCTCAGCGGGGAGCTTGGTTCTCCCTCTCCCTCTACCTGCTGCTCTCCCTGCTTGTGTGCTCTCTTGCTCTCAAATAAATAAAATCTTTAAAAAAACAACAACACATAAATGTTTTTTAGAATCACATTTCTAGTGGGAGAAAATGGTTAAGAAGAAAAAAACTTGTAATGTTAAATCTGAGTTGGAAATATCAATTTAAACTTATGACTTAAAAAATAAATATATTTACTTGGCCTATCCATTGAAAGGACCTAGCAGCAATGACATCCAGAGGAGAAGAGAATATCTAGTGCCCAGATAATTTAATTTTCAGTACCATTTCCTACTAATAGGAACCTTGGTGAAATGTTCCTTGGATCTGGTTCCAGATGTGGGGCAGGAAAAGTGCTAGCTGAGTCTGATACATCTTATGTCAAAAAGCAAGGGAGCTGGGGGGCTTGGGTAGCTTAGTCGGTTAAGTATCTGACTTCTGGTTTTGGTTCAGGTCATGATCTCATGGGTCAGGGGATCGAGCCCAGCATTAGACTTTGCCCTCAGCAGGGAGTCTACTTGAAGATTCTCTTCTTCTGTCCCTTCTGCCAGTCACTCTCTTACAGGCTCTCTCTCTCAAATAAATTCATCTTTAAAAAAAAAAGCAAAGGAGCTGTTAAAGATGAGCAGTTCATGTCCAAAGGACACAGGAATTCACTTGTAAAGCCTACCATTGGCCAAATTTGAGACAACTTGGGTATGAATGACAAAGAACAATGGCAGCGGACATTGGATTTTAAGAATAATCTATTAGTTCATAATGTGTTTGGGGAGGGGGAGAGGGAAGAAAGGGGGAGAGGGAAGAAACGGGTGTGGAGAGAAAGGTAGAGCTCTTCTTTGCAATAAGATCACCAGAAAATAAATGTAAAAGAATGAAAAAAGTAGAAAATCACCCTTTTGTATACCCCAATGTAATAATTTAGTTCAGGCCAGGATCATTGGTGGATGCTAAAACTGCTAAGTTACTAGGAAAAAGGATATTCACACAGTATTAAATATCTTACTTGCTTACAAAAGGGAAACTAATTTCATAATGTGGAGATCTGGCATTTACCACTTTAACCAAGTGATTAAGCTTAGGATCACTAAGCTGACATCAAGTACTCCCTGACTTGATGCAGTAAAGCCATGTAACACCTCTGGCTGTATTATTGCCAGAAATGAGGAAATAATCAGAGAAATCATAATGTGGAGCATTCCATATGTCAGTTGACCTGTACTCCTAAAAAAGACACTGTTACGAAAAGAAAAAAGAACAAAGGTAAGGAGACTGAGGTTTTTTTTTTTTTTTTAAAGATTTTATTTATTCATCAGATAGAAATCACAAGTAGGCAGAAAGGCAGGCAGAGAGAGAGGAAGGGAAGCAGGCTCACCGCTGAGCGGAGAGCCAGATGCGGGGCTCGATCCCAGGACCCTGAGACCATGACCTGAGCCGAAGGCAGAGGCCTTAACCCACTGAGCTAGTTAGTGGGGCACACTAACCCAGGTGCCCCAGGGGACTGAGGTATTTTTTAAATAAACTTTTTCTCCTTGACTACTTTGGAAGCTACATGGTCTTTTTCGGTTCTTTTGATTTTTTTTTTTTTTTTTAAGCAAATTCGTCTGCATCTTTGACTTACTAGAGTCTATTTTTGATACTGTTACCCTTTATCTTGACAATGTATGCATCTTCGAACACTTAAACTTCCTTTACCCTCATCTCAAATTATAAATTGTTACGTTGTGTACTTCATATATTTACACCCCACAAGTCAATATTGTTATTTTTTGGTAACTTTTTTTTTTTTTTTTAAGATTTTACTTATTTATTTGACAGACAGAGATCACAAGTAGGCAGAGAGGCAGGCAGAGAGAGAGGAGGAGGAAGCAGGCTCCCTGCTGAGCAGAGGGCCCGATGCGGGGCTCGATCCCAGGACCCTGGGATCACGACCTGAGCCGAAGGCAGAGGCTTTAACCCACTGAGCCACCCAGGCACCCCTTTTGGTAACATTTTTAATATTAATTTGGATGTATCTGTTTTCAGTTGACTCTTGAACAACACAGGTTTGAACTGCATGGGTCCACTTGTATGTGGATTTTTTCCATATAATATAGTACTGTAAATGTATTCTCTTCTCCTTATGATTTTTTCTTTCTTTCTTTTAAAGATTTTATTTATTTGAGAGAGAGAGAGAGCACATAAACAGGGAGAGGAAGAGAGAGAAGCAGACTCCTCACTGAGCTTGAAGCCTGATTCCAGGACTCGATCCTTGGAGTCTGAACTGAAGGCAGATCCTTAACCAACTGAGCCACCAAGGCACCCCTTATGATTGTCTTAATAACATTTTCTCTAGCATGTATTATTATTATTACTATTTTATTAACATATAATGTATTATTTGTTTCAGGGGTACAGGTCTGTGATTCATCTGTCTTACACAATTCACAGCATTCACCATAGCACATACCTTTTCCAGTGTCTAGGATACATTATTGTTAAAAGAGTATAGTATATATTACCTGTAACATATAAAATATGTGTTGATTGTTTATGTTATCAGTGAGGTTTCAGGGCAACAGTAGGCTATCAATAGTTAAGTTTTGGTGGAGTCAAAAATTTTTTTTTTTTTAAGATTTTATTTTTTATTTATTTGACAGTGAGAGAGAGAGAGATCACAAGTAGGCAGAGTGGCAGGCAGAGAGAGAGCAGGAAGCAGGCTCCCTGCTGAGCAGAGAGCCCAATGGCGGGGCTCTATGGCGGGGCTCAATCCCAGGACCCTGAGATCATGACCTGAGCCGAAGGCAGAGGCTTAACCCACTGAGCCACCCAGGCACCCCAAAGTCAAAAGTTTTATGCAGATTTTCTGCATGGGGAGGTGTCAGCACCCCTAACTCCTTGTGTTGTTCTAGAGTCAACTGTATTTATCACTTTCTTTGCTCTTCTTCTGTCTGAACTCTGATCTTTTATCTGTGATAATTTTCTTTCTGTTGGAAGAACAGCCTTTAGAATTTCTTTTCGTATAGGTCTTCTGGTGGTGAACACTCTGTTTTCTTTCTCTCCCCCTGAAATTTCATTCATTCCTGGAGGATATGTTCCCTGGATATAGAATTCTGTAATGCAAGTTACTTTCTTTAAGTGATTGAAGGTAACCATTCCTCCATTTCCTGGCTTCCATTGTAAATATTGAGAGTTGTCAGTCTGCCTCTACTTTGAAGGTATTTTGTCTTTTTGTTCTCACATTTTAAAACAATCCTTTGGGATATAGGTTTTATTTTTGTTTGTGCAGGTGCAAATAGAAACTCAGGACAACTTGCCAAACAGTTAGCAAATGGTAGATTAAAATCCAGGTCTATTGGACATCAACACCTTTACCTTACCCCCTTTGTCTTACTGTCTCTCACTAAAGGAGACTATATATTTATCTCTTCAACAGTATTTATCCAGCTCCCATTATATGTATAACACTGCTACACACTGCAGACTTTGAAATATGGTTCTGACCCCCAATTTTATAGTTTAGAGAAAAGCATGCTAAAAACATTAAAGTTGAAATGAGGTAGTATATGGCTAACAGCTAAAATGGTGATAGCTTGTTGTAATTACGTGAAGGAATTTATGCAAAGAGAACTTCACATTTGACTGAAAGCATCGAAGATTGCCCTGGAAAGGAGGTGGAATGTTGTCTGAACTCCAGGCAGATTTATTGAGGGTGGAGATTGTAGAAGCTGTTTTAGGGGCAAATCATGGGAAGAAAGGGACCGAGGACTTGATGGATTCCAGGCATGGCAGTGATTGATTTGGCTCTAGCTGAAGGTTGTAAATGTTGTTGGGGATAAGATTGTATGCGAGGGGGTGCCTCATTCTTTTAGGTGGCAGGGAGTCCTTGAAGAGTTGTTTGGGGTGGGGTGATGCAGTGAAAGCAGAAAGTATTACTTGGAGGGTGAGAGCTTGTCCTGATTCCATATTCCAACCTAAATTTCAATTATGGCAGTGTCACTTCCTCATTACTACTCTAAATTCGTTAACTTTTCAAAGCCTCAGTTTCCTCATTTGTGAATTTGAAATAATTATAGTACTTACCTCATAGTTGCTATGAGGAGTAAATAAGTTAATATATGCAGTGTTCTTAGAACAATGACTGGAACAGAGTAACCACAATTTAAGTATTTGGCATCATTTTATTATTACTAAATGAGATGATGCATATTAGTAACCAGTGTCTGGTACATGGTTAATCACAATTCTGGTTACCAAGAGCGTATGTATAGGGTGAATGTTATTAACCAAGTTATTTTCTCATACCGCTGCACCTGGGTATAGGGAATGTAAAACCTTTGAAGTTGTATAATGTATGGATAAGCTCTGTGATTCACTTAAGTCATTTCCCCATTGCATCATTTTGTGATTACATATTACATGCTATTCCTAATCTGCGCCTCAGTTAATTCATTTTATCGATAACAATAATAGTGAAGAAAACATTCCATGTTAAGATCTGTTGTTAGGGGGTGATCTAGGCGCAGTTGGTGAAGTGTCCTGACTTGGTTTCAGCTCAGGTCTGGGCTCCACACTCAGTGCAGAATCTGCTAAAGTTTCTCTCTCCCTCTCCCTTTGCTCTCTGTCCACCCCCCCCCCCCTCCTGTCCCTGCCCTCCCCGGCATGCTTGTTCATGCTCTCTCTTTCTCTCAAATAAGTAAGTAAATAAATAAATTCAACTCTTTAATTAAAAAAATAAAAAAGAATCTGTAGTCAGAAGAGAGGGAAGGAGGTAGTTAAATCTGTGATGAAACAGTGTATCATAGGAGGAAGCTGTAAATATGCCATAGGAAAGATGTAGGAATTGTGCTGGTTGCTGAATTTAGAAACATTATATCTGGGTTCTGTTTAATATGGTCTCTTCAGGAAGCAGCATGTAACCTGAGGATGCTAACTAAGCTTCCGCCATAGGTGTGAGGAATAAAAAAACACTTTCTCTGTTAACATTTTTTTCCAAGGGAAATTGTATAAAGCCATTGAAGCCTCAGGACTGATGGAGTAGGGATGCATTTAAGTAAGGGCTCATTTATCTTTTAAGAAGTAGAAAAGCAAACATATGTCAGAGAAGTGGTGTGGATTTACAGTATTAAAATGGCAGTATCTTCAAATATTCTCACAAAGGAGAATGGGAAATGATTTAAGAATGGACGCCACTTATGTATTTCTTTTAAGGTTGAATAGTTCAGCATAAAACCAGATGCCTTTACCGACAATACTCAACAAGCAGCTAATTGTAATTTTAAGTGAGGTTTAACTTATTTAACTTATTGGAATGATTTTGCTAGACAAATTGCCTTTCAGTGAACATACTCTAAGTCTCGAGGAACTAAACACATGGTGCTATTTTTTATACTGTTATTTCAGATATTCTGTGGTCTCTAATTACTAATGATTTGAACATTTTTTTTTTAAACATTTTTTTTAAAGATTTATTTATTTATTGGGGGTGCCTGGGTGGCTCAGTGGTTTAAGCCTCTGCCTTATTCGGTTCAGGTCATGATCTCAGGGTCCTGGGATCGAGCCCCACATCGGGCTCTCTGCTCAGTGGGGAACCTGTTTTTCCCTCTCTCTCTGCCTGTCTCTCTGCCTACTTGTGACTTCTCTCTCTGTCAAATAAATAAATAAATATTTTTTAAAAAAGATTTATTTATTTATTTATTTGACAGAGAGAGAGAGATCACAAGTAGGCAGAGAGGTAGGCAGAGAGAGAGAGGGGGGAAGCAGGCTCCCTGCTGAGCAGAGGACCCGATGCAGGGCTTGATTCCAGGACCCTGGGATCATGACCCGAGCTAAACGCAGAGGCTTTAACCCACTGAGCCACCCAGGCACCCCTGATTTGAACATTTTTGTTTTAATTGGCAGCTTTTTTTTTTTTTAAGAAGAAAATTCCTGTAAATACTTTCACATTTTTCCTATTTTCTATATTCTTTATGTTTTCTAAAATTGGAAAGGGAAGAACTTTGCATATGGTCTGTTTTTCTTGGAATAAGAGATTTTCTTTTTTTTCTGTTTTCCTCTCTTTCTGGTCTGCTTTCCTAACCTTGAACCACCCTGTTAAGATGATCAATTTATCCTTGTATTCATCATTTTAACTATTTTTTAAAAAGCTCAACTTCTAACAGTGATGTAAGTTTTCTCATGACAGCATCATTTAGGATTGTGTAACTCCTTTCATTATGACAGTTTTGGTTCTTGAAGGTCCTTTTATCTTTTGAATTGAGTTTGTATCTGTGTAATGCTGAATGGAAAGTCTAACCTTACCTTTTAAGTTACTGCATGATTGTTTCTTTCTGACCCCTTGGATGAATTTTCAGTTGATTGACCATACCTTATGAAGCAGATAGGGCAGATGTCTTTTACTTGAAGGTACTTTAGTGTAGAGACCCACAGGTTTTGGCACCTAAAAGATTTGGGTTCAAATTTTACATTGCCTTTGTGGTGAGTCTCAGTTCCTCAAATGAGGAGCCTTAAAATGGAGACTGATCATGGGCAAATGTAAGCATTAAGTTAGATGATTAATGAGGGTGCCTGGGTGGCTCAGTGGATTAAGCCGCTGCCTTCGGCTCAGGTCATGATCCCAGGGTCCTGGGATCGAGCCCTACATCGGGCTCTCTGCTCCGCAGGGAGCCTGCTTCCTCCTCTCTCTCTGCCTGCCTCTCTGCCTACTTATGATCTCTCTCTCTCTCACTGTCAAATAAATAAAAAATAAAATCTTTAAAAAAAAAAAGATGATTAATGAAAGTGTTTTGTAGATACTGTGGAACATGGTGGATCAAAAATGAAGTAACTGGGGCGCCTGGTGGCTCAGTGGGTTAAAGCCTCTGCCTTCGGCTCAGGTCATGGTCCCAGGGTCCTGGGATGGAGCCCTGCATCGGGCCCTCTGCTCAGCAGGGAGCCTGCTTCCCTTCCTCTCTCTCTGGCTGCCTCTCTGCCTACCTGTGATCTCTGTCTGTCAAATAAATAAATAAAATCTTTAAAAAAAAAATGAAGTAACTGCCAAGGTGATCATTTTACAAGATTGGTCATGTAATTGTGTATGATGTGATAATAGTGTTTGCTGTTTATATGAGCAGTTTATTCAAATGAATTATCTGGGAATAAAGCACCTTTAGAATGAATTGCAGTCAGTGTCTTATAAACTTGCACTTGCTCCCCAGCAAGCAAAGGGTGCACAGTAACTGTGCTCATAGCTCCTGCTTGTCTACAGCTTAGTAGAGATATGGTCCTTAGGGCAAGGTTGTCTAAGTTATGAGTCTGGCTGTGTTGTAGCTATGGAGAATGATGAGGAGGTGCTCATATGCCCAGCACAAAAATACCAGAACAGGGGCACCTGGGTGGCTCCTTTGGTTAAGCATCCAACTTGATTTTGGCTCAGGTTATGATTTCATGGTTGTGAGATTAAGCCCTGCTTGGGCTCAGGGTTGGGCCTGGGTCCTGCTTAAGATTTTCTCTCTCCGTCTCCCTATCCCCTGTTCACACAGATACTTGCTTGCTCTTTTTCTTTCTGTCACTCTCTCAAAAAAAGTACCAAGACAGAGCCATAATTGGGTTGTCAGTCATTTATTCGTTTATTCATTTGACAAATATTTGAGCTTACTATGGAGGTATTGTGATACATGCAAGGAATACAGCAGAGAATGAAACGTAGTATCTTCCTTTAAGGAACATGTAGTTATAGAACTGGTAAGTGGTGCAACATAAGGCAAAGCTAGTGCAGTGGGAACATATGGGAAGGCTAATTATTCAGTCCTGGCTGGGAAGGGGCAGAGGTAGAGGTCAAAATCAAGGAAGTCTGCATGGGGGAAGGTGCTGTCTAAGCTGAGGGCATAACGAAGGTAAAAGGTTTAAGAAGTTAATGGTGTTATTTTGAAATTTTTATTCTAAGAATTGAGCATCTTATTTCTGAGAATAGGTTACTGAATAAGCATGCTTGAGTCTAATTTCCAGCAGAAGTGGGAAATCAGATTTAGAAATCCTTTCTTTTTCTCTTTGTTATTGGGGATAGGGAGCGGGTAGGCCTAACTTTGTGCTCTGGACACACTAGAGTTGGGAATCTCACTTGGAAGCTCGAGTTTTAAACATTACTTGTATTTTTTTTACAATGTATCTATTTAGTTTCAGTAATTTTGTTACAATAAATATTTGTTGACTCAATAGCCAAAGGGATTGGCATGGTTCTGGTCCCTATCCCACCTCCATCCTTCAAAAGTAAGATCTGAGAGATTAAATGGTTGGGTGAGCAGTGTAGAGAGTACTGAGAACACTGCACTGTGGAATCAGGAAGCTGATCTAGTACATGAATCAAAAATAAACATAAATGACATGAATACATAAATAAACATGAATTCATACCTTGGCTCTGTCACTCACCCTATGGTACTGGGCAAATAACTTAACGTCCCTGTTAAGAATGTTTGAAGATGTTGTTTAGTTTCAAAATGGATCTTGTTGATGTAGATGGTTCTTCAGGAATGAGGAGCAGATTAGTTACATGCTTGCTCTTCTGTACACATATATGCGTGTACATATGTGTGTGTGTGCGTGTATGTATGTGTGTGTATAGATATATACGTGTGTGTGTATATGTGTATATATATATGTATGTCGAGATTCATAATGTTAATAGATTTTTATGTTTGTTCTTCCATAACTGTGTAAGATAGGTAGAGATGAAATGGAATGGTGCTTTGAAGGGAAAATGGTTTTAGACTTGCGTTGGGATGAAGGAAGGGTTCCTGGAGAGGTAGCCTTTGAGAGATGAGTGGGCTTTTTTGGGGCAGATGCTTTATAGCAGAGTGAGTCATGAGGAGCTCCGGTTCTGTAGACAGGTCATCTCGTTTGAATCCTAGCTTTGCCATTGACTAGCTGCTTGATCTCAGTTAAGTTACTCTTCTAGACTGTTGTTTCCTCTGTAAAATTGATATAATCACATCTCCCACAGAGGGTTTTTGAGGATTAAATGGAGTAATGCATGTAAAATTCTTACCCAAGTGCTTGGCATACAGCAAACATTGCTATTATTACGGTGGCATCATCATTATTACTGATAGAGATTGGGGAGGCCTCTTTATAGGCAAGAGAGAATGTATTCTGTTCTGTCTTGATAAACTATCAGTTTTTTTTTCCTTTTAAGATTTTATTTATTTGACAGAGAGCATGTGTGCGTGCGCACACACAAGCAGGAGGAGCGGGAGAGGGAGAAGCAGGCTCCCCCTCTGAGCAGAGAGCCTGACGCACGATCCTGGGATCGTGACCTGAGCAGAAGGCAGATGCCCAATGAGTGAGCCACCCAGGGGCTATCAAGTTTAGATAATAATCTAGTAGTTGTATTTTTCCGTTTATGAGTCACACACTAAATAATTGAGATTTAGTCCAGATTCTTCTTGAACTGCAGAATTTGTTGCAGACTGAAAAAAACACCAGTCACAAGCTCATGGTATTGTGTTGCTGTCCCTTGAGTTCAGGACTCACTGTCATTGGTTAGGTTGGAAGGGTCATCTTCCCTGCTTATAAAACTGTGCTTTCTAAAATGTTTGACCAACTGTTACTCCATGATCCTCACAGTAGCCTTGTGAAGCACACAGGGTGGGACGTCTTATTCTTCTGGAAGCAGAATCCACAGGGCCAGTATAGAGCCCTGGTCTTCTGTCTGACATTCCATTTTTTTTTTTTTCTTTAGTTTTTTTGTGAATAGATGTCTGTCAGTCAACCTGAATTTGCATTTAGTTGCTGCCATTTACTAGTTGAGTGATCTTGTAACAGTTCTTTGATTTCAGAGTCTGTTTTTCCATCTGTCAGATGATGAGACTTTGAATCACACAGGATTGTCCGTGATGCTGAATTTACATTGTGTAATGCTTTGTAAGAATTGCTTTGTATAATGTTGTAGGGTCGTGTGTATTAAGACACATGCTTATTCATTAATTGGTGTCTTATCTGCCTAATGATAATACAGGGAGGAAATATTCCTATTTCAGTATTACCTCTAATGTTTTTATCCTGCTTATTTGAGGGTAAGATCTTTGATAATGATGTGAAGACTCTGTCTTGGGAAAACTTAGGTGATCTGGGAGTGTTTGACAGGTGCATAATAACACTTCCACAAAATAACAATCTATTTTTCACATCATTACTTGCATTGCTTGGTCTTCCGTCTTCCCCCTTTGTCTTTCTCTTGCTCGCTCTGTTTTTTGGTTTAGTATTTCCCAGATGGTTAAACAACTTAAAGCTTTCAAGGTAATAAATACATTATTTTAGAAGCTCGAAGTTTCTTTCCCATGGGATATTCAGACAAGGGGATTTCTTTTAAATATGAAGATCATTTTTTATGTGTGTTTATCAGTTATTTATGTATTGTTTTCCTCATGAACCTCTGTCAGAGGCAGGTGAATATATAGTCCAGGTATTTATATGGTAATAAATACCATATTAATTAGAAATTACAAAATGTATAAATTGAGTAGAATGAATTGCTTTTATAGTCTTATTTTTTCTTGAGTGTTAAATATACACATGGGTACTTATTTATTAAATGGTTGAGTTAGTTGTTGTGAAAACCCCAATTTTAAGTTTTCTAATAACTGAGAAAATCTACGTTAAAGAAGAATTTTTGCATTTTACTTGTTCTTTTTCTGAACAGAGATTGTGAAAAAATACTGAGGTTGACTTGAAAGTGTCATTTATGAGTTATGAGACTCTTGAGTCTATATTGAGTCATCTATATTTTAAGGGTTGGGTGAGAAACAAGTTGTCTTGTAAAATACAAGGATATTTTCTATGGACATGGACGTTTTTGTTCCCTTTCCAGTATGTAGCAAGTATGAAATTGCAGTTTCATAAATACTGTCATGTTGAGTGTGCCAGGAGTCCAATCATAATATGTGACTTAGACAAAATAACTGACCTAATAACGTAGGGTACCATTTTAGCAATTCATATTTTTAAAGTTATCCACATTAGAAAAAATACTGTAATAGCTGGTCATAGTTGAGTAGATTGACTTTAATTTAAAAAGTTATATTCCAGTCAAGAAGACAAAAACTCAGTTAGTTAGCATAGGCTTTAGGTAACACAGGCTTGGGAGCCTTTTAAAAAATTTGATATAGGGTCGCCTGAGTGGCTCAGTTCTGGAGTCCTCCACTGGGCACCCTACTCAGCAGGGGCTCTGCTTCTCCCTCCCTGCCTGCCTATTGTTCCCCCTGCTTGTGCTCACTCTCTGACAAATAAAATCTTAAAAAAAAATTAGATATAATGTGGATGGAATTAGATAATAGATTAACTGTAATCCTTGTTTAGGGCATGCTCTAATTGGTTCGCACATGGCCTTGTTTTTGTTTTTATGTTTAAAGATTATTTATTTTAGGGAGATTGAGTGTGCATGTGGCTGGGGGCTGTGCAGAGGGAAAGAATCTCAAGCAGGCTCCCTACTGAGTGCAGAGCCTGATGCTGGGCTCCTTCCCAGGACCCTGAGATCACAATGAACCAAAATCAAGGGTGGGACACTCAACCGACTGAGCCTCCCAGGCTCACTGTCTTTTTAAGAAGTTAAGAAGCCCCTGTGAACCCACCACCAGAGCAAAAGGATAGTCCTTAATAATCTGCGTCTGACTTTCTTTTTAGGTTCTCTCACCCTCATGCCTCTCCCCTCCCCCCACAATTTACAGTCTGAATTCTATGTTTTCATTCTCTAGTTTTCTGGTTTTGTATAGCTTCATCACATCTTTAGGGATTCTTAGAAAGTATATCTTTTTGTTTTGTTTTTAATTTTAAAAAAAGACATTCTATATGTAATCATTTGGGACTTAGTATTTTTGTTTAATATTGTATTGCTAAGATTTATCCATTTTGCTTCATGTCATTGTAGTTCCTTCACTTTGCTGAGAAATAATCCATTTTATTAAAGTAACAGAGTTTGTTCATTCTCCTGTGTATGGGCGTTTTCCATGTTTTCTAGGTTTTTGCTACTATGAACAATTTTGCTATGATCATTTTAATACATGTCTTTTGTACAGGTAAGTTTCTCTTCAGACATACCTAGGAGTAAAACCCCTGGGTAATAGAGAATGGGATTATTCAATTTGTGGAAATTATGCCAGACATGTTTTCCCACTGTCAATCTATAAAAGACCCTGTGGACATATCCTTTCTAACGTTTGGAATTGTCAGACTAAATTTGTGTTACTTGAATGGGTATAGTGGTATTACATTTTTATTGGTCTTGTGTTTTTGTTTTTTTTTTTCCCTGTGAGATGCTTGTTTGTGACCTTTGTTCCTGTTTGTTTTGTTTTTTTTTCCTTTCACCTGGGTTGTTTGTGCTTTTATTTTGGATTTTAAGTCATCTTTATATAGTTTTGGTACTTTTGTTGGATGTATATATTCCAAAAGTCTTTTCAGTTTGTGACTTTCCATGTTCTTTAGGGTGTTTTTGATGACCAAAAGGTATTGATTTTAATATACTTGAATTTATTTTATAGCCAACACTTCTGTATCTTGAAGGAATTGTTTTTCTTTTTCTTATTTTATGTGCCAGTATCTGTTAACATTGCACATGACATTTATTTCAAGGCCTGAGATTGCAGTGGCAGGACAACAGAGAAGGTGGAATGTAGCTTAAGATGTGAATAACACTCATTGCACTCCCAGTAGAAAATAAACCCTTGTTAAGAGCTGGTTTCACATTTGTGCTTTAATCCTGAGTGGAGGTCACTGGTCTGCTATCGTGATTTTTTCCCTAACTTCTTACCATCCTGTATGTCTCTTGAATGATTTACCCTTTCTCTGGACGTAAGGTTCAAAAATATTTTTTTTAATAATGACTGTTGGTGAGAAAATGAATATGATAATTCATTTAGACGAACATTAAAAGGATGTTACATGGATATATTATTTATATTAGAAGTTATTTTTATTCTTGAATTTTAAAATAGCTGGAATAAAGCTTAAAGAAATTTGTATTAGAGCATTCTGCAATAAAACATTTTCGGAAGTTATTTTTCTGTACTTTGGTTTTAAGTTTCTGAAAAGGACTTCAATTAAATGCTGTTCTGCTATTCATGCAGCTTGTCACAAGCATATTTGTATGGCAGGTACCCATATCTCCTGTCACTTCTATATACTATGTACTTTGTTCTCTGGCAGATTTGAATTAGGAAATCTCCTCTCCTCCAGAACATGAGTGCGCATACCTGTGCACACACACATACCCTGCTCTTTCAAGCCATCCTTGTACATATTTCTGCTTGGGAAAGTGTACAGAGAGAACTTCTTGTGTTTCATTAATAAGGGTATCATTGTTGCCATCACATAAATAGCAAGAATTTGTATAGGGCTTTATCAAGTGCTTTTATATGCTTTTCCTCCCCTTTAATCCTTACTTAAAACGTGGGTGATTGGCAGGGCAGTTTATAGTCCTACTTTAGACTGTAGTAATACTGAGGTTTGAAGACATAAAGTCAGCATGTTCCTGGTACATTAAGATACTTCGTATTTGTTGGATGGGTGGATGAGTGAATGAGTAAATGGTTAGTTATGCTCACCCTGATCCCCTTTGGATTATACCATTGCTTCAGATTTAGCTATGCTCCAGCAGACGTCTTGATACATAGTAGAAACTAGAATGTTTATTGACTACAATTTCTGCTTCTGACCATGATGGAATAACTGGTTCTGGACTAGCCTTTCTGCCATTAAAAAACATGAAACTGGACAGAATGTATGAGGCAGATCTTACAGGCTTTGGATAACAGGCCTGTGATCTTGAAATTCATGAAATGAGCCTTGGGATTGCCCCTGTTTTTTGCCTGAGAACAATTTCCTGAGCTGGAATCTAAGCAGAGTATGGTGGCCTAACTGTACTGAGTCAGAATTTAGGGCAGTTAAAATGGCTAGAATCTTCAGGGCAGGACACCGGAGAAGAGGAAGCCTGATGGGAGGGGTTCCCAAATGTTTCTTTGTGGATTCCTCATGAATTATTGGTGAAGGGTAGAGCTGTCCATAGGGGAGAAAGGCTGGAAGGTTTATAAGAGTGGCTGCTCCAGAGTTGGGAATGGAACAGAGATGCTAGAGGTTGTATAGCTGTGGGATATTGGAGCTCTGGCCCAGGCAGAATTGAGAGAGAGAGAGACCTGAC
This sequence comes from Meles meles, assembly GCF_922984935.1. NCBI lineage: Eukaryota > Metazoa > Chordata > Mammalia > Carnivora > Mustelidae > Meles > Meles meles. The sequence continues at coordinate 11,418,271 of NC_060076.1, forward strand.
TGACACCCTGGGCATGTGGGTAAAACACTAAAAGACTATGAGGTAAAGCAAGAATTGGCAAACTCTGCCAATAAAATTTTATTAAAACACAACCACCTACTTATTTTCATTCTGCAGTGGCAAAGTTCAGTATTGCCACCAGGACTGTAGGTCTGCAGGCCTCCAGTGTTAATTCACTGCATGTCTCTGTAAGAAAAGATTTTCTGACTTTTCCTAGAGTAAAGCCTACTCTAAACCTTCCCATAACAAAGCCTATAATCAAATCCTGACAAAATCTTCAGAGGAGACAGAACTTGGTAGTTGAGTTCTGCCAGGTTATGGAGACTTGGGAAACATCTTAGGCTTTCCATAATTTTGCCCTAATGAAAGTACTACTTGATCTTTATTTAGAATTAGATTGTCTCTAAGCATTTTTACCCCCTGTATTGTTTTGGGATCTTCAAACAGTGACAGTGACTGTAGCCTGTACTCTCTAATACTTTGAAAGTTTTTGGTTATTCACCTGGATAAATCTATGTAGGAATACATCTCGTTCCATTAAATACACACACACACACACACACACACACACACACCCACCCACCCACACCCCCCCCCACACACACACCTGTTTTAGTCTTCTTTGATGGGGGAATTTTCTTGTATCTTCTATCCAACATCAGTATTTAGTTTAAATTGAAAAATTTGGTAATCCCCAAAGGCTTAAGAACTAAAATAATTTTCTGACTAAGAGGACCAAGATTTGGGGCACCTGGGTGGCTGAGTTGTTAAGTGTCTGCCTTTGGCTCAGGCCATGATTGTGGTGTCCTGGGATTGAGCCCTGCATCAGGCTCCCTGCTCAGGGAGGAGCCTGCTTCTCCCCTCCCCAGCTCCCTGCTGCTTGTGTTTTTCTCTCTTGCCATCTCTCTCTGTCAAATAAATAACTAAAATCTTAAAAAAAAAAAAAAAAAAAGAGGACCAAGGTTCCTTTTTCTTTCTGAATATTTTATAGATGTGGGTATAATTTTAAAAACATTTTGAAATTTTGAATTGTTTTGGGCATATAGGCAAAATAGAATATAATAATATGTACTCACCACACACAACTTTTTCACAAGCTAGCATTTTGCCAAATTTGCTTTTTCTTAAGAAGTAGTACTCACATACGTACCGTGTGTGTACGCACTTTCAAGCTCTTTATAAAAGGAATCACTTTACACGCATTATTCTGCAACTAGCTTTGCCACCTAACATTTTTGTGGGTTTAGAAATGATGAAAGGTATCACTGTAATTCATTAACTATACAATTTATAACTTCATACTCTTGTTGATGGACATTTAGGTTTCTTTCCAGTTTTTTGTGATTATAAAAAAGTGCTGCTGTGAACATTGATTTTAACCTATCTTCCTATGTTTTTGTTGGAGTTTCTGTACATAATGTAACCAGAAATAGTATTTTTGCTGTAGGATATCCGCACCTTTGCTTATTAGTTATTACTAAATTGCTCCCTAAGACGGTTTTATAGTTTTGGTTTTGTGCAGTTAATATAATGGATTCCCTAAAGCCCACAGGTTGTGCTGAAGGAAATATGACATGAAAATCTCATTTTTCTACAGGTAAATTGAAAATTGGCTGTTTAGATTCTTAGTAAATTTGTTCCTGTTTAAAACCTTCTTATGGAAATATTTAAACATATACAAGTAGAGAGAGCGCCTGTGAACCGTGGAGAACCCCTATGAATTTGCAATAATTGTCAACATAAATCCATTCTTATTTCACTATCCTGCAACCCCCCAACTACATTATTTTAAAGAAAATCTCAGAATTTCAAATAGTATCATCTGTAAATACTGTGTATCTCTCAAATTAGATATCAACATCCCTACCAAGAGAAACTCACATGATACCGTTATCACCCTCTAGAGATAATTCTATAATGTTATTATTCCGTATTCAAATTTCCCAAGGTATTGAGTTTTTAGTTTTATCTACAGCATTTATATTACATTTAAAAACAGATACTTTCAAGGTTTAAGTTTAATGTGTCTTGTATAAAATGTACTTGTAGATTTCTGATTTATTACAGAATCATGTTTAAACATAGTACCAAGGGCGCCTGGGTGGCTCAGTTGTTAGGCATCTGCCTTCTGCTGAATCAGGGTCCTGGGATTGAGGCCCCGCATCAGAGGCATCAGGCTTCCTGCTGAGCAGGAAGCCTGCTTCTTCCTCTTCCACTCCACCTGCTTGTGTTACCTCTCTCTGTCAAATAAATAAATTAAAAAAAAAAAAAATAAACACAGTACCTAAAAAGTGATCTGGGTATAGTCTAACCCGTTTACTTTATAAACAAGAGAATTGAGGCTCAGAGAGGTTGAGATTTGTTCAAAATTGGCTAGTTCATTTGTAGCGGAGCTGAAATTAGAAGGCAGATCTTCTGACCCTGAACACATTGCTCTTAACACTAATTACATTGTATTGGCTGCCTCGTATACTTATTTAGTCCATTACCTCCATCAATTTTTTTTAAAGTTTTCTTATTTATTTTTTAGTAATCTGTATCCCCAAAGTGGAGCTCAAACATATGACCTATATCAGTTTTGTAAATCTAGCATGTGTTTTTTTCCCCCAGTGACTTTTCTTAAATATTAGACTACTGTACTGTCTGTGAAGTACTAATCTTGTGATTTACATCATAGTGTATTTTTAAAGGAATTTGTGAAAGGATTGAATTATAATATCAACACTTGTGCCAAAGATATTGAGCTGTTCTGAAAAGCTACTTGTCTTTTCTGACCTAGATACACAGTTTCCAACTGTGGCAGCGGATGCCAGAAACAGGAGAATGAGTGTTGGCAAGCGTCTGGAAATTAAATTATTTTATTACTGAAGGATCTAATCTGACTCTTAATATTTAGTACTGTTATATATGAAAACTTTTTCTGTGTCGACATAATACTTACTGAATTTATGCATTTTTTGAGTCAAAACCAATTATTTGTTTTGCCAAGGTGAAGAGTAACTTCTATTTGTTTTAAAATTCATGATTTTTAACATTATTGCTTGTTTATAACTAGATTGCAGGTTCTGAGGTTGTTTTGCAAACAGCTAATTAAGAAAAATTATCATGTCCATTCTCTCCAGATACAGTTTCTTTGCCATGCTCTGTTCTGTAGAATGGCAACAAAAAGTCTTTTGAGAACCAGAGACACCCTTTGAAGCTTGTTTACCAAGGTGCTGGTTTACCCTTCAGTGTTAAGTGTGCTGCAGTGGGCACAGGAAGACAGAGAATACTTGAATACTTAACTACTTCTTGGCACATTTGTTACTGCTTTTTCTTTTTGACTGAAATTGTCACAAGATCTGTAAATTTCAAAGATAGTTTGAATGCCCTCTATCAGAGCCTTTTAGTGAAAAGAAAATAACTACTGAGGCATGTACAGTTGAGGTGTTACTTCATGTTTGATTGTGATATAAAGGACGAGATTTCAGGTTGAGCTTTTAGAGATCACTGTGTAAAATTAAATATACACCTGGTCTTTGATTTACTCATGGGCACAGTAATGTGAATTGGAAAAGATGCTAGAGACCCAACCCCAGTTCTAAGGATGGCTCTGCTGATGTGTGATCATAGACAGATCATTTAACATTTTTGTGTATTTGTACTTTCATATTTTAAAAGATTATAAAATGTATACCATTTATTCCATTTTTCACTACTTTTCAGGGGGTTGTGAACAATGAATGTAATGCTTTATGAGAAAATATTTTGAGAAATTCATTTGAATTTCTCTTTTGTGCCAAACACTGTTCTAGCTGTGCAAAACAAAGACTAAACAAAGATAACATGCCAGTGGTAAATCCTATGGAGATGTAAACAAGTCACAGATGTGCTGGAGGAGGGCTTGCTAGTTTATATAAGATGATCAAGGATCGGCTCATGATAAGGACATTTGAGAAGACACCTAAAAAAGTAGGGGAAGGAGGTATTTGGATATCTGTGACAATAAATAGCAAATGTAAAGGCTTCAAGGAGGGAAAGATGTGAATTGTTTGAGAAATAGCAAGGATACCACTGTGGATAGAACACAGTGAAGAGGGGAGCAGTGGGGTATGTGGCCAAGAAGTTAGGGGCAATCGGATTGATTTATAGGACATTATATGAGGTGTTTACTAGGAGACCGGAAACCATTGGAGGGGTTTGAGCAGAGAATTGACATGACCTCTCAACAATAGCTGAATTATGGAAAGAGTTCATCATCAAATGTCCATCGACTGATGAATGGAAAAGAAGATGTGGTACACAAACATACAGAAGTATTACTCAGCCATCAAAAAGAATGAAGTCTTGCCATTTTCAATGATGTGAATGGAGCGAGAGTGTATTATGCTAAGCGAGATAAGTCAGTAAGAGGAAGGCAAATACCATAGGATTTCATTCCTATGTGGAATTTAAGAAACAAAAGAGATGAACATAGGTGAAAGGGGAAAAAAAGAGAGAGGGAGGCAAACTGTAAAAGACTTTTAAAACTACAGAGAACAAACAGGGTTGCTGGAGGGGAGTTTGGTGGGGAATGGGCTAAGTGGGTGATGGGCATTAAGGAGGGCACTTGTCATGAGCCTTGGATTTTGTATATAACTGATGAATCACTAAATTCTACTCCTGAAACTGATATTACACTATATGTTAACAGAATTTAAATAAAAACTTAAAAAAAAGAATAATATGACCTAATTTAAATTTTAAAAAAGAACACTCTGGATGCTATTGTTCTAGGTAAAGAGAACAGGGTAGAAGTGAAAGATTTGGTGATGGAGTAGATGGTGGGTTATGATTGGAAGACAGCTGTCAAGGATGACTTTTTGTCATAAGCTATTGGAGAAAAGGAGTAGTTGCCTTTTCTTGAGTGAGGGAACACTGGAAGGAGCAAAGCTTTTTGGGGGGGGCAGGACACATTTTAAGATGTTTATTAAATATCCTTGATTACGTATTTGAGTGTGAATCTGGAATTCAAGGTGATACAAATTTGGTGGTCCTTGGTGTATAGATGGTATTTAAAGCCTCAAGCCTGAGTGAGATTGTCAAGTGAATACATGTACAATGGTGAAGGGATTCAGCGTAGGGCTGAGTCCGAGGCATTCCCGCATTTAGAGGCTCTGAAGATAAGAAAGAAAGGAGCCAGTGGAGTAATTTATGAAGTAGGAATAGAACTAAGAGTGGAGTTCTGGATGGAAGCCAAGGGAAGTAAAATGTTTCAAGTAGGGAGCAGTCAACTGTGTCACCTGTTAGTGAGAGAGGTCAACTAAGGTGAGGACTGAGAATTGTTCACAGTATTTAAACATCATGGGAGTCTTAGGAGACCTTGATAAGAGCTGTTCAGTAGAGCATTGGGGTGAGAGGCTGATGGGGGTGAATTTAAAAAAAATGGGAGGAGAGGAATGGAAACCAAAAATGTAAACTCTAAGAGTTATGCTCTAAAAGGGGCAGAGAATTAGGGATGGGGAGCTAGAGGTTAAGGAAAGTTACGCAAGAGAGAGAGAGCGTGCAAAGGGAGTGATTACTGGAGTCATATTCTTGAGTAGGCAAAAGGGGATGGGATTTAATAGGGTTTGAGTTCAGTGCTGTCCACAAATAGGAATAGGAACAATTCATTCATAGTGAAAAGGAGGAAGAATATGTGGGAAAAGATGCAGAGGGTTGGTATTTTGAATGAAATAGAAATCAGGATGAGCAGTCAATTGTGAGGCTATGGGATGGAGGCATAGGTGAAAAAAGACAAGGTGTAAAATAATCGTTAAGAAAGTGAATGCTTTCTTCTTTCTTTCTCTCTCTTTTTTTTTTTTAATTTTCATTTTATTTATTTTTTTCAGTGTAACAGTATTCATTCTTTTTGCACAACACCCAGTGCTCCATGCAAAACGTGCCCTCCCCATTACCCACCACCTGTTCCCCCAACCTCCCACCCCTGACCCTTCAAAACCCTCAGGTTGCCCCAACCTCCCACCCCTGACCCTTCAAAACCCTCAGGTTGTTTTTCAGAGTACATAGTCTCTTATGGTTCGCCTCCCCTCCCCAATGTCCATAGCCCGCTCCCCCTCTCCCAATCCCACCTCCCCCCAGCAACCCCCAGTTTGTTTTGTGAGATTAAGAGTCATTTATGGTTTGTCTCCCTCCCAATCCCATCTTGTTTCATTTACTCTTCTCCTATCCCCCTACCCCCCCATGTTGCTTCTCCATGTCCTCATATCAGGGAGATCATATGATAGTTGTCTTTCTCCGATTGACTTATTTCACTAAGCATGATACGCTCTAGTTCCATCCACGTCGTCGCAAATGGCATGATTTCATTTCTTTTGATGGCTGCATAGTATTCCATTGTGTATATATACCACATCTTCTTGATCCATTCATCTGTTGATGGACATCTAGGTTCTTTCCATAGTTTGGCTATTGTAGACATTGCTGCTATAAACATTCGGGTACACGTGCCCCTTCGGATCACTATGTTTGTATCTTTAGGGTAAATACCCAGTAGTGCAATTGCTGGGTCATAGGGTAGTTCTATTTTCAACATTTTGAGGAACCTCCATGCTGTTTTCCAGAGTGGTTGCACCAGCTTGCATTCCCACCAACAGTGGAGGAGGGTTCCCCTTTCTCCACATCCTCGCCAGCATCTGTCATTTCCTGACTTGTTAATTTTAGCCATTCTGACTGGTGTGAGGTGATATCTCATTGTGGTTTTGATTTGTATTTCCCTGATGCCGAGTGACGTGGAGCACTTTTTCATGTGTCTGTTGGCCATCTGGATGTCTTCTTTGCAGAAATGTCTGTTCATGTCCTCTGCCCATTTCTTGATTGGATTGTTTGTTCTTTGGGTGTTGAGTTTGCTAAGTTCCTTATAGATTTTGGATACTAGCCCTTTATCTGATATGTCGTTTGCAAATATCTTCTCCCATTCTGTCAGTTGTCTTTTGGTTTTGTTAACTGTTTCCTTTGCTGTGCAAAAGCTTTTGATCTTGATGAAATCCCAATAGTTCATTTTTGCCCTTGCTTCCCTTGCCTTTGCCGTTGTTCCTAGGAAGATGTTGCTACGGCTGAGGTCGAAGAGGTTGCTGCCTGCATTCTCCTCAAGGATTTTGATGGATTCCTTTCTCACATTGAGGTCCTTCATCCATTTGGAGTCTATTTTCGTGTGTGGTGTAAGGAAGTGGTCCAATTTCATTTTTCTGCATGTGGCTGTCCAATTTTCCCAGCAGCATTTATTGAAGAGGCTGTCTTTTTTCCATTGGACATTCTTTCCTGCTTTGTCGAAGATTAGTTGACCATAGAGTTGAGGGTCGATTTCTGGGCTTTCTATTCTGTTCCACTGATCTATGTGTCTGTTTTTGTGCCAGTTAAAAGACTTTATTTGAGAGAGATAGAGAGCTCATGGGCATGCGCACAGGAAGGGCAGAGGGAAAGGGACAAGCAGACTCCCCACTGAGTGGGGAGCCTGGCAAGGGCTGACATGGGACTGATGTGGGGCTTGATCCAAGGACCCTGAGATCATGACCTGAGCTGAAGTGAGGTGCTTAACCCACAGAGCTACCCAGATGCCCCTGAATCCCCCCCCCCCCGCACCCCACCCTCCCTTGGACATTGAAGGATGTTTAGCATCCTGGGATACCAAATGCTAGGATTACTCACTAGTCATTATGACAACAACTCTGCCTCACATTTTCAAATCCCCCAGGGTTGCAGTACTGTTTGAGAACTATTGATTGTTGGGCCTTTTGAGGATAGATCATGAATTTAGAAAAAAGACCAGTAAGCATAGTTGTGTGATTTTTTTTTTCTCTCTCTCCTTAGTCATATCCAGCTGTCCAGGGTTATTGGATTTAAGCAGGTTTGGAATTTTGCCAGGAGGGGTTAACAGAGGAAGTTGCTGGTGTAAATGAGTGACAGATGATGGATTGTATAATTTCAGTCAGATAAGGACAGAGTGAAGGTGTGAAAAGGGTGGGGGATTGTGAAAGGTGGTTGGATCGGGGGATTAGGAGCCTTGGTGGGGAGTGGGTGTCTAAAGTAGGAAAGAACATGAGAACATTGGGGGAAAGGAATATAAGGAATGGAGAGCGCAGAATTTTAGAAGGATCATCTCTGTTGTTACTGAAATTGCTAAGAATTATGCTAGGAGTAGAAAGTGAATGTGTTTGAGTGAGTTAAGTGGTAAAGTCCTGAAGGAATGGGAGAAGGTTTGAGGGATTAATCCAAGATGGGTGAAATAAGTCAAATAAATAATGGAATTTCTGTTTATGGAGGAAGAGTCAGAAATTCCCTGTAAGTCACTGTGTTGATGACTGCCATGGAAATATATGGGAAGAGATGGTGACCTTTCAGGTGGAACCTTCTTGAATTCTTTAATTAGGTGCTCTCTAAGGATTGAATTCAGATTTTTATTGAGCCTCCCTGAGTGCAGGTCATTGTAGGCGGTGCTGTGGAGGTAGAGTAAGTTACTTCATTAAGGGGCTTATGATAAAAATAACTGAAGCCGGGTGTTATTAGGAAGTTGAAAAAATGCTAGATGGCTTAAAGAAGGAAGAAATTATATCAATCTCAAGTACTAGGTAAAGCTTCATGGAGACGTAGATTTGAGATGGACGGTTAATGGATAGAATAAAGACAGATCATGGTGGAGTAGAGGTTATAGTCCAAGTAAGGGAAAGGTTTAATTTTAAAGCTTAGCAGTAGGGGCGCCTGGGTGGCCCAGTTGGTTAAGTGTCTGCCTTTGGCTCAGGTCATGATCCTGGGGTCCTGGGATCAAGCCCCACATCAGGCTCCCTGCTCAGTGGGGAGCCTGCTTCTCCTTCTCCCTCTGCCCCTCCCCCTGCTTGTACTTGTGCATGCACACACATACACACACACTCACTCTCTCTATATTAATAAAAAAAATTTTTTTTAAGATTTTATTTATTTGACAATTCACAAGTAGGCAGAGAGGCAGGCAGAGAAAGAGGGGGAAGCAGGCTCCCAGCTTAACAGAGAGCCTGATGTGGACCTTGATCCCAGGACTCTGAGATCATGACCTCAGCCGAAGGCAGAGGCTTAACCCACTAAGCCACCCAGGTGCTCTAAAGTTTAAAAAAATTTAAATAAAACTTAGTAGTAGCACATTGCAAGATGTTCTGGGGAGGAGTCATTATACTTGTTTTGGCTGGAACTACAGCGATGAGAGGAAGGACAGGGAAAGGATTACATTAGTGTTGTATTATGGAGGACCTTGGTGCCTCACAGAGTGAATGAGTGGAATGCTGGTTGATTATGTAATGATTAGTCATTGAAGTTTTTGAAGGGGAACTTGACATTCTCAAGGTTGAGTTTTCCCCAAAGAAGGACTGGAGTGGGGAGAGAATAGTGTAGGATAGGGTAAATTCCTCTAAATGGTAAAACATGGGGCACCTAGGTGGCTCAGTTGGTTAAGGGTCTGCTTTTGGCTCAGGTCACCGTCCTGGGATGGAGTCCCTCATGGGGCTCCTTGCTTAGCAGGGAGCCTGCTTCTCCCTCTGCCTCTGCCCCTCCCCATTTGTTCTCCCATTTTCTCTCTGTCAAAATAAATAAATAAAATCTATTAAAAAGATAGTAAAACATGGCAAAGCTAGACATTGTAGTATGTAAGATTTCAAAATACAGGTATCTTTGATTTGGAAACATCTTTGGTAGGAAAGCAAGGATCAGAACTCAGGATTTCCATTCTCATGCTGTGTCCCTTTTCTTGTTTTTAATTCAAGGAGCTTGCCTTATTTATAAGTTTTCTATACTTGGCTTTCAGAACAGCACAGTCTTATTTTATTTTCTTCCTACCTCTTAGGCCACCCCTTCTCGGACTGTAGTTGTGCCTCTTCTGCTTTCTCCCATTCATTGGTATACTTACCTACTCCCTTGGTGATCTTACGGCTTTATATGTCACCTTTATGCTAAAAAATGCCAACTGTATATCCTAATCCAGTCCTCTCTTCTAAACTATAGGTTCATATCCAGTTGCCTACTTAAGATATCAGTATCTGGAATTCAGCATGTACAGAGGTGAATTCCTAATCTTTATCCCCCAAACCTGCTCTCCTTTCACCTTTCCTAACTCATCTGCTCAAGCCAAAAACCTTGAAGTTAGTCCTGATGCTTTTAGCTCACTCATACTCACACATCCATTTTGCTGGAAAGTCCTGTCATCTTTCCTTTCAGAATATATACATAATCTGATCACTAAACCTCCCAGTGGTCTCCTTCCTTCCACTCTTGGCTTCTCTATTACATATTTCAACATGGCAATCATAGTGACCTTTTAGAAATATGAGTCTGATATTATGACTTCTCTGCTTAAAACCCTTCAAGGGCTCTCCATCTCACTCAGAGTGAAAGCCACAGTGTTTAAAGTGACCGGAAAGACCCCCAGTATTAAGAGCTGACAAACTTTGGTCCATGAACCAAATATGGCCCACTGCCTGTTTTTGTGTGAACTGCAGGCTAAGAATGGTTTTTATGTTTTAAGATGGTTAAAAAAATTAAAAAATTGATATTTTGTGATGTGAACATTATATGAAATCAAGATTTCTGTGCCTCTAAGTAAAGTTTTATTGGGATACATCCACTCCCATTTGTTCACATCTTGTCTATGGCTACATTTGTACAATAAAGGCAGAGTTGAGTAGTTATGACCTCATGGCTTGAAAAGCTATATAATATCTAGTCCTTTAGAGAAAAAATTTGCTCACCTCTGCCGTTAGTAATCTGGCCCTTCACTATCACCCCTCTGTCCTTGCTGACCTTTTCTCTCTCTCTCTCTCTCTTTCTTTCTTTCTTTTTTTTTTTTTTTTAAGATTTTTATTTATTTATTTGAGAGAGAGAGAGAGAGCATGGGCACACAAACTGGTGGAGTGGGGGGAGGGTAGCAGAGGGAGGGAAAGAGAAGCAGTCTTTCCACTGAGCAGGGAGCCTGATGTGGGACTTGATCCCAGCACCCCAGGATCATGACCCTAGCTGAAGGCAGATGCTCAACTGACTGAGCCACCCAGGTGCCCCCTTGCTACCCTTTTCTACTTCTCCTCACCCTTCTCTTGCTGTCCAGCCACATTGGCCTCCTTGTTCGTCCACTTCACCAAGCACATTCTTCCTTCCCCTGCCAGGAATGCTCATTCTACAGATAACTGCGTGGCTAACTCCCTTACCTCATGAGTTCTTTGCTTGGGTGTCGTCTTCTCAGTAAGGGCTAACCATCTGTGTAAAATTGCATTCCTCTCTGAATACTGCCTCAGTGGTACTTTCACTGCCCTTCTTCTCTTTCTTTTCCATACCACTTCACACCTTCTAACATACTGTTTACTTACTTCTGCATTAATGGCTTCATTGTTTTTTCCTCTCTGTTCTTAAACAACAAATTTTTGTCTGTCTGGTTCACTGATGCATCATAGTGGCTGGATATTAGAGGTGCTCAGTAAAGACTTGTTGAAATGAATTGAATTATTGGTTCTTTAACCAAATGGGCCATCTAACAGGGTGGTACAGTTTTGTCACGTAACTATTCTGTCAAGGACTGGGAAGGACTGTTGTCCGTTTATTTCAGTGAGGAAGTACATTTTCCTATTACCGTTTCCTTCAATGGGTTACTTGCTACTATCTTTTCCATCTTGCTCAGGGACAGTCAGTATGTATTCAGAAGGTGTTCTGGTTCAACTGTAGCTGGCTCCAGCAGCCCATTCTATGTTGGATTATAGCCATGGGTGTATCACTCTTGTTTAACTGTTAATTGATAAAGGGCCTTTTGACCTGATCCCAGTATTGCAAGGCTTCAAATGATATGGTGGGATTGAACTTTTCTTTCCTCTGGGTGTTTGGGGTAGGGATGAACAGCTAGATTTTTGGAGTTAGGTGTATGAGATTTATAGGTTTTTCAGTTTAGCTTTCCCCTATGTGCCTTAGGAAATTTCCAGAGGAAAACACTGAAATTCTATGTTCTTCTCATGTGAATATTATACACAAACTCAATGGTACCATGTAGAGACAGTTTATTTGAAGGGTTTTTGGGAAGGAGTATTTGTCCTTTGTGTGTCTGAGTTGATTCATCCCCTTTTGTATTCCCTGTGCTACCAACCATAGTGCCAGGTACACAATAGACAATAAATTAGTATGTATTTGGTCATAAATCTCATATAATTTTATCTTAAAGTAATATTCTTGGAGTATCAGTGAGGTCTTTTTCTAATTTTATCTTGCCTGTCTTTAATATGGTGGACATGTGATTGTTTCATAATGAAGAAGTAGAACCCAGATATTTTATTTATACATAGCCTCTTTGGAGAGGTTACATTTATTAGTATTAACCAAAAATAAAGTTTTCTACTCTGCTACTATTTTGAGAGTAGTAAGTAATTTCCTGGATTTTTATATCATAGCGTTTGCAAGACATTACTTGGAATTTAAGAAAGTAAGTATATTGTAATAATATAATTGCCTTAATATTTAGTATTTTTCTCTTAATTACTTTTCAGAAAAATGCCTAAATATGTGACTAAATTTTATAGTATAAATATAGAGAGCATAGTCATTCTTCAGTTTTGAGGTGTGCTTGTAGGAAAAGGGTCTAATATTCATACCTATAAAAACCTAGCTTTGTGGGCTGTGTAGTCTAACCTATAAAGCCTTTCACCTTTAAAAGTCAGTTAAAACAAAGATACCATCACTAAGAGGATGACCCATGGAAGAAAAAGTTGATGAGTTGGACTTCATACAATTAAAAACTTCTGCTCAATGAAAGACACTGTTAAGATGATGAAAAGAGAAGTCACAGGGAGGAAATCTTTGCAAAACACATATCTGACAAAGGATTGCTACCAGAATATATAAGAACTCTTAAAACTAAATACCAAGAAAACAGACAACCCCATCAAAAAATGGGTAGAAGATCTGGACACCTCACCAAAGATGATGTACAGATGACAAATAAGTATATGTAAAGATACACAACATCATGTTATCATGGAATTCCAAATTAAGCAAAAGTGAGATACTACTACATAGCTATTAGAATGGCTCAAATCCAAAATCTTGACAACACCAAATACTGATGAGGATGTGGTACAACAGGGACCTCATTTATTGCTGGTGGAAATCTAAAATGGTACAGCCATGCTGGATGAAGGAGTCTGGAAGTTTCTTTCCTTCCTCTGTCCTTCCTTCCTTCCTCCTGCCTTCCTTCCTTCCAGATTTTGTTTATTTATCTGAGAGAGAGAGAGAAGGGAGCAAGCATGAGTGGGGGAGGGACAGAGACGGAGAAGCAGACTCCCTACTGAGGAGGGATCCCAACTAGGGGGGTCCGATCCCAGGACCCCAAGACCACAACCTGGGCTGATGGCAAACACCCAACTTACTGAGGCACGCAGGTGCTCCTGGAAGTTTCTTACAAAGCTAAATTAAACATTGTCTTACCGCATGATCCCATTATTGTGTTCCTTGGTATTTACCCAAGTAGCTTGAAAACTTATATCCACACAAAAACCTGCACATGAATATTTTGGCAGTTTTATTGATAATTACTAAAACTAGAAAACAACCAAGATGTCTTAAAGTGGGTGAATGAATAAACTGGTGCATCCAGACATTGGAATACTATTCAGCGATAAAAAGAATTGTCATGGAGCAATCTTAAATGTGTATTGCTAAATGAAAAAGGCCAATCTGAAAAGACTTTATACTGTATGGTTTTAACTATATGATATTTGGAAGAGGGAGGGTTGAGTAGGTGGAGCATGGGATTTTTAGGGCAGTGAAGCTGTGCTGTGTAATTCTGTAATGGTGGATACATGTCATTATACATTTGTCAAAACTCACAGAATGTACAACACAGAACCCTAATGTAAACTGTGGACTTTAGTTAATAATTGGTTGTTTATCAGTTGTAACAATGTACCACACTGATGTAAGATGTTAATAGTAGGGAAAACCATGTGGAAGGGAGAAGGGGTATACAGGATTTTCTTTACTTTCCACTCAGTTTTTTTCTATAAACGTAAAACTGTTAAAAAGAAACCCATTAATTGAAAAAGCAGTGCTTGATTGAAAAAGTGCTACACATTCATATATGTGCCTACATTCAACCTGTTACATAAAGCTACTCTTATTTATTAATAAGTAGAGCACATCTAATATTTTTCTAGGCTCTGTTTTTTTAGAGATTTTTTTTTTTTAATTTATTTGACAGACAGAGATCACAAGTAGGCAGAGAGGCAGGCAGAGAGAGAGAGAGAGGAGGAAGCAGGCTCCCCGCTGAGCAGAGAGCCCCATGTGGAGCTCAATCCCAGGACCCTAGGATCATGACCTGAGCTGAAGGCAGAGGCTTTAACCCACTGAGCCACCCAGGCGCCCCTAGGCTCTGTTTTTTTTAAAGGTACACATATTTGCTATTTCGGGGTTTTCCCCCCCTTCTGAAGTCATTTATTGAGTGTATACTTTTTGTCAGAAACTTTCAGGTATTTTTCATTTAGTTTGAAGTAGACACTAATTACCCCATTGATCAGATGAAAAAGCTGTGACTCAGAGAAATGAAGTGGCAAGGCTGGTGCTTGAATCTAGGCCAGTTTGGCTCTAAAACTTGTGTGCTATATATATATAGCCTTTGTAATTCACAAAGAGGTATTTTTTGAAATTGCTAAAGTTTATCCCCTAATGTAAGTGTAAGTGACTTTAGAGTGGAAATGCCATTGAAAGAGATTGTCTAGGTTTCAGTCTTGGCTTTTTTTTTTTTTTTTTCTTCAATCTTGGCTTTACTGCCTACTTCTGTCTTTTGTTTTTAATTAGGTTGTATTACCTCTTTATGCTCTAGTTTCCTTATGTGTTGAATGGAGGTAGTAATTAAAATTGTGAGGATTAAATGAGTTAATGTATGAAAAGCTTTTAGAACAGTGCTTGGTACAGAATATGAGTTACATAAATACTAGCTATTAATTAGTAGTGGAACATTTCCTTCTTTCATAGATAAAAGAAACTGAGAACCAAAGAAATTAAATGATTTTCTGAGTCTTAAAACTTTCTAAAGTCACATAGCTATTAAATGGCAAAGTTGAGGTTTTTTTAATTTCAAGGCCAGAATTTCGTCTACTGTTAACGGGTTTTATTGTTTTTGTTTTTGTTGTTGTTTTTCAAGATAAACTCTAAAAATGTGTTGCAGTTTCTCTCTATCTGCTTACAGTACACCACATATAATTTAAAATAATTTTTTTTTTGGTCACTCAGGTTGATATAGTAGGGAAAGAGCATTGGGCTGTAATTTAGGTTCTGGATCAAGAGGCCTGAGTCCCTGGGTTAGTTGTGTGACTTTAATATGTCTTTAGCTCATTTGTAAATCGAAGGGTGGATGAAGTTGGGCCAGGTGATTCCTAAGTTGCTTGTATAGCACGAACAATGTGATCTTGAGATACACTGCTTTTATCATGGATTATTGCACTATACTGTAATACTCTGAAGTTCCCAGAGCTGCTTGATTTATGTGTAGAGTGGTTCTCTCTGTGCTAAATGACTGAAGAATGCTGTATTTTGGTATTGGTGACCCACATTTTCTCTACTACATCCACTTTTTCTTAGCTTCTTCCCTTTTTCTTTTTCTTTTCCTTTCTTTTAAAAATTTTGTTTATTTTATTTGAGGGGCAGGGACAGAAAGGGAGAAGCAGACTCCACGCCAAGCAGGGAGTGTGACATGGGGCTGGATCCCAGGATCCTGGGATCATAACCTGAGCCAAAGGCAGTTCACTGATTGAGTTACCCAGGGCACCTCTCTTTCCTGCCTTCAATTTACTTTGTTAATACAGTTGAATTTTTGGCTTTACCTTTTTACAGAGTGAAGCACATGAACTTTGCTGCCAGTTCTCAAATGAACACATAGCAGTCTTTTTTGGCTGCTGTATTCACAGCTAAATATTGAATGGCTGAATCCCCTAGAATGGTGAAGTGGGGTTGGGAATGGGAAATGCTGAAGACTTCTTTGTGTAGTACAATCTTTATACAAAAGGATCTTTGAGATGTGTCTTACCATGGGATCATGTTTTAGATTGTTTCTTGACTTTGTCGTATGAAAAGACCCTGTGAATTGCAGCATGTTTGTGTTCCCACCCTACCTTCATGTGATATGTATAATAAAGTAATTCAGTTACATGATTTTTTTTTTTAAATCAAGTTTTGCTAGCTTATTTCAGGTGGATTTTGTAGAGTCAGGGAAGTTGATGACAGGATATGAATAGGTTTGCATGTAGGTCACAGCTGAGTATCATTTGTGGGTCTGTTTTTCATGTGCAGTATTGGGGAGCCTTAAATGTAACTTTCCTGGTTTCAAAAACTCAAAAAGGACTTAAACAACTTTTTTTAGATTTATTTATTTGAGAGAGAGAGAGCGTGTGAGCAGGGAGGGGGAGGGGCACAGGGAGAGAGTCTTAGTGGCTCTCCATCTCCCAACTGTGAGATCATGAAACCAAGACCCAGATGCTTAACTGACTGTGCCACCCAGGCGCCCCAAGGATTTTTTTCATTAAGAGAGCAGCTGATAGTATTAGGAAACTTATAGACAGAAGTATAGGGGGTTTCCTATTTTAAAGGAAATTTAAAGGAAAGATATTGAGATGAAGAGGAAGCTACTTTATTTATTTATTTATTTATTTATTTATTTATTTATTTGATCACAAGTAGGCAGAGAGGCAGGCAGAGAAAGAGAGGAGGAAACACGGTCCCCGCTGAGCAGAGAGCCTGATGCGGGGCTTGATCCCAGTACCCTGGGATCATGACCTGAGCCGAAGGCAGAGGCTTTAACCCACTGAGCCACCCAGGCGCCCCTATCTTTTTTTTTTAAAGATTTTATTTATTTATTTGATAGATAGTGAGAGAGAGTATGAAAGGGAAGAAGGTCAGAGGGAGAAACCCACTCCCTGCAGAGCTAGGAGCCCGATGCAAGACTCGATCCTGGGACTCCAGGATCATGACCTGAGCTGATGGCAGTTGCTTAACCACCCAGGCCCCCGAGGAAGCTATTTTTGTGTGTGTGTGTGTGAGTTTATACATACTATGGTGTGTAAATAACTTCCGATAGTCACACAGCTAAGCATGTATTCTCATTGGATGGTTGCTGTCTACTTTTGTTTGTTTGTTTTTTAACATGTTGGCTTATAATTTTATAAGGATTTCATCAGTGCTCAGAAGAGTTTCCTTTTACCCTACCTGGAATAAAACTTCATAAAGATGAGTAAAGGGGTAATAGAATAGTGATAGACCTCTGAGCAGATATACACAGTGGGATTTTGGTGAGAGTCATCCATGGGTAATAAAGTCAGGATCTAGTGAAGATTCAGGAGTTTGTGATAACAGCACTTAAAGGTTGAAGTCAGGAGGCAGGGTCTCTCAGGAGTTAGGGGAACAGAGCCAAAAAAGCATTCTAAATTTTAGGCTTAAAAATGATTAAGGAAGAAACATTGTGCCAGCATATACTGGCAATATCAAGTGGAAAAGCTTCATGGTCTCAGTCAATGGTGGTGTATTTTCAGGTGTATTTTCTACTCTTTGGATAGGTCTGGATAATGCCAATTTCTAATTGAAAATCTTATGGTTAACTGCAGTGTTGTTGCCATGGAGAGTAGTATTACTTTTTTAGGTAGTACTTCTTTGCTGAATCTGTTTCTATTTATTTATTTCATTGAATGCAAGTCAGCGAGCTGCCACCTTTTGATTACCAGGAGTGTTACTTTTTTGGCCATATCACTTAGGCTCTTGGCCCCAGGCCTTTAAAAGATAGGGAAGCTTTTTTGTTTGAAATAAGGTCATTTTCCTCTAAAAAGATTATTTCTTTTTTAATTTTTTAACTTTTAAAATTTATTTGACAGATAGCAAGAGAGGGTTGAGGGGAGAGGGAGAGGGGTTTGGGAGAGGGAGAAACAGGCTTCCTGCTGAGCTCCATCCCAGGGTCCTGGGATCATAACCCGAGCCAAAGGCAAGCGACTCAGCCACTCAGGTGCTCCAAGATTATTTCTTTTTAGTCAATAACATGTTTATGGGCTTGACACTCAGATACGAAGCTAATTGTAAATAATCATTTTTGAAAAGTTGTTTTTCTTTTTTTCTTGCAGGTGTATTCTAGAGAATAAGTCTTCAAACTTCTTTGCCATATTGACTCTGAGTTGCCAGGGGACTCAGGCTTATGAGGAGGTACTGTCACACAAAACAGTGTCTAGTGAAGACGACAAGAAAGTGGGGAAAGGATTGGAAAAAGAAGCTAAAACGCTATAGAAAACCATGGTAGGTATTATTTGTGTTTCCTTCATTTATTTATAAAAGATTCCAGTAGTTTAAAATTGGAAATTTAATAGTGAAGGCAAGTGAAAAACAGTGGTGTTAATTTTTGGCTCTAGTGTATCAGATAAAGATGGCACTCTACTATTTAAGCAAAGCCAATGAGTTCAGATTTATTATGAGCCCTTTAAACCACAAGATGGAGCCCCATGAGCCCTCAGGCCATAAATTATTAAATACAAAGGAGGGAAGGCTCATAAATAATATTTTCTAATAAAACTGGCTTTAGCAAACTGATACAAGGATGGCTTAGGTGACCTTGAACTTGAAATTGTGTAATTTTTCTCTAGTCTTCTACCTGAAATTCACTTTTCCCCTGGACATAAAAAATCTTGAATTAATGCTTTAATGAGTGATACGGATGGTGCAGAATTTTATGAGATATTCAAGTATTGAACCCAAAAAGTTACCTTTTCCACATGCTTTTAAAATAACAGGGTCAAGTGTTTACTATATTGGGGGGGCACTGAACCTAACCTCAAGTAAATCTTGCTTTTTTGTGGAAAGTTCATACTCAAATTAGATGAGATGTTAGATGAGATCATAATCTCTGATGCCTAGTGTTTCAGTTGGTAAAATGTGTTGATTTTTTTTCCTCTAGTATTTTGGTTCTGGAGGATGTTGTGTGAATTTTTTCCCTAAGTATAAGTGAGAAAAGACTTAAAAAAGATGTTATAAGTGGGAGAAAAAGCACAAAAATATTAATCATCAGTATGTTTGAAATATGTTGTTTAGCAAGTCTGATGGTATTTCTTTAAGTGTTAGTTGATTTTTTAAAAAATTTGTTCTAGGGATTATAATTTAGTTGACTTGCTCTTAGAGAAGAAATTCTCCAAATATTTTAATTCTGGATGGTGGGGAAAAATGTTAGTTAACTTGGGATTTTCTCTGTCATTTAGTTTTAGGTGAGGTCTAAGAAAGGATACTGTGACTTCCGTTTCCTCAAATATGAATTCTGTGCCTCTTCAACTCTTGATTTTTTTAGAGTTTAAATGCTTTTTACTGTTATTTGTCATAGTTGATAAAAATTCCTTTCCTAGTTTATTCATTTTAAATTTAGTTTAGATTTCCTGGTGTTTACATAATTTTGTGTTTATATAATTTAATTGGTTGGTAGATGTTTTCCAATTTTTCCTATTGCTTTAAACCTTAGATCTTAGAGTTGAATGACAACTTTCTGTTTCTGCATATTATTTTTAATTTAGTTTTTTAAATCTTTAAGAGGCCCCTGGGTGGCTCAGTGGGTTAAGCGTCTGCCTTTGGCTCAGGTCATGATCTCAGGGTCCTGGGATCAAGGCCGCATCGGCTCAGTGGGGAGCCTGCTTCCCCCTCGCCCACCCCCGCCTCTCTGCCTACTTGTGATCTCTCTGTCAAATAAATAAATAAAATCTAAAAAAAAAAAAAAAATCTTTAAGTCCATTTGGACCTTGTTGGGGTAAATAAGATCGCCCTCCCATTTTTTTGGTCTTTTTTTTTGTAATACTGCTTATTCTTCCTTTGACCATTGTTTTATGGTGCTTATCCTGTCACAAACAGTAGAGTCTTGGATTTAACATTGGCAGTGTGTTATTTGTGAGAGAAACACCAAAGCTTTGTGGTATGTAGCAGTATGTCATTTTATTAATGGAAGGCCAGTGTGCAGGGCTGAGTAATTTAGCTAACTAAATAAATTATTAACTCACCATAAAACTAAATGACAGAGATGATCCCAGGTTAACAGTTTTTTTCTCCACCATTCAGAACTAAAAAATTAGTAAATTACTTTTTCTCTAAAGAGAAGTCAAATAATTTAATAATTTTTCTCTAGAACAACTTGGCATCTCCAATTTGTTATATGGCTTTTTTGTTTTCTTGTTACTTATTTTGGGATATGTGAGTAATTTCAAGAAATGATTAAAAAGTTGGTTTCTTTGCGGCAAAAGATTCCAGTTAGAAAACTGGTTGTGGACTGTGAGCAAGGCAGAAATCTAGACAGAAATGGGTTTTATCTAGAAAAAAGGAAAGCTCTGTGATTGATTTGAGTCCTTATAATAATTGAAGGTTTCAAAGGTTTACTTACCTTTTTAGTTTTAGTGTGCTTCATTTTATAGGGGACGGTAATACTGTAGTATTAATTTACTAGTGTTCAAATTAATATGGTTTTTAAACATTAATATTCAAACAAAACAAGAGGCAGGACTGATAAGGACTTGAGAATATTTTATTTTGTGGTAGACTTTAGAACAAAATATTTACCATCTACTGGCATATTAGTTCATTTAGGTAAAGACACTGTAGCCATCCTTTGAATGGAATACTTTGAGCTTTATGGAAACTCACCAACTTATCCCCGTTCATTTTGCAGTGTACTGGTACAAGTGTCTTCATGCTATTTGTAAATTTGGAAATATTCAAAAGTTTCTGGAAGTGTGACTCATGAGTGTGAAGGATCTGCTCTATTAAATTTTCATGAAATTCATTCTATTTCTAGGCTCTAATCTGCTCCACTAATTTCTGGGCCAGCGTGTCATTTTAATTACTGCTTTTAAAATTTTTGGTATTTTGTTTTAGTGTAATGGTACCAATCATCCATCTTTGTAGAATATTTCTTGATATTTTCATTGTGTTTTTTTTTCTCCAAATGAGCTTTAAAATGATTTTTATTGAATATTAAGTAAAGCTATCTTGAGAGGATTTGATTGAGAACGTAATACGTTCATAAATTACTTTGGGGAGTTGATTGTTTTGTAGTATGTATTTTCCCCATTTTGGAGTTTGGAATGTTTTCTGCTAATCTGTTTTAAAAATTAAGGCCTTGCACCAAGGGTGTGAATGCCAAATAGTAAATAGAGTTCTGATGTTACCCACAGTTTTTCTTTAGTGTTGACACATATCTTTGTATTTTATATTATTACTGTATTATGAAATCTCAATTTTTCAAGTTGCATAATTCTTCAGCAGTTTGGAAAGGAGTGACTGGGTATCACGAGTCACCATCATGGTTCCTAGATACTTTGTCAAAGCTAGGAAGTATCTCTTTTTTGCAGATGATGTGTGATACAGATGACCTTTTTCAAAGGTCGTCTGTATGTATCAGTATTCAAAATACTAGATTCAGCTAAAAGGTAGCATGTACATGATGCAGAGAGTGACCTGGGTGAATCTTACCAAAACAAGAATGAAAAATTGCTAATTTTTTAGAGTTCAGTAGAATGATGTTTTACTTTCTATTCTGTGCAATTTTTTGTTGTCTCAACGTTAATTGTTTCACAGTGGTTTGACAATGCTATGACTTGACTGAAATACATATATGTATTTTAATATATTTGTATATCATACTTTTCAGATAAACTTGCTTTTATTGAAGTAATTGTTTTCTTTCTTCTGACAGAGATCTATTAGATCTTTTGCCAATGATGATCGCCATGTTATGGTGAAACATTCAACAATCTATCCATCTCCAGAGGAACTTGAAGCTGTTCAGAATATGGTGTCTACTGTTGAATGTGCTCTTAAACACGTGTCAGATTGGCTTGATGAAACAAATAAAGGCACAAAAACAGAGGGTGAGACAGAAGTGAAGAAGGATGAGGCCGTAGACACCTATTCCAAGTGAGTGTGGCCTAACCTTTGTACTGCAGTATTCAGTAAAGCTGAGTCCTCTCCCACTGGGTTTCATTTGGTATATGGTGTTCTTTAGGTTTTCTCGTTTATATGACTGTAAACAAGGAAGTAAATGTTTGTGGAATTTTTCCAAGTTACATTTGAAAGGAAGTCAAGAAAGAAACAACGATTAGACCAGGAGAAGAAGATGGACTTGTTCAGGATGCCTTTTGATAGTGTACCAAGCCCTTTAAAGTTGTCATTTTTGGAGATTATGAAAATGTCACTTTTTCATGTGTTGGTTCAGCCTTCTGAATTCAGAAATAGGTCTTTGGGGAAATCATAAAATGTCATTTTTTTTTTTTTTTTTTAGGTATTTAAAAATCTTGGTGGAGAAGAAAGAGTGCAGGAAAATGTGTTCTAAATGTGTTTTTGACTGTACCTACCTTGTTGATTTCCAGGATTCAACACAGTGTCTGGCATGTAGTAAATGTTCACTGGATATTTGTGGAATAAATGAAGGACTAACAGGAGCCAGAACCTTCAGCAGTTAGGACAGAGTATTCTCAGTGCTGTAACAATAGTAAGAGATGAGTGAGATGAAGCTTCGTGATAACTGAAGTTAGATCAAGAAACTCTGTATGACGTATTAAGCTTACTGTTTTGAGCAGTGACACTATAATTGGAATAAGTATGATTTACTTGGAAAGAAGAGGCTCATTTGATTGTACTGTATTTATAGGATTAAGAGCATTACTTTGGCTATAACATAAAGATAGAGGTTATAGAATTTTTTTTTTCATTTTTCAGTTTTAAATGTGATAAATAAAGAACAGTGGGGAAGTTTTGATAAATTGATTTTCTTCTCTGAAATATAGTGTAACTTTTTCATCTTTAGATGCAAGATAATCAGTATCAGTTTTCAGCTGAAGAACATAATTCCTTGAATTTGTTAACTCTTTACAGGTAATATCTACATTGTGTATAGTATGAGCTTTGTTAACTTGGAGGTTCTTGGCAGTAATTCAGTTTTTCTTGAATGTAATGGCTTTAAAATAGATACTGTCAAATTTTGAGGTTTATGTTAATTAGTAGTATCCAGTAATCTAGCTCTATATATCCCAGTCCCTGTGCAAATTAAATAGTTTTGCACTCCATATTTAAATTTGTACTATGGAATGTGTTTATGCCCTTTCAAAAACTTCTTAAAAAAATTTGATAAAATGTGTATAACATAAAATTTACCATTTTTTTTTAAAGATTTTATTTATTTGATATATAGAGAGAGATCCACAAGTAGATAGAGAGGCAAGTAGAGAGAGGGGGGGAAGCAGGCTCCCTGCTGAGCAGAGAGCCCGATGTGGGGCTCGATCCCAGGACCCTGAGATCATGACCTGAGCCGAAGGCAGAGGCTTAACCCACTGAGCCACCCAGGCGCCCCAAAATTTACCATTTTTAAGTGGAGTTTCATTTACTGTTGGAATTTAGACCCTCTTCGTACTATTTCTGTGTTTTTTTTTCAAGGCTGCGCAGACTTTTGAAAAGTGCTCCGGCAGACTTTTGTTTAACTGGATCAGGTCACTGTATTTTAAAGATTTTTAAAAGATAATGTGCTCCACACTTTCCTTTGGACTTGTAAATATAGCTCTGTGTGTGGGTGCTGTAGACTGTCTTTGTGAACATTCCTAGGTTGAGCACTTGTCTTGATTCCTCCCATGTGTCAGAACTCAAGGAGGGCAGAATGTTTGGGTCCTTATTTTGTGTAAAATAGAGGCATGCGCATCTTCTGAGAACAGAGCTGTTTTCCAGTAATAGACACGGGTTGAGCTCCTAATGTATGCTAAGTACTATAGAAGGCACCAAGATGGGTGAGGGCTATCTTGTATTTATTAAGCACCTTCTGCTGCCAGGCACTGTTAGGCAGCTTTTACCTTTGTGCTCTTTATTTTACCTTTTTACAAACTGACTCAGAGAAAGCTTCCACTATTTATATTATTAGGAATATTAGGGTTCTGTTCTTAATTTTAAATAATTCCCTATATTTGGGTGTTGACTTTATGGTATCTTCTTTATTTAAATTATTCAAATTCGGGGCTGAAGTAGGAGTTCCTTTCTTGGTTCAGTCATGCTGTCATCTGCATAAGATCAAGTATATCCAATTATGACATAGAATTTAATAAGCAAGTAATAATGTGTAGTTAATAATAGCTAAACACTTACTGAATGCCAGTTACTATAGCAGACTGTTTTTCGCATTAGGTTACAACAAACCTGCTGGTATGGGTTATTAACATTCCCCTCCTCTGCCCCCATTTTACCTAAGAAATTTCTGTTGCTTCAAATTTGCATATGAAAGAGTGACCGGGAATCATTAACAAACTTTAACTTGCTTGAGGTCAGTGAATGAGTATGTGTGGTGGGCCAGGATTCATTTTCATCTGTTGGGACTCCAAATCCAATTTTCTTAGCACATTTGCCTCAAATTTCTGTGACGAAAACGTGAGAGTGTAGAGCAGGGAGAGTTTATATGCTGGTTCTGGGGATCAGAAAAAACTTTATGAAGGAAGTGGCATTTGCAGTAGGCTCAGAGTATGGGAGGGCTTTTGGCAGGCGGTTAAAAGTGGAAGAAAACATAAATCTCAGCAAAGTTCTAGGTATGAGAAAGCTTAGGGACCATTTAGGGATTAATAGCATTGTTTATTGAGCTGTTAATGTATGCCAGCATCTGCACTAACGTTCATTACTTACATGATGTTCTTAAGGACTACTCTGTAAGAAAGGCATTTTTTTTTTTTTTTTAAACAAATGAGAAGGTAAGCTCAAAAGAGTCAGGTAATTTGTAATTTACCCAGTGTCACAATACTGAGTGGCAGTGCCAGAATTTGAATGATAAAGTCGTGTTGTCTTCTCAGTTGTCTCCCAGTGTGCTAAGTGCCTGAGTGTTCAGTGGGACACTAAGAAAGTACAGGCAGAGTGCCGTCCCTGGGCTCCTTTTGGAAGGTTACTCTGGTAGTGGTGGTATACAGTGGATCAGAATGGCAGAAGTTACTCATTAAAGCCAGTGAAGCGATGGTTATTGAGCGTAGTCTAGGTGAGACGTAATAAGAGCCTGAACAGAAACTAGTTTGAAGGCATTTGTTCCAGGGCGATCCTGGAGGGAGAATTTATCAACTGTTACTAACTAGATTTGGGAGAATGAGGAGAGGACAGGGATACAGGAGAAGAATCAAAGGCGATGGAATCTCTTCTTAATATCAAATAATTTCCTGTTTGGATCACTTGCTTTAAAACCCTTTTTCTTTCTCTCTATACTTATATCACCCTTTATAGTTTTTCATTGATTTAATATTAATTGAATCTCTAAGATATGCCAGCCACTTAACCAGTGTCTGGATTATTTATAATTTCTTGTCTTATTTCTCTGCCACAATATTTCTCTCCCTTATCCTTTCTCTAGTTCATTCTCCACTCTGCTGATTCTTTGCCCCAGCTACAATGACCTTTTTTCTCTCTAACCTTATCAAACTCTGATGTCAGACCTCTTTAATTTTGACCTCTCTTTCTCCTGAACTTGGGAAGCAACCATAATAATGTAAAGAACCTGAGCATTGTGATCACACCAACTTGAGTTTGAATCCAGGCTGTGTTTTACTCTCTGTGTGAATTTGAACAATTAATTAGCCTTTCTGAGATTGACATTACTTGTCTTTTAAATGCAAGCTTGTTGTGAGGTTTACTTTTTATTTTTATTTTTTTGAGAGAGAGAGCATGTGTGCATATACAGGAGTGGGGTTGGAATGGGGGAGGGGAGAGGGGCAGAGGGAGAAGCAGACACCCCGCTGAGCAGGGAACCCCATGTTGGACTCCATCCCTGGACCCCAGGATCATGACCTGAGCTGAAGGCAGATGCTTAACTGACTGAGCCACCCAGGTGCCCTTGCTGTAAGGTTTAATGAGAGTCAGTGGCATGCAGTTTGTTCTCAGATGTTACTTTCTTTTCCCCTTTTAAGCGGTTACTTTTTATACTTTGCTACAGGGTGAGCCTCAGGAACAGGAGAGATTGGATCTTTAGTATACTTTCTGTACTCAGACATTTGCTTACTTGCTGCATGACTGCTGAGATCAGTTACATTTTCCCTTGTGATGAGGAAAATGAACCTATAAGAAATTTTTAGTATTAAAATTAAGGGTAGATGTTAACATTATTTTTATGCACCATTCGTTACTTGATGTTCTTTGTTCTTTTTGCCACAGCTGGATTTAGAATGCTTATACTGGCAGATTATCTTTGGTCTCTTCCTTCTTTCCTCAGATCTTTAGTTTTATCACATTGTTCTGCTTTCCCCATAAACTTTTGTGGATTCCTAGAATGATACAGCTAGAAGGGATGAGCTAAGGCTCATGCAGCTAATAGCCGTTTTGCAGTTACCATTACTGAGCCAGCAGGCACCAGTAAGAGTAGAGTTCAGGTCTTTAGATTTCCACCCTGATGCTCTTTTTCAGTATACCTTTGGTGTTCAGGTTTCTCACAAATTTCTTTAATCACCGATAAAAAGATAAAAGAAGTTTAAAAATATTTTAAAAAATGTGTAAGTGGATAATAGTACATATAGACTCTTGTAACAAGCACGTAGATGTAATAAAGAATTAAAAGATTTTTAATAAAGAATTAAAAGAAAGACGCTCCCTGTTAATTCCTTGGGGAAGACAGATACTTTTTTAGTCTTAAAACTGAGACTTAATTTTTGATGTCTGAATTTATATGTTCCTTATCAGTTCATATGGATACCCAGGAAGCCAAGTGATGATTAAGTTATAGTTTGGGAAATAGGTTGTAAAAGTAATCATTTAGACTTTTATTTTTAGGGATCAAGGTGGTCGGACATTGTGTGGTGTAATGAGGATTGGCCTGGTTGCAAAAGGCTTGCTGATTAAAGATGATATGGACTTGGAGCTGGTTTTAATGTGCAAAGACAAACCCACAGAGACCCTGTTAAATACAGTCAAAGATAATCTTCCTATTCAGATTCAGGTGAGTACAGTTTAATTGAACCTCTAGGAGAATTTGTAAAAAGGTGAAAGTAGGTAGCGACCTGGATGAAATTAATAATAAGGAATTGGTAATAGTAAAGGGTAGGTGCAGACAAAGGGAATACTGCTACTCTGCGTCAGTGACACATCCATCACATTTAAAACAAACTTCTCATGATTAGTGCTCAGGATATATTTACTAGATGGCTTTTTTTCTCTTTTTTTTCTTTTCTAGATTTTATTTATTTATTTGGCAGAGAGACAGACATTGAGAGAGGGAACACAAGCAGGGGGAGGGGAGAGGGAGAAGCAGGCTTCTCGGTAAACAGGGAGCCCAACATGGGACTCAGTCCCAGGATACTGGGATCATGACCTGAGCCCAAGGCAGACACTTAACCCAGGCACCCCTAAGATGGCTCTTAAGGTACCGTCTTCAATTTTCAGGTGTATCTTGTTGAGAGGCTTCATGTTTTTCAGACTAGGTCTCTCAGTTTTATAAACTTCTGGAAGGGTTGGTATAATGCAAAAAAGATCAGAAGGAGCATAGACAACTAGAGACTTTCATAGGTGATAATAAAATTGAAAACTAAGTTAATTTAACAGTAACCCTTTCATCCTTTTAATAGAAAGTCACTATAATTCCTTGTTCCAAAACTTTTTCCAGTGGATGGTTTTAGAAAATTTTGATGTTTTGGCATGCTTTTTGGAGAATCCTGTGAAGGTGGACGGCTCCCCAGGGCTGAAGACAATGGTTTGGTCTGGGGCTGTGGCCGCCCCAGGACCTGCTCTGCCAGTCTGCTCCAAGGGCCAGCTGCATCACTAATTGGAAAGCTGTTATCATCTTTCAGTTTCACATGTGTTGTCTGTGGTATAATCAGATTGTAGCTTTTTGATGATTTCCTATTGGTTAGTCCTTATATCCATGTTCCAGCCCTCAGGTGTCCACGAAGTCCTTTGAGTTGAATGTTCTCTTTTGTTGAGTTCGTTTCTTTTATTTGTATTTCTTCTAAAAAAGTACTCCCCCCCCCCAAATTATATGAATTCTAAATTTGTTTTTAGCTTTGTTATTGGATACTTTCACATTTACAAGTTGATCTTCAAAACTATCTTCCTTTTTTAATCTACTGTTGACACTCAGATTTGTCTTACTTGTTGACATATTTCCCTATATTGATTTTTGGAGCACTGTGTTTTCATTTTGCCTTAGATCTCAAGATACGATTTTGTAAGTGACTGAACATATATTTGGCTTTTCCATTTTCAGTTCATGAATGAAGAAATGTTTTTGGTCCTTCATAGGGTTAAATTGATTTCTTCTAAAAAATTATTTTAAGTCCTTTTGTTATCATTTGGGGAGGGAGAGTGGTGAGCAACATGGAGTACAATAATAGAGCTTTTTTTTTTTCTTTTTTTTTAGAGGCAGTGTTGGAGGGATGAGGAGTGGGGAAGGGGGGAAGAGGAAGAGTGAGGAGAGAATCTTAAGCACAGGGGTCAGTGTGGGGCTCGATACCACAACTCTGAGATCATGACCTGAGCCAAAATCAAGAGTTGGATGCTTAACCGAACTAAGCTACCCAGGGCCCCCCAATAGAGCTTTTAAAAAACAGCTCAATAACAGGACTTTCTGGCTAGCTATATTCCCTGTTACTAGAATGTTAATAAAACTCCTTATTTCTGTTTTTTTTTTTAAAGATTTTTATTTATTTATTTGGCAGAGAAATCACAAGTAGACACATGTAGGCAGAGAGGCAGGTAGAGAGAGAGGGAGAAGCAGGCTCCCCACTAAGCAGAGAGCCCGATGTGGGACTTGATCCCAGGACCCTGGGATCATGACCCGAGCCGAAGGCAGAGGCTTAACCCACTGAGCCACCCAGGCACCCCCTCATTTCTGTTTTTTTATATTGTTTTAAAGTGTAATCTGTATTCCTGCTTTTATTACAGTGAACACTGTTACTCTTAAATCTAGGGTAAAGTAATCCATGGAGGCTTTTCAACCATCTCACCCGTGTTTCTGCTCCCTGTAGTGAGTCCTGTTTCTTATGAGAGTGGTCCTATTCCTTACCTGTGTCAGGGTGGAAAAGGAGTTGAGAACCAGGGCTATAAATAACAGAAGTTCTTATTCTGAAAATCTATCACACTTCTCAAGTATTGATATGGGAGATTGGGCCAAATTTCAGTCTGCATTAATAGAGCTTTCTCTGTGGAGATCACAACTGTATAAACTCTACATTTTTGTCTCCTTGGTGAGGGTCTTTATTTCAGGCCCCACAGTTTTAAAATGTTCTTGTTGAGTTAGCAAGTAAGTGTTCAAGGGAAAGGACCCAGAAGAAAGTGCAATCTGTGTTAACCATTTTAAATTTGAAGAGAAGGGCACCCAGCTAGCTCAGTCGGTAGAGCATGAGACTCTTAAATTTGAAGAGACTGGGGCTTTTTAGGCAAGAGAAGACAAAGAAAGACACATATTATTTGGTCTTTGAAGGGCTTCTTAGAAAAGTTAAAAGAAGCCTGAGCTCTTTTTTTTTTTTTTTTTTAAAGATTTTATTTATTTATTTGACAGACAGAGAGATCACAAGTAGGCAGAGAGGCAGGCAGAGAGAGAGGAGGAAGCAGGCTCCCTGCAGAGCAGAGAGCCCGATGCGGGACTCGATCCCAGAACCCTGAGATCATGACCTGAGCCGAAGGCAGCGGCTTAATCCACTGAGCCACCCAGGCGCCCCAGAAGCCTGAGCTCTTAAGACCAGTGGTAGACATTAAAAGTATTTCACTTTATCATAGCCAGTAGTTATCCTACCTTGAAACCAGTTGCTTTGTGTGATGGTTAGATCCATCGCTGTAAGTGGTTCAGAAGAGGTATCCAAGTAAAATGGGGACATAATTGTATACCCATCTCAGATTAAATTGTAAACATGTACACATATGTGCCCTCATACATACACACATTATTACTATTAATATTTCAGAAAAATCATTTTTTTTAAAAGATTTTATTTGTCAGAGGGAGTGAGAGCACAACAAGCAGGCAGAGGTGGAGAGAGAAGCAGGCTGGCTCCCTGCTGAGCAAGGAGCCTGATGTGGGACTCGATCCCAGGATTCTGGGATCATGACCTGAGCCGAAGGCAATGGCTCAACCGACTGAGCAACCCAGGCATCCCCAGAAAAATCATTTTAAGCATGATTTCTACCTTTACTCCCTGCCTCCCTGTTGTTTTCTTGTTGTTTGTATGGAAAACCGGTTTCTGATATGATACAATCTTATTTTCTTGTGAATTATCTTTTCCTGAGCACTTACCACAGCAAAACTTCCAGTAATCTAAGTACCTTAGTTAATTGCAGTTGTACCATACCTTTTCTCTACGTACTCTTTTCTAGGTCAATTTTAGAACTTCCTTGAGCAAGGGATAAGGGTGACCAAAACCAAGAATCACTTCTAATTAGCCCAGAACTCATACCCTGGTGATCTGCATACATAGTTGGAGATTTAGTTTGACTAATTCTCTGCATCTTTAATATTACTATAATGTCAATGTAAACAGGTTTCTTCATTTTCTCTATATTCTAGTTCTGGTTTTTCCAGTGACTGTGTGGCCTTTTCCCTTCCCTGGTTTTCTTTATTCAAAATTAGGATAATGAATTTTCTATTTTGCTATTTTTTTTGATATAAATGTTCAATGGTAAAATGCTATTTTTATGAAAAGGGCTTTGAGTTCTTTTAATGCACACTGATATGCAAAGACCTAGTAGTGTTTCCATTCTATGTCAGGTAATAGATATAGATTTCACTGCCAAGAAAGATTCTGTGTAACTTACTAAACTAAATATTTAATGTATAATAATACTAAATATAGCTTAATATGTGATTCTAATTGGTGATTATTTTGTGGAAGGCCCTTAAATTATATATATGTAATTATATGCTAAAAGAAGCACTGTATGTTTCCCTGTGGATGTCAGGTGACTTGTCCCATAATGATAGGTCTCACTGGAGTGATCTCTGAGATCTACCTGTCCTTTGAGAAAGGAAGTTACTTGTTTATACTAATTTTTGAAATCCTTTCTCATTCTTTCTTACTTGATGCTCTTTAAAAATCTACATAATCTTATATAAAAATCTATTAATCTTCTATTTGGAAGTCCTTAACAAGTAGGAGTTCCTTTTGAGATGGTCTGGTCAAAAGGGATTTGGTTTAGAGAGCATTCTCAGCAATTTATTATTCTACAGTAGCTCTCTGTAAGAATTTTAAGAACAGAATTTCACCCATTATCACATAATGATGCTGTTGGTATTTTACTTTCAAATATTAGAAAGAATGGTTTTAAAGATTGTTTAATAATTGTATAGAGAGTTGACATTGTGGTTGCATTTTGAGGTGTGGAGAAAGATTTGTTCTGGTAAGTTGGGAGGAAAGAGAAATGTTATCCTTAAACTAAACTAGTTAAAGACTTTACTCTTTCAGCCTAGTATTATTAATAGTTAATAACATTTGAAAACTAAGCAGTACTCATTCATTTTTTGAGATTTTAATCTAATTAACTGGGTGTTTTTGAAATCTTGGTGACTTTCAGAAACTCACAGAAGAGAAATACCAAGTGGAACAATGTGTAGATGAGGCTTCTATTATAATTCGGAATACAAAAGAGCCCACGCTAACTTTGAAGGTGATACTTACTTCCCCTCTAATTAGGGACGAATTGGAGAAGAAGGATGGAGGTACACATCTATATATTTTTGTTTTGTTCCCATAAGACCTCTCTTGAATGCTGTGTTAAGTGTACTTAATGGATTTAAGAAATGGTTCTTTCTGTCTTCATTTGTTTTTTGCCACTCATAGTATTTTAAAAAGCTTTATTTCTACATGATTGCCATATTTTGCAAAAATGTATACATTTAAAATATATGTTAATTCAGAAACCTGTTGATTATTATGTTGGTCTTAACTCTGCTTTTATTTTTATACTATTATGGTGTTCTATTTTACTTTGTCTATTATTACGCTGTTATTGGTATCAGCTGACCTATTCTGTGTAGTTTGGCTTTTAGGTCTGATTTTGGGATTAAATGTGGTCCAGAAAAATACTGTTTTCATATTTGCTCACTCATTGTTTCAGGTTACTCATTTGTACCTTGCTCTTGACTTCTAATAACTATTACAACTTTGTAAGATTTATGCTTTACCTAATTGCCCATGTAACAGATATAATTAGGGGATTGTGTTCTAAAAACTAATCTTCAAAAAAAAAAAAAAACTACAGTAAATTTTTTTTCTAGGAGGTTTGTGATCCTTTTAACATTTTGTATATTATATATATGGAAATTATGCTTTAAACTAACTTACTTCTGAAGTTAAAAAGAATTCTTGTTTGGCAGTGTCATCCTCATAAAAGTAGAGTAAAAAATCTGTATTCAGCTTTGAGAAGGAATGTTGGAGCTGAACTTCTTTATCTGGTGTTTTTATCTTGTTAAGTTAGCTTGTTTCTGCCTCTCAGTCCTAGCCCTAGAAACACTTGCCACATGATATTTGTCCTGTGTCAGACCTTTGACCAACTGGCCTTTCTCTGTCATGACAATTTAGAGGCAGTGTGACTTATCTGGGCCAGTGGGGACTCCCTGTTGCTGTTTTTCATCACTAGACATTCAGCAGGTCCCATTGCTCACTCCCCTACCTAAAAATACCAGTGCAGTAAGAAATATTGGCCAGTTTCTTCATTTATGTCAGATTGATGATAAAGGTGTAATAAGAGACACATAAGTAATGTTAAGATTGAGAAATTTAGAGTTTGGCAGACGTGTCTTTTAAAGTAAAAGTGATATACTCCTTTACAAAAAAGTTTTTTTGGAATAACTAAAATCAGCTCTACCGCACCCAACAGATACAAAGTAGACACATTATGAGTCAAGTTTTAAAGTTAAAGAGCATCCAGTCTGTAATTGGGTTAATGCCAGTACTTTTTTTTTTTTTTTTTTTTTGCTGTGTATCATATCTCTAATACCTCTGATGAACCAATCCTAAGCAGCTTAATTTCTTTAACAGCTTTACAGTTCACCATTAACTATAGAACTATAAAATAATTTCTGAAGTGTCAAGATAAGTCTGTTAATTCTGATAAGCTGTGTTCTACTTGACTCTCTCTCTAGTGTAAAGTCAGCCACTTCCTAGACTAGTTAACAATTATGGGAATTATTAACAATTATTTGAGTATAGAGAGATGAGAAAAAGACTGAAATCACCAAAGATTAGATTAATTCTACATCTATTTGTAGCTGTAGGCATCTCTTCTCTTATTTCTTTGAAAATAGTGAGAGAACATCAGGCTTCTTTTTTCCTGTGGTTTTGTATACTTATGTGGGATTAGGTAATAGTTTTCTGTGATACCCTTAAGCTTGCTTGGTCTGTTGCCTCTGTAACTTTAATTTCTGTTCACAGAAGTTGGAAACAAATACTGCACTGCACCCTTACTAGAAGACTAGTTACTGTAGAATACTCTCTGTTCAAGGTGTTTGTATTACTCAAGGATCCCAAGACCCCTTTTTTGAGCTGTAACCTCCCAGCCCCGTTGAGTCACTGTTATCTCTTATAATTTGTGCATTTTGTATAACCTGGGCTTTTTCAAAATGCTTTTTGATCTGCACTGCCATTTTGCGTATTCCTGAGCAACTTTTAGGATCCAGCATGACTGAGCATTTGAGACCTAGGCTTATGATTCTGTAGGACTTGTTTCTTCCTACCGGACAGTTCCTCCCACCTTGATACGGTTATTCTCAGCTGCATGCGTGAAAGTACGGGATTCATTTGGGTTCCAGGAATTTCTGAGACCGGGAGATATCCCTCTTTTCAAAATCTTCACTCCTTTTCTTTCTCAGTATTTAAAAAACATACATTGTAACTCTCTTTGAGGAGACACTTTCCTATTGAACCTCACAACTCCCCTCTGCAAAACAAACCAACTTTTCACAGTACACATACACGCACATCTTTCTCTTCCCTCTCTTCACTTGGTGCGTATTTGGGTAAAATCTAAAAAAGGGGAAAAAGCATGTTGCAAGCAGGGAGAACCAGAGGACTGGGGCAGGTGAGAACATCAAACTTAACCCCTTAGGGTTGTCTCTGCAGAAGTAAGTCTAACTAGTCATTCAGATTGCTACTTAAATTTTCAGTGGCCAGAGTATAAGGTGAATCTCTTTGGTATTACTTACTCTTTCACAGGTAAAATCCCTCCCATGCTGTCAGTCTTCTTGCCATATTCCTACCCTTTACTTAAAGGCCCCGTAGAATGTTCCCCATCACTATATGCTTCCTGCTAAAGAAGGGATAGGAGAAGAAGCACTTAGTTCCTGGCAGTTAGGTGTTCGATTCTTAACTCCATTAGGTACTCATGCTGTGTGATCTTGGACAGGTTTCTTCATTTTAAACCGTGGATAAGAAATAATTTAGGAAGGTGTTTGAGGTCAAATGACAGAATTTATGTCATGTGACCTGTATGATACCTAATTTGCTCAATTAATAGTGGTAGTGATAGTTACATTTACTCAGCTTATACTAAAAAGACTCCCAGTGCAAAGTCACATACTAAAACTGCCTTTATTTCATAACGAGAATAATGAGTGCTTGGTAGGTCTGAGGAACTGAACCTAAACACAGGTAAACTCTTCAACATTCACTGAAATGTCGTATTAGAATCAGTATACTGTATTTGCTGCAGTGCTAATAATGAGCTAATTTGTTATATACCTTATGATTCATCAAGAGGTGGGTATGTTTTTCCCTACCCATGTCCTTTATCCCTAGCGCCTAGAATGGTACCTAATACACTGTGGGTGTGCTGCACCCCTGCAAAAAAAATCTGTTAAATGAATTTCTGTAGCCAGCACATTAGCTGATTAAATAGGACTGTGTGGTGTGTAAGAAGCATTAACAATGTGGTGTGTAAGAAGCATTCAAGCAATGTATATTGAGGATTTAGCTGTGTTAAAGTATTTGACTTACTATGTTAGAAGCATTTTCTTATACATGATTTAACCTTCACAGCAGCCCTGTGAGGTGGCTTTCTGCCTTGCTTGATAAATGAGGAAAGTCTCAGGTTTTAGCCAGCTCCTCCCACTCTGAAGTCCAATGTGCTGTCTGCTCCCATTACTCGCTAGGATGAGTGTAGGAGCCTCTTAGCTGCAACAGTTATTCTCAGCCTCACAGGGTCTCAGCTTCTTTCGGTGCTTGTGATTTTAAGAAGTATGTTTGCTATGAGGGTGGTAAGTTAGCTATTATATTTATAATGCAATTCGAAACCAGGTGGATAGGGAACCTACAGCAACTCTTATGGCTTAGACTAAGATGAATCTCTGTCCTCAGTACTGAGGTAGATTTTTAGGGGTTCACAGAGAAGCTGCTCAAAAGTCCTGTTTCACGTATTGGTGCCATTATGAACTTCTGATGTGTCTTGGCCATTCACTAGCATGAGTCCTGCTAAATGGAAGGCATTAAGTTCTCGCAGTCCAGAGATCACAACTGGGATTATAACGATGCAGTAGGCTTTATTTTCCTGTCTTCCCCAGCTGCTAGACCCACACTATCCAATGCAAATTTTTAGCCATTATCTTTCCAGTGGCTGGCTGCCTGCTGAAGCATTGAAGAAAAGTCATATCGAGTGGTGTTTCTACTATAAATTAGGAAAACAGTGCTCTCTCTGTTCTACCTTAGTGCTGCATTTACCTGTCTGTGTTATTGTGGCCTGATGTTTTGCATGGACAGTGGCTTGGGGCCTAGTATCTGCTCTTCACAAAGCCTCAGGAATTGAGAGAAAGGGCTGCCAGGATATCTTCAGGCTAACTAGAAAATTCTTTCAGCATGAATTCAGTAGCTCAGCTACGTCCAGATTGTCAAGGAGGCCTTTATGACAACCCAACTCAACTGTTTTACCTTTGAAGAACCCAGGTTCCTCACAAATAACTTTCATTTAACACAGTCATGTTCTGGCTTTTCCCCACCCCATCTCTAGACTAGCGGTTTGTTAAGAGAGAGCTAGCTTGCAGGTAAAGGGCTTGAGAGAAACTGACCAACATTTCCTGCAGTATGGTATATTTCAGGTGGATTTCTGGTCACTGATCTAACATCTAATCAAATAAGCGAAGTTAGGCATAGTAGACTTGTGTTCCTGTGCTTCCATTGTTCTGAATGTTTTATGTGCCTTCATGCCCTGATACCAGGTTCCTGAGCAATAAATTTTTAAAAGCTGTTTTTCTTTGCTTTTGGCATTTTTGTCACTCCTGAAGCCCATCCCCTCTGCTGTTTCTCATCTGTTTTACTGGACACTGTAGGAAAATGAAACGGCTCACAATTTCATTGTTTTTAATTTAAAGACTCCAAATTCAGAAAAGTTTTGCTTCTCCACAAAATTGAAACACCTTTGTTAAAGTTCACATAGAATGTTAAGCTTGAGGTTTTACTGTGAGAAGCAGCATTGTTTTTCCACCAAATGCCCCATAAAACTATTATTTTTATATAAAGCAAATAGGCAAGCAGGGCTTGCAAGCAAGCACTGCAGTGCCATATGAATTTATATTGTTTTAAAATAAGAAACTTTGAAGAAGATAAAATGAGATGAGTTATTACATTTCTTCTGCTGTTTCCCACCTCATGAATATTGAAACATTCTGGATCTTTGGACTTTTTGACTACGAGAGCATGAAGAAACATGGCCATTCTGGTAGTGATGTAAAGGGAGTCCAGGGCAAGCCTTCTGTTCACTGCCTGTGCCTTTCATCTCTTTTTAGCAGAATCTATTGCCTCCAAATGTTGACTGTCTGTAACAAGATGATACCTATATATATTTTTTTTTTAATAAGAGTTTGTGATGAAAATCTGACCTTGGGGATGAAAGAAGTTACCTAAATATTTTTACCGTTGTCCCCCTTTAAAAATATCTGTGTTGCAGTGAGCATGAGACATTATTTGCAAGCTGTGACCACTGGACAAAAATACCAGAAAGGTCGAAAAGACCTTTGGTTTGCCTTGTCTTTTCCTATGCAAATTTCCTCTGACTCATTCCTGTCTTCTATTGCCCCCTTTTCCAACACTCCTGCCAAGATGATTGAATAAAACTTATCTTGCCTTACTTTTAACTTGAAGTTTAAAGTCTCAAAAAATAAGTACATTCCATGTTTTTTCTTGAGATTACATTACTTAGCAGTCAGTCAACCTTTGTCATATCTAACTTTTAGGAGATTCTAATCATTTATAGGAGTTTGTTTTTTCTGGTACATGAGCTTTACACAGATGCTTGTATTGACCATAGTTCAGCATTTTGATATAAAAACATTAAAATGAGTTAATTGTATGTTTTACGCTATTAGAAACAAGAATTAAGCAAATCCGGGAAATAGATCCTCTGTGAAGTAAATACCCATAGGATATGGCTACATATTCATAATACATCTATGTTCATAAATTACATTAATGGGTTTTTTGGGGTTTTTTTTGAGGGTTCACATTTTATGAGTAAAAAGGGTCAGTGAAATGAGATCCTGTGTTGTGAACTTGTGGGCAGAGGTTAGAATGCGAAGCAATGCAAGTATCTGCTGTAGAGCTCACCTGGTCAGAAAATAAGTGTGTAGCACTTCAGCCTTTAGAGCGTTGCAGTCAGGGGAGAGAGCCATGGTTTGTTCTTTCATCGATCTGTTTTCTGTTGGGCATTATGCCTTTGGTTTCAGTTAATGGAATTCGGTCAGTTAGAATATGAGGAATCCAAAAAGTGTCAGTGATCTTGTCTCCCATTTAAAAATATTTACAGTGTATCACTTGGCCCACACAAACACACTCCCTTCTGTGACTAGGAAGAAGTGTTGGGTGGGCTCTCCTACATCTAAGAGTTCTTACAAGGGAATGGCGATCTGACTTAAATGGATTAGAAAGAATTATCCCTCAGGAAATATTTGTATGTTATGCATTATAAATAATTGCACCAATTTTGCTTAAAAGCCTAGGAGTTTAGAGGAGATATAAATTTGGCAATCCATACTTGGATTTAGTTTCCTGTGACATCTTTTCAGATGGGGATATTTATCATTAATCACATGTTTGAATTCTTTTACTGCTCTGGGCCATCTAATCCAACTTTAAAAATGTTAAGGCAAGTCAGATAACTAATCCGATAGTATTCTTTGCTGCCTTTTCTTTTTTTTTTTTTAAAGGTAGATAAAACTTGAAATGTTCCAATGTACTTCATTTTTGTAGTCGTAATCATTTTGTTTTAGGAAAGAAGTAATGAGAGAATTTAGGTGACATTTGAAGAGTTCTCATCAGCGGAGCAAAGTATGGGTTTACTTAGTCATAAAAAAATTTCTGCTCAGTGTATTCTCAGTAAGTCTCAAGGTATTTACATGAAACGTCCCCAGTTTCTCTGAAGAACTGATCAGCAATTCTTCTGTAAAGGAAAGTCGTTATTGCTCCTGGTCCCAGATTTGTGCTCTTTGTGCCCCGCCAAAGGCAAAAGTGCTATGTACCTATTTTGTGCCCCTGTAATGTTATACACATGCTTAATAAGATCCCAGATTCTATGTAGCAGTGGTTATGTATTTGTTTACTGAATGAATGCTTTTGTGCTCCTGTCCTGCTTGTGCACAGAACGGCTCTGATGACTGTTTACTTAAGTAATCATTGTGCACCTAATTTAAGAAGAAAGCAACAAAACAAAGCTAAATCGTGAAATCTTCTGGGAGTCTTATTAGTTCACTCAGATGCTGCTCTTCTTTTTATTTTTATTGTTTGGTAATTTGACAGGAACCCCTTGGTCAAATTGTATCTGTCTTTCTTTATTCCATTTTCCTATTAGAAAAGGTTGCGATGAAAGATCCTCCGGACTTATTGGACAGGCAGAAATGCCTGAACGCCTTGGCGTCTCTTCGACATGCCAAATGGTTTCAGGTTGGCTTTTTGTTATTACTTTATTGTTTTTGTAGCCTTGTGGAGGTTTCATTTGGAACACCTGCCACTTAATAATGGTTTCTGTGCACGTAATGTATAAAATGGGGCGCTTTCTACCTTGTAGCATTATTGTAGGTGTAAATGAGTTAATTTAGGTTAGGTGCACAGTATAGCTTCTACTACAGTTAATGATGTTTAATTATCATATAATCTTTTTTGGCTTAGTACTCTGAATTTCAAATGGTGGCTTATAAAATACAAATAGGGATGAGAAAAGCTAAAAGATAAGATAGATGGTTGTCCAGAATAGGATTGCCATGAGGCTATAAAAGCTATTTTCGTAATATGCTTCCTTTACTTTAAAATCTGCCTTTCTAGACTACAGTTCTGCTGCTTTTAATAACTTAATTTTTTGGTTTGCTTGACAACTGATGACTGAGTGGCTGATTAGTATTCACATTAAAGAACGTATCCATGATCCGTGTACTTAAAAACCAGAAGATTGGTTTTCAACGGGGATATTGGAATCATTTTGTTTGTTTTAGGCAAGGGCAAACGGATTAAAATCATGTGTAATTGTCCTCCGCATTCTGCGTGATTTGTGCAACAGAGTTCCCACATGGGCACCATTAAAAGGATGGGTAAGTACTTATAGTTAAAAGCAAATTCTGTAGCTGTAGTCAGAGGAAATCCTGTAGAAATTACATGTTACTGTAGAATGGCTGCATTCTGAGTTAGGTGTGCATTATCTTTTCTCTAGAAAAAAAAGTTGTACATCTTTTTAATATACTTTTTTTACACATATAACCTGTCTCTTCTACCTCATCATATTCATATTGACAAAAAGGTTCTATACCTGTTAGAAGTGACTGTCTTCTTGCACTTTACTCTGTACTGATGGCTGATTACTATTCACCTACTGCCCGTGAAAGCCTCCTTGACTGGCACATTTCTCTTTCAGGGCTACTTCCACTTAAAATAAAAATTACCTGATATGCCTGGATACGGCTCCCATATCTCTTTTTCTTTCTTTTTGAGTGTAGACCCTTAAATATAAGTTTGTTTTAGTAAGTAGAGTTGGGCAAATAGTACACTTAATACAATTGTGGGTGTAGTTTATAATGCATATTGCAAAACTTACTTCATTTGGAAATTATTATGCTTGGCCTAGTCAAGACTACAGTGAAGAATGTTATAAAACAAAGCTATAAAGGGTCATTTTAGATTAATCTAGCAATTATTTGATAAAGCACATGAGTTTTTAGTTTATTAACTATGGAGATTTGGTCTTTTGTTTATTCTAATAGTACTTGGGGCAGGCTCTCTGAAGTGAAGTTGTAGGTGGTTTGAGTGCTTCCTAGGTTAAGTAGGAGATAGGTGGACTGGGTTTGAACATTGATTAGTTATTAGCTATTACTAACTTAGATGAAAGCTTGTTAAATATTTGTTAAATTAACTAGGTGATCACAGTTTCTTAATTGATCTTTTCAGGTTAACCAAAAACAGTTTTGGTGACAAAATGTCCTCTGAATATGTTATCTCAAAAATGATTGATTTAAAAACTCTGGCTGGGATGAAAGTTGATAATCAAGCAGGAAAAGTTTAACTGGGCCTTAAATTGACTTTCACCTTTTTTGGCCTCCATTGTAGATAGAAATGTCAGCTCACATTTAACTGGAATCCTTTTAACACTTGGTGCATGTACTAATTTGTAATTTAATATCTTCTAGCCACTAGAGCTTATATGTGAAAAGTCTATAGGTACTTGTAATAGACCTTTGGGCGCTGGGGAGGCCTTGAGACGAGTAATGGAGTGTTTGGCATCTGGAATACTACTTCCTGGTAAGGGTTTCAAACTTTGGAGGCAGAAGAATCAGAAACATTTCATTTTAGTTTTTTTTTTTTTTTTTTTTTTTAATATGTGCTAAATTTGTCCTCTGCCCAGGAAAATGATGTGTAGGTGGTGTTTTGCTTGGAGTGTTAGCAACTAGAATGTTTGAATGTTGGAAAAGTGCTATAAAACTCTTTCAATAACTGTAATTTATGTTTTATATGTACTAACATAAAAGGTACTAATAAGATATTGTGTCTGCTATGAATTTGCTTTACCTAAAGCTCTGAATTTGAAAATGTAGATGTTTGGTTAAAGTGTTTGAAGTTTATTGAAGTTTGTGGTCTGGTGTTTAATTTTGAAAAATTAAATTTGGTCTTATTTTACATATGTTATGCCTTTAAAGATCTGGGATGGTTCATCATGCTATTTCTAAATTCTCAGAGTAAGACCCAATTTTGTCCTTAGATATGCAAGTGACTTCCAGTAAAATAAGGACATTTAAGTGTTAACATACTGAAAATGAGTGTCCTTTTTATTCCATTTAATTGAGCAGACTTTTAACCTAGTTCCTCAGTTGTTGTTGTTTTTTCTTTTTCTCACCATTCTTTTTTCTCTTTTGTGTTAGTTCATGGAATTCTAAACTCA
Organism: Meles meles; assembly: GCF_922984935.1. Classification (NCBI taxonomy): domain Eukaryota; kingdom Metazoa; phylum Chordata; class Mammalia; order Carnivora; family Mustelidae; genus Meles; species Meles meles. Next base: position 11,459,608 of record NC_060076.1, read on the forward strand.
GTTCTAAGTGGTGCTTGTGTCTTTCTTTTCCTTTGCCAAAGGGGGTCCTGGACTACATGATCCTTGTGAGCGAGACCCAACAGATGCTCTCAGCTATATGACCGTCCAGCAAAAGGAAGATATTACCCACAGTGCACAGGTAGAAGATGGGGCATGTCCCAGTGATCTGTTAGAGAGGGAGAGAGATCATAACTTTATTTTCTGAATCATTCTATTTAAACACTTCTTTTCTTGGCTGTTATTAGGGCTTTTGTCATCATAAGGATAGCATTTAATGAGTGTCTTTTTAGTTACATGTACTAAAGACTTTATGAATGGCCATTGAAATTTGAATAAATATAATCTTTTGTCTTTAGCATGCACTCAGACTATCAGCCTTTGGCCAGATTTATAAAGTGCTGGAGATGGACCCCCTTCCATCTAGTAAGCCTTTTCAGAAATATTCCTGGTCAGTTACTGATAAAGAAGGTGAGTGTTTTATTGGGGGTGGATGTGGGCAGTGGTGGAAATGGTCATGACTGCATCTCTTATTAGAGTGGAGAGAACTTTATTGTTAATCCAAGTCGTTTATTGCTTTTCTTCCTGATTTTCTTCTCTTTTCTCCCATCTAACATCAGCTTAATACCATTTATTCTTAGTAGTGATAAACTCACTTAGCTATGTTGCCCAGATTCCAATCTCTCAAGTTTACGTTGCACAGATTTAGGTACCACACTTTGAGAACTGGTGGTTGAAGGGGAAAAGATGAGCCATAAGCTGAGAGGAGATGTAATCATGGTCACTGACCAGTTAGACCTTTGTCATGCTTGGAAGTGTTATGTAAATAAGAAAGAGAAAGATCTAGAGGAGGAGAAAATTATACTGGAAAATTCAGGACTATTCCATTTGATCTAGTTTGTCTGAACTTGCAGTTTCAACAGAGTATAGGCTTTGGGGTCTGTATCAAAGCTCCACTACTTACTAGCTTCAGGCCTTGAGCAATGAGTTCATCTCTCTCTGTGGGGGATATTACCCCCACTTCATTGGCTGATGTCACATTAAAATGCCCAACTCAGTGCCTAGACTACAGTAGATACTGAGACATGAATTACTTATGCACCTCATCGTGCACAATACATGTCTCCTCTCCCCTTCCTTTATCCTTGTTATGCTAGAAAGTGGGATGTTTAACACAAGTTATTCTTAACCTGGGACTCAGCCCATCTCCCATAGTGGATATTATTCTAATAATTTTTATATGACAAAAGTAGTGCAATGGCTTAATCTATCTATTTAGGCAACAGAATTCCAGTGGGTTGTGGGTTAAAATACTTTTCAGGGAGTCCACAAACCAAAACTGTTTCATAATAATACTAAGTCTTCTTCCCTTTTTTTTTTTTTTTTTTTTTGTCTTTTCCACTCTTTGTCTCATGAGTGTGCACAATTTTCTAGAAGCAGCATGTGACGTGTGATAGCATCATCACTCTGGCAAATGGAATGCTTTTTTGTGTAATCCTATATTGAAATTGTTTTAATTTCAAATATGCTAAATATTGATAGATATTACCCAAAAAACAAAGCTCTTTGAGTGTTCAGTAATTTTTTAAGAGGATAAAATGATCCTGAGATAAGAATTTCAGAATAACTGCCTAATGCTGTAAACTTCTCAAGGGTAATGAATTCTCCAGATGCTACTATGTAACTTAAAAACTTGTGCTCAGTAAGTATTTGTGGAATGAAAGCTACCTTTCTTCCAGAAGGTGCTCACACAGCAGCAAAGATTTTTTTTGGCATGGTGGGGGTGGGGATATATACATAGCCATGTGACATTAAGCACTGTCTGTGGATTGAGTAACATTTTCAAATATTTATAGAGATTCTTGTGATTGGTGTAGAAAATTTTGTTTGAATCATTGAATTCATAATAGCTCTTTTGGTTTTGTATTTTTTCTTTCACTAGATGGTAAAAATATATCTACTGTTGCGTGGCTGAGTTTTTTGTTGTTGTTGTTTTGTTTTGTTTTAACTTTAAAGGTCTTTCTCAAAAGTTAGGGAGCTGTTGATCTGTCAATTTATAGCTTAAAATAGAACCAGACTGTCAGTGTTTGTATTCAGGCACTATCAGCTACTGACTGCCATGAGCTGGGAAAGTCACTTACCAATCTGTGCCTTAGCTATAGGAGGAGGGGACCATGGCCATTGCCTCCAAACTCTTATGGCATTGTTCCTCATATCTTCATGTTTTTAGTACCTCGTTTCCAGACATTGGCATTTAAACTTTATTCTTGTAATTCTTGGTGATTTCACTATGCACTCAGATGATTTTTTTTTTTTCCTAAAATTTTGACTTCTTAGTTTCCGGATTTCCTCTTCCACAAATATTTTGTCTTCTATCCTACCTCAGTTACCCATACTGTGGACATACCCTAGACCTATCCTTAGTAACTCTACCCTCTCCGTAATCTTATTTTTAAGAATACCACTTCTAACTGCCTCTTGTCATCATCATTCTCTCTGGAACCCTTACTCCAGTTCTTGTGCCTTACTGCTGATTCTGTTACCTTTTCATAGTTCCTCAGCTTCCTCATGTTCCCTCTTCTGTCCCTTCTCTGCTTATATTCCATGGTCCATCATTATGATGACTCCCTAGCACATGCCTTCACTTTCTTGATCCTCTCTTTCTGGCACAATTCTGACTCTGGGGAAATCTAACTCTGTGCCTAGACCAGGCTGTTGAACATCGTTGGAGGAAAAATACAGTCATCTTGACTTTTCCCTTTAGGTCTCAGGTGTAAATAACCTTAAGTAGACCATTTGTGTTGTCTAGCAATCCTCCTGTAAGTTCTAGAATTCTCCAGTTTTCCTAGATAACTGTTTTATACCTTTTCTCATTTCATACTTCCTCTTCCAGCACTTCACTCTCATCCGATGATCTCGTTTGCTCAAAGGACTAATGTATTTGGATAAAGTCCCTTGACTGTGATAGACTATCCAGGCTCTTAAAACCAATCTTTCTACTTCTCTATAAGTGGACATTATTCCAGCTGTTCTCTCTTTTCTCACCAGCATCAACTCTTCCCTTTCTACTGGATCATTCAGTATAAAAACCCGCTGTAATGCCTCCCATTTGAAAGATATAATGAGGGGAGCTTGAGTGGCTCAGTTGGTTAAATGTCTGCCTTCAGCTCAGATCATGATCCCAGGGTCTTGGGATTGAGCCCTACATCAGACACTCTGCTCAGCAGGAGTCTGCTTCTCCCTCTCCCTAGCCACTGGCTCATGCTCTCTCCCCTGCTCCAAATAAATAAATAAAATCTTAAAAAAAATTGAAACATGAAAACAAACTCCTCCCATCCCCCCATTTTGTAGTTCCTTCCAACCGAGTCCCATTCTCTGCTCCCCTTTATAACCAGTACTTTTGGAAAGAGTGGCGTATTCTTTTCCTTTTCTTCACTTTTTAAGAAACCTACTCTATTCAGGCTTTCTTCCTCACCACTCTATCAAAGTCTTTGTTGTGACCTTCATGTTATTGCACTCAGCAGTTGGCTTTCAGTCCTCATCTTAGCTGACTTTTTAGCCACATTTGATGCAGATGAACACTTTTTTCCCTCCCAAGTTTTGTTACGATATAATATGTATACAGAAAAGTATAAAACGTATCATTTAGAAAATAATGATTAACGGGCACGTGGGTGGCTCAGTCTTTAAGCTTCTGCTTCAGCTCAGGACATGATCCCAGGGAGCCCTGCATCAGGCTCACTGCTCAGCGGGAAGCCTGCCTCTCTCTCTCTCCCTCTCCCACTCTCCCTCCCTGTATTTCCTCTCTCACTGTGTTGCTCTCTATCAAATAAATAAATAAAATACTTAAAAAAAAAACAAAACAAAACAATGATTAAAAAAATCACATGCAGTCACCACCCTTGTTAAGAAACAGTAGTTAGCTTCTCAGAAAGTATCTTTTTGTCTCTCCTATAACCTCCCTGCCCCTGAACTACTAACCATTCCTGACTTTTTGATAATCATTTCCTTGATTTTCTTTATAGCTTTTCCACCTGTTTTTTGCTTTCCTAAACAGTTTCATATTGCCTAGAATTTTATAGAAAGGGAATCAAACTAAGTTTAATCTTTTGTGATTGGCTTCTTTCTCTCCCGTATTGTTTGGGATACATTCATGTTGCTGCATGGAGCTAATGTTTGTTCATTATAGTAACTGCACAGTATCCATTATGAATGTGCTATAACGTATCCATCTACTTTTGCAGGACATTTGGAGTCTTTTTATTTTTTGGCATCCACCTGCAATATTGCTTTGAGCATTTTTATATGTGCCTCCTGGGGTGTATATCCAGGATTTACTGTAGGCTAGCATATGATATAATAAATAGTTATATATATATCAGTTTATACCTTGACCACCGGTGTGTGAAAGTTCCTGGTGCCCTATATCCTCAGCAGCATTTGTCATTGTCACACACTTTTTCTGACATGAAATACTACTACTCATTTGACTTCTAGGTCATTATTTTCTCTTGTTATTTTTGTTGTTGTTGTTTTTTTCTAGCCACAGAACCATTTCCTCAGCTTTGTTGGCTTCCCCCATCTTCCTTATTTCTGAATATCTGAGTGTCGCAGAGTGCAATCCTCAGAGTATTTATCTTTATTTACACCTGATTTTCAGGTGACCTCATCTAATCCCTTGTCATGAAATACATATGTATCTCTACTACCAGCCGTGGCCACCAGCCTCTGACTGCAGATCCGGATATCCAGAGGACTCTGCAGTGTCTTCACATGGATGTCTAAGAGACATCTCTTAGATGTCTAAAATCCAAATTCCTGTCCTTAACCCTGCCTCTGATCTTCTCTTTCCATAGTTATCCCTGTCCCAGTCATTAGAAACTCTGTGTGCTCAGGCCAGACACCTTCACCCTTGAATCCTCTCTTTGACTCTATCCAAACCAGTGGCAAATCCTGTCTATTTTCCTTTCAAAATATGTCCAGAATTGAGCTGTTTCTTTAGCTCCTTCACTGCTGTCATCCTGGCCTACATTGTCATCATCTCTCCCCGAATTATTGCAGTTATCTTTCCTATCTGGTCTTCCTTCTCCTGCCCTTGCCCTTGTTGTCTGTTCTCAGCAAAGCTATAGGTCTTTTTTTTTTTTTTTTTTCCCCATTCTTCTTAACTTTTTATCTGGAAATAATTACAGATAAACAGGAAGTTGCAGATGGTACAAAGAGGTCGCCATGTTCCCTTCACCCAGTTTCTCCCAGGTTATATCTTATGTGACTATAGTACACTATCAAAACCAAGAAATTGATATTGATATATTTTATGCCATTTTTACCACATGTGTAGATTTGTGTAACCAGCGTCACAATCTAGATGCAGAATTATTTCACTACCACCCAGATCTCTCTCATTTTGCTCCTTTGTAGCCACACCCATGCCTCTCCTTCAGCTGTCCCCAAGCTCTGGAGACCATGCATTTTTCTCAATCTCTATGATTTTGTTATTTCAAAGATTTTATATAAATGGAGTTATACCACATGTGCTCTTTTGAGAGTGCTACCCCCCCGCCCGCCACCCCAGCCCCAGCATAATTCCCTTATGGTCCATCCAGGTTATTGTGTGTATCAGTAGTTGATTCCTTTTTACTCTTGAGTATATTCTATGGCATGGATGAGCCAGAGTTTGTTTAACCACACACCTGTTGTAGGACATCTTGTTTGCTTCCAGTTTTGGGCTATTACAAATAAAGCTGCTATAAATGATCTCTTGTAGATTTTTGTGAACAGTTCACAAAACACCAATTTTTGTTTCTTAGATTGGCCAGCAGTTTTCCTTTGTTGTAATGTTTTGTCAAGTGTTGGCTCTAAGATTATGCTGGCCTTATAAAATGAACTGGGAAGTGTCCCTTCTTTTTCTGTTCCTTGGAAGAATTTGTTTAAAATTGATGTTATTTCTTCCTTAAATGTTTAGAAGAATTAATCATTTGTGGGAAGGTTTTATTTTTTTATTTTTTTAAAAGATTTTATTTATTTATTTGACAGAGATCGCAAGTAGGTAGAGAGGCAGGCAGAGAGTGAGAGGGAAGCAGGCTCCCCACTGAGCAGAGAGCCTGATGAGGGACTCGATCCCAGGACCCTGGGATCATGACCTGAGCCCAAGGCAGAGGCTTAACCCACTGAGCCACCCAGGCGCCCCTGTGGGAAGGTTTTAAATTACGGATCTAGTTTCCTTAATAAGGAAAGGGCTGTTACCTTCTTACCAGAGTTTTGGTAAATTTTGTTTTTCTAGGAATTTGTCCATTTTACCCAAATTTAAAAATAGTTTATATGATTTTATTTTTTTATTGTCTGCAGTATCTTTAGTGATGTGCTCTTTGTACATTTTATACTTCCTCTCTTTCCTAATCACACTCACTAGAGGTTTATCAGTTTTATCTTTTTAAAAAAAATCAACTTTGGGGGTGCTTGGGTGGCTCAATCGGTTGAGCATCTGACTCTTGGTTTGGGCACAGGTCATGATCTCCAGGTTGTGAGATCAAGCCCCAGTCAGGCTCTTTGCAAAGCAGGGTGTCTGCTTAAGATTCTCTCCCTCTCCCTCTGTCCACCCCTCCCTCTGCCCCTCCCTCCACTTGCACCCGTATACTCTCTAAAATAAATAAATAAATCTTTTTAAAAAATCAGCTTTGGCTTTGTTGGTTATCTCCTGGTATATGCTTATATTCTATTTCATTTATCTGTGCTGTTGTCCTTTGTTTTTTCTCACTACCTTCTTTGTTGTTATTGTTGTTTTTTAATCTTTTTGAGATAGCTGAATACATTATTAATCTCTTGTTCTCTTATTTTATTATATGTACTACTAAGGCTATAAATTTTCCATTTTAAGTCCAGATTTATGTGCATTACACTCTTTTTTTTGTTGCTGTTTAAGATTTATTTTAGAACATGTGCGAATGTAGGGGGAGGGCTAAAGGAAGAGGGGGAGAGAGAATCTCAAGCAGACGGAGCCCAGAGCAGATGGGGAGGGCTTGATCTCAAGACCCTGAGATGTTGACTTGAGCTGAAATCAAGAGTTGGATGCTTAACTGACGGAGCCACCCAGGCGCCCCGTGTTACACTCTTTTTTTTTTTTTTTTTTTTAAAGATTATTTACTTGAGAGAGTGAGGGCAAGAGAGAGCACAGAGGGAGAAGGAGAAGCAGACTCCCCACTGAGCATGGATTCTGATGTGAGGCTCAATGTGGGGCTCCCTCCCAGGACCCCGAGATTATGACCTGAGCTGAAGGCAGATGCCCTACTGACTGAGCCATCCACATGCCCCTATACTCCTTTGACACGAGTATTTTCATTCTTAGTTAAAACTATTTTTTGTTTTCCCTTGTTATCAGCTCTTTGACACATAAGCCATTTAGATGTCATTGCTTCATTTCCAGACAAATGAGGATTTTCTAGTTTATCTCTTTTTGCGTTCTTGCTTATTCTGCCACCTGAGAACATACTTTTTTTTTTTTAAAGATTTTATTTATTTATTTGACAGAGAGAGAGATCACAAGTAGGCAGAGAGGCAGGCAGAGAGAGAGAGGAGAAAGCAGGCTCCCTGCGGAGCAGAGAGCCCGATGCGGGGTTCGATCCCAGGACCCCGAGATCACGACCCGAGCCGAAGGCAGCGGCTCAATCCACTGAGCCACCCAGGCGCCCCTGAGAACATACTTTTTATGATTTCTGTCCTTTGATATTTCCTTTTTTTTTTGGTTTTTTTTTTTTAAAGATTTTAGTTATTTATTAGAGAGAGAGCGTGGAGCAGAGGGAGAAGCAGAAGCAGGCTTCATGCTGAGCAGGGAGCCTGATGTGGGGCTTGATATCAGGACCCTGGGATCATGACCTGTGGCAAAGACAGATACTTAATGACTGAGCCACCCAGGTGCCCCCTAATCATTCTTCATAAAGTGTGTTTTTGAGAGCTCAATCATTTGGGTCCCTAACCCCTGTCCTTTAATATTTCTTGAGACTTACTTTATGGCCCTGTACATGGTATTTTGTTTTAAAGATTTTATTTATTTATCTAACAGAGAGAAACAGAGCAAGAGAGGGAACACAAGCAGGGGGAGTGGGAGAGGGAGAAGCAGGCTTCCTGCTAAACAAGAGCCCAATGGGGGGCTTGATCCCAGGACCCTGGGATTATGACCTGAGTGGAAGGCAGACGCCTAATGACTGAGCCACCCAGGCACCCCCCTGTACATGGTTTTTCTAAATGATTTATATGCTGAAAAAAAAAAGCAAAACTATAAAGTTTCAGATTTTCTGCCAGAAATTCTTCCTCTTGTCCTTTTTTTTTAAAAAAATATTTTATTTATTTATTTGACAGAGAGAGAGAGATCACAAGTAGGCAGAGAGACAGGCAGAGAGAGAGGGGGAAGCAGGCTCCCCGCTGAGCAGAGAGCCCGATGTGGGGCTCGATCCCAGGACCCTGAGATCATGACTTGAGCCGAAGGCAGAGGCATAAACCACTGAGCCACCCAGGTGCTCCCTTGTCCTTTTTTAAAAAACATTCTAATCATTTTTTTTTTTTTTTTTTAGAGATTTTATTTATTTATTTGACACAGAGATAGAGCAGGAACACAAATAGGGGAAGTGGGAGAGGAAAAGCAGGCTTCCTGCCAAGCAGGGAGCCCAACATGGGGCTTGATCTTAGGACCCTGGGATCATGACCTGAGCCAAAGACAGACGCTTAATGACTGAGCACCCAGGTCCCCCATAATCATTTTTCTTCATAAAGTGCGTTTTTGAGAGCTCAATCATTTGGGTCCGTTTTGGGTCTGTTTATCTTGTCTGCTCCGTCCCTTGATTTTTTATCACATTATCTTGTCTTCTCATTTACTTAGTTATTGTGAGTGCTCATAAATGAGCAGTTGTAGAGAATTTAAAAGCTAGAATAACGATATTTTGGAGGATTTACGTTTGTTTCTGGGCGATGGCTAGTGGAATTTGTGATCCTGCATCATTTGAATGAAATCAGAGATTAAGATGGGCTTCAGTCCATGTGCGATGCAGACTATTTTCTGTTTTATTTACTTCCAGTGTATGACATTGCAGAGGCCTAGCCCCCAGTGTGGGGGATTCAGCAGGCCTTCTTTCCTAGGTGAACTTCAGTTTTTGACCCCTGTGTCCTGAGTGCCTGCTGAAAGTTACTCTGTCCAGTTCCTATTAGTGGCTTCTCCTGGATTTGGAGGATGCACCTAGGGGAAATACGGCCTCTAGTGCCCAGTTTCCTTTATCTCGCAGATCTTCACTGCACAGTTCTTTAGTGTCCAGGAGTAGTTTTTTTTTTTTTCCTACATTTTGTAGGAATTTCTTTTTTAATTGTTTTTCCCAGGAAGGCTTTTTGAATTTACTTACTTCTCATACTGGTAAGTAGAACTTAAGTATTTTGTAAAAGTTCCTCTTAAGTATTTTGTAAAAAGTGGCAGCTAGGGTTGATAGTCACTGCCCCTCCTTGTCTTCTGTAATCATCCCCTTCTTTTTTAGGCTACTCCAACCACTCAGTCCTTTATGGTGTTTCTTAGCATGTTCCTATCTTAACACTTTTGTATTTGCTGTTTTCTCTGCCTGGGTTCTTCCCCAAATTGCTGAATGGCTCACTCTGTTATTTTCATCAGGTCTTCATCAGAGGGTCCCCTTATCAGTGATAAACACCACGTACAAAATAGCAACAGCTCCACCCCCTCAAGTCTCTCATTTTTCTCCCATTTGCTGACCATCATATGACATGTAATTAGTTTCCACCACTGTGCCTAAACTCCAGGAGACACTGTTTTGTTCTGTTACATGTCCAGCACCTAACATTGTCCTAAGTTAGGGGCATCTGGATGGCTTAGTTGTTTGAGAGTCTGACTCTCAGTTTCGACTCAGGTCATGAGGTCCGGGTCATGAGATGAAGCCCCTTGTCAGGCTCTGCACTGGGAGTGGAGCTTGCTGAAGATTCTGTCTCTCTCCCTCTCTCTCCCACCCCCTCTCTCTTTCAAAAGAAAAAAGGGGGAGAAAGAAAATGCTCAATTAATATTTATTGTTGAATGAATATAAGAATGAAATTATGATTAAAGTATACGCTTCATAGGTGCTTGTGAGGATTATATAAGTTAATCCATTTAAGTGAAGACATTTATAGTTAAGGTATTAAGCACAGTGCCATGCACTGTCAGGCATGGTAAGTTCACATATTATTTTTTTTTTTAAAGATTTTATTTATTTATTTGACAGAGAGAGATCACAAGTAGACAGAGAGGCAGGCAGAGAGAGAGAGAGGGAAGCAGGCTCGCATCGAGCCCGATGTGGGGCTCGATCCCAGGACCCTGAGATCATGACCTGAGCCGAAGGCAGCGGCTTAACCCACTGAGCCACCCAGGCGCCCCCACATATTATTTTTCTTAAAGACATTTACAGTTAAGGTATTAAGCACAGTGCCAGGCACTGGTAAGCACAGTGCCATGCTCTGCCAGGCATGATACTATTTTTCTTTTTTTTTTTAATTTATTTTAATTTTTCTCCCCCAGTGCTCCAAAATGCATTTTTTATGCGCCACACCCAATGCTCCATGCAATACATGCCCTCCTTAATTCCTGTCACTGGGCTCACCCACACATACTATTTTCAAAATTGTTGCCTCTCGAATGATCACTTCTCATTTCTAGATATTATAGAGAATGAAAACTTCTTGCTTTTTGTAAAGCAAGCCTATTTTTTTGCTCACATTACTATTATGATTAACACCAGATTTAACAACCCTGGGGCTGGGATGGTAGAATGAAGCTTATTCATCTGTGGAACTCTTTATGTAGCTGCAGGAGGAGAATAGATCTGTGTGTTTAAGCCAGTTTGTGATTTCCAGGCAGTCAGGAAGCAGCTTTTAATGTAACTTAATGAGTGAGAGAGTGATCGAATAGACATCATTCCTTTTTAACTTTTATCTCATAAGAAATCCATTCTGGGAGACTGGCACGCTCACAGTTTTATGTAACGCAAGTGAAATATGATAATAAGCAGATATAAGCAAATATTGTTCTTGTTGAAGAGAACATCAAGATTGATTGACCTGAGTGATAAGTATTGACTCAGGCAAATGCTGAGGTCAGTGTTTACAACAAGGGACAGTAAATCTTGATGATCAGAAAATATATAGTTAATCTCAGTATTATTACAGACTTTCACTAGAAGTATCTGGAAATCTTGTGGAATGAATCTCTTGAGTATAATTTTCCTTTTGGAAAAATCCAGCAACGAACTTTTTTTTTTTTCTTTTTAAATTTTATTTATTTATTTGACAGAGAGAGAGATCACAAGTAGGCAGAGAGGCAGGCAGAGAGAGAGGAGGAAGCAGGCTCCCTGCGGAGCAGAGAGCCCAATGCGGGGCTCGATCCCAGGACCCTGAGATCATGACCTGAGCCGAAGGCAGCGGCTTAATCCACTGAGCCACCCAGGCGCCCCCAGCAACGAACTTTTAAGTTGAAGACACAGAGTTCTTTAAAGTCCTTACACATACTGATGAGCTTTCCCCTGATTGTTTTGAACTTGGACAGCTAAGTTCTTCCCTTATGCCTGACAGTGTGATTAGCTAGCTGCTTTGTTCAAGAAATTGGTAATCAGTTCAGTTAGTTTTTTTTCATACCTATTATATCATTTATAAGCCCTCATGTTAGTTTATAAAATAAAAGAGAAGGAGAAAGTATCTTTGATGTTCCAGTGTAGTGGAAATACAACATCTCTGTATTTGAAGTAGGCAATGGCACAAGACTGCACGTGACACTTTCTGATAACACAGAAATTATTTTAGAAAGTTGAGATGAGAGAAAAGTTGAAGATGGACTGTAAATAAAATCTTTTTTTGAAGTTTTTATTTTCATTCTAGTTAGTTAATTTACAGTGTTATATTTTAGGTATAAAATATAGTGACTCAACAATTCTGTACATTACCTGGTACTTGTCATGACAAATGCACTCCTTAGTCCCCTTCATCCATTTACTCAGCCCTCACCCCACCTCCCTTCTGATAACCATCACTTTGTTCTCTATAATTAAGAACCTGTTTCTTAATCTCTCTCTCTCTCTCCTTTTCCCCCTTTGCTCATTTGTTTTGTTTCTGAAATTCCACATGTGAGTTAAATCACATGGTGTTTGTCTTTCTCTGACTGACTTAATGCTTAGCATTATACTTTCTAGCTCTACCTGTGTCTTTGCAAATGGCAAGATTTCATTCTTTTTTTATGACTGAATAATATTCTGGGGTGTGTGTGTATATAAAATAAAGAATGAGATATACCGTATGTTTATCTACACACACACACACACACACACACACACACACACACACACCACATCTTTATCCATTCATCTGTTGGTGGACACTTGGGGGTTGCTTCCATATCTTAGCTTTTGTGAATCAGGCTGCTGTAAACATCAGGGTGCTTCTATCCCTTTGAATTAGTGTTTTTGAATTCTTTGGGTAACCCAGTAGCATGATTGCTGGATTAGAGGGTAGTTTTATATTTATAACTTTTTGAAGAACCTCCATACTGTTTTCCACGGTGGTTTGCATTTCCCACCAGTGGTGCAGAGGGTTCCTTTTTCTCCACATCCTCACCAGCACTTGTTGTTTCTTGTGTTTCTTGTGTTTTTGATTTTAGCCATACTGTTAGGTGTATGGTGATAGCTTGTTGTAGTTTTGATTTGCATTTCCCTAATGACTGGTGATATTGAGCATCTTTTCATGTGTCTGTTAGCCCTCTGTATATGTTCTTTGGAGAAATGTCTTCTGTCCACTGTGGGTTTTTTTTTTTTGTTTCTTTGTTTGTTTGTTTTTCTTAGGAGTAATCTCTACACCTACCGTGGGGCTTGAACTCACAGCTCTGAGATCAAGTTACTTGCTCCACAGACTAAACCAATCAGGCACCCCTGTCCATTTTTAAATTGGATTATTTGGTTTTTGAGTGTTGAATTGTGTTAATTCTTTATATATTTTGGATACTAACCCTTTATTGGGTAGGTCATTTGCAAATATCTTCTCCCATTCCATAGGTTGCCTTTTAGTTTTGTTGTTTCTTGTGCTGTGCAGAAGCTTTTTATTTTAATGTAATCCCAATAGTTCATTTTTGTTTTTGTTTCCCTTGTCTCAGGAGACATCTAGGAAAAAGTTGCTATGGTCAGTGTCAAAGAGGTTATTGCCTGTGTTCTCTTCTAGGGTTTTTATGGTTTAATCCATTTTGAATTTGTTTTTATGTATGATGTAAAAAAGTGGTCCAGTTTCTTTTTTTTTTTGGTGTGGCTGTTCGGTTTTCCCAACACCATTTGTTGAAGAAACTGTCCTTTTCCCATTCTGTATTCTTTCCTGCTTTGTTGAAGATTAATTGAGCATATAGGTGTAGGTTTATTTCTGGTTTTCTTCCTATTTTGTTCCATTGATCTGTGTGTTTATTTTTGTGCCAGTACCACGTTATTTTGATTATGTAAATAAAATCGTGAGTAGGATTTGAGTAGGCAGATTAAAGAGTGGTTTGTAGTATGAGAATTAGAGTCCCCAAAGAGTAAGATTTTAATATGTGGGCTTAAAAATTTATACAAATAATAAATTACAGACATATCTGAAAAGACATAAATAAAAATAAGTCCTTCCCCTGAGATAACTGCCTTTAACATTTTGATATATATCTTTCTAGATTTTTTTCCTGTTCATGTATATACAGGTGTAAAAAATGCAAAGATATTTGTGCAAATGTTTATCAGTACATGTGAATAAATAGGAAAATAAATACTGATATAAAGGGATAGTATTAAATTATTTCATAAAGATTCGTTTAAGAATTTTTGCTATTATAGAATTATATATGTGGTAATTTATCAGTGAAAGTACTGTGGTCTTTGTTATTCCTAAGATTTTCCTTCCTGAACATATTAGCTACATTTGGCAGAGTAAGTACACACATTGTTTTGACTGATAATAAATCTCTTATAATTTTTTTAGGTGCTGGGTCTTCAGCTCTGAAGAGGCCATTTGAAGATGGATTAGGGGATGATAAAGATCCCAATAAGAAGATGAAACGAAACTTACGGAAAAGTATATAAAACCTTTCTTCTTAGAGATGTGAAAAGATCTGTAGTCTCAGATAGGAAAATAAAAATTACAAAGTGACAAATTTGATTGATTTGAATTGGAGTTTTAAGAATATATCTTAACTGAGAGATTGATGATTAGATAACTTTATTTTCTCTTCAGGCTTCATTGCTTCAGATATATTAGTATTGAAAACTAAAATTGATGCTATAGTAGTTCACATCACTTGTACAATGAAATGTTAGTATAATTAAAGTGATTTTACAATTACTTATGAAGTGAAAATAATTTGTATATGTGTTTTCAAATTCTTACTTTTTAAAGCCTGGTGAATTTATAGTGGTCACTTAGAATCTACGGATGCATAGATTAAAAAACAAAATGGTTTAATTTCTTATCTCATTCTTTTTGTTTTGTTTTGTTTTGTTTTTTGTTTTAAACAGTTCTGGATAGTAAAGCAATAGACCTTATGAATGCACTAATGAGGCTCAATCAGATCAGGCCTGGGCTTCAGTATAAGCTCTTGTCTCAGTCTGGCCCTGTCCATGCCCCGGTCTTCACAATGTCTGTAGATGTGGACGGAACAACATATGAAGCCTCAGGACCATCCAAGAAAACAGCAAAACTTCATGTAGCCGTGAAGGTACAGTATTGCTTTTATTTAGCAGGGTTTTGTTCTTTTATGTTGTAAGTAAGGTGCTTATTTTTCGAAAATAACAGAATTTTTAAAGATTTTAATGATAATGATTTAAAGATTTTTGTCACCTCTAGGTTACAAAATTTTTCTTTTTTGGTTATGAAATAATATGTATTGATTATATAGGATTTGGGAAATGCAGAGAAAAGTAAAGACAAAAACCATGGGGCAGATCATTAATATTTATATATAGGATGTTTGTTTTGGTTGAGCTCACAGTATATATAATTTATCCTCTGATTTTTTTTTCATTTATTGTGTCATCACTGTTTTCTCATATTATTAAAATCTTCACAAATATTTTTTTTTTAAAGATTTTATTTATTTATTCGACAGACAGAGATCACAAGTAGGCAGAGAGGCAAGCAGAGAGAGAGGAGGAAGTAGGCTCCCCGCTGAGCAGGGAGCCCGATGCGGGGCTTGATCCCAGGACCCTGGGATCATGAGCTGAGCGGAGGGCAGAGGCTTTAACCCACTGAGTCACCCAGGCGCCCCTTCACAAATAATTTTTAATGGCTGTATGATTAATGTGATATGGATATACTATTATTTGTTTAGACATTTTACTGTTCATTGAATATTTTGCTGTTTGCAGACTTTTCCGGTCATAAATGAATTTAATTATTATCTTCATGCATTTGGTGCCTTTTCTGTATTTCAGAGTATTTCTGTAGGGAATACAGTCCCGGATTAAACCAACCAATCATGCATGTAGGTTTGTAGAAAGTCCCTAAATCCTGGAATTTTTAGTACACTTGCTGTCTTACAGACAAATGTAGAAATGTCAAAGATCAATTTTAATTTAAGAAAAGTTCTGTTAGGGGCGTCTGGGTGGCTCAGTGCGTTAAGTCTCTGCCTTCGGCTCGGGTCATGATCTCAGGGTCCTGGGATCGAGCCCCGCATCGGGCTCTCTGCTCAGCAGGGAGCCTGCTTCCCTTCCTCTCTCTCTGCCTGCCTCTCTGCCTACCTGTGATCTCTGTTTGTCAAATAAATAAATAAAATCTTTAAAAAGAAAAGTTCTGTTATGTAACTGTATAGCATAAGATAGAATTGGTCTGTTTTCATGATCATTCCATTTTGTAAGGATTATTAATATAGATGTGAACATTTTCCTAGATTCAAAGGATACAGTAGTGAATAAAACAAAGCCCTTGGCCTCCTAGAGCCTGCATTCTAGTGTGGAAAGGATTGGAGACAGACAGCAAATACACAAATGAATAAATGTTAAGGCAGATGGTAATATGTGCACAGTGTAGGAAAATAATAACTAAACTGTAAACATATAAAACAACATACTATTTATGTTGTGTCTTGTTTATAAAAGGGGCACTTCAAGTATGATGAAATAGTATGAGTTTAAAATGAGGCAGAAAAAATGAATCCAGGAATAAAGCTAAAAATACAGTTCAATAACTTAGCTATAATGTTGAAACTGAGTCACAAATTCAAATCTCAGTTCTCTAGGATCTGACTCAAAATCTTGTGAAATATCCCTTCACAGTGGCTTAAGAACAGACGTAAGAACAGTTGATTATAAGAATCATAGTTGTTTTGGTGTAGAGGTCAGGTGGGCATTCTCCTTGAGGGGTCTTCATAAAAAAGGATTGCAGTGACATCCTTTAACATTATATGTGGTGACAATTTGTGGGTTATTATAGTTGCCTTTAATGTAAGCTGGTGGCCTCCCATCAACTTGCAATTCAGTAAAGTTTGGGGACTAAGAACAGCAGATTTTGTAATATGACAGGACTTAGATACTATTTGTTCTCATAACTACTATTAACATTTTGACATGTACTTTTCCAAGGCCCCCCACACACCTTTTTTAACCTGCAATTCCAAAACCCAGAATGCGCTGAAAATGAAAAATAATTTCCGAGGTTTGATGAAAACTCACTTGATGGGAAAACCTGACCTGAATTGATGTAGAGCTACTTTTAGTCTTCATTATTCCATTTAGTGTGATTATTTTATATGTTTCTTTGCACAAACACGGGATAGCATCTGAACTCAACTGGGGATTCAGAAAATATATAGTAAATATTTTGTATTAGCTTTCTAAACTCTGAAAAACTATGAATTCCCAAAACAGTCTGGCCCCAAGCCTTTTAGATAAGGAATGGTGGGACCTACGTAGTGTGTGTATACAAAATATATAATTAAAACAAATATTTTTGTTCATCTAAGAATATGAGTTTTTTTTATAGTTATCACAAAGATTGCTCTCCTTTTTAGTGCTGGCCTAATATTTATTTATTTTCAATCTACTGTAATGGAACTGATGATTTTAGATTTAGATGCTTCCAGTTGGTGCTTTATATCTTTAAAGTTAAACTAGTCTAATTATCCCTTAAGATATATTCTAGGAGCACCTGGCTGGCTCTGTTGGTAGAACATGCGACTATTGATCTTGGGGTTGTGAGTTCAAGCCCCATGTTGGGTGTAGAGTTTACGTTAAAAAAACAAAAGAAACAAGTAAGGATACATTCCAGAATGAAATTTCTAGATTAAGAAGAGGGCATATTTGAATGATCCATTAATTCACTAAATAGGTATTGGGCTTTCTATTATATATATGTCAGGCATTTATGTATATTGCCAACTTGCCATTTATATACAAGTTTCAAGTTCTCTTTTACAAATGAATTTGAGAGTGTTTAATATCGAATATATGTTTATAAAGTAGATCCTGCTAGATAAAAATCCTTAGATATCTTACTACTAAGTAAACTTGGTAGGAGTCTGTACCTGTCATGACAAATCACACCAGAGAATCAAATGAAAACAAAATACGAAAAAGTGGTTCCTGCCACAGGAGCCTGACCAACCAGCAGCAGACACCCAGAAGCGATGGAGATTTGTTGCCAATCTTTGATTTCCTCTTCCAGTGTTTTTTTTCCAATAGTCCCTCACAAAGAACATAATCAGCCATATTCCATGAAAAGAATCTTAGTCATTGTGGAGAAAAGGTCAGCTGGAAGAGGGCAGGGAGTGAAGGCTCTTTGGGAGAGGTTCTTGCAGCCCTCAGCTCTCCACCATCCAGGAGCCATGAATAGGACTTTCTTTTGAGTGGAGAGCTATAGAGTAGAGTATGTTTTCGTGTGTTTTCTTTTCACTTTTGTCCTGTAGTCTTTGAGGTTATCAGCTTTCCCAACCTTAACCACCTTCTAGGGGGGAAAAAGAGGCATTGTTATACTGATTTCCCAGTCACCTTGTTTCCAGGAATAATCTTGTGATTTTTCAGCCCAATTGATACGTTTATTAGATTTGATTTGTTCACCAGACACTTGAAGCTAACTTTATTGATGTATCAATTTTTTGACTTCAGTATTGATTCCAAGCAAACTTTGGTTTTAGAGGTCTGAGAACTCATTACTTTTTTTTTTTAAACTTTTGTAGTATATACTAGCTAATAATAGGAAAATGATGTAATTTGACATTTTTTGTTAGTTGGTCAGTATTGCAAATACACTGTATCCCTTGAGATTATCCATCAGTTTTATAAACTATAGTGTAGTGAAATATGTTGCTACAATAACAAGTAAATAAATGAATATGATATGTGAGAAAAGCACAGGGAGAAGTGGTGTAAGTAAGTCACCTTAGACGTATTTTAACTGTCTTTGTTAAATTTGGAAAAGCTGCATGTCTTCAGTTTTTATTGGAATAAACAAATCAAATTTATTTGTGACTCTTGACTTTTAGCCTGTATTAGCTAGTGTTCATTCCAAACTGATAACTGTTCTTTCAGAGATGAGATTTTTCAGGGAGAGCATATTTACAGGACTCATACAGTGGAGGTGTTTTCTTTATAAAATATTGATGAGGAGAAACCAAATGATATTGATATACTTAGTTTTATCGTACTACCTGAGAACTTCTAAAACTTAAAATATTGAAAAGATGTTCTTGGCTTTCTTCCAGTGATTACAAAGAATTGACTTATGATTTGAAATGTTCAGCAGAATGCCAGAGTTTCCTTATGAATTAGGTGATTTAATTTCAAATTCTCTTGGTACAGAGTTCTACTTACATCCATTTTTTACCAATGTACTATTTTATTTATATTGGCAGAATCCATTACAGAAGATGCCATTGTTTATAAAGTTTGGGTTGCCTGGTCTTTCATTTGTGGGACTATCATAACTGTTTTTTGAGACACTAAGTATAGTTGGAATAGTAAAGAATTATGACATTGCTTTTACACTCTAGCACTTAAAACATTAGTCAAAAGCTGAAACAAATACAGAGATGTTTAGGAACCTATCCATATGTTTTGATATAAACCTTTAAATTAGTAACTGATAGCGCAATATTAGCCTGTTCGAAAGAGGCTTTTAAAAATGCTGTAATGTATTTTCTTGTAAACCTCTAAAAAGCTGTATAACCTGGCAGGAGATACTAAAAGCCATGCTTACATGTGTGTATGCTCATGGGCACGTGCATGCCCCCAAACACACACACACACACACACACACACACACACACACACTCTCTCTCTCTCTCTCTCTCTCTCTCTCTCTCTCTCTTCAGAAAACTTTATTTTAAAAAAGGTAAGAAATGCCAGGCATTAAATGGTAATATAAGTAGAATGGACATTGGAGGAAGCCATAATGTAACTAGGCTTTGAGGGGCAGGGTCTGAAATACAAACCCAATATTGTTCCTGGTTCACCTAGTATAGCAAATAAATCTTGAGACTGAATCCTTTCGTTCAAGTATTGATTATGGTTTAAATTGAAAGCAAAGAGGTCAGTAGTAGAAAGCTTCAGATATTATATAATTAACAAGCAAACTGGTTCCAACATGAAGACTTCTTGATTTCCTTTCTGTGCTAATTTCCCCTTACGGATCAAATCATAGAATTTAGAGATCAACTAATCAGTCTTCCTGTTTCCCAGATTGGAAAATTGAGGACCAGAGAAGAAATGCAGGATTAGACTGCCAGGTCTTTTCCTTTATAGTGCATTGTGCTTTTTCATTTTGTTAGTTTACTTTTCCCCTCACCTCCTTGGTTGAAAGTGGCTATTCTGTTTCTATTCTGTTTCTCTATCTCCGGCCTTCAAATTAAATGAGCCAGTAGTAGCCTCAGGTTTGCATTTCTTTAATCCTTTATTTAAACCTTATTACTCTGAGGATGTTTTCCCATTCTCTGTGATGAACCTTCAGTAGGTAAACTTTAACCAAGGATTTGTAGGTTTAGCGCCCTCTTGCACTTCCTGCAAGCTGATTCGTGCATTCAGATGTTATGGATTTGAAACTTGTGTTCACTATTTCATCTCTTCTCTGTGGTTTCTGATGTTTGAGTAAAACTGAATCTTACTGTAATTTGTACAGGTGTTACAAGCAATGGGATACCCAACAGGCTTTGACGCAGATATTGAATGTATGAGTTCCGATGAAAAATCAGATAATGAAGGCAAAAATGAAACAGTGTCTTCAAACTCAAGCAATAATACTGGAAATTCTACAACTGAAACCTCCAGTACCTTAGAGGTATATTTATATGTATTTTTTTCCTTAGAAAAAGAGTGTATTTAGATTGTAGGAAATTTGAGAGATGTGGAAAAGTTTAAAGAAGAAAATCAAAAGCCTATACAAATGTATATATTCCAGAGGCAACCATTATTAGTATTTTGGTTTAATTTTATCCAGCCTTTTTTTTGGGGGTGGGGCGGGCAGTCATGCAGTTTTACATCTTGTTTTTTTTTTTTTCCCAACTTAACTTTAAAAAACCTGTTAACGTAACTGTATAGTGCACAACACATGAATGTATTCTAATTTAACTAGCATTTTCCTTTTGCTGGCCTTGGAAGTTCCTTCCAGTATTTCACAGTTAAAATATATCAACAATAACTAAACAGTAAAAAACCAGAAGGTCTAGCAGAGGAAATTTAGGATTATTTGAAGTTTGTGCTGAGCTGTGGGAGGCACTGGGTCATCATGGAGCCGATCTAGCCTTGAGGAAGGCATAGCCTGATCTAGGATGTTCCTCAGACTCTGAGTAAGTTCTAACAAATGAGCTTATTGCCACAGGTAATAGAATGGGACAGAAATCTAAGTACTGACTATATACAGCATTTTTGGGAATTCATGGAGCCCTTATTTACTGCATTCTGCATAAGGAATATTTGTAAAGTAACAGCAAGAGTTTAATTAAGTTAAAAATTTTTCTTTTTCATTTGTGGGAATGAGTATTTATCAAACACTTAGTGGGCCATAACATTTTCAGTCTATAAACGTTTAGTGCCTGCTACCGCCAGATGCTGCAGAAATTGTGTCCAGAGCCTTAAAACGTTCTCAGACAAGAAGGACAAAGGAGATATCCATAACTAATTACAATGTAATGTGATAAGTACTATGATGGCAAAGTGAACATAATAATGTAAAATCTCAAAAGAAGAATTGATTAGGAAACTCAGACACTTGTAAATCAAAGGGAGTAAAATGTGAGTGAAGTTTGAGGTGAATGTGTAGGATTTTGCTCTGCGGAGAAGAGGTGGAAAGAAGGCATTTGGGGTCAAAGGAATAGGAGGTCTGATGACCTGGGATTGTGAAAGTACAGGTTTGAGAGGTGCCAGTTGGGCCAGTGTGTGGGGAAGGATGGAGGCTGAGGCCTATGGAAGCCTCATCTGACTTTTCGTGAGATACTGTGGAGGAGCCCTGGCACCTGGCTTTTCAGAGGACCAGTCATTCACAGGTGATAGTCACAGGCAGAGCAAGATGTTTTGCAGGCAGTGTTACAAATACTTCTAAAAGAAAGAGCTCATTAATTATGAGCTGAGACTGTTAAGTTCAGGGGAATTAGGGAGAGAGAGCGAGCAGTGTGGGCTGCATTGATAACAGGCACGTGCATGTATGGTGCCTTTGGTAGGAATACTTGTATGCTTTGTTTCTAAGTAATGTAGTAATGGCATGGAGGTTGGGGGAAAGAAACCCCTTACTCTTCATTTAAAATTAAAATATTAAAATGCAAATGTTTGTATGTCTTGACTCATTTTTATAAAAGTGATTTCAGATTTGGAAAGCAGAGAGTGATTACCATAGACCTAGTTTCACAAATTACTCATTATCTTTTAAAGATGAAGACTAGAAATTTGCTTTGAAATTTTAAAAAATGTAGATTACAAAAACTCTTCAAGAAATTTTTTTTTTAAATTGCAGAAGACCTAGGCATGTTTATTAAAATTGTCTTGAAAAGTTATCCAGTGTTTCATTTCTTTCCCTACAGCATTAACCACTTATCAAATCAGCATAGAATAGTTTAAGAGAATCTTGCTGTCCATTGGGATTGTATACATAATAATTGTTTGGGACATTCATTTCTTTCTTTCTTTCTTTCTTTCTTTTTTTTAAGATTTTATTTATTTATCTGGGGGGGGGGGGTAGAGAGAGCATGGGCAGGGGGGAGGGGCTGAGGGAGAGGGAGAAGTGACTTCCAGCTGAGCGGGGAGCTCCATCCCAGGACTCTGGGATCAGGACTGGAGCTGAAGGCAGCCACTTAACCACTGACTGAGCCACCCAGGTGCCCCTAAGGGCATTCGTTTCTTTGTTCGACATTTCTTGAGCAATTACTATGGTAGAATTAAAGACATGATCTCTGACCTCAAAAAGTGCTCAGTCTTTGGGTCTGTCCTTTCTCCAAATTATAGGTGCAGTATTTTGTGGTTTGTTTTATTTTTGGTGCTGCACTCTCTCGTCATTCAAGCCTTCACATTCTTACATGAATTCCTTTTTTTTTCCTTAGTCTAGTCTTAATCCTTCCTCTAGTTAGTTCTTTCTGCCACTCCTGGCATAACTTTTCTATAGCACAAATCTAATCCTGAATTTTCTAGATTAAAGTCCCTCCGTGGCTTCCCATAATTCATACAAAGTCAAAGCTCATTTGCATGGCATGCAAAGTCCTTTATGAATTGGCACCATCGAGGGCATTTCTAGACAGGTCCTACCTTCCTGTGCTCACTCCTTTATACAGCCAAACTGCTTCTCGCCATTGCCCGAACAGATGTTCTTTCCTTCTCTTGGGCCTTTCCATGGCTGTTTCTTCTGTCAAGAATGCCCTTCTTCTTTGTTTCCACCTTATCATGGTCTGTTGCTTACCTCTTTAAGGTTTAAGCTCAGGTTTGAATGTCACTTCCAGGAAAACTATCCTGATTGCCCTAGAAAATGAGTGCTGCTTCTGTGTTTTCATAACATACATCTGTTCTATAAAATACACTGTTTTACAGTGATTATGTCTGTCCCTCCCACTATACTTTAGCTCCTTTGAGCAAGGAGTGACTGTTTTTACTCTTATTTTTAAATTTCAGAATCCAGAGTCTGTAGCCTACTGTTTTTACCTTAGGTGCCCGTAAGTCTCTTTTGAGAGAACTGAGAGCTGTGTAGGAACATTTTCTTCCCATCTCCCAAATTGAGTTATTTCTTCATAACCCTCAAGCTGAAAATCAGTGAATACTCAGGTGTCATATGAATCTCAACTGTTCTGTCCACTTTGTTAGTCATTTAAAGTATTATTCTTAGATCATGAACACCACAGAGCAGATCCTAGAGTACCATGTAATGGCGAGGCCACATTGCTCTTGAACAGTGTTGAGACAGCCCTACTTTAGGGGCAGGCTGGCTGGATGACTGACTGCCATGTTTATTGCTTACGGAGTTTCTATACCTTTAAAGATATTTTGTCATTTTGTATGTAGAGGTGATCACATCCTAGTCTCTAAATGCTTTAAAGTGTAATTTTTGAGCCTCTTTTCAAGCAAAACATAGTATAATTGTATCAGTAAGAAATTTAATACTTTAAAATCTTACTTGGTTGAACCTCCTTTTAGGTCAGAACTCAGGGCCCTATCCTCACAGCAAGTGGCAAAAATCCTGTCATGGAGCTCAATGAGAAAAGAAGAGGTCTTAAGTATGAACTCATCTCGGAGACTGGTGGAAGCCATGACAAACGCTTTGTAATGGAGGTGTGTACCTACGTTCAAGCCGACCGAGCTTTCCCTCACAGACATCGGCTGTCCTTGGCTTATATGTAAAAAAGTTTTAGTCTGAGTTAATTCTTGTGGCACTATTTGACTTTTGGTGTTTTCTGTGTTGTGATACATTTAAATTAAAACTACACAGAGGAATTGCATGGGATAATTGCATAGTGTTGTTCTTGATTTTAGGTAGAAGTAGATGGACAGAAATTCAGAGGTGCAGGTCCAAATAAGAAAGTGGCAAAGGCAAGTGCAGCTTTAGCTGCCCTGGAGAAGCTGTTTTCTGGACCCAATGCAGCAAATAATAAGAAAAAGAAGATTATCCCTCAGGTATGAGTTACCAAACTTAAATATCCTTTTCTGTTCTTGGTGCCTCTTTAGCTTTTTCTGAAGTTGTTTCTGTTTCTTGCATTTGGCATCCTTTTCTTTGGGTTAGATCATGAATACTGTATTATTCCCTGTTCTGTGGTCTTCATAGGCAAATTATATATTAAAAAGAAGCTATTAGCATTATTTGGGGGCTTTCAGTCACTCTTGGTTAGGTAGAGCCTTGAGGGATCTGGACTTGTAATGAGGTGTTAGCATTTGTTTAGGGAAACTGCCAAGAGTGTAGAGGCTTACTTTCATCAGAGTCTGAAGATGCACTTCCATTTCCTTTCCAGTTTTGTCCTTTTGCATTATTTATTTTGTGTTTTCCTTTGGGGGCGCCACAGTAAAACTTGACGTAATACAGCTTCTGTTCATTCCTGACATGGGCATGTCAGTCCTGCTGAAGGCCCAGGACTGTAAAAAGTCTTTAGGAAAGATGGCCTCCTAATTACATGCTTTTGGACAACAGAGTCTTCATTCATTTATGCATTCAAAAATATATTCTAGTCATTTACTATGTGCATGATTATGAGGGCAAAAGAGATACATTGCTAAATATAAGATAGTTCTCTCCCTGGTGGAGAGTGCTGGGGCAATAATTTCCGAATAGAGGATGTGATAGAAACAAGTCAGTTAAAAATGTTTAGACTAATAGAGGAAGATTACTTAAGATTCTGAATGAAACAGTTTGTTTAGTTTCTTTTACATAAGCTGAGTGCAACTCTGGCTAGAGTTGATCTTGTTTTATAGATGAGGAAATGAGGCCTGAAGAGATACAGACACTGCCCTTAGTACCACAGCTAACTGATGGTAGGGTCTCTTTCAGCTCGATTCTTCTCCTTCCAAAGACTGTGGGCATTCTGTTGCGGATTATAGCCATCTTAGACATTTGTCTTGTCTTGTACTTATTGTAATAAACATTGCTTACATTCTAGGATTCAAAATATAACCAAGGATAACTTTTACTGAGATGAAATACAAATAAAGCATTTAAATTGCCCTGATACACATTTGGAGAGAGAAGAATTGGTTTATTTCCCTAAAACCTTCCAGGAAATGTGCTAAATTAGTAGAAAGATAATTGTTGCCTTGTTTGTTTTGGTGTTTTTTACCATGAGTTACATCTTGTTTTGGGTCAGTTAATGTTAGAGTTTAGAAAGCGAGTGCTTACTAGGTACTAGTTCAGTTTGGTTTTAGTAGACAAGAGTTTGTGTGGAGTTACTCTGCTCCCACCAGATTGTTACTTCCTGACTACTTGGACTAACCTGTGTTTAAAAAAAAAAAAAAAAAAAAGTTATCTACATGAGGCTCACCCATTTTTAGAAATTTTCCATACCGGAAGCTCTGAAACTCTTGTGTTCAATATGCTTGACAGCCAGGAGGCAGTCTATTTTGGATGTGTGGGTTGCATCCCTCCCCCCCAACCCCCCCAAAAAACCAGAAAAATGGCTGATCCCTGTGCATGATACATTTGACCTTGAAACTGTCTTCTCCCCAGTTATGCTAGTGGTAGAGGTGCTCTCATGAAAAATAAAAGATGATGGCTTTTCAGCATGAGTGTGTATGCTCTGAATGTTTAAACTGTTCGAGATACCGTTGACTTTATTCCACTGTGAGCTCTGAGGCTCTGCACCTTGGTTATAGGAGGGAATTCTGGTAGTTTTTTATTTGAGTTTTTGTTGTGTCTTTTTAATTTGTTTATTTATTTGACAGAGAGTGACAGACAATGAGAGAGGGAACACAAGCAAAGGGACAGTGGGAGAGGGAGAAACAGGCTTCCCGCAGAGCAGGGAGCCCACTACAGGGCTCGATCCCAAGACCCCAAGGCAGACGCTTAATGACTGAGCCACCCACATGCCCCTGTTGTGTCTTTATAGTAAAAAAAATAAATATAACATTTCATTGAAAACTAGGTGTTCTTGATTTTCTTAAAATTTCAGTTTTGGAAAGGGATGTTTTAGCAGCCCTCTGCTCTGTTTGTCCTTATCTAGTCTGCTTTTCAGAGTTTGCTGTTTTCTCAACGGCCTTTTCTCCTCTGAAGTAAAACAAAGTGTGTATCATTATCCTTATTGTATAATTAGTGGTAGACTCTGATAGACATAGAGATTTATGATTTTACCAGAGTCCCATGGCATTTTAGAGCAAGAGGGCACTTTAGAGGCAGTATTTGTTTAATGATTGGTACATGTATATACACATACACACATACACACATAGCAGAAGGTGTAGACACAAATCACATGACTTTCCTGGAGTTCTCATTTTTGGTTTTCCTTCATAGTTCTGTTTTTTTTTTTAAACTCCACTCAGGGGGCCCCTGGGTGGCTCAGTGGGTTGGGCCTCTGCCTTCGGCTCAGGTCATGATCTCAGGGTCCTGGGATCGAGCCCCACATCGGGCTCTCTGCTCAGCAGGGAGCCTGCTTCCCCTTCTCTCTCTGCCTGCCTCTCTGCCTACTTGTGATCTCTATCTGTCAAACAAATAAATAAAAAAAAATCTAAAAAAAACAAAACAAACAAAGAAAAAAAACAAAACTCCACTCAGGTTCACAGATAATTCTTGGCGGTTGGTTGTGTAGCTTTTGTCTCTGGAAGGAGGATTCAGTGGATTTCAAACCTGGGTATCAAGTGTCTGTGATTACTTTAGTTAGGCCTGAAATACAATGGATGTAATTTGACTACTGAAATTTGTGTGTAGAAAATGAATACTTTCTGAGTAACCCTCAAGTGAAAGAAGAAGTTATTTGCATACTTTTATGTGCCCGAATATTCTTCAGAACAGCTCTGTAAAGTAGGTGTCATTTTTGTTTTACAGATGATAAATTAAAGGTTCAAGGTCATAGATGACTCACTGACTCATCTGCAGGCTCAAGTTTCTCATAGAGGTTGTGCATTAGAGGGCTGGTGGGATGTTAGTTCTTATTTCTCTCAGTAATGAAAATCTTTTATTTTTAACAGGCAAAGGGTGTTGTGAATACAGCTGTGTCTGCAGCAGTCCAAGCTGTTCGGGGCAGAGGAAGAGGAACTCTAACAAGGGGAGCTTTTGTTGGGGCTACAGCTGCTCCTGGCTACATAGCTCCAGGTAGAGTATAGCCTGTAAGAGGTCTGCCTCCTCGTCGGGGCCAGACTTTGAAGAACAGCATGTCTTTTCTTCTCCAGGGTTATACACGATCCCTGGAAACATAACGTAGGTGTAAGATGGGTGTGCATGGACGTTCAGAAGAAGAGAATCTACAGAATATCACAGAGTCCAGGTTTTCTCCTGGAATCTGCTCAGTGACTAGAGGCATCCTGGAGGGAGGTGACAGAGAAGGAATATTACACTTGAGGACATAATTTGACAATGAGGAAGCTAATAAATACTCTGTAGGTTGAGGAGTGTGCACACGTGTGAGCAGGGTGCATTCAGCGGGACATAGAGGGTGGGTGGGTGTGACAGGAGAGGAAGACTGCTGCGGAGAGACTCCCTCACTGGGGTGTAGCCTAGTGTTAATAGCGTTTCTTCAACTCAGTGTGTGGGATCCAGCGAAGGTCTACAGAAGTGTAAAAAGAGAAAAAGGGAAACTTATTTATCCAGAGCTTACTATACAACAGATACTTTGGCATATATGATTTCACTTAATTGTTTTTTAATCTTCACAGTGTTTCCTCAAGTAGAAGTTATTTCCATTTTCTAGGTGAGGGAACTAAGGTTTAATGAGAGAAGGCAACTAGCTCAGTCTGAGACATAGCAAACAGCAGAGCAGAGATTTGAATGTAGGTGTTTGCAGTTCTAGAGCTTATATTCTTTCCATTTTACCACATGGCTTGAGGGAGATGGGAAAAGATGCCCTCCTTCTGCCTTCTGTTCTAATACGTCCGTCATTTCAGCAGTAGGTGTAGAACTGTCTCATTAAAGTCAGGTCGTCTGCCATATTGAACGCATGGAACTTTTCACTTAACAAGTAGACTGCTTATAATTGTTGATCGGGATGAAATTTTCTGAAGGATTGGATCTTATCCCATCATTATTTTTTTATGTAACATTGCTAAGAAGTTCACTTAGATTGTGTATGTGTTTTCTCCTCCCTCCCTCCCTCCCTCCTTCTTTCTTTCTTTCTTTCTTTCTTTCTTTCTTTCTTTCTTTCTTTCTAAGAAAGAGTTAGCATAGGCTATTTGGGAAGTTCTGTGGGTTTTATGGTTTGGGAATTATACTTGTAGGAGTTGATCCCTCAAAGATGTGTCCTATAATGAAGATATTCGCTCACTGAAGTAACATGTGCCTGCTTTGGGATTTTACCGTTGTGCAGCTTATGATCTAAAGGTGAGACAGGCTGATCATAGTCACAGTTATCAACTGAGAAGGTTGTGATGAAGGACAAGGGTATGTTCTTTGAGAGAATTTAACAGAGAAACTGGGTCTAGGCTTTGGGGCCTGACGGCCTCCCCCAAAGAAGTGACACTTGACCTGAGCTTTAGAGAATGAGGAGGCATTAACTTGGAGAAGACTAGGGTGGCCAAGTGTTGTACAGAGGAAGCACACTGCTGGGCCAGGGAACTTGACGGGTGAGAAGGATTGGAGGAAGGCCAAATGTCTTCTCGTGTGGAGAGCACTGTGTGTTTTGGGTGGGGGCTGGTGAGGAGAGGAACCACAGGGACAGGGAGTGATTCGAGCTGAAGCTAGACACTCAACCCAGTCCTAGAAGCCAAGGTATGGGTTTTGGCCTTAGAATGCTAAGTGTAGTGGAAAGTCGTGAAGGGTTCTCAGGGGAGAGATGACAACATCAGACTTTCCTGTAAAGATCATTGTCTATAGTGTGAAGAATGCGTTGTAGGTACAGAAGTAGATGTGAGAAGACAAGTTAGAAGGTTCTGATAAACTCATAGGTCAGGCCAGAGACAGTGCAGGTATCCCCAGTGGGTGCAGGGAAGCAGATGGGTGGCAAGAAGCAACCACATTAAAGACAGACTGAGAAGCACAATTAATGGATTTAATGTGGAGAATGAAAAGGAGGGAGGTTTCAAGGATTTCTCCCAGCTGTTTTAGCAAGAGGAACTGGGTCAGTGACTGTGCCGTTTAAGGAGAGGAAGAATGCTGAAGGATGGGAAGGTGGGAGGGAGATGGGAGAGGAAAAGGTTCATTGTGGTTTGACTCTGTTTATAGGTCCCAAATTAAGACACTCTTCCGTGCATCTCACCGTTTCTATTGATATTGAATATTCTTTCGTTCAATCATTATTTCAAGAAAGCAGCTTGTATTAATAATAGGCAAGTTATTGAGAAGAACTTTCTTGCCTTTGATTCCATGTTCAGTGGGGGCTTCCTCTGTCTGAGAGCACCGGCAGTCACCTGGTCATGGACGCTTACCTCCCACCCATCATCTAGGGGCAGTCATTGGGAAGGACTGTGTGTGTGTGTGTGTGTGCGTGCGCGCACGGATGCTTGTTGCCAGGCTCGTTGCCTCTGTAGTAGCTTTTCTCTTATGTCATCGCGTTGACCTCTGTGAAAGGCCTATCTCGTGAAGCTTTTAAAAATGAAGTTCTTTTACAGCCCAGAGAAGATTCAGATTAGGTCAATTAGATTACGAATAGGTTATATGCCATTTGCGCAGTGTATTCTGTGCAGCAGGGACTGTAGTATTTTTACATACATTATTTAATTACCTTCCCCTGCCAGCTCAGTTACAGAGTGGTGACATAACAGGCACGAAGGCACCTTGCCTAGTGACAGTGAAGTCGGGGTTCAAACCCTACAGCCTGATCAGTGCCAGCTTAGTGGTTGTAGTCTTCTCTCTCTTTAAGGAGGTTTTGGTAAAACCCTTAAAACTGTAACCTTAGTCATCCAGCTGGCTACGTTTTCCCGGAATAGATGTGATATGCAAACTTTTTAAAGTATTAATTTCTCTCTTGGCCTCCGTTCCTACTGCATATTTCCTGCTGCTGCTTTTAGCTGCATTGTATCCTCCTCTTGAATTCTAGGATTTAGGGAGCACCAAAGACTCCAATTAAGACTAAAGAAGGCTACATTGTATTATCCCCAGTTTTATGTGACTTAAGTATAGACTAAAAAGTGAAAATTTCCATCTCTTAGGGAATGTTTCCGTTAGTCCCTAAAAGCAGTTTACTTATTCAGCATACATTTGAGTGTTTTGTTTCAAGCCAGAGATTTGGGCCTGGGCATTTGAAGGTGACTAGCATCTGCCCTGCTGAATGCTTGGAAAGTCATATGGGGTAGGAACAAACGTTTGCATAAACACTGTGCACTATGATGCAAGCTGTAATGTTGTGGGGGGAGGGGCGCAAAGGAGCAGACAGCAAACCCAGGAGACTTCACAGAGGAGGTGACACTTGGCCCTGATCTACAGGACGTGTTGCAGTTGGGCAGCTAGAGAAGAAGAAAAAAATCTTGCAAGCAGCAGAAAAGATTACAGAAAGAGAGCTTGTAATGTTAAAAGGACTTGATTTGTTTTAGGTACAGTGTGAAGGGCCCATGTAGATTTTGTTCTGTTTTAGAACCTAATTTTCCCTAAAAATTTACCCAAGCAATTTAGTATTTATATTTTTAAAGTTGTTTTATTGAAAGATTAAACATTATGGCTTCTATTAGCACAGTATTTCTAATCCCTACAACACTATATAAAGTAGCTTGGGAGAGTTTTCATTTTACAGGCATGAAAAGGCAACTCAGAAATTACATGTTTAAGGACATACAAGAAACCAGTTCCAGAACAGATTGGCTCAAAAGCTTCGCTGTTCTTCAGATGCACAATATGAGCCTTTTTCATAGGCACCAGAGGTTAATGTCAGTTTGGTCAACTTTACTGAGAGACTGTGGCTAGGATCAGGAAGTCAGATACCAGGAGACATGGACCTTGTCCCCAAGCCCACAACCCGATCCACATGCCTGCTCAGCAGCACTTGAGGCCTCAGCCTGTCCTTTCACTGTTTTCTGAAGAGACCTGGGAAATTCTGCTTTCCAGCTTTAAAGAAATTGGTTAACTTGAGTGATTCTAAGTTCAGGGAGAGGAGACAAATTTGTTCAACAGATTATATTTAGTGAGTGGTTACTATGTGCCAGACCTTCTGCTAAGTTGATGTGATTAAAAAAAAAGGTCTAAGACTTGGTGTCTGTCACTCAAGTAGGGACACAGACAAGGAGTCGATAATTATAACACGGTGTCATAAGTGCAAGGAGAGAGACAGGATATTCTGGTAGGTCAGGAGACCCTTCTAGGTCATGGGGAAAAGCTTCCATGCTAAGCAGGAATGGAGGGTTTGGCCATTCTGGGAGTAGTTCTCATTCATCCGACATCTGGAAGAAGTCCTCAAGGCCCAAGGTGCTGGGCCAGGCAGTACTTGTGAATGGGGCCAGTACCGATTGGTTGCCCTCTGCTCTGAACTGATCTTTCTTCTTCTTTGCACTAGGCTATGGAGCACCGTATGGTTACAGCACAGCTGCCCCTGCCTATGGTATGTACACCGCCTTTCTCCTTTCTCCTCTTAGCAATGCTGTCACAGCAACCTAAAGCACAGTTTGTGTCCAGGGTTTCTTTAAATGAATCGGAGGATCTCAGACCTGTTCATTCTAGTGACCCAACTTAAATTCCCTTTGAAAACGCCACAACCTTGTGGTTCTTGGTTTGGTTGGAGTTGCTCTTCTCTCTGCTTTGCCTGATTGAAGGACTGCTTGTTCTAATTGCCTGTTTCTGACCATATTGAAATTAAATATTTTAAGTAGTTCTTCTTACAGCCAACTGATACTCCATTCAAAGGCTACTGAAGGGCCATACCCGGTTTCCAGCTTGACTGCTCGCTGGTTACATGGCTGCATTGAAGTTTCTGGCTTGCAACCGTCTGGGTGACTTGAGTTAGGGTTAGGAAATATTCACTTCAAATTTGTAGCCAGCATACTTCTCCAGAAATTTTGCTGTAGAGGTGGTATGAATGGGCCCGAGCGTGTGACGGCATGTCACCGCAGTGACACTCAAGTGCTTCCCGCCCAGAGTCTGTGGTACATGTTACAAAATCATAGGAGTGTCTCCTCTCCCTCCAAAAATAAAAAATAAAAGCATATGCAGAAATGGACCTCAGTGGCCCTTTGGGTAACCTTTGAATGAGTTTATGTGGCAATGGAGGCAGTGGGTTTGGAGTCAGTGATATGCCCTCGCGGACGTTTTCTCTAACTCGGGCGCTACATGTTCCAGGTCAGCGTCTGCAGGATGTGTGCCACTGAGAGCAGAAGAGAGTGTGTGCTTGTGCATGTGTGAGTGCGTATCGGTGCGGCCCTGGGCTCGGCGTGCACGTGCACAGTGGGGAAGGACCTTGAATGTCCCGCTCCTTGTGGTGTTAGTCCTCCGCACGAGCCTCAGGACCCTTCATAATGCTTTCTCTTCATGCATCAGCTTTTCCCTTTTTGTTCCGATGAAAATGTTGGGTCCTTAAAACACTGCTAAGTGGAAGCTTCATTTGATTTCATAACTGTAAGAAATAAAGAGAAAGTGAACAGTTTGACCACTTTCCCCATTAGGCTAGACTGGGAAAATGTGGAGAAGCCGCAAGGGTCAAACAATTGGGGTGAGTCTTCTCTGTGGCAAAATGCCAAGTCTGGGGTTTCGTCCTTCACCTGAATGTCTCCTCTGGAGCGCTCAGGTTTGGTCCCCAGAGTCCCCAGGTCCCCAGATGTGGGGTGACTAGGAATTGAGAACTCATTTGAGAAAATGTTTTTACCCGGAATTTCCTCTAAATTCAGATTCTCTAGCTCCTTTTGTTTTGGCCATTTGCTTTTATCATGCAGCCAACTTCTGGGTACCATGACCACCTCCTCCCTCCTGTGAAT
The DNA here is from genome assembly GCF_922984935.1 of Meles meles. NCBI lineage: Eukaryota > Metazoa > Chordata > Mammalia > Carnivora > Mustelidae > Meles > Meles meles. The sequence goes on from NC_060076.1 coordinate 11,492,544, forward strand.
TAGGCCCGGGCAGTTGACCCGAATACATTTTGGCTCACTGGTCCCATGGTGGTGTGTCTTGTGTGCGCGCCAGTGCATCTGCCTGCTAAGGGCCGGTGGTTAATTCTGCGCCTTTCCTCCAGACATCGGAAATCTCACGTTCTTTAGTACAGTTTACTAGGGCTGAATTTTTCTCTTTAAAACATGGGTATGTCTGGGCTTTAAGCTGCATTCATGTCTTTCCTTGGTCTTTTTAATTTTTCTCTCTTGTTCCTCCCTTTCCTCTAACATTGTACTTTCACCCTGCGGCCTCTGAGCCCCCACTTCAGAAGGCTCCTCCCTTCCATGTGCCATATAACTGACTTCCAAAGCTGGTGAAATTTGATGCCCCCATTTTTCACATAAAAGATTTGGTTTTTAAATGTTACTGTGATGCCAACCTACTAAAACAATGCTTTATTTTGGCTGTAAGGTAAATATGTCTTTTGGCCTTTGTAAAGCTGTTGCATGTGGGGTAATTTCCCTCTGATCATCTGGTGCTCTTGAATACCTGCTGTTGCTGCTTTGTGATTTCTCCGTAGCTTACAGACTAGACTAGAGACAGGAGCAGATTTCAAATCATGCTTGAGTATGCAGAAGTTTGTGAGGCCACAAGAACTCGTTTATTACAAAATTAAGAAAGTAGTTAATCTTTCCAGATTTGCCATGCCAATGCCCGCGGCAGCCATTAAGAAGATAAAACACCCGGTCACGACTCCAGTTGGAGCTGTGTTTCCCGGGAGCTGAGGCCTGCACAGAAAGCTGTGCTTCGAGTCCTGACAGTCATCCCTGTTTCTCCTACAATGTGTGATGTGCCAAATTGAGAACGATTACTGATTTCGGGAGTTCCGTTAGATATTTATCAAGAGCACTGCTTTTGGTATTGAGAATTCATGGCCACTCACACAAATGAAATTGCTTTCTGAATACCATTCTTCCTGTGACATAGCCATCTTAATTTCAAGTGGAAAATACTAATTATCAAAATATTAGCAATTTCAAAACAGGAGAGGTTTGTGGGTCTCCTCCAAAATGGTTCATGTTGACTGACTAATCTGGAAAAGGTTAATGATCATTACTGTAAGATTTTTTTTTCCTGAAATTTTTATTGGATTATTAAACTTATTTGGAGTCCTCTCCGTTTCTTCTCTCTGTAGGTTTACCCAAGAGAATGGTTCTGTTGCCCGTTATGAAATTCCCAACATATCCTGTTCCCCACTACTCATTCTTTTAGCAAATGACAGAAGCTAATTCCTATTGAACAACAAACCCAGTACAATACAGAATGTTAGAGAAAAAGCCTTTTTATCCTGCTTTCTTTGAACACATACTTGATCAAAATTATTTGTAAAGAACATCTTTCCTACTTTTTGATTTTAACAAATGCAAATTTAGTTCTCTAAAACTTGAAAACAAACAAAAAAGAAACTAGTTCTGTGAAACGGTACCTCATTTCCGGAAAATAACTTATACCAGCCCTTCTGTTCTAGGGAAATAAGTCTAGCAGTTCAAAGTTTAAGTTTTAAGAGGAGTATCAGATTATGTAAAATTAAATTTGTGAAGGATGTATAGAGTCTCAAACACTGATCACAAATAAACTGCTTTGTTGTAACACAGAGTACTGCCTGGTTCCTGATGCAGTCACTGATTCTTAGCTCTGATTGATATGTATTTGCCCCAGGGCACTTGAATTTGGGCTGTAGTTATTTTTTTTAATACAATAGAGACTTTTCATTTAAACTTTAACTTTGTAAATACTGAAGTGTGTAATTAAAGCCAATAAAATATGGGTTTGAATATTGTTTTAGCTTATTATTTTTGATATGTTTTGGTATCAAATTACAAGGAATTGAAAACTAATAATAACTTAGCCCTAGAAACCCATTCATTTGTAAGGAAACTGCTAAAACAAAGCAAAGGCAATTTGTTAGTCTGAGCCAGTCTACTTACTTTGTAAGCCCTTTGTACTGCTGGACAAGGGCATCCCCGTGATAAAGGTATATTCTGTTATCCAAGCATTGCTTCTTAAAATGATGGCACTACCCAGAGATGGGGAAGGAGGAATGTGATTATTTTAGTTTCCTAATTTCCAAGTTTTAAAAGAGAATAAATTAATCGATCAATCACCCTCTCTTGTTCTTGTGGCCTTCTTCACTCTGTAAGATACTGTGTTCACTTCCCTGGCTTTTTTCATGCAGATAGAAGATTAGCGATTTTTCTGGGATTCATTGAAAGGTCTCTTTTCCTCTTCAATTACATCAGAATCTAAAGCAGCAACAGGGTCCCCATAAAACTTGCTCTTCGATCGTCCCAGTTCTTGTTGAGTGCTGCTGTGAAAAGTGACAGGTTTCAGCCATGGGTCAGCATGTATTTTTAAGTTTTTCTTAAAATTTATCTGATTAAGCTGGTGAAAAATGATCAGTCCGTAACATTGTGCTGTCCTATAAAGGGTGCAGACCTGAGCCTTCCCCTGCATTCTCGCCTTGTTTGGAGAGCCGATGATCTTACTAGAAGGTAATGGTTTCATTAAGGTACTCACCCCCATGAAGGCACCAGTGTGGTCCCGTGTTGAGATTTCTAAGTTGCTGTGTCTTAAAAATGTCTGTTCTTAGTATGAATTAGCTTCCCACTTCCCTCTTAAATTCTGTTTCTCAGAGCCCAGTAGTGGTCATCAGTGAGAATGGGCTTCGCAAAATACAGCAAATTTATGTACCAGATTTCTTTGGGACCACCAAATGAGAATGAGACGGGCAATTTGAAACAAAGTTAGTGTCACTTCTCAGATGTGGATTTATTACACAGTGGCTTGTTACTTCTCCTTGACCTTTAGTCTTTATTAGTGGTGGGTGATACTTTAATAAAACCTCATCACTTGCTAGAAATAGCTGTGAACTTACCATTCTCATCCTGTGCATTAGTGGCTAGACATAAACCTGAGGGCCCATTGCAGCTGGGAGTTTTCATGTTTCATTGACTCATTTTGCTGACCTATGGATGAAACAGAGCCATCACTGAGAAGAAAAAGCATGGCTGGTAGGGTCCAGTTTTTATTAATTCAATATTTACAATAGTCCTCTCTGTGTTTGGAATACTATTAATTGGCAGCCGCAGCCGGATTGTTATTTGAAATTGATTGTCAAATTTGCATTCCAAGTTGGAATCTCTCTGGAGATTTCTCTTTAGAAAATTCTTTTGAAGTAGCTGACTCAGCTTCATAATTTAACCCCTCTATGATGGTGCAAAGGGAGCTGTGCTGTTTTCCAACATGATGGCAGTCATTTCAAATGGTTTCTACCAAGTCTTTTTTTTTTTTTTAATTTTGTTGTTTGTTGGAAGTTACTAACCATGTTGTAAACCTGCCCAGTTGCTGCAAACTTTTACATTTCTCTGCTTTACTTAAAATAATTGAGCTGTCAGTCCTTTGTTAGAAGTGGTAACCATGCAAGTTCAACTGTTGAAATTTTGTAATGAATTAAGTGTCCCCCTCCCCCCCTTCTGCCCTCCCCACCCCTCCATTTTGTAATGAAAATTCCACTTACAGCTGAAAGAGCAGAGAAATATAAATGAAGCTCTTGGCTTCACCAAATTCTGTGACACTAACAGCAAGTGTTGCTTCTCTGCTCTTTTCTCCACTGTAGGCGGTTTTTTCATTGGCAGCCCCTACTGCCGGCCTCTGAGCGTCGCTCCACTTATTATTCACTTGGGCCCTCAAGATTTCTTCTCTGACTTCTAGAACCATCAGGTTGTCTGGCTTGAAATGGCAATTTCTGTCTTGGTCTTAAGAGCATTGTGACCCCCTGAGGCTTTCCAACTTTCAGATACACCACTCTGACACCTTCTTTTGGAAAGCAATGACTGAGCATTTTAAAGAAGAGCAATACTTTATTCAAAGCCACGGTGTCTGTTTTAAAAACTTTTCCTTTGGGAACCTAGCAATATCCGTACCGAACCCCTCCTAGTGTAGTCTCTTGTCAGGGAGTTTACAGACCAATGTAGAACTTTGACTCCGTGTGTGAGCTGTGCTGTCTCCCGACAGTTTTTAGACTTTTGTAGCACATAAATTGGGTAGATGCATTCCTGACTGCGTCAGTTAGCCCTATTATAATTTCTCAGAGACAGGGGTCCTCCTTGAAGCCATATTCTTTGCATGGGGGCTGGCGCCCAGCCAGGGATGTGGCCCGCAGCCCCAGTCTCTTCCGACTGCCGGACCACCTCCTCTCTTGTGCAAGGTAATTGGTCCAGTAGATTCCCAACATACCTCACGCTGACTAGACGCGGTGCATGGTGCGTGCAGCAAGGGGTCCCGAGTCGTTTGTAGTCTCTCCGAAACCGTTACCCTGGGAACAAACCACTGATAGATTTTTCTGCTATTAGCCTTTCCTTCTTTTTTTAAAATTCGGGTGAATGTTTGAAAATCATGAATCAGTCAGTCACCGTTATTAATTGAAGAGCTGGGAATACCTCGTTAATGTATTTTTAAAACTGGTGTTGGACCCTCTGTGTATTTCAGGTTAATACTTTTAAGCAGTTTTCAGCACGTTTATCTCACTTTATTCTCGTTCTCCTCGGACCTTCGTAGCCATATCACTTGTATAAAATAGGCTGAGATCTAGTGACTGTAAGCTGTGGTCTCAGTAAACAAAGGTAAGCTCTTTTATTTTCTGATTAAAGGGAAAAATAACAAAGTCAATGAACACGGCGCGCATATGTGACAATCATACAGGATGTTTGGTCTCTTAGGTCTCATGTCCCCATACTACCTTTAAAACGCTTATGATCTAAATGTAAGAGAGTTATTTTCAGCATTTGTTTTAATACCCTTGTAATTACTTTTTATTCAAGAGAGACGTTTCACTTTTACGAGTTAAATGTGTATATGTGCGTAGAAACTTACGATGTTACATGGATGTGAATTACACACGTGGACCTGTTTAAATAAAAGAATTCGGTGGTGGGAAGAGTTCACCTAAGAAGACTTTAACGTCAGGGCACTCTTTTGGCCAACGTGCTGGAATTTTATAAGCCGCGAGGTTGGTAACATGGCCGGTAGGATCCATTTATGCGTAGCTGTTACACAAGCAGAGGATCAAAGTGCCAATTTCTCAAGGAGAGAAATTTTTCTGAGAAATGAAAATCTCTGATCTGGGTTGTATGCCCTAATACAACAGCAGCAAGAAGCCATAAAAAGAAAAAGCAATAGAAAACGAAACAAAAAACCAAAATATTAAGATAACTGTGGAAGAATACGTAATTGACTGAGTTAAGCTATTTGCAGAACCAACTTTGGCAAGCCTCAGCATGGTAAATACCCAGTCTGCAGAGACCAAATAGACGGAAGGCAGTTCATCCGTCTTTTCCAGGTTAGGCAGCTAGACGATGGATTTCCCACCTTACTCGGCCATCACGGAGTTCATTCAAAAGATGGGAGGGTTCGGCCACATATTTTAGTAAGGGTTTGCTTCATTTAGTGTGTCCCATAAATATATTTCATATGTGTTAGATGTTCTTTGCTGAGGCCATATTTGATATATAGAGATTAAAATGAATTTCGTGTTTTATATGTCTCTAAGTAGCAGTTTTCTTGTTACTACTAACTTCGAAGGTTGCTGGAACATTTTTTTCCCCATACAAAATCTGTATTACGTCGAATGTGGTTTTGGCATCTACAGAAGGTTGTATGAGGTCTAGCTGACTAGTACTACATACATTCCAGTCCTCATCGAGCAGCCGAGGTGCCCATTATGTGCCAGGTCCTTCTCTGGGTACTGCGAAACAGTGTCTCTGCCCAGTGAAAACATTTCAAGTTTGAGAGTCTCCTTGTTGGTGGAATTGGGCCGATCATAAACTCCCTAGGTTGGGAGACAAATGATGCATCAGCATTGTCAAAGATAATTAACTTGGCTAGTAGTTTATGAGTTATTTAATAATGTAGGCCCTCTGATATCACTGAACTGGCCAGCATTTGGAAATTCACTCATTTTAAATATTTCCCTGACAGTTTTGAGAGCCTGAAACCAACTCTGGTTTATGTTCATGGAACTCTCTCCAAGTGAGTGAGTGGAATGAAATGAAAAACAAATATTCCAGTCCTTTAAAGCAGTTTTTATAGTATAGCAGGGACCAAAGTGGTTGCTTTAAACACAGACACCATTTTTTTGATGACAAGCGAGGGGAATTTTACCCTTGTAATCATCATTCATTATAACTTACCTGTTTGTTAGATTTCTTTAATAACTGCAGTGGAGGCAAATCTTCAGTAGTGAGTTAGGGGAATCCACTAAGATTTGCACATGCGTCCCCACCCATGCCCCCCAGCAGTCAGGTTTCTAGCAGTCTAGAGCCCGAGGAACTAGGCGCATTAGGAGCAGTTAAAGCTGCAAACAAGCTGCTCTGTGAATGGTCCTCCTGTACCTCCCACTCAGCACAGGCCGGCGCGTCTTGGGGGGAGCAGGGGGCAGGGCCTCTCTGAAGTCCTCAGAGCAAGAAGCATCCTGCTGTATTTGTGCACACTACAAGGATCTGATGCCATGCAGTGACCAGAGGTTTCTCAATGTTACGAGGAGGCCTGGAAGGGAGACAGGTAGCAAACGAGTAACGGCCAGAGTTAAGTAACTGCCTGCCGCTGGGATGCGGTGCAGCGCGGATGTCTCTAGCGGGAGCTTACAGAGCACATGCTAGTACTTCTTGCGTAAGAAGCTGTCTCTTCCCTTCCTCATCCCATCTTCCAGAAAGATGGTTTTAAGTCAAGAACTGAAGTTGAGTTAGCTGTAAGAATAGATATCCTTTCCCACATTATCATTTTAGGTAGGAGCTAACAGCTTCCATTGATACTTGATGCAGTGATCTTTGGAGATTTTTAAAAAGTAGCTCCATACTGCAAATTAGGTTATGTAAGCCTTACAGCATAGCTAGAAATAGGGAGTAGAAACCCTGTGGGAATCTGGGCCAAAGTATTTCTCGCCCTCCAGCAAATTCCCATGAGGCTTGGGGATTAGATGAGTTAATTCACCTCAGGTGCTTGGAAGAGTACCTGGTGCACAGTAAGTACTCAGGAGATGCTGACAGTTCCTATCACGGTTGGCTGAAGGGACAGAAGGTATGTGAGGGAGGCGGCAAGACTGTGCTGGCAGGTAGGGGGAGAAGCCAGTGCATGGCCTGCTCAGGGGGAGCTGCATTGGTGTCCTGGTATTTGTAGGTTTGGGGTGCTCCCACACTTTGAGAGAGGACTCCTGGCATCTGGGGACTAAACAGGAAGCATAAAGCAAACACTTAGCGGGAGAGGTAGTGTGGGGAGGTCGCTGCAGATCCGTGCTGACTGAAAATGCTCGCGTTTCTGTGGTGGTGGTGAAATCACTGGCCGGTCTCCTGCCAGGGATTTGGAAATACTTGCTTGGGGATGTAAGTGTGCTTAGAACTTCAAAAGGGCTGAGCTTAGAATATCAACCTGCTGATTCCAGCTTTCCTGCCAGGGCATTAATAAGAAAAAGAGGTGTGTGATTGCAGCTAGCATGGGAAGCCAACATCCAGAGCTCGCCAGTGTTTGGCAGGTAGAAAGCAAGTTGTTATAAACCACAGAAAGAGGAGCCTGGGTGGCGTGCCTAGAAGGCCACTGACTTCAGTCTAGAAGGCCGATGCTTCTCCGCACAGCATTCCTCCAGCGTCTCTCTCCCAGTCTGCTTCAACGCTTTGGAACAAATTGGCAATCGTCACCACATGAGGCCTCCCTTGTGTGTGAATCTGAGAAAAAACACGCCTGCCAGTCCATCCATCTCTTTCTCTTTTTGGAAAAGGAAAGATGGGTAGATGGTCAGACGGGCGCCGTCGGTTATACAGCTTCCGGTCTCTTTCTGTGCAGGCTTTGGTTGCTCTGAGGTAGGGTGGGCAGGAGCGTGGGTCCCTGTCTGTTGGCCGGTGGTACTTAACGCGAGGTGGGAATTACAGACTGAGTTTTTTTTTTTTAGGTTGAATTCTGTGACGCTCTAAGTTTATAAAAACTGTGTAGACAGGGACTGAGCATTACCTTTAAAGGCAAATAAGATAGACTTGCATGATAGTCAAGAGGGTTTCTTTTTTTTCTTCTTTTAATTGTACCAAAGGCATTTATTGTTTGCAGTGGTAAGTGAAAGAGGAGGGGACTCAGCAGCCCCCAGCTCCAGGGGAAACTCCAAAGACCTACTCTCTCACTGTAGCCCCAAGGCAGAAGGCTTTTCTTGAATCCAAGAGATACTCACGTAACTAATGTCCGGGCAGAAGCCACCGCGTTCTGTAGCTGCGGCTGTTTGGAGGAATCACTGCCTCATTGAGCCAAGGTTGAGGGAGGGCCTTTCTTTTCTTTTTTCTTTCCTCCTCTCTCCTGCCACCACGCCCTGACCAGTCAGTTTTAACATCCTAATTCCTTGGTCCTTCTAAGGAGGGTCTTGGTCTTTACTTGGCAGAACTTCGCCTTCTCTGTGAACTGTGCTGCCTTTACTGGGAGGGTATCATCTGCCCAGGCAGCTTAAGGGCGGCTGCTTAGCACAGACGGAGATGTCCGGCGGTACCTCCTTGGCTGCTTCTGGTCCACAGGAGGTGACGTTAGCCTGGCTGCGGAGCGGGCATTCTCTTCGCGTTGCCTACGGGCCGGTCTCTCAGTCTTGGTCGGGTTTCGCCCACCTGGATCCTGTGGAAGGTTGGGATGAATGGGCTCCACCTCTACCTGTCAGCTAAATGTTTGCAGGGAATGAAGTCAACGGCAGCCTTCAGTTTCAGTTATTTTGGGCTGTGGGCAGCAGTAGATTGAAGGAACAGGAGAAAGAAAAGGCAGAAATGCTCGAATTGCTCTCTCGTGTGGGCCAGGCACTTGGACATTCTCCAACAAGCTTTTTGGAGGTAGGATTCTTATTTTACAACAGAAGAGACCGAGGCTCAGAGTTAAGCACTGGAATTAGGAATGAAACCCCACTGCGTTCGATGCTAACGCCTCTTTCCATCACGCCATGCACGCTGTGGGTGCCGTCTGGACGAAGGTGAGGGGAGCACTGTGTGGCGGGAGGGAGGTGTGCAGGCAGTGGGCCGGGTCGATCGGACCTCCCGGTCACAGGGCCTTGAGCTCAAAGGCTCCTGTGCTGAAGCCAGGCTCTCTGACTTGAGGTTGTTCTGGACCAGATATCCTGGGCTTTTAGGGCTACTTTCTGTTAGACCAAGGTTGCTTAATAAACTGGAAAGATAGGCTAGAAGACTAAGGTGTGGCTGCATTTTAAACAAAGGAAGCTGTTGTACTTCAAGCTTGTTTTTTCCGTTTGAATGTCAGTGAGTACTTGAGGTCTTTGCTTGCATTTAGCTAATGGTTTATTGGTGATGGGATTGCTTAGAAGATTGGAGCCTGGAGAGGTTTTGACTTATGGGGTAAAAGGAAGAGGAGCCTGGGGTGCTGGCAGCCCGGGTTTGAGGGGTCCCGGGGGAGTGGCAGGTGGCGGTGGCCTGTCCTGATCAGCAGGACTTTTCCCGGTCGAGGCTTCAGGACAGGCTGCCAGCCTGAAGGTAGCAGGCAGGGCGCCCCCCGCGCCCGACTTTGGGCCGTGATTGGTGATCCCCACTGGGGTGGCTTGGAGGTCTTGTGAGCCACTCTGCCGCCCTTGTCCCTTCTCCCATTGCTACACACCCGGCTGCTGGCTCCTTTGCTGATGATGGCCACTTGGGTCTCTGCCTGGGGATGGAGGCCGAATCCTCTCCGGGGCAGAACAGTTCTCCCTCACCACAGGCCACGGTCCTTAGCAGTAGGCCGTTTCTCTGTGCCGTCTGCCATGATGCTGGAGGGGAGCAGGAAGAAGGAACTGTTTTAAACCCGGGTTGCGTGTGAGCAGGGTGAGCAGCTGCCCCAACACTCCCTCAGCAGTTCTTTCCCAGGGGCCGTGCCGCGCCCTGTGCTGCTCCTGCGGTTTGGAGAAGCTGCAGCGCACGCTGTCGTTTCCACCGTGCGGACCAGGACGTGGAAGCCCACAGACCTCGCCAAGCCACCCAGCTTGTTTGTGGCAAAACACTGTGGCTCCTAATAAGTGAGTTTTAACCACACAGAAGAAATAACATGTCTTCCACTGTTTTTGGAGTTAACAGAAGCCCTTTCTTAGAGATGAGATTTAAATTACACCACAACTGTGGGACCCAGAAATGATCTCCTTTTACAGATGAGGAAATGGAGGCTTAGCCACAGTGACCTGCCCCAGATTACACAGCCCTGTCACCGGCTCAGCTTGGCCCCCCGGCCTGATAGCACTCACGGTGCACAGTCCTGATGGTTTGTGTCCCTGCGGGGCGCTGCTGCCCGCCCCATTTTCCAAACCGCCGGGCTCCTGGTTCCCCTCGGCGCTGTGATGCATTCCACGCACCTCCCTTCCAGCTCCCGGAGTAGATCCTTTGTGGTTGGAAACAAAATAAGCAGAAACCTCTGCTCCCTCTCCTTCCCTTACCTCCTGCCATGTGGGGAAAAAAGGATCCCGACTTTAGGCTTACTGGTCTGGTTCCTTTGGAGAACTGTTCGTGAGCTCGCCCCCGGGCCAGGGGACGGACTGGTTAGCCTCAGCTCCATCTGTTTCCACACCATCTTTTTTGCTCTGTAACTGGACTCTGCCACCACGTGCAAGTCAGTGATGGCTGGTGGAGATCCCCAGGGGCCAGTGGGGGGGGGGGGCGCAGGGTGCGGTTAGGATTGTACTTTTTGTATTCAGTTTCACCTGCATTTTGCTGTCATCTGTCTCTGCCTAGGCCTTCAGTGTGTGTTCCGACCAAAGGGGTCACCCTCGCAGTGACCCATGCCTGCGTGCTCTGATGCTGGGATCTCGTTAGACCCTTCCGTTATGGAGGCACTCTCAGAAGTTGCTCACCCCTCATGTCCTTAGAGGCTACATAAGGAAAATATTGTGGACATCCAGGATGTGAGAAACCTCTGGAAGGTGGCACCTGGGGAACTCTGGAATGCTGAAAGCCCCTCAAAGTGAGATTCACTGAGGTTGAGGAAGAGGACGACTTATGCCTTAGCTATTTTAAAGGGTTCTGTTTACTGTAGGTGGCTCTGGAAGGGTAAGGATGGTTATAGAAAGCCAGTTGGGCATTTTGGGCTAACGTGTGCCTCCCATGATGACAGGGCTGCCCTGGGAGATTAGGTATGGTGAGAAATGGGGCCCTTGGTACCGAACGTTTAAGCAAGCTGTTGGCATAGTGCAGAGGAATTTCTTCCATGGGATATCAGGTTTGGAAGGAACACTGATATGTTTGGGGACACTGTCGAGAGCACTTCTCCCCTCTTGGACAGAGGGATTCGTTGAGAAATCTTCACTGTCACCTGCTGCTGCTTACCAGGCTCTGTGGTGGGCAGAAGGAACAGCTGGAGAAAATGGGAGGGTTTTCGGCTTAGACAGCAGAGTAGGTTAGACTGCGGACCGAGATGAGTACACGGAAGAGGGAGGCGTTGCCCAGGCGTTTGAACAGATCAGAGCCGTCTTCTGTGCTTGGAAAAAACTCCGGCGGGTCTTCCGCTCAGTGCAGGAGCCAGGCCTGTGAGGGCTGAGGACCTGAGCAGCTCTGACTGGAGTGCCAAAGTCTTCCCCCCGAGACGGCCACCCGAGCTGGGTGGGAGTCTGCCAGGAGGGTCGTGAGAAGAGCTTTGAAGAAAGGGCTGGTGTGGCAGCGGGAGGTTGAGGGGGCGATTTGGCAGCACATGGTGTACACAGAAAGGGCATGGCCTGGAGCAGCATGAAGTTACTTCCTCATGGGAACCGGCATGGTCAGAACGGTGGTGACAGATGGGATGTGTAATTTGGAGTCAGTTGGGGGAAGGGCCTGGGTACTGTGCCCTTCAGTGATCATCCTCTTCCAGAATGGTGAGAGAATTCTGGAGGGTTGATTTGGACAGTTGGATGGGGAAGGACCGGAGGTGGGAGGCAGAGGCTGCCACAGATGCAAGAATGGGGTCTCTTCACAGGCCGGGCTCCTCGCCCCAGCTGCGTGGGAGGATGGACGTGGTGGCACCCAGGAGGGGGCCAGGGAGCCACAGTCTCCTATGGGTAGTGGGGGGGGGGGGCACTGCCCAAGCACTTCTCCTGGGCCTCTCTTCAGTAGGTCACTGACAGGACAGTGGTACTTGGGGCCAAGATGGGGAAGGTGGGGGAGGGAGGAAGGTGCTGGCAGGGCAGGGAGTTGACGGGAGAGAGGAGGCAGTGTGGCAGAGGCCATGTCCTTTGGGCTGGGGAGTGGGAGTTCGGTGGGCCCCAGTCCTCGCTGGCGTGAGGTGTGAGGCCTCCTGTGCTCTCTGGCAGTAGACAGGGTTGCAGCCCGGCCAGTCAGCATCTCGCCCTTTCCCCAAGTGTTCCCACACGTCTGCCCTGCTGGGTTCGCCAGTCAAAGGCAGTGACAAGTACTGGGTGTTCATTCGTGCAGAGGCCTTCTGTTTTGTGTGTTGTTTTTTTTTAAAGCAATGTTTTGGTTTCTTTACCTGGGCAAGGTCTGGAGCTTGGATTCTTGGACGCTGAGTCTGGATTTAGCATCTATGGAACATGGTCTGTAGCTGGTGGGAAGTTGCTGGCTGGCTTTACAGAGGACTTTAAAGAGGGGAAGAACAGCGCGTGTGACTTTGGTGTCTGCTCGGGCCTGCCATCTGGGGCTCGTCCCGGACAGGTGGCGCCAGAATGGCGGCGTCACGGTGCGTCTCTGCACCTGTTAGTTCTGTAGCTCTGCTGGGGATTAAGGCTAAAGAGGCAGCTACAGTTTTGAACCTTCAGGGCAGATGAACCTATGTAACCCATGAAAGGTTACAGGTGCCCTGAGCCACGGATCCCTGCAGCCTTTTGGGCGGCCAGGACCCCAGGGCCCAGTGTGTCTTAACTACAAGCGGCCTTGGCTTTCCGTCCCAGCAGGCCACCTTAGCGTCAGCTGTGTGCATCCTGACGAGGAAGGCTGTGGGAGCACGGCCTCCGCCCTGACGGTGGTGGACTGTGGAAAGGGACAGACAGTCTTTCGGGCTCCACGGACGACTCGGACTCACGGCTAATCAGCCAGGCTGTGGGAGCACAAGAGCAGCCAGAGACGGTGCTAAACGCAGCGCAGCTGTGACCGCCACCAACTGTACTTAAACCAACCACCCCAACAGGTCGTGGGCCATAGTTTGCCAACCCATCCTAGACTGTAGACTGCTCATCCCTTGGCTTATTCATGGTTGGAAACTTCCTTCCTTCCACTGCCTGGCCCATCCACGTTCCCACAAGGGCTTCCTGAGAGCATCTGTCCTGTGTGAGCACTGCGGAGGAAGGTGCAGTCCTGGCCCATAAGGATCATGGGTTTTGAGTGTGTGTGTCGGCGGGGACAGGGGGTGCATTGACAGGCGAGAGCTAAATACAGAGCAGAATGGCGCTCAGGGAAGTCCAAGGTGACAGGGGCCCTGAGGAGAGAAGGGCTAAGGGTGAATCAGGAGAGCCATCGGAAGGAAGCGGCTCTGGAGAGGAGAGGGTGTGTGTGCGGAACAGCAGGAACCGCGCCGTCATGTGGGCACACTGGGCCCAGTCTGGAAAGGGCCCCGAGTGCCGGGCCAAAGAGCATGGGACCTCATTCTCCGGGCGCTTGGGAGCCAGGGAGAGGCTGTGTGCAAGATGGTGAACTCATCACAGATGCGTTTTAGATCCATCACTCTCATGGAAGACCAGATCTGTGGTTACAAATAGTATCTGCATTTCGTCTGGGCTTTTGGGGCAAGAATTTGGTTAGAGTTGGTATTCAAGTGGGAATGAGAGGACAAGAGAGTTGGTCTTTCTGGCCATTGGCTTTAGAGGGCAGGGAGCACCCCCACTTTGGGCAAGGCTTGATAAAATCCTCCACATCCAGGCTCTTTTGCTCTTGCTGTCCTAAAGACCATTGACCAGGGCAAGACAAATTGAACATTCAGTCTCAAGCCAGAATTAGAGTTTGGCCTGGGCCCTTGGTGTGTGAGGGTAAAAATGGGCTCCCTCTCTCTTCAGAATGGAGTTCAGGGCAGGAAGGCTTCCAGGCAGGACTCACTTCCTGTCTGCGTGCAGCCAGCCCACGGGACAGGCTTCAGAGCAGCGCACACGAGGGTCGGGACTCTCCAGAAGCCTACGCGCTCCTGAGGCAAGAAGTGTGTGTATCACAGGCTAAAGCCAGCCCTGCCAGGTGTATCACAGCCTGCCTGAGGCCAGGCTTTCCACCGGGTATGGGGGACAGTGAGGTGAGTCACTCATGGTGCCTGCCCCAAGGTGCTCGACGTAGTTGGGGCAATGAAAACTACAAATGTATATAGTGCTTTCTGTTTTCCAGATTTCTCCCCCCCACCCCCACCCCCCCCCCCCCCCGAAGCTTCTGGGCAGGGGAAGGGAGCTGCTGTAGGGGGAGCATCGGAGAGGTGCTAAGTCGGGGGGGGGGGTGCTGTGTGCTTCCCGTGCAGTGACAGGAGCTGCCCTGGCATGGCCTGGTGTGTGCCTGCACACATGCCCTTTCCCCGAGCCCCCAGCAGGCCCGGGGCAGTAGGCGAGGCTCCCCTGCAGCTCCCAGAAGGGAAGGCACCCGCCGAGGCCCCACAGCTGCAGGTGCTTTGCACGTGCTCTGCCCGCACCCTGGTCCCCTGGAGCCCCAGACTGCAGGTGAGGGGCTGGGTGCTACCCTGGGCAGGTGGTGCTAGGAAACCACTGGAAACCTAGGAACACTGCATGCTGCCTGCGGAGTGAAGCTTTGTCTTGTCAGTGCTGGGAACCAGGGGAAGGTTATGGAAGGAAGTTATGGTCAAAGCTGTGCCTCTGAGGCCTGTTGGAGGCTGGCCTGGGGCCGGTCAGGCTCCCTTTCGTGGAGGGCGTGCCTTTTAGACTTTGGACCCTGGTCCTGTCTCTTTTGGGGACTTGGGGGAGGGGGCGGTTGTGTTCTGACAGTAGGTGGGTAACTTTTCCGAGGAGTGGAAAATGCTTTTTCCAGAAGCACTTCTGGGCTCATGGAAGGGAAAGGACAAAAGTGGGCCTGGCTGTGATGGAGGTGTTGGCCTTTCCTCAGGTAGCTCAGGCCTCAGAGGGAGGCTCGGGTCAGTCAGGCACCACAGTCCCCTCTGGAGCTGGAGCCTGGCCCAGGCGCTTGCCCTCTCCTAGCCCATGAGCGCTGGAGCCACGCGGCAGGCTTGATGCCATTTTCCTGCGCAGGGACACAGATGGTCAGACTCTAACCTAAATATTTCCGCTGTTCTGTAAAGTCAGATTTTTGTTGTTGCTCATGGAAGTCTGGGGTAGGGACAGACAGGAGTTCTAGATCGCTCAGAAGGCCCTTAAAGAGGTCCGTTCTGCACATGTGACTTCAGTGTCCAGCCTCTTCCCATCTTCTCCAGGCTGAGCACTGCTCCCCACCTCTGGCTCGGAGTTTGGTGTGTCAGGGGCAAGACACGTTGCTCCAGGCGGGCTCCTTCTGTGATCCGTGTCACTCTGCTGGCCTCGCAGAGTACATCGTCCGTGGCACTGAGCCCTGGGGTCCCGAGGACACCCACACGAGCTGTAACTGGAATTGCGCCAGGCAAGCCGATTCCCCAAATACCTCTTCTCTCCCCTGGCGTGTCAGAAGTGCCGCCATTCGATGCGTCCCTTTCCCTGACCAGGATGGTGTCTCACGCTCAGACTGCCCTGGGCAGCCAGGCAGGGTTCACACTGCACCCCTCCTTCGTCAAGGGAGCACTTGGAGCTCACTGGCTGCAGTGGTTTCTCAGCGGCTGGGCCTGCCATATCTTGCTCCCCTTCTCAGAGACGAAGCTCTCCAGACAGCCTGTGTCTAGAAACCCAGCTGGGGAGACTAATGACAGGCAACCTCAGCGCCCGAGTCAGGGGCCTTCTTTCCGGCACCTCCCAGGAATTGCAGGTGGCTCCGGCTGGCTTGTGTGCTGTCTCCCCCGCTCAGATGCACTTCCTTCCCAGGGGCTTAAGGAAGCAAAGTGAATGCTGACTTGAGGTGAGAGTCCTCTGCTTTGTCCCCCCCCGGCTTCGGGTGAGTTTCTAGTGCAGCACAAACCACCTTTGTTGGGCAGGTCTCATCTACTTCAGCCCTTGGCACGGCTCGCCTTGCTTACGTAGCCCCAAGTGTTTCTGAGCTCAGGCCTTTCCCCCGGGCGCGGTCTGCCGGCCCGAGTGGCCTGTGGGGGCCCAGCCACACCTTCGAGAGGACGGGACAGGACGGACGGGCTCTGTCCTAATCAGGGTGAGGGCACTTCTAGGAGCAGTGAGGCTGATGGGCCCGGCTCAGCCTGTTCGCTCCACAGCCCCACACGCTGGTCTGCGCGCCGTGTAGCATTGGCCGAGGGGTCTGTACGACTCGTCACCACCCAAGCAGAGTAGGAAGGGTAGCCTGGTCTGGGGAGGAAGCAGCCAGTTCCAGAATGAGTTCCAGGACTGTTCAAGAAGGGGCTTCCCTCATGCAGGAGTAAGGTGGCCCTGCTCAGCCTCAGCCCGCGGTGGGGAACGCAGGAGGCATGGAGTAGGCCGAGCGTAGTTGTGGGTAGAAAACCTTTCTTTTCCCACTGCACGGTTACACCCATGCCATTGGACTCCTGGCTGTAGCCTACGGTCACTCTGGTCCGGTGATGGCCAAGCTAGTTTTTAGATAGCAATTTAAATGCCTATTTACTGTTTTGTTTCTGAATACGCAAGTGTAAATAGTATAATTTGCAGTGCAAAGTTCTTGGCAATAACTTTATGTTGTATATTATGTTGAAAAACACTGGCAAACGCGGCCACCACGGATTGTCCTTCCCCTCTGGGGCAATGACGACATGTGGGACTCTGAACTTTAACCCTGCGGCGTGGTTGCAGCAGCAGCCGGCGTGTGTGGACCGTCACCAGTGCCTCGCCCAGAGATGCCCGGCCTTCATCCAGAGGGACTCTCTGCCACCCCAGCGCCCACACTGTGGCTCCTCGCACTGACTGTCGGACTCTGCCATAGACTCACCCTCTCGTCTGGCTGCTGCGGTTCGTCTGTAATGCCCTGACGTGTTGCGTTCTCTCCACTTGGATGAATACAAATAAAAGCTTCTGTCTTACACCACTGTGGACCCGCTCTGGCTCAGTGAAGCAGCCGCTCTGATGAGACGGTCAAGCGCAGACCGTGCTCCCGGCCCTTATTACTTGCTGCTGCTTCTCTGCTAACGGTGCAGAAAGTTTCCTGAACCCAGAAAGTTTCCTGAACCTGAAACTTCCAGCCTGGCACTCTGACCCAGCAAGTGGTGAGCTGTGGGTGCCAAGCGAGGGCCGAATTGTAAACCTTAGAATTTACTGGGTGCTTTGCACACATCTCACTCCCACTGCTCACACCTGTTCCCCAGGACTGGCAGTGCCCGCACATGGCAGATTAGGACACTAAAGCTCACAGATAAAAATACAGAACTTCTAAATGGCAGCTACCATCTTCCAAGCTCTTCCCCCTCGTGAGGGTCCTCCC